>NW_024096565.1:690000-1290000 GCF_016545835.1 Crotalus tigris
GCACTTTCTGAAACAGACAATCTACAGAATTCTACTGGCCTTTAACTGGCATTTTTCTTCCATTGTTAAATATCTGGGAAGTGTTAGATGGCCAAATTAAAAGCCAGTAGAATTCTTAAACCAATAGCTGTGCTGAGTGATTATTATTATAGAAGCTTTCTCTTATTCTGTTTTCTCTTCAAATAGTATAAATTTCATGGTTTTCAGTTTAATTCTGATTGCAAAATAAGGGGACTGTAAGCATCAGTAGATTGACTGCTCCAATAAGAGAAAGATTTAATTCTCCCATACTTAGATGGTGAAATTCTGCTCTTTTCAATGTTATATGAAAGGAGCTGAAGGTTTTAATAGTTTTGTTGAATATGCAATCTCTAGTGTTGTCAAGGCAAACATATTTGTTTTGAAGGTATTTAATTAATGAGAAAATATTTAGCATTCTGCAATGAATATCTGTCCTATAGCCTCAGAGATGACAGGACAGCAATTCTGAAACATTTTTCAAAGTTTTTTTAATCTATCATTGTAATGCAGAACAATAGCTACTGCATCTGGTTTCTGAGATAAAGTGACAAGAAAGGTATTATGCTTGAAATAATAAATATTGCATATCAAATTATTTTATTATATAGTTTGGGCAAGGAGGGACCCAATAATTCTTAATATCAGATTCAACTTTTTTTTCCTGTTGTATCTAAGGTAGTAAAAATGTAAGTAAACGATAAAACCTAAATTCTGACCTGTGATAAA
The DNA here is from genome assembly GCF_016545835.1 of Crotalus tigris. Taxonomy (NCBI): domain Eukaryota; kingdom Metazoa; phylum Chordata; class Lepidosauria; order Squamata; family Viperidae; genus Crotalus; species Crotalus tigris. The sequence goes on from NW_024096565.1 coordinate 690,748, forward strand.
TCCTTTTCCCATTTACCATGTGCCAATGTCGGAATTGTTGTTGTTGTTATTGTTTCCTCCCTTTACTTTTGCAATTCCAAGTGCACACATAATGTTCTTATATTTCTCACTACCTGAAGTGGGTGAGGGACTGACTGGCCCAAAATCATTCAGATAATTATGATTTTCCTTTCTGTGAGCTGTCTAATTCATGCTGTAATTTTTTTCTTGTTGTTATTTTTCCTCCATGGCAGCCAAGTGTTATAACTACTATGCTATTTTGAAATATGCTCATATTTCTAAACAGCACTGCAGCAGACTTTGTTGGACCAAATTAGAAAAACATAAGCAAATTTTTTATTATGGTTCATCATACAGTCAACGAGATATTTAGATCGCATTTGGCATTTCTACTAAATCATTCCCAAGGATCTGAGATAAGCAGATGCTGATGTTTGATGGTGTTAGAGGTATCATCACAAGTTGTAAGCTGTTCCAATTAAAGCCCCTTTTTTGCAATTGACTGATAGTGATGCTGTCAATGCAGATAATGTTCAAATGGTGGTGTAGTTGTTTGGGGATTGCACCCAAGGTGCCTATTACTATTGGTACTACCTTTGCTTTCTTCTGCCACATTATCATCGTCATCATCATCATTTTCAAACTAGCCAATGTTTCTACATATATGTGCACTTTGGTCCTTTAACTTTTTACACACACACACACACACACACACAGAGAGAGAGAGAGAGAGAGAGAGAGAGAGAGAGAGAGAGAGAGATAATGTAATTTGTATGGTATATATAGATACATTTACTGTACAGGTCAGAAATAACACACACACCTACTGAAAGGATATTAATTGTCAATTACTTTACTGGAATGGACAGTTGAGTAGAAGAAGAACTATAAATTAATGCCGAAGTGTCTCGTTCTAGATGGGTTTTCCTTAGAGTGGCTTAAGTTAAACCAGCATCATCTCATGGAGCAAAGAAGCTGAAAGTGGTAGTGTAGGTATGCTGAAAGACAGAAAATTGTTTGCAGGGGATGATGATATTTCACAGAAAGGTGTGTCAAGGAATTTGTCTCCTTTCATTATTATGTGACAATAAAAAGATTTCAGCATTGGATTTGAAATATATCTATATTTGGTTTTTTGGGTATGTCCAATTGGTTTATGGGGCATAATTATGAATGATAGAGAGTGAATAGCTCTTAGTGATATTAGTTTGTAATAGGATGAACGTGTTATCAGATGGCCAAAGCAATAGTTGTACTTTATTTTCCTGTTACTTCAAGTATAAATAATGGAGTAAGGTCTGTAGGAACTCAGCCAAACATATGCAGCCTTCTAATGCAATCTCTATTTGTGTTACTAGATTTGTACGGACAAGAAAATGTGCAACTGTCTTTGTGGCGGAAGTCTAAGGGATGAATGATAGCAAAGAAATCCAAATGTAGTTTTAGGTATATTAGATCCCCAAACTCTGCAAAGCCAAATAGGGCAGACTTAACAATACATCTGAATTTCAAAATAAAAATGGGAGATATGACATTTATCCATGATTTCTAGGAAGTTCAGTCAACTCATTTCAAGCTCATTTATTATGGGATATACCCTTGAAAGGCAGAGATTAATCCACAAAAGCAATTGGTTGACAATTCTTTAACAAATTTTACAACAGAGTGGAAGTGTTCTTATTATATTCTAAGAAATAAATATTATTGGAATAATTTCATCATTATCATTTTCTTTGATCAGATTCAGTTAATTACTGTTGATAAAGAAGGGAAACATTATTTCAGGAATGTGTTTAATAGAATGATGGCTATGCTTTCTTTGAACTTTTCCCTGGTTGAGGTCTCCCATTCATGGAAGAGAGAGAGAGAGAGAGAGAGAGAGAGAGAGAGAGAGAGAGAGAGAGAGAGAGAGAACATGGACTAGAAGACTCCAAGATCCCTTCCAATCTTATTATTCTGTATTCTGTTCTGTAAATCAACTCTAAAACAACTTTTATTAATATTGGCTATAATAACACAATCTTACAAGTCTGATTGTGTTGTACTTCTTCCTTATAGTTCAATCAATTAGGGAGTTGTCTACATGAGGTACATCATAGTTCTAGATGTAAAAATGCTTCAGCACCTTTTGCCTAGTTATTTCAGCTTAAAAACACAAAATAGAAAAAATAAAAATAAAAAACAATACCCCCTCCCAACCACTCACCCCAGTGACAGCACACAATTAAATAAGCCATTTGCTCCATCATGCTCTGGGTTCCCTAGGCTTGCTAGCACAACCACATCTTCAGGGCCTTCCCAAAGACTGCAGTGATGATGCCCCAAAGGAAGGGAGCCTCAGCAGAGAAATCACTTCTTCTGGGTCACACCAGATGTACCTCCTTAGGGGACGGGACCCACAACATGCCGTCTCCCCTCTCTAGTGAATTGGGTAGAGGTGACCAACAAGAGATGGTCCTTCAGATAACCTGGTCCCAAGCCATGAAGGGGCTTAAATGTGACAACCAGTACCTTAAATTTTACCCGGACGCAAATCGACAACAATGCAGCTCCCACAGCAGAGGTGACATATGCACACCAAGATCTGCACAAAACCATACAGGTAGTTGCATTTTGGACCAACTGGAGCTTCCTGCATTTGTCTTTTTTGTTTTTGTGTCCCAAATCCCATAAAGAATACTGGCTAAAAACAATTCACAATCAAGACTCAAATTTATGGCACTTCTCCAGTTGGAACTCTAATCATTTTGACCAAAATGTTCAAGGAAAGAGTTATGTTTTCACTGCCTTAATGTTGGATGACACAAAAGAGATATTATATGAAATAAAATACATTTTATTCACAGTTCTAGAAAACAAGAATAGAAATGACCTGATGTTATGTGTAATTAGGGAGACAAAAAACAGGACTTTAAAATGTGAGCTTAGCTAAACAGATGTCGATGTAGCAGTAGCAAATCAGAATTTATTTTAATTACACTTGGATGAAAAGGAAACTGAAGCTTAAGTGCTGCTTGACTGAATCCTAATCTTGGCATGGTTAGCTGATACTTTCTTTATGTACGTTCTTTATTCTTGGTTGTATTGTTAAAAATGTATTGACTTGGGATCATGGGATGAGAAAAGGAAACATTAAAATAATTTTACATCTAACCATTTAATAGGGCTTTATCAGTATTTATAAGTATTTTAAAAAATACATACTTTCCTAGTAATTATGGGCTGCTAGTTTTAAGAACCAGAAAATACATGAGATCCAGGAGATAGGTTCAAATAATGTTATAAATATGTAAATACCACAACTTTTGTACTTGTACCAGTATTTGCATTATTATATCATAAACAATACAATTTTATATACTAGGATTTAGGAATTTGTAGTGTCCTACAGATGCAATTGAATTATAAAATGCAGAAGGGATTATAAAAAGCAAGGGATGCTAGAAATCAGCAACATCTCCAGGACTTTCCAATGGGGACGTACCCCATTACGTGGGAATGAAGCAAAAAAAAATCCCTTCAGATGTTAACATAAAATGACCTCAGGGCTGAAAAACTAGAAGCTCTCCATGATTACAATCAGATCAGTTAGTGATCAGCCTGTCAGGCATAATAAATGTTCTTCCTTCCTCTACATTTAATATGAACATTTTCCATAAAGGCCAGAGGGAAAGGTGAAATGGATATTTAATTTATATGAATGGCTTTAGATACAGTTCCAACAGAAATCAAATGAGAAAAGTAAAGCTCTTTTTCTAAAACACACACACACACATACAACATTTTGGACCTATACCATTGAAAATTTGGATTCAATTTCTTTACCTCTATTTCATCACATGAATTTTCACAGGTATGTTGCTAGTTTGGTTGGGACATTTGTAATGTTGGTATTAGAGGAAAATAATCCTTTCCACATTGATAGACATCTTATGATAGCTGTTGCAAAACTATATTTTCTATTTTATTTTCCTTATGATCTTACAAAAACTATAAATCATATTGAAAGATAACTACCATTAAGTGTTTTGAAATAACAGACATAAACATTGAAATAGTACAATTTTATACATCATTTAGGGTATGAATAAAAATAAATCAGAATAAGGCAAGCAGTGTAATAGCAATTTGGTGTGCATTAATAAAAATAATAGTAAAAACCTTTCCCCAGAATGACCCTAAGGGACCATCTTCTGTAAATAAAAGATCGTGTTCATAACACATCTTGCAACATAGAAGTAACAGTTTACTTTTGATATTGTCAACTTAACAAGTTTATAATGCTACACAAGGCTATGTTGAAATAAGAAGTCCCTCAGAAAAGCTGATGGTGTTTTCAAAGATGGATTCCCAGACAGCGGTCCGAGCTGCCTGAGAAAAGATCAGTCTCCTACTTTCCAGAATATCTTTCCAGATTAAAAAACAGTTTATTTTATGGCAGAAATATAAGGTTTTTGGCCACATTGTCTTTTAATAACCTTTATTACTGTAAACTTTTTTTAACCTTTTTTGTGCATTACAAGATAGTCTAGAGCAGGGGTGTCAAACTGCTGGCCCGTGGGCGAGACGCATCACCCGGAAGCTGTGCCCACCCCATTGCAGGCAATGGCAAAACCGTCCCGATATGTTGTACAACGTCATGTGACGTCGCGAGTTTGACATGTCTGGAGGACTAAGCATGAGATTTTCACCATTACAGGCAAATGAGAAATCTTCAAAATGTCCTAAACTCAAAACATGCCAAACTTTAGATGTTCCCAGCTCAAATCCAAAAACTCTGTTTTGTGAATTTTTATCCAATACTTGATATAAAACAAAATGCTTTGTTTCTACGGTTCTGCCTTTTGGAACAATGGAGACACAAAAGAAGAACTTGATACTTATTCATGCTAAGGCCACAAATTTCACTGGAAGTTGCAGCTTATACCAACTGCTATATGCCACCCAATGGATAAGCAAAATTGACTACAGGATTATTTTTTAAAAAATTAAATACAAGCAGCTGAAACTACAATTAAGTGGGGAAAAAGAGGCATTTTCCCACCTTGCTTACATTTGTTCATTTCTTTTTCAAAAATTAGAAGTGTCACCCCAGGCTTTTCTTTTCTTTTTACAGAATGAGTATGAGATAATACACCACATCTTTGTGATCCTGGAACAAAAAAGTCTTGATTTCAGTTCCCATTTATCCCCCTCAGTGAGAAACCTTTAGAAGTTTTATTTCACAAGAACAAAGAACAAGGAAGGGCTGACTGCTGGGCTTCTGGTTACACCCAACAGAACACAAGGAGAAAGGAGAGAACTGGTCCCAGAATCCTCTAGGACCAAACCATTGTTTGCCTCAGGTTCTTTCCATTGTATCTGTCTTGTAGGGGAGACTATTGCTTAAGATGGCTTTCTTCTTGTTAGATCTTGTGAGAAGGAAAGATACTCTTCCAACCTGAACACTTACTTGCCAGCAATAAAGTAAACTGGCACATAATAATAATTACAACAATAATATTACTTTGCAGTGTCACTACCTGGCCTTTAAAACTTTGGGGGTATATGGCCAGGAAAACAAAAATGTCCCCCTGCCTTTTTCAAGAGCTGGAACAAATGTATCAATTGTAATTTAAAAAGCAATTATATTAAAATTGGGAAAAGGGTAATGTAAAATTTCCTATTAATTTTAGAGAGTCAAATGCCAAAAACAATTACAAGTGAATGAAATAAGACATTTTCTGCTGATCAAATCACAAACAGCTTATGAAATAACAGAGTCCCATAAAATGCCAAGGGAAAACTGGCTGAGATCTGAGGCTATAGTGGAAGATAGCTACAAAACTGAGCTTGCCTTGCATAGAAACAATATGCATAATTTATACCACCATAAACCTTTGGTACAAATGTTACCAGAAACAATCAAGATATCAGAGGCAATAAAGAGATATCTCTATAGAAAATAAAATATTACACATTTGACAATCTAGTCTAGCCTTTGGTTTGATTATTATGGATATCAATGGTTATTTGGATTAATTTTGCTTCTTTCCTCCAGATTTCCAGCTATTAATGAGAAGTTTAGGGAGAATTCAGTTTTGCTCCATTGCCTTCTCACAGACTTTAGAGAATCCAATCTGGAGGTCTCTTTATTCCAGAGGTGTGAAACTGCCGGCCCACAGGCCGGATGTGTCATGGCAAAACCGCATCCAACCCATTGCCAGCAATGGAAAAAAAGTTGCAATACATCGCGATATGTCATGTGACGTTGTGAGTGTGATACCCCTGCTCTATTCCTTAGATAAACTTGCTTAGAACTTTCCATAATGATAATGTTTTCCCAGACCATAAATCATGGAATTTTGCTAATCATCTCTCCTGAAATCAGCTATTCAGATATTCTTCTAGTACACATACCCTAACTTGTCATCTCCTCATCTGGAAAATCTTTCCATTTCTTTGATCTCTCTCACATCTTTCTCAATCTCTCTTCAAGACTAAGGATGCAATTTGCCTACTTTTCTTACTCCCTTCTTGAGGCCAGATTTTTCCAAACAACTAAACTCTTATTCCCTGTGCCAAAATAGGGGGTGAGAATTGGGGCCATGTCTCAGATAGGTTTTATCTGGGGAAGAAACCCTTCCTTCATAATGAAAATCTGTATAGTGGAATGTCTGAGTGAGTGTATGTATCAGATTCTTGCACATTCACTATAAATGCTCAAAATATTATAACTGAAAATTTCAAGTGTTGAAAAGTTTCTAACTTTCTTTTCTATAGTTTAGTTACTTTGTTTTGTAAAACTAAAACCTCCTTTGTTTGAATAAGATTAATGTTGACTTCATGGATACAGGTCTTCCTTAGTCCAGATCTCTTGGTTGATAGATTTTATTCTATCTTCATAGGCTAAACAGTTGGATTACTCTACACACACTACATGGGGCTGCTCTTGAAGAGAATTCAGAAGCTTCTGCTGGTACACAAAGCAGCTGTATAAGTTGTAAATGGTGCTGACTATTTGGCATATGTAACATCACTGTTTTGGAGGCTGCATTGGTTGACAGGAAGTTTTTGGGTGCAATTCAAAGTGCTGGTTGTCACCTTTAAAACCCTTCATGGCTTGGGATTGGGTTACTTGAAGGATTGTATTCTTCCAGTTGTTTCTACCTGTCTGAATCTAGCCCAGCAGGATGCACACGCTTTGGGTACCATCAGCCAAGGAATGACATCTAGCAGGGAGATGTGCTTCTCAACTATAGCCCCCACCCTCTGGAACATTCTCCCTCCAGAGATAAGGATAGTCCCAATCCTGTTGGTCTTTCAGAAAACTTTGAAGACCTAGCCTGGCCTGGGCCCTGATTATGTGAACTGTCCCATTTTTGGTTATATTGACACTGATGGACCACAATATCTCTTGGCTGTAATTTGTATTTCATTTGTTTTTTATATTGTATTTATAACTGTTTAACTGTTGTTATGATTGTCCATTGCCCAGAGTCATTGATCTGAGATGGATGGCTACACAAATTGATTGAATGAATCAATCAATAAAGAGCCTCGCCTATGTCCACAGTTAGACAATGTTTCCTGTCCAAAGAATGGAGTCATTCAGCTCTATTCCACCCTATACTTTACAATATCCTTGGGAATTGTAGTATATCCATATTCCAAACTTGAAATGGAACAACAGTTTAAGGAAACTGGATAAAAACAAATACTCCTTCATTCAAAATAAGCTTCTTTATTTGTGCATTTCTTTCCCACTAGAACTACAAGAAGACCAATAATTCTGCAGGTGTGTCCCAGTCCAAATGGAAAACAGGACAAAAGGAAAAATAAACAGAACAGAAGAAATCCTTTCATACTTAGCCAGGATACAAAAATAACTAAGCACAAATGTCTATGGGTCGAAGCAAAACTTTCCCCATCTGCAGTCTTATATACAACCTAAAATTATTTTCACTCTTTAACATTGTTCATTGACAAGAACCACATGTTGTTACCAAATGAAAGCCAGTTAATATTTTTGGAACTAAAGTTGGCTGCCTGAAAAATATCAATGGACCAACAGAAAGCGTCCTTACTCCAAGTCGGAATGATTTGGACAAGATAATAATTTTGGTCTCTTGGATAAAAATATTTCTTGTGAAAGGTTGGTTGAAATTTATGGGGTTGCGAATTCAGTGAAATCTGAAATCACATATGTAAATTGTAGTGAATATTTTTACATAGACATTTACATGCACAATCAACTTGTCTGTATTTTTTAAAAAAAATCTCTGTTAATTTAAAATGTCAATTGAAGGCTATGTCCAGGAAGTTTGTTTGTGTGTTTTAAACAAACTTGGGTTTCATAGAAGCCACTACTTTCAGTCACAATAGGGAAAACAAAGCAGAAAAATTGCTTTTGCTATATTGGCTTTTCCTATGAGAAATCAAAAACATGTATAGTCTGTCTGAGAAAATGAGAACTTACTTGATCAAATGCTTGCAAATATGCCTTAATTAGCCTGCTTTCAAAATGTTTATTAAATGCTTACATTTTTTTCCTTAATGGATTTTTTTATTTTTTTATTTTTTTTTACTTCAATCTGTGAGAAAAAGGGGACATATTATAGTAAAAATAGGATTGCATTGTATATTAATTTGCAAAGTCCGGGGAGGGGAGCTGTTTGTAGATGCAATACAGTGGCTTGGGAGAAATGCTTATTTAATTAAAGCAATTTCACTGGACTTTACTGTTGAGTCCTGCCTCAGTAGCTTAAATAAATAAATAAATAACAATACTTACCAACTGTCTTTCAGTGCAAAAAATTAAGAGACAGAACAAAAGAAAAATTTGGAAAAGAGTGGAAAAACAATTTGTTTTAAACAGAAATATCACATAACTTGGGAAAAATTTGGGGCATCACAAAGTTGATATGAGGATCATAGGATAATGGAATTAGAAGGGATCAGGAAGATCATCTAGTCCAACCCTCTATAATCAGTAGAGATGTTCATTGCCAAGCGTCTTCTTAAAAGCTTTCAGAGAAGTCACAGCATCTGTAGACAGACAATTTTCACTGATTCATCAGGAAGTTTTTCATTATATTTAAACAAAATGTAGCTACTACAACTTGCACCCAATACTGCCATGGAAAACAATTTCTGACCATCTTCCCTCTGGCAGTCTTTTACTGTATATACCAGGATATGTCCTCACAAACAGGATATAATATTTTGAATAGGAAGCTGGGATCATAATACTATAAATTAATGCACAGATTCCATACTTCTTCCACAAAATTATTTCACAAAGTGCATAGTATTTTTTTAAAACAAAATCTTTGTTTTCAAGCTTTTTTCAAGCTTTTTGTTATTAAAATTGTCCATCTTGACAGATTTAAAAATCAAGTAATAGGAATGAAAACCTTCATGAAATGAGAACATTCATTTGACTCTACTTTACAGAAATTCTGTTCCTGTTAAATGGTGAATCATTTTATTTTTTCAATTGTCAAGGGGATCTTTTTTTAAAGAGGGCAGTTTTGTTTTGGTAGCCCAGTTAATCAGATTATTATATTCATTTTATGTTTTCGTTCCATGCCTCATTTTTAATTGTATTCAGCTGAAACTGACCTTTGTGCCTTCAATCAGATCTCATTAGTAGTGCCTTATGTATATGTTAATCTGCAGGAAATAAATAAATAAACCTGATCCAGCAAAGGGCAATTTGCACGAAGAAGCAGATTTTTTAACTATCATCCTTAAACCTGTGCATGTTATTAAGAATGCACGATAATAGAGAAATAAACTGTTTCCAGTTCCCTGAGACATTTATGATCACAATTAATCTTTTTTTTTCCTTTCTCTCTTGTGTGATAGTTATATACTCACTCCAGCATTTCAATATTCAAAGTTCTATGAATGGAGAATATGTTTAAACTTATTTTCTTGTTAAGAAATAAGAGAGGCATTTTTTTATTAAAAAAACCTTGCATTGAAGATAATGATTGCTGTAGTTAATAAACAACATATTCTGAAATTCTGAGACTGTAGAAAGAGTGCATAGAAGAGCAACAAGGATGGTCAGGGACTGGAGGCTAAGACATATAAAGATTGGTTGCTGGAATTGAGTATGTCTAGTTTAATGAAGAGAAGGACTAGGGGTGACATGATAGCAGTGTTCCAATATCTCAGGGGTTGCCACAAAGAAGAGGGAGTCAAGCTATTCTTCAGAGCACCTGAGGGCAGGACAAGAAGCAATGGATAGAAACTAATCAAGGAGATAAGCAACCTAGAACTCAGAAGAAATTTCTTGAGAGTTAGAACAATTAATCAGTGGAACAACCTGCCTCCAGAAGTTATGAATACTCCAATACTGGAATTTTTTAAGAAGAGACTATACAGCCATTTGTCTGAAATGGTATAGGGTTTCTTGCCTGAGCAGGGGGTTGGACTAGAAGACTTCAAGGTCCCTTCCAACTCTGTTATTCCATTCCATTCCATTCTGTTTATGATTTTTAAGTAACTGGATTGCTAAACGCCTTCAGAAATTTCAAAGGGGGAGGCCAGTTTAGATGACAAATATACAGTACATATCATTAATATTTCTGTATCAGCAAAAGGCTGAAGTTGCTATCAAAATCATAAAACCATTAAGAACGAATGAATTTAGAGAGAGAAAAAAAAAAAATTTCCTGAGAGAGAGAAGAATTAATATGGCTTGCCTCCAGAAGTTGTGGGTGTCCCATCACTTGAAGTTTCCAAAAGCCACTGGATAGTCATTTGTCCAGATTTGTATAGGGTCTCCTGCTTGAGCAGGGAGTTGGATTAGAAGACTTCCAAGGTACCTACCAACTCCATTATTCTGTGTTTTATGTTCTAAGTTACAATAAATCCCCCAAAGCTACTTAAAACCCAGTTTCAAAGTTCCAATGGCCAGTCCCCACCCCCATGGTCCCATGACAGCATTATTGAGTTCTTGGCAACCAGCCTGCATTTATGACCATTCGCAGCATCCCATGGTTAAATGACCATGATTTATAACATTTTTGCCAGAAACTGGCATTTATTTCTGGCTTCCGGCAAAACCCACCCCATAGGGAACAATGGGCTCACTTAACAACCACCACAATTGTTTTATGACTGCCACATTCACTTAATGACTATTGCAAAAATGTTTGTAAAATTGGGTCAGTCTCAGAATGACTCCCTTTACGACTGTAATTGTCATGCTCAATTAAAATTGTAAGTTGAGAATTACCTGTAAATATCTCTATAATTCTTTCATCTTTTTTACACCAAAGCATTATCTCCATGGATCTCTGTGATGATAAGCAAAGGGTAGAGATGATGAAGAGTTACAGCACTATGATGCAAGCTCCGCCCCTTTTGAATATACGTTGTAGCATCATACATACGTAAAGGGTAGCACTATCATAATAATATTCTGTTGCTGTATTTATCACTGGGACAAAACTGTTTGAATCTGCTATCACATCTTGATTATCTCTTTCTATGCCCCTTTCCTTGGCTAGAGTGCTAATGCTTTGCCATAGCAATTGTTCCCAGAAAAGTATTCTAACACTGACTGTGGATTCTCATACTGATCAAGAAACTGGATAAACATCTCATCTTCACTAAAAGGGCAGTGAAGAAAAAAGCAAAAACTTAATTATTAGAATCACTTATGTATACCGTGGCTTCATGGCTGAAAGCCAAAGTACTTGTTTAAATTCTTGTGCTAGCATCTTAACCCTTTTCTTAATAAATCCTATTAATCCAAATTCAGATGTTTGTTCCTTTAATGTTCATTTCCAATCGTAAGTGCAATTTGAAAGCCTTGACAGTAAGGTGGAACAATCCATCTTACACTGGACATGAGATTTGGCTTTGATTCTGCTGGTCTCTTGGGTGTTTTTCTTATTATTTTTCAAAGAAAGGTTATTGGCATTCCTTTGAGATGGGCCAGGTCAAGAAACAGGATCCAGACACATACTAGAATTTTACTTTAATAATATAGACTAAGGTAACAGAAACTGGAAAGCCTGAAAACTGAGAACATGTCTGAAGGTACTTCTAATCTTGGAGAGTGCCACTATTATTTGCATTAAATTAATCTTATGCTTTTATTGTATTTTATGCCTACTTTTTACTTATATCTATAATTTTAGATGTATGTGTTTCTATGTACTAAAGGCTATGATAAAGGTTTACTTCTTTTGTTTTCTCTTGAGCCTAAATCATACTCTACAAGCTTGCTCTAAGTCCTTATCTGTAGTCTTCTGCAGTAGACTTCCCCAGCCTTTCCACTTTGCAGACCAGTGGGGGGGGGAGGCAGATGGAATGGTTCAGTGTGAGTGGCTGGCAAGCACAGGAGTGTGCAAATGGAGCATGCATACTTTATCACCTGCTGCTCGTGCAAGTAGGGATGTGTGCCTGTGTTCGCCAGCCACTTCCATGGCACAGTTCCGAACAGCTCAAGGCCCAGAAGTGGACAAGACCCAGAGGTTGGGGATCCCTGTTCTACAGTTATGATCAAATGTTGATCATTATACTGTCTAAAGGATTTTGGTTTCTTTAGAGTGAACAAGGAAATCATAATTGACTTATTAGACTGTTTCAAGAACTGTGTACAATTTCTGGTTTGAGACTCTTGACAGAAAATTCAAATCTAAAGACAGAAATAAAAAGCCAATCTATGGGAAATCCACACATTAAGCATCAAGAGCGCACATTTTCTTGTAAAGCCTTTGATATATTCTTTAATGCTGGCATATATGTGGAAGGCATTTTTATGTTCTTTCTTTTAAGATTCCCAATTCCTGGACTCACACAATATATCACAGAATTTGTGGTTTGTTTTGACTTGAAATTGGTTTGATTTATGGTTATTATACATGGGCTACTAGAAAAGGGTGTGCTTACACTGTGAATTTATATCAATATTACAGTTTAACTGCCATAATTTCCCCAAAGGTATTCTTGGTATTGTTACTTGGGAAAGTTACTGAGTTTATTAGAAATTACTATCAAGTCAATTTCTTTATTTACGATCAGAGCTCAGGAATCAAAACAAATAAATCAAACAGTTAAAAGAAAGGAAAGCGAAAAGATTGACAAGTTATGTTTGTTATTAGCTGGTGCCTCATTTTAACTGCTGTAACAAATTATATTTAATTATATAACTCATATAAATACATTATTATCCAGTCTCATAGATTCACAAGTTCATGTATCTAGAGAAATGGAATGAATTTTAGCCTGTAATATTATACTTTTTTTACTTGTTTACTTTGGAGTAAGACACATTGAATTTAATAGGGTTTACACTAGAAAGCCAGGCGGGTAAGCTGTAGGTTGATATACATGGTCAATCTTTCCTGTTAAAAAACTACAGTTTGGTAGAAATTCCTCCTAGAACAGTGATGGCGAACCTTTTAGAGACCGAGTGCCCAAAAACTGGTCCCGCCCCTGCTCCCCCCCGTCCCGCCCCGCCTGCCCACAGGACCATTCATCGCCTCCAGGGCCTGCCGCAGATCGCTCAGGTAGCCCAGCAGTGCTATGGCGGCCACACCCTCTGTTTGCGCCCTGCAGCATCAACTGCATGATGAGGTGTGAGGGCAGAATCTTGTCTACGCTGCCTGGCTGCCATGTCCTTGGCTGCACTGCTCCGTGTGGGCCACGCTCAGGGGCGACTCTCCTTCAGGGGAGCTGCTGGAGAGGAGGGGGTCGCGGGGGGAGGTAAGGATGGGGCAATGGTACGTGTGCCTACAGAGAGGGCTCCGAGTGCTGCCTCTGGCACCCGTGCCATAGGTTCACCACCACTGTCCTAGAAGCTTCTTCAGAGATTATATCTGGTATGCTTTCTTTGCAGGAATATCTGTAGTGTATGATCCAAAAAATCAAGATAGCAACTGCATTACAACATGCGTAATAAACAGGCAGAGCATTTCACCATTATGGCTGCTATCTTGACTATCACTTGCTATTTTGACTACCTTGTTGACATGCCTATTTTTTTGGCACATTCTTCCTATATTTAAAAGGAATCCTTTTTTGTTTTGAAAATTAATTTGGACTCTTCCCAATTTCACTTTATTTCAGAAATAACCTGCGATATTGGTATTTCAAAACTGTGGAGGAGCCATCTTCAGTGACTGAAAATGGTGTCTCCACTCACTGATACCGAATTTTTCTTCTTCGATAGTGCATACTCTCCTTTTCTCTGACTTTGTGTTTCTAAACATTCACACTCTGTACACGTGCATAGACATTTTATTCACAGTCACTCACTGGTTCTGTATCCAAAATCTTCCTCCAATCAAACAGGGTTTTAAAACCTTCCATTGACCTCAGTCAGGATGCCCTGTTAAACAGTCAGATTATAGAAGGGGCTGGTATCCCCTCCACAGCAGAGGGATCTGCCATATAACATCAGCTACGCTGTTGACTTGTGTCACATAAGAATAAAGTTAACAAAAGGAAATGAATTTTACAGTAGATCTGATGGATCAGATCCTGAAAGTTCAGCTGGTATTACGGCACCTGGCATCACTTAAATATTCATATATACAAATCTGTTTGTATAATCCATCTCTCATTTCCTAAAATCACTTTGCCAATCAAAGATACTTATAAGAAATTTCTATCTGTGCAAGAAAATATATTGTTTTAATATATTCTAGTTTGAAAAATTAAAGCTTGCTCTTATTATATGTTGGGTGAGTAAAAACTTTGATATGTACCATTAATTTTTAGAGCTATTTTATATAACTGAAGAAATTATATAAAACTGAATTATAGAACATTATAGAACTGAAGAAGCTTCTTGGATGAGAAGTGAAACGTCTTCAAGGAAAAAAAAATCAAGAAAGTCCAGTTGTCTTTTTTGTGGGGGAAAAAGCACCTTAGTGACAACCGTGACCTGGATGACTGAGAGTCTCCAGAGACAAGATGCAGAACTGCAGAAATTTTTAAAAAGGAGATCAGCATCAGACATGTTCAGAAATCATCAGGAGCACAGATGGAGCTATTGAGGCATTTTTTATTCCAGTAATAATACCTTCTTCTCCCCCCCTCCCCCCTCTCTCTCACATACACACACACACACATACTCACATCTCTTTTTGTCTACATCTATCTAATTATCTACCTGTATCATTATCTAGCTGGCCAACTATGTGGTTATCAAAACAAATCAACCTTTATTGTCAAAGTACAACATGTGTACAATGAGATCTAATCTAATCTAATCTAATCCCTAATTCGTCTATGTCTGTCTATCATAGCTAGCTAGCTACTTATAATCTATCTAGTTATCCCCTCTCTAGCCATCTGTCTTTCTGTCTGTCTATCTCTCCAAGGGAGATACGCAGTTTAGAACTTTTTGGAGAAATTTACTAACAGTTAGAACAATTAACCAGTGGAACAACCTGCCTCCAGAAGTGGTTAATGCTCCAACACTGGAAGTTTTTAAGAAGAGACTGGACAGCCATTTGTCTGAAATGGTATAGGGTTTCCTGCCTGAGCAGGGGGTTGGACTAGATGACCTCCAAGATCCCTTCCAACTACTACTACTACTACTACTACTATTACTACTACTACTATTACTTCTTCTTCTTCTTCTTCCTATTATTATTATTATTATTATCATCATCATCATTATCATTATTATTATTATTTTGATGATCCTCATTTAACAACTACTCATTCAATGACCGTTCAAACTTAATGATAGTTCTAAAATGAGTGGTATCTATGACTGATTCTTGAAGTTCTGGTTGTCCTAGTGTCCCCATGGTCACATGATCACCATTTCTGACATTGCCTGTTAATTTCCTACAAGCAAATGCAGTGAAGAAGCCAGCAGAAAGTTGGAAATGGTGATCATGTGAGATCCTCACTCAATGACCCATGGTCATCACTTAACAATGGCAAGAGGACTGCCAGAATTGCCATTGTTAAGCTGCACAGTCCCATCTCATCATGCTTTAATCACCAAATTGTTTAACCTTGTTAACATTGTTTAGCAATGGCAATTTCAATCCTGACTGTCATCATAAAATGAGGACTATCTGTAATTTTCAAGTAGAAAAATTATGAAAAGCTTTATTTGAAAACCATGGAAAATTTATTTCATGGTAAATTCTTAGGTCAAGAAGCCTTTATCAGGAATAAAGGAGATTAATATAGGCTAAATGTTTTGGCTTCAGACTTAGCGATGCATAGGAGTACAAATATGACATTTATGTTTACTTTTGTTTATAGTATGTTTATAGTAAATAAATATTTTTTTTATTTTGTGGTCACAGATCAAAATACAAGTGCAAAAAAAAAAACACAAGAAAAATATAATCACAAACAATTAACACCAGAAGCCTTGACTAAGGGGAATTACAACATTCTCCTCTAATAGTTACAGCTCTTAAAAGAAATTTAGAAACTTGAGAAGTAATATAGGAGGAGCCATCCCCTAGACAATATAAAACCAAATTACTAACATTAGAACCAGAGGGATCAATTCCAAGGAGACGCAATAGTTTAATTCTGGCTGTATGATACATAGGGTAGTATAATAAGACATGCTCCACAGGTAGTAAATAAATGCAGTGGATTGTTTTGCTTATAATCTTTGCTTTTTATGATGGAAACTAAATAACATGTTGAGGACAGGAATATTGTGGCTCTTGATGTTACTAAACTAAACATTTGCTGGCTAGGTATGTACATTGACAGGATTGTTTCCTTACATATGTGTGGGAAAACAAGTATATAGAGTTCTGTAAAAGTTATTTGAGTTAGGATTAACATCTTAAGAGGAAAAATAATAGGAAAAATTATTTGACAGCTGATCATACTTAAATCTTGATTCAAAAGAGCATAGTAATTTCTAAAATATTTACTCATAATGGAACAGGACTTGGAGTCTGCACTACAAGCTTTATCTGAGTTGTTGTCAGAAAATGATGAATGAGGTTTGTAACCTGAATACTTGTCCCTTGGGTGCCATTGGTTCCTGAAAACATATATTTAATGTGACTGAAAATATGTACATATCCTGAAGTTGTCTACACAACCATAGATTTCTTTTCTAGTTCATAAATTTTTGCTCAGCCAGTCAGAAAGGGAAACAATACCTACAGCATAGGACAGTGGGCATGGTATGGATTATTTTCAAAAAACAAATTGTTTTATAAAGTTATAATCTTTCATAAAACATTCAGTTTCCAAGGGTGCTTGAACATGCTTGAACTGAAACATATTCAATAAATTTTACATGCCCAAAGTACAAACGGTATAATTTTTGTTTCCTTCAACAGCAGTGTTCATACTGCCTTCTACAGAGGAGACCATAAATGTTCCTCTAGAGTAGACCAATAGCTTGTTGGCTTTATCGACCTGATGTTAACAGCTCTTGAAATCAGAAATGCTAATACCAGGATAGAATCATAGAATATAGGGCTGGAAGAGGCCTTTGGGGTCTTCTAATCCAACCCCCTGCTCAAGGCAGGCGTCCTTATACCCAGTGCTTTTTTTGTAAGAAAAAAGGTGCAGGAACTCAGCCCCTTTTCCCCCCACCAGGCTATTCCTTGATTGGCAATCTTTCACTCCCCTCCCGAGCCAGACTGCCACGCTAAGGTGGATGGGATGGGCGGCATAAGCCTGGTTCCGCTCCGCCCTTTCTGAGCTAGGGGAGAGTCATGGTAAATGGCTCCGCTGCTGCTGTGCATCACTGGAGGGGCTTTTTCAAAGCTTTGCTCTGCAGATCACCTGCCCGGGCACAGCCACTGCCTCCTTGTCCTCTGCCAACTCTCCCATTGCTTGCGCTGTGACCGGGCAGCACAAGCCTCCCCTGCCGCCTCCCTCCAAGAACTGAGAACACAGAGGCTCTGTGCAGGGATGCAGAGCAGAGTACAGCCCTTGCTTGCTGCCCTGCATTGCCCCGCATCTCCCTTCTCCCTTCTGGAAATGGCAGCCTCGCTTCCTGCCACTTCTCCTCCCGGCGCAGCTCCTTCCTCTTCCCGAAAGCATTTCTTTGCTAGCCTGCTTTTCAGCTCTGGCGTGTTTTTCTTCTGCTGCAGGGAAATGGAGTTTGTGGGACTAAAAAGGGTTCAGTCAGACCTTCCAACTCCTTGCGAGATTTTTTTTTCCACGAGAAGTTGAATGGTCTGACTGAACTTTTTTTAGTCCCACAAACTCCGTCAAAAAAAGGTTCCAAAATGCTGTTTCGATGCATTCTATGACAATAAAAAGCACTGTTTATATCAGTAGTGGAGAACCTATGGCATGCGTGCCAGAAGCGGCACTCAGAGCCTCTCTGTGGGCACACATGCCACCTCCCCCCATGGCCCCTCTTTACCAACAGCCCCCCCAGAGGAGAAACACCCCCGAGCGCAGCCTGCATGGAGCAGCACAGCCAAGGACATGGTAGCCGGACAGCGGGGACAAGACTCCACCCTTGCACCCCATCGCGCGTAGTTGATGCTGGGGGGAACAAGTGGATGGTATGGCCTCCATGGTGCTGCTGGGCCCCCTGGGCAATCTGCAGCAGGCCATGGAGGTGGTGAGTGTCCCTGCAGGTGGGCTGGGGTGGGGGGTGGGGCCGGGTTTTGGGCACTCAGTCTCTAAAAGGTTCACCATCACTGGCTTATACCATCCTGGACAAACTGAGGTCCAATCTTTTCTTGAAAACCTCCAGGGATGAAGTACCCACAACTCCTGGAGGCATTGCTTAGTTGTTCTCACTGTCAGGAAACTTCTCCTTAGCTACAGATTGGATCCTCTCTTGGTGAGCTTCCACCTATCCCTCTTTTGATGTAATCTAGGATTGCACTGGGTTTTTTGGGCAGCCTGCAGTATGCTGTTAGTTCATACTTAAGTGATGATCCACTAGGACTCCTAGATTCCTCTCACAGTTGAGCCAGGTACCACCTATTCTGTACCTGTATATTTGGAGGTTTTTCCCTGCCTACCTTAGTTTCTCACCACTAAACTGCATCTTGTTGGAGGCATGTGTCCAGAGTTCTAGTTTGGTCTGAGACCCAAATGCAGTAAAATTGCTAACTGTTCACCTAAACTAAAAGTGAAATAAAGATTTATTGCTCCTCTGATACCTGAGCTAAAACGGTTGTGGTCAACAAACTTGCTTATTTTGCAAATTGGATGTAGCTTGATTTATTTTTCACATGTCTTTGGAAAATTAGTTGTATTGGTATATTCTATAAACTGAAACTTGTATGAATAAATGGAAAACTAGCATTTGTACCTCTGCTGAGGTCTCAGTTTCTTCATAAATCCTGTCTATTTATAATTTCATCTCCTAGATGACCTACATTTATCCCCAGGGGTATTTCAGATGCAGGATGGTAGCAGGTGGGTGGGAAAATATTAAAATGGCAAAGGTATTTTGGATCCTGGTAATGATATCCAAAAGAGAGAGGAGGTGTTTACAAGTCCTGGTTTACCATTTCATGAAAGAAAAGAAAAATAACAAGAGTCTCCACTACGAGATTAGGATCTTGGTTGATTCATTGCTTCTGCTGCTTTGGCACAATCTCTGGAGAATGGAATTGGAGCCCAACATGGTTATATATTATAAAACCTGCCTTGATTCTAGAAAGAAGTTGTTTGTCTCCTGATAGCTTTCTCAAGGATCTATTCATATATGTGTGTGACATGTGTCATTCAACATCCCTTCCCCCTTGCAATTGGCATCAAGAAAGACCATCTGGATTTCCAACATGATGTCTTGATTTTAAAACTTGCACCAGAGAGATCAAAACTTGCATTAAAAAAAAATAGCAAGTATGTTTCAAGTGCAGAAAAGCTTCTGTCTGCCATCTCTTCATCCCCTTTGTTCCTTTTTTGGCATGTTGATGTTTTAAGTCAATGTATGTTGTCAAGATCTATCACTGCCAGTGTTACTTAGCATTATCTTGCTTCACTACACCTCTTTGCCATCTATCCCTAGAATAACAAATACTCGTTTTATCAAAAAGCATCAGACTGGCACACAATTTGGCCACAGCTGTTGGTTGAGTTATATCTGACTGGCAAACATGGTGGGATTTTGGAAATTTATTCCTTTAAGATCCAAGAAGAATAAAAATTAATGTCCCTTTTGAAACAGAGTGGTACAGATGGTGGGTGTAATAGCTTTCTTTGAATTCCAAACTGTTTTCAAAACAAGGAAGAACACTGCAAAAGCTTTAAGTATATTCTAATAATGGAAAACAAGCAGTGAAAGAGGATGTCATTGAATTGAAATGTTTAGATTCATAACGATTAAAAATTCAAAGCAAAGAAATCTTCAAATAACCCATTTCAGTCATCTCTTGATCCTTTGTGTCATCTGCTGTGAGGGATAATGTGAAGGGGGAGTTGGTGTGATGGACTTCAATGAAACAGCAGTTTCTCAAGAGGGAGGGAACACATTCCAAGGAAGAAGACAAGATAAGAGGCAATATAGTCCAGAGCTGGATAGGAAGCAAAGAAAGAGAGTTAGGCTAGCTGTTCCCTAGAATCTCCCAGGGTATAGACCTGACACCTCTCCAGTTAGTCTGACTCTCCCTTCAGTTACAAGTAGGAGGGAGCTGAAGACAAAAGTGTAGCTGAAAGCCAGGTCCAACCCTCTACTCTGCCCTTTGGTCTATGTGAATTGGTGGCCTGCTGAGAGACAGACTTAGCCAAATCTACCTGTTCTTTCAAGAATTTCTGAGCTGTCCACTTTTGCTGCAGAAAATTCAAAGTGTGAAGAACACAAATGCAGGAATTCTGAAGGGTAAAATGTGATGGCAAAGGGGAAAACACTCTTCATCTGTTTCTAAAAACCATATGACTAGATGCTTGTGCACATTTACTTTGTCTCTATACCAGTGGTTCTCAACCTTTTTAATGCCGCGACCCCCAACCGGTCGTAAGTCGAGGACTACTCAACTGGTGCAGCACCGTTTGCAGAATGGGACTTTTGGTGGGCTCAGCAGGGCAGAGACAGCCTGGACAATTCCTATTGGCTTTTGAAGCCAATAGAATTAGACTCTATTCAAGAGAGTCTATTCTATTGGCTTTCAAAAGCCAATAGAATAAAAGGGAGTAGCACAGCTAAGGAAAAGGGGGGGAAAATGGCGGTCTGCGTTGTTTGGCGACCCCCGTGAAATGGTCGTTCGACCCCAAATGGGGTCCCGACCCACAGGTTGAGAACCACTGTTCTATACTATTAAAGACATGGTCCTGAAGAAAACAATATATGCAACTGTACATAAAATGTAATCTGTCCTCATTTCTGTTGCATCAATTGGGGTGCCATATGTATTTACATAGAATTCCTATTGGAGGCCATGCATTGCAAATTTTCTTCTCTGCCTTCTCTCAATCTCTCCTTTTGGATTTGGATCCTGTTTCATCCAAACAAGCTCAAGATCTGTATTGATAACTTGGGGGTTAATAATCCAAGCTTTATAGTTCACCGGATGTTTACAAATATCTCATTTACTGAACTGCACAGTCCATCATTGTGCTTAGAGAAAACAGAATGGAAGCCTCAGATTTTTCTCCCTCCTTCCTTGTTTTGCAAAACCTCAACTCGTCATATATTTTATTAGTAATAAAATTTAGACAGTTATTTTCCCAAGAGTGTATAATATACTCATTGGATTTTAGCCCTCAATTGAGAATACAAATCATGTACCTTATAAATCAGGATCTCTATAGAGTAAATTTATTGACATGAAAATGAGACTACCAGCCATTAAAATTAGCTTGATTAGTTTGCTCATCATTTGAGAAGCTAGGAAAAATGTATGCCTAATATGCTTGATTTTTTTTCCCTAGGACTATATACCTTCATTCTCCATATCTTTTTCGCTTTACAAAACACTATCAAGAAATTATTCATATTTTCATTGTTCACATATTAGCATAACGTAAGGTTGCCAGCATGTCATGATTAGGTAGAGTCATTGGCTTTTTCATTTGGCTTGGATTTCATCATCTAAATGCCTAACCTATGAAATTATGCCAATCTAAAATGTCAGTTGTCACCTATTTATAAGGTGCTTATTTTACTCATATTTCAGAAGCCTGTTTAAAAAGAAATAAAATATGCCACAGAAGGAGATTGCACTATCTTCCTTGTGAATGTATTTTTGTAATTAATCAAATGCATTGAAATATTAAAAGATCATTGCTTTTTATTTCAAATGATAGCGGAATCATTGCCTCAGAGGATTTTTTTTATAAGAAAAGATTAATTGCTTTGCAGATAGATTACATTAGGTAGATTTTATTCATTCTTTTCTTTAAGAAAAGTCAAGAGAGTTATCCTAGTTTTTTTCCTGCTTTTATTTTTCCAACAATTGTTTGAAAAAAATCACTTTCAATTGTTATTACAATTGGGTTGAGGATATTCTTGCAAGGAGAGAAAGAAAAATAATGCTTCTATTTCTTTTCTCCTTAGTCATTCATCCTGTTGGAATGGTACAACTTGCTGTGGCCAACTCATTGCGGCCAACTCACAATGGCCAGCTCACCATGGGACAACTTGCTATGGAACAATTTAACAGTTCAATTTAATTATTTAAAATAAATAAAAAATATTTTAATTTTTGTCATTCACAATTCCATTCTGTCCCTCCTTTTTCATCCTTTCTTTAATGATTCTATTCCACCATTTCTTTGATATTAATGTAATTCTTGTCCGATGGTGAGTTGGCCATGCTGAGTTGGTCATGGAGAGTTGGCCGCAGTGAATTGTCATAGACCCTCATACCGTTCACCCTCCACCTGCACATGGAAACAGGGGACCCTCTTAAGACTCTGCATCTCCAGGATTCTAAATATTTAATACAGAAGATAAATTTAGAGACAAGATATGTGTGTGCTCCCTTTATTCCTATGATAGGGTGCGGAAGTGAAAGCAAAGGTATTTTTGTGTCTCTTTCTTCCTCTTCTTCCATTGCTTTTTAAAAATAATTCCCATACCATGTCAGGGATAAGAGAAGTATATTTTCATTAGTTCCAAACTTGCCACAGATTAATCACCAGTGGTAGTAGAGGTCACATGAATTGGATCCATGGCCATTATAAACACATCCTCTGATCAATTCTGGGCAGATACTTCCACTGTCAAATCACTTTTCACCACTACAATGACATAGCTTCAGGGGTAATGGCTGGTGGTCAAACATTTCTTCTGCTTCAGTCAGAGATTTTTAATAAGGCTCAAAGGGAATCCAATATTTTATTTTGATCCTATTGAAGTGAATGGACTGACTTTTTTTAGTGAACAATGAAATGGAATAAAGCAGAATGAGTGAGGATGGTTTCAAGAATGACACAACACTGTTGTCTTCTTCCTGTCTTGAACCTATTGCTTCTACCCCTGTATGTTTCATTTCTTTATTTGATTGTTTAATTTATATAGCTACCTATCTCAAATAAGTGAGTCTGGGCAGCTTGCAACATTAAAACATAAAATACATACAGTAGTCATCTCCCCAAAAAAGAATAAACAACTCCATTTGTCATCAATACTGACAGAGCTTATATGCTCACCTTACTCCAAATACAAAATAACAGACAGGTCTTCAGTGCCCAAGAATTTCCTTCTTGAGTTATAAGTGCTTCGATATAATAAACTATATCTTGGGAGTTATATTCATATTGGATTCAGAGATTGTCCCAGGATCTCGCTACCTTAATATTTCAGTGTATGAACTGTAGAACATCCTCTAAACAGCATGTGCTTTTCTCAAGGAGATCTGTCTACCACTTGCTGGATCTATAGTGAGATCCCCAACCAAGACTTTCCTCTTTTAGGAAGCAGTTAATACTCAACAGTTACATTTTCACAACTTTTCTTGCCTTGAGGTTTTTTTTTGCTGATATTTTTTTTTCTTTTATGTTTGTAAATTGGCAACAGAACATTAGTTGACTAATAGATAAAAAAAGAGCTGCTTGTCAGATGACACAATTTTCTTTGTATTCTTGGAGAAGAAGATTGCAGGCATGATCTTCCTATCAACTAGAGATTATATCTTAGGAATCAGCTTTAATAAGAAAGTCTTATTATATAGTCATATATCTCCTGTTATCATTGTTACAGTTATTAAGTGTCTAATTTATTCTTCCGTTTTAAGGGTAGTGTACTTGGTATTTAAAAAGAAAGGAAAGAAGAAGCAAGAAACTAGCTTACCATAATTAGAGTGAATAACTTTTAAAAACTGGTTGGGTTAAGTGGTTGGAGTGGATTTCATATCCTGAACTTTTAAAAAATTACAGTTCATTTCAACAAAGTTATAATGTTATGGTTAGGATGGGAAGAGTACAAAAAATTGTTCTATTTGTATAACTGGATGATTGGCATATGTTCAATTTTATAAATTATTCTCAATATGAGTGATCATTGTGATGTGGATAAACCACCTATATATTTACTATAAATTGCCTAAATTGCCAATTTTGAAACTGGAATATGTTATTTGTTACCTTTTTAGTGTATTGAATAATCATTGGGTTATCTTACAAGTACTGTGGACAAGTCTGAATCCACCATAAGTGAAATAAATGGAAAAATCAATAGAAGTAATTTTGAGGAAAATCTTTTAGTCCGAACCTCTGCCCAAGCAGGAGATCCTATACCATTACAGACAAATGTCTCTCCAATCTCTTTGTAGACGCTTCCAGTGATGGAGCACCCATAACTTCTGAAGGCAAGCAGTTCCATTGATTAATTGTTCTCGCCGTCAGAATTTTTTCCCTTAGTTCTAGGTTGGTCCTCTCCTTGATTAGTTTCCATACATTGCTTCTTGTCTTGCCTTCTGCTGCTTTGGAGAATAGGTTGACTCCCTCTTCTTTGTGACAGATTCTCAAATATTGGAAGAATGGTATCATGTCATCCTGGTTCTTCTTTTCATTAAATTAGGCATAAACAATTCCCTCAATTGTTCATCATATATTCCTTTTTTCCCCAACATAACTATCCGGTGAGGTGAGCCGTTTAGACAACAATGAAAATAACCTTGACAAAAATATGCATGAACTGTTGCCTAGACCAAAGGGGCAAATGTTTTTTTTTTTTTAATCCTGAGAAAAGAAATCATTTTCAGAAGCAGCTTAGGCACTATAGCAAATAAAAGTAATTTTAGCTTTCCTGTGGAATTGATTGTGTGGTCTGCTCTTCCTAGTGCAGGGGTGGGCAATTAATTTTACCAAGGGGCCATATGAGAAACTGGGAGCATGTGGAGGATACCATCCTGCCCCCTGCCTTGCCCCCTGCCAATGTTGCACCATAAACACTCCACCCTCCATTGTCCATAATGTCTGCCCTCTGCCACCAACACCCCAGCACCCCGCATCAGTGCCACAGGCTGGACAGTGACAGTCGAAGATGCCCAGATCTGACCTAGTGGTTATGCCAGGCTGAAAGACAGTAACTGCCCAAAGTCAGCCAGCAAGGTTGGAGTAGAATCTTGGAAGCAATATTAAGATATGAATTTTAATATTTTGAAAAACTTTTTCACCAGAGTAAAATGTAATGTTCCCCACTTCCAGACACAATATGCAGGCACGTATGTTAAAGGCATTGATGTATATAAACTTGTAATCCTGACACAGCTGGTATCGCAGATGCTATAAATTATGCCAATAATAGCAGATAGAATATAAATTCTTATATTATCTGTTTCTCTTGAAAATGCATGGTGATAGATGGGTAATCTCTTTATATATAAAAAGTATGTCTTGTTGAAAATCGGTTGTATGACAGTTGTTTTATTTAGATGGAATACATATAAAACAGATGTTTTAGAAAATAAAAGGCAGATTAAAATGTCCATCTGATTACTAAATCCCTGAGTGAACTCTAGCTGAGCCTTGATTTACTTTTTTCTTCTGATTAAATGCATTTTGATCTAAATAACAGCAACATATTAATGTAATCAACATTTCCCTTCAGATTGTCAAGACTTATTTAGAGGTTAAGCTCATGAACTTTTGCTATACCCATTAAAGCGAAAAATAATGTGTTTTTGACTTGTACATAGCTTATTTTATACTTCTGAAGCTGGCATAACAAACATTGCAAATATTATTATTTTTTTATTTTGGCAAATAGATATATAGATCTGCCATAATTTTATATATGGATATTGTTTTCTTAACCTAGATTTCTTAAATACAGAATCTCCCCCCCAAAAAAATTAATCATCCATAAAACCCACAAGAGCAAACAGAAGGAACAGTTAAAAGAAATCAACTTTAAGAAGTTTTTTTTTTTTTTTTTCCAGCTGAATCCTTTCCCATGCACTCCCAATTTGGCCAAGTTTCTGAAACCATCTAGCAGGAAGGGATAATGTATAGCCCCAACTGCAGTCATCTCCTCCCAAAATAATAACCTCTCTTGGAATCACTTCTGAATATGCCATTTATTTCTAGTAGGGTGCTTGCTAAAAATCAGTGTGTGTGTGTGTGTGTGTGTGTGTGTGTGTGTGTGTGCGTGTTGGTGGTACAATGGCTCAGTGGTTAAGATGCTGAGCTTGTCAGCTGGAAAGCAGGCAGCCCAGGTTCAATACTCAAGCATCATGCGACAGGGTAAGCTTCTGCCAACCTAGCAGTTCAAAAGCGTGCAAATGCGAGTAGATAAATACCTACACTTCAGTGGGAAGGTAACAGCTATCCATAATGTGATGCTGGTCACATGACCATGGAAATATATTCAGAAGCCCTGGCTCAATGGCCTTGAAATGAAGATGAGCACTGCCCCATAGATATATATTCACTCATTCATTCATTCATTCATTCATTCATTCATTCAAAACTGATTTCTGTCATAAAGGACATCCCTTAATATATCCTGAAGCGAATTGTAGCCTGCCTTAATTTACCTTTTTCTTACAGTTAATCTAAGATCTAAATGCAACTCATCTAAATGCATGTTTCATAGAGATATTTGCAATTTTTTTCCAGATATTTGAGTTTTCAATAACATCCAGCTTTGCCTTTAAAAAAAGTTTTATGAATAAATGATATGTGCCTTTCATGAATGATATAGTCAACTATTCAAATCAAATTTCCAAACCTGACTGCATAATTGTATTCATTTTTATTTGTTTGTTAAATATATATGCTGCCCATGTCACTCTGAAAAGTGACTATATATCCTAAATATATCCTTAAAAAACTCAGGGAAAAAGTCTAGCAGTTAAATATTTTGGGCATAATATTTAATCTCTGATGAAGTGGCAAGATTGGGATAGAAAAGAATGTTAAAAAAATATTAAAATATTGGCTAATATGACATGAGCTCTGAAACAAAAGGGAAAGTGATGTGGTGGGAGGGGGTTCCAGAAAATTACAATGTTTAGAGACAGGTAGTAAAACATGGGGTTTTCCTTCTTCTCCTTCTGGCTCTTCAATAGCTCCTCTTTAGAAATCAGGGAACTGATGATGGGCTATTACAAAGTAAAGAGGTAAAGCTAAAAGGAGTCCCTATGGATTTTACTCTCCATTTCAAGGACCATTGAGCCAACACTGTCCAAAGATGTTTCTGTGATCATGTGACCAGCATATATCATGGAGAGCTGTTACCTTCCCACTGAATACCTATTTATCTACTCACATTTGTATACTTTCAATTTACTAGATTGGCAAAAGCTAGAATAAGGACAGGAGCTCACCCTGTTGCATGAAGCTTGGATCTCGAATCTGGGATATTGGCTTTCTAACCAACAAGCCAGCATCTTAACCATTGAGTCATTGTGCCACCCATTACAAAGTAAAAGCTATTAAAAATGGTTTGGTAACTAGTTATCCCCTGGGAGTCCAGTGCTAATGTGATATTTTTGCATATGTGCTACCTGGTGACACATTTCTTGTAAAATTTAATTGTTCAAGAAGTGAGAACAGAAATAATAGGAGGTATTTTAAAAACAGAAATAATTGCTCCAAGCTTGCCACTTTTAAATGATATACCAAGCTTAAATTTCTTACTAGCTCTTGTGAGTTGTACTGTATGTTTTAGTGCTTCTATTTGTATCCTATGTGTCCTCTTGTCACATGTTCTATATCCTATGATATCCACCTTTTCACCTGTTCTATATCAAATGATATCCACCTTAAATAATCTAAGTTTCTGATACTTTATGGTTAGCTTAAGCTTGCAGTAGAACCCAGGATAGAGTGTATTACTTGGGCAAATGTTATTTTTTACTGGTAGAGATGGAAAATGAATATTTCACTCATAAAGTACAACTTATATTCGAAGTAAAAATAAAAATGGAAAAATTTAAGTGGAGCACTTCTGTCCTTTTATCCTTTGGAAGAAATTATCTCATGGATTCCCAGCTTAAACACTGTTAAATAATAGAAGATGGATCTGGAGAGAAAAAAGACAAAAAATAAATAGACATATTTAAGATATTGCTGCAAATATAAAAATAATATCCATAATTTTAATAAACATATATATTGAGCAGGCTTAGTAATAAAGATCATGACAGGTACCTGTTTATTTTGAGGACTAGATATTCATTTATTGATGACCAATTTCTAGGCCACTACACTTTGTTCTTAAGATTTATCATCCAAATCCTTCAAACCAAGGATTGTGTTCTTCACAACTTGTCACAGAGCTGCACTACAGTACATATCAGAGTGATGCAGTAATTCTGCCTCTTTAGGCATCTTGCCTCTCATTATTTCCACATAAATTAATCCTAAAATTTAAAACTTCACTTTACAGTCATTGTGCTGCATGCTGATTTTCCTCAATTTATTTAGTCAAGAGATGGTGCTGAAGTATAAATCCAGATTAAGATTACTCCATGGAAATGGGGGGGAAGTCTGGACATACTCTCCCAACTATCAGTGGACATTGTTTTTCTTTGAATTCTCATATTGTACTCTTTTCTTTGAATTCTCATTTTGTTAAACTCTTTGTATACAACCACCATCACTGCCTGTCCTTCAGCAATTTTACTGATCTGCTCTTACGGTTTGTCAGACTTAGGCCAGTGCTTAGATGTTAGGATGTAGTAGATAGTTGTTGAAGAAAGATGTCCATGTCTATGTGTATGTAAAATCTCTGTTCTTAACCATGTATCTTTTAAAGTAGCCTGCTGATGCTAGAAACAGTGGAGGATGGTTTCCCATGGACAGAGTTAAAGGCACAGTGCTTTGGGTTTTTTAAAAAAAATTACCAAGAAGAACTTCAGATCCTTCCAAGGAGAACAAGTCTTTTAGCAGTGTGATCTGATGCTTTGGAGTCATATTTATTTGTTGCATTGTGGCATTTATGCCACAGATCAAAATTCTTCTTTAACTTTTCCCAGATCATTGAGCATTTTTGGAAAGCCTGTGTTAACAGAAAGTAAAAAAAGGGTTATCTTGCAGGTCATCTTTTTGCTTTGAAGATGACTTGAGAAAAAAGCTTCAAAATTTATGCAGTTATAGTAGATGTTTGTTTTTCAGAAAAACAGCATCACTTTTATTGGGTTTCTGTGCCAACCTGAAAATAAAGTGTAGTGGCATTATTGAATAGTCAAGTTTGTGGTAAGGTCCAAAGAATTTTTCCTTCATCATTTTTAAAGCACGTGCAGTTCAAAAGTATTGAGAATGTGTGTGTGTGTGTGTGTGTGTATTTGTGTGTATCTGTGTTTCACTCCTTACAGATTTTTTTGGATGAAATGGGGGAAAATTCACTTATGATGTAATTTAGATAATTGGAAAAAAAATAGATAATAGGAAAAATTGAGCTTTTTTGTAATCATAGAGTAAGCATTAATTTTGTAATCATACTTAATTTGCTGCAGAAGAAATTGGAAGATTTTTCTATTTCTTTTTATCCTTTCTGAATGCATTTGGTGGGGGTCTTTGTTCTTTGTCTTTCTTTGTTTGCTATTTTGCATTAGTTTTTGTTAGTTTTTATTTTCTCTTTAAAACTTTTAATAACATTTTTTTTAAAAGAGAGGTTCACAACAACCGTTTTGCTAACTTAACAACTGCAGTGATTCACTTAACAACTGTGTCAAGAAAGGTCATAAAATGGGCAAAGCTTACTTAACAACTGTCTTGAAAATTTTGGGTTCTATTGTGGTCTTAAGTTGAGGACTATCTGTATCTGGATTTGGACAGAACAGATTCCTGTAGCTTGGATGTTCTTTTGGACAATTTCAAGAATCCCTAACCAGAGTGACTAATTACTATTTAACTAAAGAATCTCCAAAGCTGAGAAAAGCTGTTATAGAACATAATGGTTATAGGTCTTGCATTTCACTGCACTTGGGGAGTGGAAATTTCTCAGTTACTCGGTAATTTGCTAAATAGGTAGGCAGTTTAAAAGACCATCGTATCATTCTTGTTGTCTTTCTTACAAAAATTATTTCATAAATTTCTTCCCATGACCAAATCATACAGTACATTGGTAATTTATCTTTAAAATTCTAAAAATATACATATTCAAACCTATTGCATTTGTGTGTGGTTTGCCAGCGGCACAGTAGCAAATAGGAAAGCATTCCAGAGGGTCATTACCATCGCTCAGAGGATTATTGGCTGCCCTCTCTACCCCCCTCCGGACGAACTGTACAGTTCCTATTTTCTTAGGAAAGCTCAAAATATTCTTAAATACTCATCACATCCCGGACATTTTTTTTTGAACTATTATCATCTGACAGATGGTACAGGATAATAAAAACACAGACAAATAGGCTGAAAAATAGTTTTTATCCCAGTGCAGTAACCATATTAAATACTATTGTATAGTGCAACATTGAAGTGCAGTATTAGGAGCAATGCAATAGTGAATAGAATGTGAAGATGTTTGTATATAATGTATGTTTTTTACTTGTGGTTCTTACTTGTGTGTAGTGTGCAATGTGGACAGCACTTAATTTTTTTATGAATACACAATGACAATAAAGATATTCTATTCTATTCTATTCTATTCTATTCTATTCTATTCTATTCTATTCTATTCTATTCTATTTTGCCAGAGATAGATATGTTCAATATGCATTAGTAACAGACAACATGGGGGGCTTCTGGATAAAGTGTTATAGGTCAACAGCACCCAACCTTTGCAGCATGGTGGCCCGACTGGGAAGAGAGGGGAACTGGGCCACATGAGCGGCAGGCCGGCCAGCCCTTGCATGATCCAATTCTGAATAGGCCACGGCCTGGACCCCTTTTATAGGTGGTTAGATGATTGTGCAAGTGGCTCTGCAAGCAGAGATAGCATAGTGTTAGAATCGCCAACCGGGAGATGGTTTTGACTGATAGAAATTTCTCCAGAGGAAGGAGAAATTAAGGGGTCACAGACTTGTGCTCCAGAGGAGCTACTCCTTGCAAGGACGACACAGGAATTTAGTTTCTTGTGGTCAGTTGTGGCCACCCCACAACTTATGAAGGGAAAGATTTACAGTGTGTCCTTGACTGTGGGGTCATTGGTGCTCTCTGAGCTTGGTGGTTTTCTTGCAGGCATTCCATTACCAAACTATATAACATCATCAGTACTAGAAATGAGTGAAGTTTGCTCTTATTTTTATATACCAGTGGTTTGTCAGCATCGGTAGGGATGTTCTTAGTGGTTCCTAGTATATAAAAATAAGAGCAAACCCCACTGTGGAGAACTAATTGGGACTAAAGTGTTAAAGATAGTGAGAAGCAAAGCAGAAAAAAGAAGACTGTTTCCCCCCTCCTTTAATTATAGCAGCTGAGCTATGTTTCCTTTGTCACCATGACAATTGCAAAGAAAGCTGCCAAATTGGAAGAAGGAGGCAGGGGTTTATTATAACAACTTACAGATAAGGGCATTTCACCAGATTTATTGCAGAAAATGTTTAATACTTTTGTTAAGACATGGACTGAAATTAAGAAGGATAGGTTAACATGGAAGAAATTAAAATTATTATTGTTGGGAGAATTCCTGTGTGTAAAAAGTTTTGCCAAGAATTTGTCCAGAATGGTAGCGTCTCTTGTTAAGCAGCGGGTTAGGCTAGAAGACCTCCAAGTTCTCTTCCCACCCTGTTATTCTATGTTCTATGTTTTTGTTTCAGACAACCCTGTTTTGTCAATCGGTGTACTATTTAAGTACTGTAATAGCTAAAACATATAGCCCTGGTGGTGCAGTGGTTAGAATGCATAATGCAGGCTACTTCTGCTGATTCCTAGCAGCTAGCAATTTGGCAGTTCAATCCTGACCAGCTCAAGGTTGATTCAGCCTTCCAACCTTCCGAGGTCGGTAAAATGAAGACCCAGATTGTTGGGGGGCAATATTCTGACTCTGTAAACTGCTTAGAGAAGGCTATAAAGCACTGTGAAGCAGTATATAAGCAGTATATGGCATGGGGGAAAACACAAGTTGTATATAAAGTGTTACAAGATTCAGAGGAAAAAGGAGGATTGGCTTTAAGGATTTGAACCTTATTTGGATTTTATTCCTTGTTTCAACTGGAGGAAGGAATGGATGTTGCTGAGAAACAAGAGTCTCTAAAAGTTAGAAGGTCATGATTTGAGGCTTGACTAGGATGGGTATTTATGACATGATAAAATTAAAATTAATGTGGACTTTATAAATAATTTTATTAGATGTGCCATATTGAGAATATGACACACACACGCACACACACACACGGACACACACACACACAGAGAGAGAGACATACACACAACAAGGTGTGCCCAAAAACACCTTTATGGATTTCAGCTCAAGAAACATCTCTTAGAAGAGAATTGGCAAAGATAAATAGAATTCTTTATTGGCCAAGTGTGATTGGACACACAAGAAATTGTTGTCGTACTGGGACTTATTGGAAAACTAGCAAAAGGAACTTAAAATCAAGAGAGCAAGAAGAATATAGCAGAAAGACATAGTTATCAATGATTTTCTCATTTATAATTACCTGGAAGTGTTAAAATAGAACAAAGTAAGTCAGAATTTGAAGTAAAATGTATGCTGATAGTGAACATGTAATTGCTAAAATTTACAAGCTTTTTGTTGAATTTCAAACAGGAAGAACAGGTTAAAATGTATTGATAAAGTGGGCTAAGAATTTTGGTTATAATATACAGATGGATCGGTGGAAAAAATACATGGATAACAGGGTTGGTGTGTAAATTGTGTTATGATTTCAAAAACATTTGTTTTATATAAAATTGTGTATCTTTGGTACATGATGCTAGAGAAATTATCTGGAATGTATAAAGGCACTTCAAATCTATATTCAAAATTTGAACTACACGATGGAACATTTTATCATGTTTGTTGTTGTTGTTGTTAATTGCGAAGTCATGTCCGACCCGTCGCGACCCCATGGACAACATTCCTCCAGGTCTTCCTGTCCTCTACCATCTTCTGGAGTCCATTTAAATTCACACCTACTGCTTCAGTGACTCCATCCAGCCATCTCATTCTCTGTCGTCCCCTTCTTCTATTGCCCTCAATCTTTCCCAGCATTAGGCTCTTCTCCAGTGAATCCTTCCTTCTCATTAGGTGGCCAAAGTACTTGATTTTCAACTTCAGGATCTGGCCTTCTAAAGAGCAGTCGGGGTTGATCTCCTCTAGGACTGACTGGTTTGATCACCTTGCAGTCCAGGGGACTCGCAGGAGTCTTCTCCAGCACCATAGTTCAAAGGCCTCAATTCTTTGGCGCTCAGCCTTTCTTATGGTCCAACTTTCACAGCCATACATTGCAACTGGGAAAACCATGGCCTGACTATACGCACTTTTGTTGGCAGGGTGATGTCTCTGCTTTTTAGTATGCTGTCTAGATTTGCCATAGCTTTCCTCCCCAGGAGCAAGCGTCTTTTTATTTCTTGGCTGCAGTCCCCATCTGAGGTGATCTTTGAGCCCAGAAAAATAAAATCTGTCACTACCTCCATTTCTTCCCCATCTATTTGCCAGGAATTGAGAGGGCCGGATGCCATGATTTTGGTTTTCTTAATGTTGAGTTTCAATCCAACTTTTGCACTCTCTTTCTTCACCCGCATCAAGAGGCTCCTTAGTTCCTCTTCACTTTCTGCCCTTAGAGTGGCATCATCTGCATATCTTAGGTTGTTGATATTTCTCCCGGCAATCTTAATTCCAACTTTTGATTCATCTAGCTCTGCCTTTCTCATGATGTGCTCTGCATATAAGTTAAATAGGCAGGGCGACAATATACAGCCTTGCCGGACTCCTTTTCCAATTTGAACCATCAGTGGTTCCGTGTCCAGTTCTCACTGTTGCTTCTTGACCCGCATATAGGTTTCTCAAGAGACAAATGAGATGGTCTGGTACTCCCATCTCTTTAAGAACTTGCCACAATTTGTTGTGATCCACACAATCAAAGGCTTTTGCATAGTCAATGAAATCCAAACATCCAAACATGTAAAAAAGCCAAAAAATTGGATCCAAGAGAAAGATTTACAGAGTATTTTATGATACAGAGTATTTTAAAGATCAAATTCAATTGAAGCCAGAACATCTCCTTTTAGGGCTAATGGATATAGAATTAGAGAAAAGCCATGGAAAATGATTTCCATATATGATCACAGCAGCAAGCATTCCATATTCAGACATGGAATGATTCAATACTATCCACCAAGGAGGGATGGTTGGTGAAGTTGATAGATTATAATAGACAGAAATGGATAAATTGATTGCTTTGATTAGAGAAAAGGTATTATCTACATTTATTGGTGACTGGAAGCCTATTATCGAGTTTTCAGAAAAAATGAATTTGTGATTTATGGTTTTGATCACACAGGATAAATTATAGAAAGAAGAGCAATATGATGTAACTTTAAAAAGAAGTTAAATATATTTGTATTTTTAACTATGGTGAAGAATATCAGAAACCATTTCTTTACCATTTTTCTTTCTTTTCTATTTTTCTCTAACTTTTTTCATCACTTTTTTTCCTTGATTTCTTTCCTTTTCTTATAAGTTATACATATAAATACACGCACATATGTTAACAGACAACCTAAAGAACAAGCCTTGCCAGTAAATTTCTGGCAATGTATAAGAAAATGTATAAGAAAAATTCAGACTACTTAAAAATCCTGAATTTCATATTTTCCCTGGTTTTAAAGGAAAGATACAATTATCAGAGAAAAAATTGAAGAATGGAAGTGATTTAAGTTTTCTACCAGAAACATGTTGTACATAATTTATTCATAACATTTGTTGTGATAGCTGTTCAGAATAGACTAAACAGACAAAATTAGTTCATTCACACTATTAAATAATTACATCTCTATCCAAACAACCTCATCTGTTGATAATCCTGTTTCTGAAGCATGTGTATTGGTAAGACCATAGCTCTCCAGTACTTTAATTTAGCAAAACCATACTAATCCATGCCAGTACAAAGATCATAGGTCCTTTTAATCAACCTCAATTCTCAAGTGTTACATCAAAGCATCAGCAGGGAATTTTTCTTGGCTGCTGGGATGGCCTGTTTCTTTGAGACCGTGTGTTCAATGGGAAAGACTATTTGATTGGACAGGTATCTATGCAATCTGAAGATTGAGCAGTCAGTCCGATGTGAAGGCTTCTCTCTTATAAATGGCCATAGTAAATGCAGAAAGAAATGATGCATTGCTTCAGTTCTTCTCATCTGCTGTTGCAGCATATGAGCGTTCCATCTATGTTGAGACTAAGCAATAGCTTGCTCTATTTTTTTTCCTTCCCAGGAAATCAAGGTTTTAAAATCATCCTCATATACCTTTCCTTTCTCCCCCCTCCCCCCAAAAATACAATCATGCTTGTTTATGTGTGTGACATTCCAATCCTGATCTAATTTTTGTTAAGTTCAAAACAAATGGAACAAATACCTTCAATGCAGTGATAGGATTCAGCCGGTTCAGACCACTTCAGCAGAACCGGTAGCTAATTTTTTGTTGCCCAGGCCCAGAATGGACTTCCGGAAGCAGCATCCACAAAGAGAACTGGTTGTTCACATATTTGAATCCCACCACTGCTTCATTGACATAACTTAGTCCAAGCAGTACAGGTAATCCTCGACTTATGACCACCATTAAACCCAAAATGTTGCTAAGCAAGACATTAAGTCAATTTTGCCCCATTTTTTGCCACAGTTGTTAAGTGAACCCCTACAGTTGTTAAATCAGTAACAGTTGTTAAGTGAATCTGGCTTCACCATTGACTTTGCTTGTCAGAAGTTTGCAAAAGAGGATCACATGACCCCGGGACATTGCAACCGTCATAAACGTGATTTTTGCGACCTTCTGATAAGCAAAGTTACAGCGACATTAAAAAAAGTGACTATGACCATTCTCCACACTTATGACCATTGCAGCATCCCCATGATCACATGATCAAAATTCAGAGGCTTGGTAACTGACTCATATTTATGATGGCTGCAGTGCCCCTAATGCTGAGCCACCAGACACAAGAACTGCATCCTCCCACCGAGTACATAGGAAGTTTTTAAGAAGAAGCTTCTTAGAAGGTATGTTTGGGGACTGATATGAGATTGGAAGATATACAGGAAGTCCTCAGTGTACTACCACAATTGACCCCCAAATTTATGTTGCTAAATGCAACATTTGTTAACTGAGTTTTGCCCATTTTACAACTTTTCTTGCCAATTCAGTTACCAAACATCTGAATTGTGATCACATGACCCTGCAGATGCTGCAATGGTCATAAGTTTGAAAAACAGTCATACGTTACATTTTTCAGTGGCGTTGTAACTTTGAACGGTCAACTCAATGGAGACTTGAGTTGACCGTTCAAAGACTGTTGTAAGTCGAGGACAACCTGTATTTTGCTCCATTTATGGCCTAGTTTTTTCATGCTTCTAATGGGTTGGGAAAGAAGCTGCTTTCACTCATATTAAAACATCTTGATAAACAAGGAAAAGCATTGATTAATTAAGCAGAAAGCCCTCCCTCCCATTCTTTTATATAGCTTTAGATGCAATGAAAATGTCTCCTACTTTACATAAAATGTAAAGTCTTCACAAAGTTTCAGAAGTTTGATTTTTGGTGACTTCATAGCATTAAGATGGAAGTGTTTTTCCCCCATTGCTTTTTCCCAATATTCTTACTTCTCAGTCTTCTAAACTACAATTGTGGAATTCCCGAATGATCTCCCATCGAAGCCCTATGCAGATCCTACTCTGCTTATTATGGCAACAGCTATAAACAGAAGAATCAAACCTGCCCAACGATCATGCTGTATTTGGAATACTCTGGCTTGGTTGCTAAGCATGCTTCTTTGAGTTTAAATCCTTTTTCACTGTTGCATCATTGAGAGCAAATTTAGACCAAGAGGACTAAATAAAAAGTAAGTTTCATTCTTGAAAAACAGCTGAAAGTTAATCAGAACCATTTGAAAAAATGGTTTAGATCAATTGTGGTCAAAGTTTTAGATCAATTGTGGTCAATCAGATCCTTTGTTGAATGTCCCAACTGCTTTCCCATATTGTTTGTCCCCAGTATCTAGTACTTAGAAGCTGACAGCAGCTTTCCAAATTGTGTTGGAACTGCAGCTCCAGAACCAACATAGTCTTTGGTTGAAGGGAAAGCTACCCACCTTTGCTAGATGTTTCCATGACCATCAGAGACTCTGGGACATGCATGCTGATTTACCGATGCACTGATGAAGTCATTCACCTTCTGTGATGTGTCATTTTTCACTGCCTCCTTATCAAGGTAGTTCAGCTGTGCCCAAGCCAGGTCTCATAATTGCTTTAGTTGCTCATGGCAAAGTTACATCAATGTCAGGTACTAAATGAGTTTTGACTTTATCTTGTCAGATGAGGGTCTGAAAAGAATGGGGCAGATTTTTATACACAGTGCATTTGTGCCAACTAGAAAAAGAGTTCTGAAAGAAAGGATTTCAA
This sequence comes from Crotalus tigris, assembly GCF_016545835.1. Classification (NCBI taxonomy): domain Eukaryota; kingdom Metazoa; phylum Chordata; class Lepidosauria; order Squamata; family Viperidae; genus Crotalus; species Crotalus tigris. The sequence continues at coordinate 728,565 of NW_024096565.1, forward strand.
GCACATCTGTGAATCCATCCAGTCCAGTAATGCTTAAAATTGCTGGGGGAAAAAAGCAGTGGGTCTGGTCCTTCTTCTTCCAGTTCATGGCTTCATTTATTCACCCTCAAGAACGAAAAATATAGTGCCTACTGATGGAGGTTCATTTTTGTTCCCACCTCCATCTTTTGAAGAAGTTGATTTTGTCAGGAGCATATTTGACAGAATGCATCTTACACAATTTTGTTACCTGCAAAATTTAGAACTTTTGAGATGCCATAATCACCCAATCCTGTTTTATGGATTGTGATTGGAGAACTTGTACGTTTTCTTGATTGGAGTGCTTAGTTGTTTCTCTCTTTTTTTTCACCCTCTGTGAAAAGAAATAAAATCTGGAATATAATGGAGGAACAAGTATTTGGCCATTGTTGGTCCTTTCATCTGTTCATTCCAAATTGCCCACTCTCTAAGCAGCTTTAACATAAAATCCTTCCCAACTTTCTCTTTTCAAAAAGCAATAAGAATTCTTCAGCAAAAGAAGTCACCAGAGGTATATTTGATTCAGAAAATGGTAGAAGGGAAACGGTACCTCCTGCTTCTACATCCTTTTTTCATTAACTGAGACTGGTTCTTTATCGAAATAGATCCATACATATATTATTGGGTCTTTTAACATTAGCATGCAACTTTATCTCCAAGGACTCCCTGTAAACATTGAGAATCTAGCTTTGTATCCGTAAATGTTAAACATGGAAAGTAAACTGGAGTCTTTAGGAATCTCTGATGAGTTAATATTGTGGAAATCTTGAGAAGTGGCATTTCTGATAGACTTTATACTTTCCAAAATGCTGTGTTGATCGTTGAATTGGGACTGAGAGCAACTTTAAGTATAATGAATATTTTATGCATATTTTAGTTTTAAATTAGACTCCCTATTGAACTGTCATGATGGCATGGCTTAAAAATTCAAGTAGGTGCAATTAATTGATTGATAATGAATGTGGGGAGCTTGTTTGCACAGCCTTGAAAAGTTAGAACACACTGACTGATCCCTAAATTAGAATTTTCACTATTAGCAGCATGATTTGGAAACCCAACTTGATTTTAACAGCTTTCTGAAATATTGGAGCAAAACTATATTATGACACCAGCTAGGCAGATTGTATAAGGTAAAATTGGATAAATAGTTATGGTAGAAACGTCTATAGCATACAAGTGATAACTACAAAAGCAAGGTTATAAGTAGCTGATCATGAATTTTGTTATACAAATGAGTTGAGGAAGGAAAGTGCTTTTTCTTTCTGGTAATTGGTGGTTTTAAGAATAAGTGTTCTCTTCCTGCTGAGCTAACAGCTGCTGAAAGCATGCTGGCTTATGGCTAACAGATTCAGTCAGCCAGCATGGGCCATCTTGCTAGCCATCAATTGCTGCAAGACACTTGAGAAAATGTTTGTTTGCCCTTGTTAAAGGTTTACTGCACACAGAGGACTCCTGTAAGTTCGTTGTATATCTAAATGTTCCTCAGAAAGTTTAAAAACATCCAGTGCAGTGGCAAATCATAAATCATAGGTTGGTTATTATAACAACATCTAACAAAGACTTGTGAGACCTCTCTTCTCAAAATCGGAAATGGTCCTCTGAACCTCAGGTAGTCCTCAACTTACGACCAAATGGAACCCAAAATTTGTGGTGTTAAGTGAGAAATTTGTTAAGTGGGTTTTCCCCCATTTTATGACTTTTCTTGTCCCATTCGTTAAGTGAATCACTGAAGTTGTTAAATTAGTAACATGGTTGTTAAATGAATCTGGTTTCCCCATTGTCTTTGCTCGTCAGAAGGTCGCAAAATGGGAATCACATGATCCCAGGACACTGCAACGGTCATAAATATGAACCAGTTGTCAAGCATCCAAATGTAAGTCACATGCCCATGGGAATACTGCAATGGTCATAAGTGTGAAAAATGGCCATAAGTCACTTTTTTCAGTGCTATTGCAACTTCAAATGGTCACTAAATGAACTGTTGTAAGTTGAGGACTTCCTGTATTTATTTAGTATTTTGGTAGGATGGAAATATATCCAGACACAGGGCTGGTAGAAAAGGAAAGGAGAAGGATGGACTAAATTGGAAAAATGGCTGAAAAGAAATGACTTCACTGCTTCCTACTTTGAAGAATTACCTTGAAAAATATATATTAGAAATGTACAGTGCACTGTAATTGCAAAATTCCCAAGTATAACGGGGCCAGTATCTGTGTGAATTATTTTATCCATCCTCTAATACTGATGGGAAAGTATGTCCTTCGGAGTTTTTTTTTCACCCTCAACTTTTCTTCTGCCCATTTGCCTCTCTCTGCTCTGTTTCTTTTGTGACTAGTTGAGGAATGTCTATTCTAATGTATAATGAGTAAAACATTTGAAAATACTAATGGCGAAAGTAAAATATTTGCTATATCAGAGTCAGAACACATTTTCTTGAGTCATACTGGAACTATGGAGGGATCACAAGGATCATTTACTCTGACCTCTGCACTTTGCAAAGAAATCAGAGAAAACCATAAGAATATATGTCTAATCTCTTAAACATCTCCATTGATAGAAAACCCACAACTTCCATAGGTATCCTATTCCACTGTTGTACAGATTATACCATCAGGATGTTTGTCTATGGAGATTCTTAGTCATCCAGGTCATGGTTGGCACAACACAGGAGAACAAACCCATCAGCACAAGATTCAGCAGTCCATCTGCATTTAAAAGACAAAGGCCACTTTTCAAAGACAGCAAAGTCCACATTTTGGACAGAGAGGACCACTGGTTTGAAAGAGAGGTCAAAGAGACCATCTATGTCAAAACTTAACAGCTCTCTCTCAACAGAGGGAGAGGGATACGACATTATCTATCTCCAGTCTACAACACAGTCCTTTCAACTGTCCCAAGAAGGCTCCACATCTATTTGCACTACTCAGGTGACCCTGATGACACAGATAAGCCTCCAGGTGGCATCAACTCACTAAAAGAATGCAAATGCAAGGAATATAAATCCTTTCATTCCCCTCACCATCCAGTCAGAGCTGAAGAAGCTTCTTGGATGAGAAGCAAAGCATCTTCAAAGAGGAAAAAAAAGTCCAGTTGCTCATTAAAAAGCACCGTTGGGACATCAGGATGTTTGTTTCTTATGCCAAACACAATCTAGAGGCTAGAATATGTCGATTATTTCTGGTCTTATTTTGAGAACATGGAAAATATTTCTTGGCCATCTTCCTTATAGTTTTCTTTTATGCACCTGACCAGACATATCGTGTCTCTGTCAACATCCCATGTTCCTTCAGCTTGTCCTCATAGCCCAGGCCTTCAGTTTCCTGTAACACCTTCATGGGCCTCCTTTGAACCTTCTCTAATCTCAAATCTGGAAACGTGGTACTCAGCCTCATGTGGAGTAGTGCTAAGTAGTAAGAAATAAGGACTTCATGAGTCCTTTGACACTATGCTTTTCTTCTTATAGCCCTTTCAGTAATTATTTCACATTGCTGCTCATGTTCACTTGAAAAACACTCTGTATTCTGGTCTTCAGATCTCTTGTTTACTGATTCTAATTCACATGTATGTACATTTTAATTACTGAAGATCTCTTGTGATTGAGTCCTGTAATTGCTGTTCGGAACACATAAGCTATACTTTGACATTGTGGTCATCAGCCCAGTTCACATAGACCATATGACTGCAAGAGGCACAGTGCCAAATTTCACAAACTCCTGGCATTGTTGCTTCCCCCCTTGTTATCGTTATTTGTTCAGATTTCTTTCCATGAATGTAAACAATGGCCAATGTGAGATGTTGGAGTGACATTTTGCCCTACTTTTGTGCTGCCATCTGCATAGTTGCACAAATTGAGTCAATCTTCAATGCAAACAAAAAAGGTAGAGTTATTTGGGTAGGGTTCTACTGGGATATCATTGCCAAAACCAAGTGTTGGGATTGGGTATAGGGGTACAGCTGTGTATTGTACAAATAATGGACCTTCTTTTCACATATTTCTGACATCCTGCTTTAATTCAACCAGTTATTACAACCAAAATAGTGACCTTGGGATAACACTACTTTACTAACTCAAGGCTTTATAAGTTTATAAATTAAATTAAAATTCTCTTTCAATGCACAGGTCTTTATTTCACATTTTACAATAGTAGTGTAATTAAATCATACTATTCGACAAATGCTGATGAGCAGAAGAGATAAGCAAAGAGGTCAGGAGAAAATAAGTATACCAATTTGGGTGATAGCTTAACAAATGAAAGCTCTGCAGCAGAACTGGGAATTGAGTTTGATATGGATTGCCTCATAGCATGAAACTAAGCACTTAATACATAATAATCAGATTAGTATCAACTTGAAAACCACCTTCCTGCATTCCTTTTATAAATCTTCCCTTTCTTGACCTTTTTGCAGTTATATTGCCTGAAGGTATTCTTATCATCTTTAACACTAACTTATTCACCAGATTTGAAGATAGCGATCAAGTTGTCAAGTTCACCTTTAATTTATAATTTTTTTGTGCTAAATATACTTGCATCTTTCATGTTCACATGAAAGACTTTCCATATCCATTGTTATCTTTGTGCTGGTCTCTGAATGCTGAAAGTTATTCCCCAAGAAGGACAAGAATATAGAACAAACCAGCATCAGATTGGGGAAAATTCAGGACAAAAAAAAAAAAAAAGAGCACTAACTTTGAAGATTTTTTTTCATTTGATTTGTTCCTATTCACAGTTCAGTTTCGTCCAAGGACTTAAACTCTGAAAAAAAGAGGTTGCTTGGGGAATTGGACCAGTTTTGAGGTCACTGCAGTCGGTAAACCTGCAGGAGGCCACTGGTTCAAATTCTCTTCAGAATTTTGCAATAAATCCTGGTAATATTTTGCTCCTGAAATAGACAATAACAGTGTTGATCTCAGCAACGAAAATATGTCAGTGTGACCAATACACTTAAAAATAAAACCTGATAAAGATGAAATTATACTTTGCAAAACAACATATTTGATTTTTAGCTTCTTGCAAAAGTAGGTTTTGTAGAACAGCGTTCTGCAGATAGCATATTTCTCAAAATACTTCAACTCTGCATTCTTGATTCCACTCTCCTGCTGAGCACAATTTCACCTACAGTATGCCCATCTTTATCAAGGTACTTAACTCGTGCCTTGAGTAGGGAAACTGTGGCATTCCGTCTTGACTGTGCTAAGGGCAGCAGGAACCCTTTCAAATAAATGGTTCTCCATGCTTTGTTGTGATTCAAGCCTTTGGTGCTCTAAAAAAGTGTGGAATCTCAGGGGAAATATTATTGAATCACCTCAACAAAAAAGTTGCACAATCGTATTGTGCAGGATTTGTAACTCTATCAAGCTAGGCAGTCAACTCTCAACTAAGCCGTCATGCTATACTTCCTCATGTAACTTGAAACTGCATGGTATGCCATACTGTTTTCAAGTGCACATCAAAAGCTCACTTTTCCAGCCCAGCAAATGACTCACCCATGTATGCAGCTTCCCCACTGTCACTTAGACAGTGCTATGGACCAAACTTCTGAGCAGAGGTAAGTGCCAGAGCACTCATATTTGTTGCCCTGACATTAAGCTGGGGGCAGTCCAGTGCTCACTGTAGACTTAAGGCTCAAGCTGCTGGATTGCTGCTGTAGGCGTTCTTTTTAGGATAGACAGTCCTTTTTAAAAACAAAGCAGAAAATTGCTTTTTATTCCATGTTCTTGAAAGATTAGGGTACATTGTCCTAAAATATGGTTGTTTTTAAATGATGGGCTTTTTTTTCTTTATGTGAACATCTGTGGCAAGCCTGAATAACACGTGGCCCATAGTTCCATAATGGTTGCCAAGCTGCCCAGTGGTATTTTTTTTAAAACTCAGTAAGTTTACCATTGCCAAAGTCACCCCTGCCGGGAAAGATATCCCACCACTGTTGCCACCCTGAAAGACACTTGAGTGCCTCCAATGCTTTCAGGCCTCATTGACCCCACCAGCTCCATGGCTGCAGCCAAGTTGCTAGTTGTTGACTGATTTGGGAAGGGGGAGCTATAAATTGTTAAGGGACAAGGAAATGGATGGGAGTTTGTTTATGTGCTTGACCTTTCCCCCCAATTCTTGTAATTATTTTGGCATTTAGATTTTGTTAGGATCCTGTGCAAAGTTCTGCAGCTTATTACTGGGGAGCCCCCTTGTTTATAATTGCAGAAGGCTTGCTCTCTTAATAATTGCTAGTGGTTTCAGAGGAGCAACAGTCCCAGAATCTGTCACTGCTGTGACAATGGATGTTGTCGCTCTGACAACTGAGAATCAGCAGCCATTTTTACTTTTGCTTCTAACGTGCCTTTTCTATTCTTTTAGAGTTCAGATGCAGAAGGGAAGATGGGATAAATGCTTGAGGGTTTAGCTAGCCATAACAATGTAGAAGTGTGGGAACTTAAGGACATGGTCTGATAAGGTTTTGGCGGGCTGTGGAACCGGTGAGAAAAGAAAAGCCCGTGTCTTGCGATATTGGGGAATGTAATTTATGACAGTGTTTGTGGAGTAGGAATTGCAACTTTTTACTTTGTATCTGGGAGGAGGGAACCTCAGTTTTGGGTTCAACTATGTACTGTAAGTGCCATACTTTGTTTCCTAATAAAATGGTCTTTAAGAAAGAATTATTGCCTTGAAGTTCTTTTACCAGTTTCATCCATCGGCACCATGGAAAGCTATTTAATTTCTCTGTAGATTTCTTTTTTAGCTCCATAGTTCAAATCAGCAATTAGTGAAGCTGAAGTCAAAAAAAGTATCAGTGTACATCAGTGATTTGTATAATGCAAAGTATAATAAGTTAAGCCTCATTGTTTGTACAATGAGAACATTAATTGTTCAATGATCCATTTGCTTTCTTTCCTATCCACGGTATTCTCTGGGGTCTTCTCCAACACCAAAATTCAAAGATTCAATACTCTTTCTATTCTGCTTCCCTGGAGTGTGATAGGGAAAATCATTGCCTAGGTAGATCTGATCTTATGGGCAGCTCGCAATATTAAAATATCTTTTCTAAGGCCTTTATTGTACCCTCCCATATGATATTACCCCATTGTTGATTGCATCGTAGCTACGTTATAATTGCTATTCCACTCCTCACTATGAAAGTAGTAGTATTGTTTTATGTTCTGAGAAGTAAACAGTGTGATCTTGTGACTGAAGTGGCCACTTTTAGTGCATCTCAATTTGCTGATGCCTAAGATGTCAATTATTCATTTAATCTTTCCCTGCACTGAGTTTTCCCATGATGATACTCCTTACATTCCAGGTTTCCACTGTAATGATATCCTTGCAGCTTCATGTTTCTTTTCCTGTATAGCAACATTGGCAGCTAGACATCCAGAGGCTGGCCATGTCACAAACACCATTAGTACTACAAAAGATTCTCAGCTTTTCCTCAGGAGCATATTAAGTACCATTCCTACACAATCTTCACTCATTTGTATCAAGACAATTAGAAGACAATGAACCCAACCAAATATTTCTCAATTTATGACTGATCTCTTAGCGACCATTCAGAACCCAGAAAAGATACATACAACCAGTTTCAAAATCATAGCCACTGCAGTTCCCCCACCATTGTTCACTTTTCTTAATGACCATCGTGACTTGTGACCCTAATGGGCAGGTTTCATTATAGCCATAGATTGAGGACTACTTGTAAAAGGTTGTAATACAAGCATTTTCTGCAGGCATTTTTCTTGCTAATGCATTTATTTTATCTACTTTTATTATTTGTTCGTGTTAAAGTATAATCCCAAGAATTTTTACTCTTATTGTTTATTTTTATGTATTTATTTATTACCTCTTTCCGTAAGCTGTAGAACTACTGTAGGAGATAGCATTTGTTCCCAATTTAGTCTGCTAAGTCTGTTCACATAACTCCATTGCAAACCCATTCCAATATATTCTTTTGTTTGTTCATTCCATTTCCGTCAAAATGTTCTTCCCTATCTTAAGATCTTTCTGAAGCCCTTGAGTGCCACAGGTATATTACAGGAAAGAGTGAACATCACTATACAGGTATGATTGTAATACTTGCAAGCACCATTCAATCATGTCCCACGTTCAGCTGCATATCTCTGTGTTTACAGTGCTAATAGAAAATGGGCAGCATATATAACATGGTTTTGGTTTTCATTCACGTTTTTATCACTTCATATTGTTTGTCTACTAACTTATATTTCCCCAAATGTGAGCTTACTGCCTAGGAATATTTTAATATTTTTACATATGAGCATGTTGTGAAAAAGGAGTGGCAGTATTGATACCATAAAATGATGTACCTCTAGAGAAGAAAACACTGGATGATGGATGGAAGGTTTCCTGAAAAATGCATATATAAATAATAATGCACTGTCTTCCTTACAAAGAGAAACTTAATATGGAATCTGTTTTGGAGCATTGTAAATGTACACAAATTGTACAAAGTTTGAATAAATTCATATTCAACTCTCTTGTCTAAATAAACACTCAGCTCTCTTTGCTAAGAATTCTTTATAAATCTAAATGCACATTTTGCATTAGTTAGATGAAGACTCTAAGAAAATTCTGTATAGCTGGCTTATACCAGAACCTTAGGATGGATTATAAATATTGCCTTATGATTAAATTTATAGAATAATGGGAGTCAAAATTCCTGGGTTCCAACTTCTATGTGCCACCAGGAATAATATTTATAGCTATGGGATGGTTTGCGAGGGACAGTATTGTTAATATTTTCTGGCTAAAAGTTGCTTTAAGACACTAAATATGAATCTTTTACATTTTTTCTGCAGTTTTGTTATGAATTGAGCTGCAGTTTCAGTAACTCCTATTAATTACCTAAATTTACAGTTTTCTAATCCTATTAGAATAAACGATGTATCCTACTTTAAGATGAGTACTACCACTGTAGATTATTTAAATACATTTAGACTCAAATAAGCAGCATTCCAGGAATCAATTATTTTGAATTTTAAATATATTTTTGTTTATGTGTGTCTGTCTGTCTGTGTATGTACACACACACACACACACACACGTATGTATGTATGTTTATATATAAAATAAGACGTATCCCAAAAATAAGCTTGATTTTTTGGGGTGGGATTAATATAAGCCTTACCTCCCCAAAAAGCCCTAGTTTTGGGATGAAGCTCATGCCTAGAAATTGAGTTAGGACAGGGATGGGGGTGTCATATGTTTATGAAATTGTTGTTTCATTTCCCCAATGTACAGATCTGCACATCATCAAATCTCAAAAAAGACCTAGCAGAAACTTCTCCATAACAGACTAAGAAGAAAACAATAAACGAAGCAACATAGTTATTCCATACATTGCAGGAATATCGGAAAAGTTCAGGAGGGTCTTCAGCCAACACAGCATACATGCACACTTAAAACTCAAGAATACACTAAGGCAGAAGCTTGTCCGCCCCGAGGATAAAACACCTAGACACAAACTGAGCAATGTGGTATATGCAATACAATGTAGTGAGCTATGTGCAGATCTGTACATTGGGGAAAAAAACCAACAACTTCATAAACATATGACACAACATAGGAGAACAAACCCATCAGGACAAGAGTCAGCAGTCCATCTGCATTTGAAAGACAAAGGCCACTCTTTCAAAAACAGCCAAGTCCACATTTTGGATAGAGAGGACCACTGATTTGAAAGAGGGGTCAAAGAGGCCATCTATGTCAAAACTGAACAACCCTCTCTCAACAGAGGGAGAGGGATATGACATAATCTATCTCAAGTCTACAATACAGTCCATTCAACAGTTCCAAGAAGGCTCCACACACATTTGTACTATTCAGGTGACCCTGAGGACACAGATAAGCCTCCAGGTAGCATTAATGACTGGCTAAAAAAATGCAAATGAACAGCTGTCAACAAGGAGTATAAATCTTTCCATTCTCCACCATCCAGTCAGAGCTGAAGAAGCTTCTTGAATGAGAAGCAAAACATCTTCAAAGAAAAACAAGAAAGTCCAAATTCCTCGTGAAAAAAAGTATCTTTGGGATTCTACACATGTTTCATGTTACAACAAAACAAAACTTTTGTACTGTTCCATTAAAGGACAAAGGGTTTCTGGGGAAATAGTTCTTGTTTTTCATCCTGTTTGATTAGTTATGTTCCATTAGTCAGTATCAACTCTTAGGAACCACATAGTTTTTCTCCATGATGACCTGGTCTTACAGGTCTTCTTGCCCCTGTAATTAAGTCTAGCCACCTTACTGCTGGTGACCCAAGAACCACAAAATAGATGCAATAATATTTTGTGAAAAATAGAACAAAGGAATATTTTGTCTTTAGTAACCTAAAAATTTAACATCATAACAATCTCTCACTGAAGGACTAATCTTGTCCAGCGATGATGATGATGATGATGATTATTATTATTGATTTGCCAAGCAGTTAAACTTAGCCAAAACAAAAAAAAATTAACAAAGAAACAAAAAACTGCAGTCTCTCCTCCAGAAAGCAATCCATCCTAGTAGAGCGCCCACATAGTGTAGAAACCAAGTTTGAACTATGAAACTATGATTTTCAAAAGCCACAGAGACTTTGTTTAAAGGTATCAGTCCTTGGCTCTTATGACAATAACTATTAATCCAATGTATAGCCAGGATGCTTGACTGCATGTTAGTTCCAAAGAATGTTCACTTAGTAGAACTTATTTCTGAACTAAATAACCACACATAGGATGGGAATGCAGTGGCAAGCTTGCATCCTGAATCACCACATCTGCAGAATTTTTAATCTGGGATGCTTTTCTTCCCCATAAGAATGCCATTGAACTGTATTTGAGTGGAACTTAAGAAAAGAAGTAGAAGATGGAAATGAGCTAAGTGTAAATTCTTCAGCAATTATAAAGGCTGTTGTCTTGGCAGCTTTGTGTGGTGAAATGTATTCAGAAGCATGAAGCCTGTGAAACTGAGCTTAAGTTAAAATACCTTTTAATCACTTTATAATGAGAATGTAATCCACCAAAAACTATTCATTCATAAACCAAAGCTTTTCAAATACCTGGCTGTGGCAAGTGAACTTTACAAGGAAAAAAAAATAATTACTTTTGGTGATATATACATTCTCTTTCACAAAAACCATGACAACAATGAGATGCATTAGAAGTAAATTATTGTTACCGTTACTACTACTACTACTACTACTACTACTACTACTACTACTACTACTACTACATCTACTACTACTATCATCGAACATTTTTGTCTACCTGGCAGATATGGATGTTTGATAGTATTACAGATATTGTCACAGGATGGAAGCCTTTTACAATTGACTGATGACGAATTTGACAGTACCAGTGGTATTTAAGTGATGCTTCCATTGTTTTGGGATTACACTCAAGGCACCTACTCCTACTACTATTGGAACTACCCTTGCTTGCCTTTGCCACAGTCATTCTATGTATATTTGTATGTCTTTGTACTTTATTACCTTTTCCAGTTCATTCTCTTCTATTCTGCTGTATCATTATCATAGATTTAATCTTAAATTCAATTCACAGTCTGGGCATGGTAAAAATTTAACAGTTCAAGTCCTAACCAAGGACCTAAGAGCTATTAAGGTAGCACCTGATATTATATTATATTATATTATATTATATTATATTATATTATATTATATTACATTACATTACATTACATTACATTACATTATTATTTTAAATGTTATCTCTGGCTTATAAGGTTTTCTGAATCAACTTGTGAAAAAGACAAGCCTTTAGAAAAGGATGAAAGCTTAATTTAGAATACTTGGACAACTGATTGCTAGATATTCATGATTGGTCACATTACATGATTATATTCAGTTCACTTGCACTTAGCTAAATTAGAGTTTAAATCTGTAATCTATATCATTTAGCACAGGGGAACCTTGGCTCTTTTATGACTTGTGGACTTCAACTCCCAGATTTCCTGAGCCAGCAGAATAGTAATGGTGGGTTCTGCCTTGCATAGCCTGTTTTGTACTTGGTATACAATCTCTAAATTCGTGTGTTTGCTTGGGCTTATAAACCAAGTAGAAAAAGAGGCCAAAATGCATGTGACTTTAGTAGTAAATGCCAAAGAAAGACAAAACATTGGTACTTACTTGGTGCTACTAAAGCAGAACTTGTTGATCTATGTAAACATTTAGCATGAAAGATAACAGGATATTAGATTCTCATATGGAAGCCATAATACTGGCAGTTACTGTATGGAATGGAACTGGCAGAGCAATCCTATGCTATGGTTGGTGTGCCATTACATTGTAATATTTTAAAATAAATTATTGACAACAGTCAGAGATAAGAAAGTAGATAAAGTATGAATTCCTACCCATTTTTTATCTTTGGGCAATAAAGCCCTTCCTTTTATAAGTAATGATATGAAATGGAATATGTTTTGACCAGTTGCAAAGCAAGCCAAACTACTCTTAGCATATGGGCTTGGAATATAGTGAATTCTAAGGTTTATCCAATCTGATATCCATATAGGCCAGGGTCTTCAAACTTGGCCCTTTTATGACTTGTGGACTTCAACTCCAAGAATTCCTCAGCCAGGCATGCTGGCTGAGGAATTCTGGGAATTGAAGTCCACAAGTCATAAAAGGGCCAAGTTTGAAGACCCCTGATATAGGTCATGCTAAGGTTCTTTATGATGCTGATCCCATGAAGAAAAAAAACCTGTAACTATATCTGGAGATGATATTATTGTTGTTGATGTTGTTGTTGCACAATCAGATAGATATTTAGACTGGATTTGGCATGTTTACCCATCCAACAAGTCCTTCCCAAGAGCCCAGGCAAGGCAGATGTAGATTTCTGATTATTTTCAAATTTATTTGCTGCCTATCTCATGGTTCAAAGCAACTCTAAAATTTGTTTTATTTCTCAAATTCTTACAGCACCCATCTCACCAAAGTGACTCTGGGTGATTTATAGACAACATCGTAAAATAATATAAACATGTAATTAAATTGCAGTTAATAAGAGAGTTAAAAATAATGTTAAAATTTACAATTTCTTTAGAAGATAACTTTAACCAAAACTGCCTCTCTTTTTTATTAGTGACATATGTTGCATGAGTTTATTTGGGCTATATGACTGTATCTCAGTTAATTCATTAACTATTCTTGTTTGCACCTTTGCTCAACTGTGAAATATGCCTTTATAGCTGTCACATAATAAACCTAAAATCCAGTAAAACTGAGAAATCATTTGTCTGTGGATGAGTTAAAGCAGACATTTATATAAGCCAGAAATCTTTTCAAGTATTTTTTTTATGTTTCCTATAAAGCGAATATTGACAGTTTGATTTTCCATTGTACATTCAGGAAAATGTCATTGTGCTATTGTGCGCACTTCTGTGTATATAAATGTAACAAGCATCAGAACGAAAAACATTTTGTGTATGGGTGATAGTAATTTTCCATGAGGGTTGCTTTCCTTTCCCTCTTCTGCTTGTCTCCAGCCATCTTAACAAAATCAGGTTCTTAATACAGTATCTGAAATATTAAGAGAATATTTCCATTGCAAGCTTCAGGTTACCTACTCAGAATGACAGTACTAAAAACAAGTTCTCTCTACACTCTTCAAAGCTCTTTACACCATAACACCATAGCACTGTACACCATACACCATAACAACTAACAAATGTAGGTAGGAAATATACCACATTAGATACTGAAAAAGGCAATCAAAAAACAGATCTGTGAACATCTAGAAACAAATAAAGTTATAACTAAAAGCCAAATAAGATTATGCAAAACCAATCTTATTTCATTTTTTGACAAAGTGACTAAATTAGTAGACCAGTGAAATGCTGTGGACATAGTATACAGTATTTAGACTTCAAGGCATTCGACAAAGTAGACCACAATCTACTTCTTGGTAAGCTACAAAAATGTGGGATAGACAGTATCACAACCAGATGGATTTGTAATTGGCTGACAAACCATATTCAATGGTACTACATCTGTATGGAGGCAAGTAAGCAGTGAGGTACCACAAGGTTCCATCTTAGGCCCAGTACTCTTCAATATCTTCATAAATGACTTAGATGAGGAAATATAAGGGGAATTCATCAAATTTGCAAATGACAATAAGCTGGCAGAAATAGCCAACACCCCAGAACACAAGAACAGGATCCAAAAAGATTTCGACAGATGTGAACAATGGGCCTTATCCAACAACAGGAAAATTAGGCAGGAAAAACCAAAGGCCCAAGTACAGAATAGGCAAAGCCTGGCTCAAAAACAGTTAACTGTGAGAGACACCTTGGAATCCTAGTGGATGATCACTTAAATATGAGCCAGTAGCGTGCAGCAGCACCCAAAAAAGCTAATACAGTCCTTGGTTGTATAAACAGAGGCAAAGAACCAAAATCATGTGAAGTTTAGTACTTTATAAAGCCTTAGTAAGGCCACACCTGGAAAACTGCATCCAGTTTTGGTTACCACATTACAAAAAAGATGTTGAGACTTTGGAAAAAGTGCAAAGAACAGCAACTAAGATGATTAAAGGCCTGGAGACTAAAACATATGAAGAATGGTTGCAGGATTTGGGTTTGGCTAGTCTACAGAAAAGAAGGACTAGGGGGGACACGATAGCAGTATTCAAGTACTGTATTTCAGAGGATACCACAAAGAGGAGGGGGTCAACTTATTTTCCAAAGCACCAGAAGGCAGGACAAGAAACAATGGATAGAAACTAATCAAAGAGAAGCAACCTGGAATTAAGGAGAAACTTCCTAACAGTGAGGACAATTAACCAGTGGAACAGAGGTTTTGGGTACTTCATCACTGGAGATTTTTAAGAAGAGACTGGACAGTCGCTTATCTGAAATGGTATAGGATCTCCTACTTGAGCAGGTTAGACTAGAAGACCTCCAAGTTCCCTTCCAACTCTATTCTAATTGATAACATGTAAACAGGGTAAATGATCTTGCTCTTTGATTAGTTAGCACTACAGAACGTAGGTGGCCATGTGCCTAATTTATAGATGACAAACTTGGGTATGTCTAGTTTAACAAAGAGAAGGATGAGGGAGGACATGATAGCAGTGTTCCAATATCTCAGGGGCTGCCACAAAGAAGAGGGAGTCAAGCTATTTTCCAAAGCACCTGAAGGTAGGACAAGGAGCAATGAGTGGAAACTAATCAAAGAGAGAAGCAACCTGAACTAAGGAGAAACTTCCTGACAGTTAGAACAATTAACCAGTGGAACAACCTGCCTCCAGAAGCGGTGAATGCGCCAACACTGGAAGTTTTTAAGAAGAGACTGGACAGTCATTTGTCCGAAATGGTATAGGGTTTCCTGCCTGAGCAGGGGGTTGGACTAGATGACCTCCAAGGTCCCTTCCAACTTTATTATTATTATTATTATTATTATTATTATTATTATTATTATTGTTATCCTCATTTACAGAAAATCTTAAGCAGAGAAAACCCAAGCTTTGAAACTCTCCACAATATTGGATAATAGGCACACAATTGATCTCCCCAGTATGACATGTGCTTTGTTTATTATTTCTGCTTTGGACTATACCTATATGTCAGCATATTAACATTTTATGCATTTTAAAGTGTGGTTACTGTATATCTATTCCACGAGTGACCTGCATGGCCAGCTATTAAATGCAAGGATCACTATGATTTTAAATACACTGACATTCGGTTTTCCATTAGTCTTGCCAGAACGACAGTAGATATGGAATTAGCCCATCCACATTTCCTCCTCAGCACTCCTGGGCAACATCTAGCAATACAAAGCATATCATTGTGTTCAAGTTCCTTTGAAGAGACAAAGAAGCATTATTACATGATGGCATCTTGCAACTGATCAAAATACATAATTCATGCCTTTCATACAATGACACATTTGATAAAGCATGCCCATTCCTGCAGGATTCATGAGTATTACTGGATGTTATTAAAGAGCTGAGAGCCTAAGACTTTCAAAAGTTGACAAAAAAAAAAAAGCAAAAGATTTCCAAGTATTTAAATGTCACACTTGGCCTGTATTCTGCTCTGGAAAAGGGCTTATAAAGTCTCTAGGCAAAGTTCCAATTACAGCTGAGTGAACACATCCCAAACAGATCACCCTATTAATGGGATAGGGGCAGAGAGGTGATTTCAGCCAATTTGCAGATGGTGACAGAGTAGATGTGAGGAGAAGGGACTTTGGGGGAAATGAAATTAAGACTGGCGGCTGCTCAGAGGAATAGCAGTGACTCTCCCAATTTCTAAAAATTACCTATCTGCCCTTGGTTTTGCAAAGAGATGTTAACATTCAGCCCATTTCATATATTCACAATTTGGAAATTCTCACCTAAATTCTTTATTTTCAGCATTGCTAATGATCTGACCTCAGCTGCTTATGAAGATCCACCATTACAATTGTTTGGGGGAGGAGAGGTTTCGTTCTGGATCTCTTTCCCTTCTAGATAAGGTTTTCTCTCTGGAGAGCCTTATTTTTGGCTTCTCCCGCAGGCAAGACAGCACTTATTTCCTCCAATGCCTTCTCATCCTTTTCCCCACCAGAAGAGGTACCAGCTTCAGCAATATTCCAATTACTTAGTTTAAAACAAAGCAATGCACAATGTGGTGTCTATTTGGAATGTGGAAAAACAGCCTGGTAGATAATGAAATAAATCAGTCAATAGCATTAATTACAATCAAAAGGCTGAGCAGATGGTCTGTGCATGGCAGAGAGGTAGGAAGCCCATGTGTTAACTAAGATGGTTCAACAGCAATAAAACACACCTGCTTATTTTCCTAATAAGAAAAATAAGTTGATTGCAGTGTGTACTTATGATTTTGCCCTTAAATTCTGCTGTCATCTCTCTTTCCATGTTTTATCCTGACAGTTAATTATGTTTTGGAATCTCATTGTTTCCGTCAAACGTGCCCCCTCATTCTTTCAAGGGTCTCATAATGTTAATCATGACATCATAGTAGCAAGGTGATTTTCCAATGTGCATAATCTTATTTGCAGACCATATGGCAAATGCTGAAAGTGGAAGGGAGGGCAGAGTTTTAAATCAGCAGCTAGAGGGATGCCTTTCATGAATATAAATAATCTACCAAATAGAGTTCAAGCTTGTTACTGGCTGTATTCTGACCAGAAATCCATGTTTCCATCTAGACTTTCTAACAGAGCTTTTACATTGGAGACGTGCTCAAGGTTATGAAGTTTGCAACTGCAAAATATCCAAAGCAAAAAAAGTTAGACTCTGTATGTTCAACAGAAGTAGAATAATGAATTACATAAATTCCCCGTGTAGTGCACTTCATATTTGTAGGAAAACAAAAATCGCTTATTTATTTAACCCTCTCTTCCTCCATCATACTGTCTGTCATATTAATCTCTCTGTATATGTCTTTTAGGCATTCATGCTCTATGTTGAGAGGGATGAAAACTAGCATTCAGCTGGTACCTTGTTCAAAGTGGTCTTCCACTCACTTCCTTGGACTATTGCTACTCCCGATAGGACTAATTCCCCAATTCCCCATGACACCCATCAGTTGGGTCTTTTTCTTGGCATAGAGTGATCCAGCCACAGTCCCCTTCTCATGTATTTGCAGCTGCCCCATCTTCTCTGCTCTCACCTTGGACTGTGTTACTGCCCCAAAGTCCAGCTGGGCTGCTATCAGTGCTCACGAGGAAGGACCAGCCCTGGTTTGGCTGCAGTCTCACTCTTCTTTTCCACTCCTGACTCCAATATGCTACAGTCCTCTCAGAAGCCTCTGAGTAGACTGCACTCATAATTTCATGAGAGTTGATTTAATGTCAATTGTCTGACTAGCGAACTCAATATCAAAGAAATTCTATGGTCCTGAGGTGCCATAAGAGATAAACTTTATTGAATACACATCTGGCACTGAAGAAACAAAATCAACTCTTCTGATCTCTCCTCCTCCTGATCAAACTATCTAAGCTTCACTGCCTCTTTGCCTCTGGAATGCATCCCCTCCCTCCTGGGAATCCAGAAGACATTCCCTCACAATGATGATTTATGCCTCTTATCCATTTAAATAGCAGATACAGTACAGTACAATACTCTGACTCTTTACCAATCTGTTGCTCTCCAGTATGTTTGCAATACAAAGTCCAGAATTCTTGCTGCAGAAAGTTTTTTTTCATGTAATACTATTCAACAAAGGCAAATAATGTTTGCTAGCCTTTTTGTATTGCAATGTTCATATGAAGAGTTATAAAAAAGTACCGTGTATACTGGTATTCTTGAAGAATTGTAAAAATTGGGAAATGAGAGGGATTAATTGAAATTAATTGAAGATATCCATTGCCAACTGTTTTCACATGCAAACACTACAAATCATAGATAATTCTATATTGTGACTGAGGAACTGTAAATGCTATTTAATACTATTTAATGGGTGCCTGATCCCTCAGGGGAAGAGTTAAATTAAAAAGTATAAGCTCTTTTTAATAGCTTGTTGGCTTTACTTACACTGATCTTCCCAACTCTTCCCAGCATTCACTACAGGCATTTATCTTTTCTTGTGTATCTACTTTAACCTAGTTTACTTGTCTGATGAAAATTTTTATGGATGAGGGTGGGGTAAAAAGCTCTCAATATTTAAAAATAAAAAAAACATCAGTTCTTGGGTAAATAGCATAATAGTGAGCAGCATGAGTTTGAATGGAGTCTTTCCCCTTTTTCATACATAATAGCAGAATTCACATGCTGATTGGGATTTTCAGTTTCTCTGAGAAATCTTAATTTCATCCATATGATCCTGCTGGGCTGCCCTACTTTTGTTTCTTTTTCTCTTTTTTGGAGCATCCTAGAATGACTCGCTCCATTTGTTGTGAATGTCTGAATATTATGAAAGGAAAAGAGCAAAACAATGCAGTAAACATAGATTAATTCATATGAGACATATGAGAAAGACAAATTTAAAATCCCTTTCAAGCACCCAATCTTGTATAAAGAATTTTCTTGGTCAAGTTGGTTGGGCTTCAATGCCATCTGAGTTTCATCAGAGGAAGTCTAAATTAGTAGGAATTAAGGACTGGATTCTTAAGCACGGAGATCCAAGGTAAAGTTCACATTCAGCTCACTTGTTGAGTGGAACAACCCTTCTCTCAGACCAGCCTAGCCCAAAAGTGGCCGTTGTGGAGAAAAATGAATAGAGGAAGGGTACCCTTATTCATCTTATACTCATAAGTTAGGAATTAAGGAGAATGTTCCTAACAGTGGGGACAATTAACCAGTGGAACAACTTGCTGTCAGGAGTTATGGGTGAAGAGATTGGATAGTCATTTGTCTGAAATGATATAGGATCTCCTGCTTGAGCTAGAACTAGAAGACCTCCAAGGTCCCTTCCAGTTTTGTTCTGATTGATTGATAGTTCCTAGAAATGTTTGCTTAATTTTATAGAGGTAATAGAATTCTTTTCCTGCTGATACATTATTAACTCCTTCTGGTTGCATTAGAGTCTTGAAGTTGGATGAGCCATTGGAAAGACCTGTGACTGACTTTAACAGAAAGTTCCATGCCTGGATCCCAGTGTGTGTGTGTGGGGGGGGGAATGACAAGCCCTCCTGTTTAAATGATACCCCTGGCAAAAATAGAACCCCCCCTCATTTGTTAAAATCCAACAAATAATTGAGTGGACAATTTGTATGGGCAAAAAAAGATGAATGGCTGAGTTCTTGGATTCCACCCCCCCCCCACTCTAGATCAGCTCATAATGTCATTTTCCATCTTCTGGGACATTTTATTCACAGGACCCTGTGGGCTTAGAAACAATATCAGAGCTGCTTTTCTGCAGGCACTTCCTGGCTGTTTCCATTCTTGCTTTGTCAGCAGGTGCAGAAAAGAGAAATGACACAGCACACATCTTTTCTTCCTCCGCCCAACCTTTACTTGCTCTTGTTAATTCTCCATTGTGCTGTGTCTCTGATTCTTTTCCTCCCAGTTCTTGCATGTGTGAATTCCCTGGCCACCCAAAGTGTATATACTGGCATTCAGCAATATATGATGCTCTTTGTTGCTCCTAATGTTGCTGCATATTTCATTTCTTTCTCTCTCTCTCTTTTATGGAGAGACTTTCATAAAACCAGTCCATATATACAATCTCTTTTATTAATCTTTGGGGTATTTGTCAAAAAAAATGGCACATAAAAGAGAAAAAGCTTGAATTAATAGGTTTACAAGTGAGAATTACTGGAGACACATCTGACATTTACAAAGAATATGATCTCTTAAAAATGAATCTTCTAAAAGCTTAATACAGCAAGGGAGCTCTTCAAATGCAGGGGTCAATAAGTTGAATCTGTCCATTCTGTTTGCTTGATTTGGAAGGAAATGCTATGGCAACCTGTCTTTTGAAAAGGAGGGAACAGTAGAGGCAGATCTTTCTGGTGATGTTCTCCTCTCTCTGAGATAACTTCCCATTGGAACTCTGATTCTTTTTTCAGAAAATATAGCTGTTTTATAGGCCACTTGGGAACTGTCCACGGAAGTGGTACTGATTTGAATATTTTTTATGAATCGTGATATTGGATTTTTCTATTATTTATTGTTTGATAATGTTTTGTGAACCACCTGGACTTGAATAGCATGTGATTATATAGTAGTAAAGTAGTAAATAAATAAATCTACTGCTTTCAAGAATGGTTGGCTCTGATACCATGATCCTCTCAATTGGCCAGCTTTTGAAAGTTAAAATCCATCCTGCAAGTTGAATTTTTCTGCTTAGTTATTTCTTTCCCTGCATCTTTTCTTTTTTCCATGGGACCTACACAGGTAGTCCTCACTTAACAATTGCCCTGTTTAGTGACAATTCAAAGTTATGACAGAAGTGAAAAAGTAGCTTTACAACTAGTCCTCACACTTATAACCCCGTAGTCATGTGATTAAAATTCAGACGCTTTCCAACCAGTGGTCTTTATGACCATCTCAGCTTTCCACATTCACTTGATTGTCATTTGTGTGCTTCACAGTTGACTTCCAAGAAGCTGAGTCAATGGAGAAGCTGGCAGTAAAATTGCAAGTCATGATCACATAATGTCCCCTTAAAAACCATAAGTATTTTGTTTAATTACTGCAACAGTAGTGAGGCTATAAGTTTATCATGGCCATGTGAATCACTTACTTAACAACCATATTACTTATTGACAGAATTGCAGATCCTACTTGTGAGGTCCTAATTTTGTACTTAATTTTGGAGAAAGAAACAATAAATAAAATTACACTAACAGTCCCTTGCCTTATATTCATAACTCATTGTCTTTTCCCATTCATTCCAAACCAAGCAGAATCCATTTGTCCATATGCTTCTCAATATGAATATATGCAAAAGACAATGCTACTGCCACCATTGTTGTTAGTTATTTCTTTTTCTGTTGTTCATTTGGTTTTTCCTTACAACTGCACTGTGAAATATGTTAAGCGAAGGGTCCAGATTCCCCCCAGAGTGTTTTAGAGAGTAAGCATTTAACCTTTCCCCTCAGTTTTAGTCTAACAAGTTAATTACAGTTTCAAACATAACTCTTATAGCCTTGGTAATATTAATGTCAGTAGCCATGAAATATGTGGTACTGTTTGTGATCAATTATCACACATTAATTGCTATTATGGAAAAGAAAAGAAATTGCAAGCCAAACAAAGAACACTAAAAAAAATCCCAACATATATATATGTGATTTTCAAAAGGCCTTTTTCTGTATTCTTCCCTAGCTGATTGCCAGTCACAAAAGGGAGCACAGACCTTGTTTACATGTTTCTTGCCATCATATTCCTCCACAGAGTGAGGTGGTTTTGTAGGCAGGCATATGCTTCCCTTCAATCTGAAGATCAGTTATTTTTCTATGGAATGAAGGAGAATGACCTATCTGGATAGCCCATGGTTTCTCTCGGACCTTAGCAGAAGTTCCCTGCTAGTATAACAAGCAAGAGTGGAAAACTGTTTCTAAAACAAAAGATAGTCCTTCATGACATTCAGATACCAGGCAAAAATTTACTCTTGAAGACTTCATTTTGTACGGCTCTACTCTATAATCTGCAAAAATGTATGTGACCACCACATGAAAGCAAATAGCTAGAGATGTTTTTTTGCTGTCATCTAGTGGTTGCATGGAGTTTGGAAAACCAGGAACTATTCCCTGGCATTCCTAAAATTTATAAGCTGATGTGGGCAATTTGGGAGACAAGAATTAATTCCAGCAATAACAAAATGGGAATATTAATTTGCCACTGTGCTGGTTTCATAACCTGCTCTTTTGAAACCATTTTTTTCTAATCAGTTTACAGCATAATGGAGAAAGAACAAGGATTGTAGAAGGCCCTCACTTTTTAAGACAGTATTTCTCAATCATGGCATTTTTATGGTGCTTCCAATTCAACTCCCAGAATTCCCCAGCCAGCTTTGTTGGCTGGGGAATTCTGGGAATCGAATTCCACATATCATGAAGGTGGTAGGATTCAGAAACACTGCTGTAAGGACGTAAGGTCAGCTTCAATCAATTTTGCTGCAAGCTATTCCTAAATTCGATCTTCTTTCAGCTGTTTAGTCTACTTAAGCCTGTAATTTTAGAAATCAAAGATATATGAAGGTCATATAACACCCCTTCCCAAGTCACAATTCCCTCAAGTAAGAGTGCTTGTCGCGCATTCAACATTTGAGTGCACTATAAAGAAAAAGCAGAGCAAGGTGACCTCGAGGGCTAGTTTGAAATTATATTGTGTGACAATGTCATTTGGAAAGGTGCTAATGTGGTTCTTTATTTTCACAGTAGTTATATACAATATCAGAAGATTGTATGTGTCATTAAATGAGCCTTCAGTTGTATGTAAAAGGCTAGCAATTTTGGCAGAGCCAGCATTAATGGTGACTTATTTTCTTAAAGGAGGAAACAACCAATGCTTTTTCAAACAAAGATATTTAAATGCATTTAGCAAAACGGCAGACAATGAATAGTAATTTTGATGAGCAGCTAGAAAGGGGAAGTATTACATTTGCTAGGATCAAAAGGATAAACCGCAGAACAAGATTACCGCTCAGATACCAAAATGTTGCATTAAACTTTGAAAACTATGCAGATTCTTCTTGTGATAATGACTGACTATATTTCTAGATGCCGAGCGGAATCAGTAGCAAATGTTATCTGTGCAATCTGAGTGGGTCTTGGGAATGAAACCAAACAGAGCTATTAAAAGATTAATATCATGAAACAAGAAAACACACACTTCACTCCATGCTATTTAGATGAAAAGATGAAGAAAGTGAGCCACAATGACTATCAATGAACAAAGCATTCAGATTTTTGGTTTTGGTTTTAAAAAAACACGAAATCAGTAAGATTCATTCAGTCTTAAAAAGAAAGGCAGGCATTTGAGTAATATTCGTTTGCTAAAGTGAAGCAAAGTTTTTTTTTTTTTGAATGCCAGTTATTGAATGAGGTGTACTGAATGTTTACATTAAAATATTTTCAAGACTAAATGTATGCTGTTAAATATTTAAAGTCTATTGTTTAATCTAGCAGAATGCTCTTTGTGCATTTTTCCCTCATCTTTTGTCATTCTGATTTTCAGATTATTTGGGGCCATTTTTAAGAGCACTCTTTATATGTATTGTAGAAGGACTTGATTTAAAATGACTCGGATGGTTTAAGGCCTTCTGCCTTGAGCAGGGGGTTGGACTAGAAGACCTCCGAGGTCTCTTCCAGTCCTATAATTCTATGTTCTAAAATCTCACAATGCATTTTTGTTGTTGTCTTATAAAAACATGTCCTTAACACAACTGCACCATTATTTAGAAACTGACTCTTGCGGACTGAAAAGAGGGAAATATTGGAAAGCATAAGCAAAAATATTAGGAGTATTTGTACTAGTAATTCATTTGTTTTGTTGTTTATGCCCTTAAATCAATGTTGACGCATTTAAAAGTGTTTTGCCATTATCTTCTTCTTCCCAGGGCTGAGGAGGAATGACTAGGCCAGGGGTAGCAACTTGGCTTTTTTATGAGTCGTGGACTTCCTCTCCCAGAATTCCTGAGCCAGCCATGCTGAGGGGAAAAGGAGAAGTTTCCAAGCTGATCCATGCTGGCTCAGGAATTCTGGGAGTTGAAGTCCACGAGTCATAAAAGAGCCAAGGTTGCCTACCCCTGAACTATCAAGGTCACCCAAATGACTTCATGCCGAAAACAGAACTAGAAATCACATCAGTTTCTAGCCTGATGCCTTAACCGCTACACCAAACTGACTCTGTCTACATATTTTGACTAAAAATATGTATTATATTCTTAAAATGTACACACCTCAATATACAAATTATACACGTATACATAAAGCATGCCTCTTACTGAGAGCCTATTAAGGCAGAAACTGTGTGTCATTGATTTGGAATTAATTCCTATTATCTTTAATTGACTAGCCTTCAATCATGCAGTAGAAATGAATCATTCATAACAAAACCTCAGACTTACATTTGAATGTGAATTAAACATCTCTCATTATTTCACTCACATATTTCGGCCTCCAGCCACTAGATGATGACTTAAGGGTTTGATTGTAAGCATTGACTACAGTGAGAAATGTCTTTTTAAGAAAGTGTAACTCATTTGCAGAAGTGTGTAAGAAACCTAGAGCTCTCATTTCTCTTGAAGGCAAACTTCCTTTCCAGATTTGTTCTCACTATAGGCAATCAAGTGATGCAAATTCAGTCACATGAATAAAATAGTCATTATTTTCAGTATTCATTAGTCAGTATTCATTATGTATTAATGAATAAAAATAACTCACTACAGTATATTCCATTGAAGGTTGGGCTTCTTTTTTATTTTTATTTTTTGGTTTCTGTTTTTTTCTAATTAACTTTTATATTTTTATGAAGCCAAAGAAAAAAGAGAGAAAATACCAAAAGAAAGGAAGGAAGGAAGGAAGGAAGGAAGGAAGGAAGGAAGGAAGGAAGGAAGGAAGGAAGGAAGGAAGGAGAGGGAGGGAGGGAGGGACTGAACAATGGCACTGTTCTTATGTGACGTATTTCTTCAAATATGAAGCAATTTGCATGAGATTTGGTCTCATGGAGCTGACTCCTTGATGGTGATCATATTTCATTTTCCATCTGTTTTTGTCTGGTATTTATAGGTAGTGTTATGTTGAATTTCTTAATAAGAACGGCTAAATAAAATGTTTTCTTGTTATAATGTAAATATTAGTATCACTGGATATTAATTAATCTAAATTTTCAAAGATGGATACAAACTCAGCATATTTGAGAGACTGCATACAGAATATTCAAAAAAGTCAATTTTTAAAAAATTGCATTTCTTATTTAAAAGGAAGATAGGCTTTGTGAGTTTTTCTGTCCAAATAATTATCTGACAGTCATTTTACATTTGCTAAAAAATCTGCTGATGAAAGAAGACAGGACATTGCCCAGAACACCTAGAATCACTTCCACTTTTCTGAATTTTCTGCAAAATGTCCATCCAAACCCCAAAAGGCATAATCTGTTTGGCATGGAAAGGAAAGTTCTGGAATACTTTGAATGCTCTGTTTTCAAATGGATAAATGTTGTACATCCCTACAAATTTTACAAATCTCTGTAAATTTTGTAAATACCATCAAAACCCAAGAAAACCTGAGCTCTCTTCTAAAGTTGCTGGACAGTGCATTTTCAGTAACATGTCTGGAACAGAACCAGAAACATCTACATGATTCTGAAGACTGATCTTCTGCTCCCTAAGGGGAAGAATAAGGGTTATGCCACACCTATTCCTTATACCAGTGGTTCTCAACCTTTTTAATGCCGCGACCCCAACCGGTCGTAAGTCGAGGACTACCCAACCAGTCGTAAGTCGTGGACTACCCAACCGGTCATAAGTCGAGGACTATCCCTGCCCGGGAGC
Source organism: Crotalus tigris (assembly GCF_016545835.1). Taxonomy (NCBI): domain Eukaryota; kingdom Metazoa; phylum Chordata; class Lepidosauria; order Squamata; family Viperidae; genus Crotalus; species Crotalus tigris. The sequence continues at coordinate 754,478 of NW_024096565.1, forward strand.
GCCGCGCATGCGTGGTGCCGCCCCCTGCGCTGGCCAAGGTGTAGCTGGCAAGCGGCAGAGACAGAGCAGGCCGACCACTGGCTGGGCCACCAGCTGGCCCAGCCCAAGGGAGGTAAGGCACCCGCCGGGCCCCACGCGTGCCAGCAACCTTCCCTGCACCCACCAGCCTCCCACTTCCCACCCCTGGCCCTCTTTTACTTACATTTTTAGTAGTTGCTCAGCAGGGAGGGGTGGAAACTTCCAGACAGCTCGCCTTCGCTGCAGACAACTTGCAGCACCGTTTGCAGAATGGGACTTTTGGCGGGCTCAGCAGGCAGAGACAGCCTGGACAATTCCTATTGGCTTTTGAAAGCCAATAGAATTAGACTCTATTCAAGAGAGTCTATTCTATTGGCTTTCAAAAGCCAATAGAATAAAAGGGAGTAGCACAGCCAAGGAAAAGGGGGAAAAAATGGCGGACTGCGTTGTTTGGCGACCCTCGCGAAATGGTCGTTTGACCCCAAATGGGGTCCCAACCCACAGGTTGAGAACCACTGCCTTATACAAAAAGTAGTTAGATGGTTAGTGGAATCATGCTTCTGTACTAGTGACAAGGTAGTATCTTTGCCACTGAGAATAACGAGCTACTTCAGACAGCTTAGTCAGACTGTGAATCCAGCAACTTGTTATCGCTCTCTTTTAACATTTGTACCCTGTATCACTGTGTATAAAACAGTACAGCTGGCTTCAGCTATTTCTATGATGCATTTATTTAATAAAAAAGCAAGCCAGCACTTCCCCACAGAGACCATCACCCACTAGCAGAAGTCAACGTTTTAGCTTCTGAAAGATATTTCATACCAGACAAAAGCAAAATTCAAAAGGGACTCTTTCTTTTTTATTGGCTCTCTTTTGCCATATTTAAAACCAGGTGGCAAATAGTCACTGCAACCTGCACCCTATTAGTAAGATCTTTGCACCCCAGATTCCTAGCAGATTGTGATGCTTTTCCCTTTTCCTTTTCCATCATCATCATTCATGGTAAATTGCTGCAATATGGATAAGTTTAAGCAAACTGTGTTATGGAAAACAAGGGCAACATTGAAAGTAACCATTTGATTTTCAGATTAATCTTATAAAGCATAAATCTATTAATATTATTAGAATCATTTAAAAGGGGGGGAATAAACTTTCATTACAATCATAACATTATAAACCTCTTTAGGCACAAATCTGTAGCAAAATACATCTTCCTTTACCCATCTACTCTGGCTCACTGTATTTTAGTGTGGAATTGAGCCATAGAGGTTGGCACTTGTGATTTTTCTTCCTAAAGGCTTGAGATACCTTGAAATGGCACCTGTCAATCTCAGGAGCAGCTTTGGATCTTTATTCTCACTTGTTGCCATAAGATGTGGTAAGACAGCTAACACACCACTACTGAGGTTTGTGAATTAATCACAGTTGGCAATATATGCAGATTCTTACAGGTTCCTTTTTTTCTCAAGCTCAGAGGCTGCAGCATTTTAAATGATCAGTCTATTAATAATAACATATTTCCCCATCTTCTGAAATTAGATAAAGAATTGCAGAAGCTTCCTTGAGTCTTGAATCCAGGCCTTTCAAATACAGTCACACAATATTATGGAAGCTAATATAACATGTTCAAGTGTTACCTGGAGTGTTCAACCATAAGCATCCTGCCCCCACTGGTTGCCTGCCACCCCGACTTTGCTCTGCAGCAGGGGTCTCCAAACTTGGCAACTTTAAGACTTGTAGATTTCAACTCCCAGAATTCCCAGCCAGCTCTACAGAAATTACATCAGGTTCTGCAGAAATCAATGGAGAATTCACATCTTCCAAGCATTCCCAGGCATAAACTTTTTGTAAGGACCCAGCTAACATAAACCAACAAATGTATGGTTGTAGATGTCTAGGAAGCACTGTTTTCTCTGTAGACTCAGTGGACCTTCAGGAAACTAGCATAATTTGAATATAGGTGCAAAGCAAAAGTTGGGGAGGACTCTATTTTGATATTGCAAGAATGACACTAATAACGTTACTTCAAGGTGTCCATTTTACATCAGTTTGAATTTAATATAAATAACCTTCACACGAAAGATTCTAGGCTCCTAGCTTCATGTCCCAAACATGATTTTATTAGGCAGACTGTTAGCCAATATGTGAAAAAGATTGCTACATAAAACAGATTTTGATCAAATTAGGTTTCCCATTCATACAAAGTTACATTGCATATACAGAATCATTTCACAAACTGACAAAATATGTAGAAGTGTGATACAGATAAAATCTTACCAATGTTTAACAGGCTTCATATTACAGATGGGCAGTGCTTCAGATTCAGTTCCAAAAAGTTGCTTTAGAGCAATGTTTCTCAATGTTGGAAACTTTAAAATGTATGCATGCCAGCTGAGGAATTCCAAGGAAGTCCACACATTTTAAAGTTGTCAAGGTGGAGAAACATTGTTTTGGAGCATGGAGGAGCATGAATTTCACACTTATTAAACTTTTTACAGCTGCCACATCAAAGAGTTACAGAGAAGGACTGTATTCATACTTCTCTGTATTCGGAAGGACCTTTCTGAAAGTAAATTGGAATTGTTGCACAGCTGTAGTACATGAAAGCCTCAATTTAGCAAAAATCAATTTGGTGGACTTGGCTGCAACCGGCCAGATCTTGCCCACATAATCTCCCTGAAAAAATGGAAAAATCCACTCCATCCAAAGTAGTCCCCACAGAGGATTTACTTTACCTTATTTTATGACATCAGCAGTTTACATTATTAGTGTAATTGGGTAATTATGCAAATTATGCTGTTCACATCAGCTTTCTGTTCTGTTATGTTCATATCTACAGATCATTCTTTGATAATATACCTCAATGATAGTATTAAAAGGTCCCTAATGTGCAAGTCTATGCAAGTGTTTCCCTTAATTATTGTAGGAGATACCTATTCTTTACTCCTATGAATCTGAGCCCAGTTACTGCTGTTTCCATTTTATATGTGATCACTTAGAAAAAAGGACATTGAGAAATAATAAGTACATATTCCTCTTCTGGTTAGGCTCCAAATTTTATTCTGCTAAAATACTGAGTCTATCCAATTGAGTCAAATGGAAAGTCGTGGCTTAAAGAGCAGATAGATCATTACAATTCTACATGCCTCTAACGTCTATCATGATTTGGTATTCAGTGCTAGAACTCAACGTAGTCCCTTTCCAAGCAATTCCACACAAAATTTTTCTTCAAGCTGTATTTATTCCAGCAAATTAATAAAGAATCAGGAACTCTTTTAGGTCTCTTGCAAATGGGGGAGAGATCCTAATCTACCTGCAACCTCTCCTCTCATAGAACAAGCATAAAGCACACTGACATGTATTCCATGGCAAAATGTTAGATTTCTGGACAGATAAAATACCTAATCACTGGATTATCATTTTACATTTTTCACTTGGAGGATTTCTCCATCTGGATTCTACAAAGATTCCCCTGTAGCAGCTACCAGTCAACAAAGGATGAAAGATATTATTTCTCTATAATGTACAGCCACTGGTATCAAACTCCTGTGTGATATGCTTGCGTATTGCATGCTCATTTATTATTGAGACAGCTTTGCACAACAGCCATTCACACTTACCAGAACTAAGTTTACTTACATAAATATTTAGTTAATTATTACTTTGGCTTATAAACCATTCCATTTCTAAGGGCTCTAAGTCATGTTTTCAGAAATAACAAAACATAATAAAAATCATAACTATATTCCAAAATATACATATGATAACCTAAATCTCACTAACATACCCACAACAAGAAGAACAATAAAACATCAGGCAGCCGAATTTTCAAATGCCCCTAAATACCTCACTAAAGTTTTCACAGTTCTTTGAAAATATAATAAATATAGGGTAGGCTGTTCCAGAGCTAGAGCATATCTTTCAGAAAGTGAAGGAATTCTGCAGCCAGATCCCCAAGTACAAAATCAGTAAAAATAGTATCAATGGCTAGGCATTCTTAGGCTCCATTATGGAAATAAAAACAAAGATGTGGACCAAAAAAGGACAAACCATTTCCAAAATCCATATTAGATATATAGGGATTGTTGGAATCAGCTTTAGAGAAGCCAGCTAGGATAAATTTCGCTCAGTGCAAAATACTCCATCTTGTATAATCCTGGTACTTGATGAAGAATTCATGGAAAGTCAAAAACTGCACTAGTCGCTGCTTTAATATCAGTTTCAGAGCAGTGTGGTTTGTCTTTTGCACTGAAAGGGTTTTAAAAATTTTGCCCTTTGATTGGACTTCCTTTTGCAGTCTGATCTTCCATCCTCTGGCCCTTATCACCACAGTTCTTACAGTTCTATAATGTTGGACAAATTATCCATGCTTTAATTTTGCCTCATTTCTTCATGAGTCCTGGAAATATTTAAGGGATAGAACTACCTCAGTTGTATGGAAAAAGGTGATAAAAGCTTCCTTGGAGAAAAATTATAGCTTAAGGTTTTCAAAGAAGTTCAATTAAGAGGGTTGTTGTTATTGTTATTGTTATTGTTGTTGCTAATTGCGAAGTCGTGTCCGACCCATCGCGACCCCATGGACAACGTTCCTCCAGGTCTTCCTGTCCTCTACCATCTTCTGGAGTCCATTTAAGTTCACACCTACTGCTTCAGTGACTCCATCCAGCCATCTCATTCTCTGTCGTCCCCTTTTTCTATTGCCCTAGAACAGAGTCAACGAAGGAGATAGACTTTTTAAAATATTTTAGAGGTAGACAATTAAAATTCAGATCACCTGCTCAAAAAATACCTCTACTCTAAATTTGTCCTGATGCCAATATTTACAATTATAACAAAAGGATTTGAAACTGGGAAGAGATAAGGCAAATATAATTATTATTTGTGTGTGTGTGTGTATAGTACTATAATTGCAAAATATTGTAACTCTAGAGTAAAAAGCTCACCATTGATATTTAATTGTGCATTTTAGATTACCTGTGCCTAACAAAATCAGTTGGGCTCCATCTTTTGGGCCCTAATGGAGCCACATTGGACTTTCATCTGTCCTAATGGGACAGGTGAGGTTATTCCTATTTTGTATGGCATGACAGAATAGAGAATTAATGCATAAAAACTCACAAAAACAGCATATAAAACATTGGAGCAGTAAATCATTTTAAAAACACACAGCACAAATGATGATGAAAATTATGAATAAAATTAAATTACATTTGAGCAATTACTGGGGTGACTAAACCTGTGGCCAGATTCTAGATTGTTTAGCCATTAGGCATTAATGTCCTTGAGGCAATGTATTTCATGCAAGGATCCAGGGAACCTCCTGAGGGGCATTCCATCTCAATAGGATGTAAAGTTTGTGCAATGTTCCCGCAATCACAGTTAGGTTTATCAATCAGCCCCCATTTATATTTCCAGGATTGGCACCTGCCATGGTTGGTTTGACAGGTGAATTGCTCATCTTAGAACACTTCCGAAGCTTTCATGTCAAGCTTGATACAGAGACTTCTTATGGAATCAACTTCACCTGATTCTGAATGGAAAGAACTTCAGGGCAGGGAAGTGGCTTCACAGAGAGAAAGAGTCCTCGGTGGGGTATATAACATAAATTATAACAATTAATTCCACATAGTTAATCCCATGCTCAACAGATGGGCTATTTTTAGTTAGTTAGCTAAATAGCTAGCTAGCTATTAAATTTCTGTGCTACCGATTTCCCTGATACAGGTAGCAGGTCTAATCTGAAAATACAAGTATATTAAAGGCAACAACTGAGGTTAACCATCAACAATGACTCTGGCCTCCACTTGTCTTTTTCAGGCAGGAAGTATGTCCCATGAGAATTATGTACTGTATCGGTGGGGAGATGTGCATATAGGATTTCTCAAGTAATATTACTGTAGCAGGAAAAAAAGGGCTCACACTATTAGGATTGTCTGATATTTCTCCTGGCATGATAGATGCTTAATTGCCTAGGTTCTTAAGTTCAAATCCCAGCCTTGGTATCGGTGCCCAGAAATTTGTTAGCATTAGTGTAGCTGGGAAGTTCATAAAACATTTATTAGAAAAAAGAAAGAGCAGAGGAATAAGATTCTTGTAAGGGTATTTATTCTGCCTGACTCTGAAATTCAGCTGAAAGTTTCAGCCAAGGTTAAGGCAAGTGATTCCAGTGTAAGGAAGTTATGGTCCTAATTACCTTTGATTTTAAAACCAAACAACCTGACCCAGATAGGATGTTGTGTTCCGTTTTTGCTCTTCAGGAACCAATATTGAACAAAATACTAGCCAAGATATTTACAGATGATAAAAACCTTCAGTTACTGGGCCTGGTTTATACCATTTTTTCCTCCAGCACTTGTCATAAAATGTATATTTATGTCCTTTCCTCAAACAGTGGGAATACTGCTGACATAGAACTGTACTGCTCTTACCTTTAATTGCTTTTATCTTTTATTTAATGTTCCTTTCCTAGTTTTAATTGACCACAAGGCAGCAAGGGTGATATAGTGATCAAAAATATCATCAAAACATTCCCTAGAAAAAAAGCCTAATTGTTTAATGGGTAAACACAATGAGATACTCCATTATGCTACAAAACTCTAGAAATGTATGTCTGACTCTATGGACAAAGTTTATATTTAAGACAAAGACAGTATTTCCATAGCCAAATATTTGTGAATTCCTTTTATATCATAAGTGAAAGCAGGTGAGTTCTTTTTTTTAATTTCAGGCAATGGTGAAAAAGCTCCAATACGTTGCGTAACGTCACGTGACGTTGCGGGTTTGACATGTCTGCCCTAAGACAATTTCTTAGATATTAATTTTTCTTACACATACACCTGCCCACTAAATTGAATAACTTAATAAAATGCCATCCATTTTTATCCTGTTCCTCTCCAGATGTGTTGTGACTACAGTTTTGAAAAACCCTTAGATGGTTTTGACTAAAGGAATTTCAGATAGCTGAAAATGTGGACACTTAATCTTGACACATCTGGGAGGGCATCAGCTTGAGGAAGGATACACACAAACACACAAAGAGATATAGTGCCATCTTAGCACTCTGGAACAGTGCAAGACTATCAGTGTAATTGCCCCTATTGTGACTTAGCTTTTGAATACTTCCTTTCAGAAAAATGATCTCCTGATGAACAAAATGGAAGCTTTTGTTCAAGTCTATTGAGTGGTTTTGGTTTAAAAAAAGTTTTGCATCAGATGATATTTCCTGCTATACATTCTGAGCAAAAAGTGGATTTTATTGTTTCTCTGGCCAAACACCTGCATAAACAGAAAAGAAATATTCATCCTTTCAAGAGTGAAACAATGAGATTTTAGTTCTTCTCTTTTCAAGTTGGAGGTGGTCTTCAGCTTCTGAAACAATAAATGTTGTTTATAAAAACTTGATCAAGATATGAACTCAGAGGAGTCATCTAAAAAGTCAGTGTTTGGGCTAAGGTTTAATTATTTGGATTTTCTTACAGGAGAAATGACATAGGTGTCTTATTTATTGACATATCTGCTTTATATTCCTCCTCTTTGTTCAAGACAGAATTCATAGCTGGTCTTCTCTTATTTTCCTCCAAAGCAGTGGTTCTCAACCTTTTTAATGCCGCGACCCCCAACCGGTCGTAAGTCGAGGACTACTCAACTGGTCATAAGTCGAGGATTACTCAACTGGTGCAGCACTGTTTGCAGAATGGGACTTTTGGCAGGCTCAGCAGGGCAGAGACAGCCTGGACAATTCCTATTGGTTTTTGAAAGCCAATAGAATTAGACTCTATTCAAGAGAGTCTATTCTATTGGCTTTCAAAAGCCAATAGAATAAAAGGGAGTAGCACAGCTAAGGAAAAGGGGTGAAAAATGACGGACTGTGTTGTTTGGCGACCCCCGTGAAATGGTCGTTCAACCCCAAATGGGGTCCAATCCACAGGTTGAGAACCACTGCTCCAAAGCAACAAACTCTAAGAGGTTGGACTGAGGGAAAAGGACTGGCCCAAAGTCACCCAAGATCCTCTGTTCCTTAAGGGTAGATTTGAATTTGAGTCTCTGTTGTGCCAGTCTATTCCTTAATCAATACATTGCCTTTTATGATAATGAAAGCTCATCATTAAAATTGCTATCAGGTTTAAAAGGGATATAAATCCCTTTTAAAAATGAACAACGGGCAGGTGTTTGTTAAGAGGTAGTAAAATTGCAATATATTCTGTCTCTGTCAAGAAAGAAACTTTGGTAGCTATTTGCTTCTTTGTTTTAACTTGTCTTTAGAGTAAGGTGGGGAAGTGTTGTTTTAGAATGGGTTAGATAGAGATTCCGCTGAAGACCGTGAGAGCCTGAAATCTTTCCAAGGACACTGTAGCAGGTGTGGAGAGAAAGCAGATGGTTCCCATAACAAAGTGAAATTGTTTACATGGAGGGTGGGGGTTTGGCCGGAGAAGTTATTGTTTAATTCTATGAACTGGTATCTGGAAACCTCAGTGTTAGTTTTGTTTCAACATTACCATGCCATGTACTCAATAAACAGTAAGATTTTCAGAAATGGAATGAACCTGAAGTTTTATTTGGATTCTCGAGCTGGATGTTGACATTATCAAGATATGATTGGTAGATTTGTGCTTTTGAGTCACTGGCAATTGTCTGAACAAGATTTTCTGGATTGGTCTGTCATTGCCTTCTTCTGACTGGCCCAAGCTCAGCCAGATAGCTTCATGCTTGAGATAGGACTACAACTCACAGTTTCTAGATTTCTAGCATTGTATCTTAACAATTACATCAGACTGGCTCTCCTATATCAAATAGAACATCTTATTTTACTGCAGACCAATATTTTCAGTATTAGAACATTACTTGCTTTTTTTGAACGCATATTGAAATTGCTGTTTTGATTTCCTTCTTCACACTCTTTGACCTTGTTTGCCAATACTACCTTTCACTCTGACTGGTTGTAGAAACCATCTAATTTTGCCATTGATATTACAGTGCTCTTCCTACTATAATCACTGTCCTATTAGAGGATAGGATGTGTTACATGGCAACTGAACTACCTAGGTGGAAAGTGGGGAGAAGAGAACGGTATCAAAAGTAAGTAGCCTCCTGATTGATAACAGGATGGCAAATTGGTATGTTAATTTTCAAGATTCAAGTATTAAAAATAATACAATATTGAGTGACACCAAATATCAATTTTCTTTGAAACATGACAAATGCTTCTGTCAGATTCCTGTGAAACACTAAAGAGAGTTATATTCTGCAGTAATATTATTGTCAAATAAGATATAATTTATACTGTAAAGTAATGGTGTTCAGCCACACAACATTTCTGCTCTACTCCTTTAATAGAAAATCAAGTAATGCAGCTCTCAGAATCCCTGAGTGCCGGTTGAGGTAGAGCTTTCCTTGGTGCACTGATGCAGGAGAGCCCTTGATAGAGCCTCATCCTCAACCCACAGAATGGACCACAAACCAAACAATCAACATAGAAAAGGAGCTGTCAGAGTTTGATGCCCTTTGGCCCCAAAGATGGGAAATTTTGGTGGTAATGAAAACCAGAATTCTGCATTATGCAGACAAACACACATTCTTTTTTTCCTTTAAATAAGTGGGTTGGGTAGTTGACTTAGAAAATTCACCCTCTCTAAACTGACCATCGTATACGTGAAATGGGAATGGAAAAGATTTTACCTAATTTTTCTGTAGCTAGCTTTTAAGGAATAACCTTCCCAACACCTCCTGACTTGCTTTACTTAACACTGGAACATAGAACATAAAATAATAAAGTTGGAAGAGATGGTGGAGGTCTTCTAGTCCAACCCACTCTCAGACAGGAGACCCAAACCATTTCAGACAAATGGCTGTCCAGTCTTTTCTTAAAAAAAATTCCAGTGATAGAGCATCCACAACTTCTGGAGGCAGGTTGTTCCACTGATAATTATTCTCACTGTCAGGAAATTTATCTTTAGTTCTAGGTTGGCTCTCTGTTGAATGATTTTCCACCTATTACTTCCTGTCCTGCCCTCAGGTGCTTTGAAGACTAGGTCAACCCTTTCTTCAATGTGATAGTCCTTCAGGTACTAGAAGACTGCTATCATATCATTCCTAGTCCTTCTCTTCATCAGAGTAGACATATCTAGTTCCTTCAATTGTTCATCATATAATTTAGCCTTCAGACCCCTTATCATCCTTGCTGCTTTTCTCTGCACTCTTTCAAGGGTCTCAATATCAGTTCTGCATCATGGTCACCAGAACTGGATGTAGTATTCCAAATGTGGTCTTACCAGTGCAGTAAAAAGCATACTATCACTTCACACAATTATCCCTCTGTTGATGTGTCCTAGGACTGCATTGGCTTTTTTGGCATCTGCAGCACACTGCTGGCTCATACTTAAGTGGTGGTCTATTAAGACACCTAGATTCCTCTCACAGTTGCTATTGTTGAGCCAGCTTGCCTATTCTATATCTATGCATTTGGATTTTCTTGCCTAAGTATAGGATCTTGCTTTTCTCACTATTGAATTGCATTTCTTTGGATGGGTCCCAATGTTCAAGTCTGTCAAGATTCGTTCTGATTTCTGAGTCCATATTCTAAAGTTTTTGCTATTCCCCCAGCTTGTGTTGTCTGTGAATTTGATGAGTTTCCCTTTTACCCCTAGATCTCTTATGAAGACATTGAAGAATATTGCACCTATGACAAAACCTTGAGGTATCCCACTGCATGCTTCCCTCTATGTAGATGTCATTCCATTGAGGGCTAAATGTTGAGTGTGATTGGTCATTTTGTTTATGGGTTCTGCACCCACAGCTACACCTCTTTTTCAAACTCCAGCTCTTAAACAGCATTTATCCATTTCACTGTCTTTGGTTTTGTATAGTTTAGATTGCATTTGGATAAACATGTCCTAATTTTCTAGAATTTGTCTGTTTGGAAGGAAGAAATCAAAGAAATCAGTGCTTAATTTAAAGTTTGACTACTATATAACTTCTTTGCTAATGAGCTAGAAAAGTCTTGTGCTAATCTGCAGCATAAATCACTACTTAATTTGAAAGATTCATTTTATGAAATGTTTGGAGTGATGGGTTAAAATTCTATAGCGGAAGAAGACATGATGGGTAAAGATGATTATGAATGAATGCAAGTTTTCTTCTAGTGATGAAATATCAACCAAAGTGACAGTTTCTGTTCCTTACATACGACAACAAAATAGAACTATAGAAAGAACTAAAAGCAGAATGGTAGAATAAAGCTGTATGGAATGTGAGATATTTCACCACTTGAATCTGGGTGTTTTTTTTTAATATTTTTATTCATAATACCATTAAAACATAAATGGACAAACATGACATTCCAGAATGAATTTTCCTATCCGTTTGTTTCTCATGGTACAAAAGCTTAATACATCGTTCTTAACCTCTATATAAGCCTCATCCTTCTATACAACACAATTATATATACAATTATATGTAATATATATCTTTTAATTCTACCATTAACTTGAAGTCTGAGCAGTTCTCCTTAATTCATACCAATGGTAAAATTTGCCCCATTGAATCTGGGTATTTATACCCAAATGTGTATGACAACAAAGGTGGTTTATCAACAATTCCTTCCTGTGGAATTTACATGGAGAATGTGAAAATCAACCTTCCTTTGGAAGCAGTATTGTGCAAACAGTATTTTGGACAATACCCATTTGTCCAAAATGGAATAAGGTCTCCTCTTGGGCAGGGGGTTAGATTAGAAGACTTCCAAGGTCCCTCCCAGTCCTATGATTCCATGAAACAGCATCAGCACCAGGATTCTAATCCATGCAAGTCAAATCTCTTTTGAGGGAAGCTTGACCTTGGTATAGTTTTCATGACAACACTACATAAGTGGCTGACTGTTATCTTCTGCCAGGACTGTTTTTTTCTTTTTTCTTTTGGAATTTTTGTTTTGTTTTGTTTTGGCTTCCCAATCAAACTTGTAGTCTTAGGAGGTACTGGTGGTTTTCCAACCAGTCTTTACTTGATCCAAACATACTTAGCTTTTCAAATTAGCTAATGACATCTGAATTGCTCTGGGGCCAATTCCATGGGCAGAAGAAGATGAACTGAGTGATCATAAGTTAAAAATGTAGTTTCTCCCAAGCCAAATTATCTTTTATGTGTTTCTCTGTTTTTATTATTTTCTATAAGCAATAATTGTTTATTATTTTTGTCAAAGAAACCACTTCTTTTATTCCTACAATAGCCTGTAATTCAATGAGACAAAAAGTTTATGGAATTTTACTGATTTTTGCAGAATACTTTTTAATATCCTGCAAAATAACACTAAATTTTGGAAAGATTTCACTCTGTAAAAGTGTTACCAAGTGATAATATCTGACTAATCTTGGCTGATATTGAAAAAGATAAAGAAGGTTGGCTCTGTTTAGGATATGAATGGGGGAAACCACCTGAAAATTTATAGCTGTAAGTTACATTGGTTATCATCCAGGAATGTCCGACATTTCCTGACCTTACTAGAAAATTATAAGTATCTAGCCAGCTTTGCTATATTATATGTACTATAATGAAGTCTCCTACAATTGCTTCCAAGGCTAAAGTCATCTCTTTCTGAAGTTTTAAAATAACCATGTATTTTTCCAGGGAATTGGAAGTAGCTATTAATATCACATGCAGAAGATTAGAAAAAGGCCTCATTGCTTCAATGATATAAAAGGAGGAACTTCATATTATATGTGAGTCCCATATTTTGAGGAATTTACATGGTGTTAGACATGATAGATCTGTCCTTGCAGATATTTATAGAATATGGTCAGAGATGAAAAGTTATCAGTCCTTGAGTGTGTTCGGATGGAGTACAAATAATACTTTCATAGCAACTGTTTTAAGTTACAGTGGAATCACCAAGTTGTACTTATAACCCAGTTCTGGAGTTAGTTCTGTCTGCTGCACACACACCCACAGACACAAAACCACATTTTGGGGTTTGGCAACAAGCTCACAATTATGGCCAATTGCAGTGTTCTGCAGTTACTTGACTGTGATTTATGACATATTTTGCTGGTTTATGGTCTTTTTAGTTGGTTTCTGGTAAAAAAAAATGCCCATAGGCATACATTAGTTCATTTAATAATTATGGTATTCACTTAAAGACTGATGTGTTTAGTTAAATATCACCACAAAACAAGTCATAAAATGAAGTCTAGTCACATGGATGCTTCAACTTACAACTGTCATGATTTGGGTTGGAAATTCAGGGCTCCATTATAGACATAAGTCAAGGACTACATATAATGAGATTTTGGGAGAATATGCTTGTAAAATACTTGAAGTTGATGCTAGTTTCTTGTATCTAAGAATCTAACTATATATATAATAAACTGAAAAACTGAGGGGGGAAAAAGAACAAGTATTGAAAATGGAAAGCGGGTTACATAAACAAAAGTAGCATATCAGGAAATAATCCAAATAGGCAATGGGGAGGGTACAGGAAGGCTTGGCTCAGAATCAGATAAGGCTTGCTATCAGGGCTAAAAACAAGATAAAAGGGAATGTCCAGAAGAGGAAAGGAAACAGCTGATCCACTGGTTAGAGAAAGGCAACAAGGACAAGCAGAAATGATTAATTCATACCTTGCATCTGTTTGTTTGTTTCCCCCCCCCCAAAGAAAATAGTAACCAATGTGTCCGAAATGGCACTGTGGGGAAAAGACAAGAAATCAGATCAAAACTGACTAGGAATCAGCAAGAGAACACTTAGTTGTTTTGGATGACTGAGTCTCCTGGGCCAGATGGATTACAGCAGCGTTTCTCAACGTTTGTGTGACGGCGACCCCCGTCACACGGACGCACCGCGCATGCCCCCTGAGGGGGGAAAATGGCGGATTGCGTTGTTTGGCCACCCCCGTAAAATGGTCGTTCGACCCCAAATGGGGTCGCGACCCATAGGTTGAGAACCGCTGGATTACAGGGTGTTAAAGGAACCAGTGGATGTCATCACTGAGTCACTGACTTAAATCCCTGAGAAATCCTGGAGCAGAGAGGAAGCGCCAGAAGACTGGAGAAGAGTGAACGTGGTTCCGATATTTAGAAAGGGAATAAAGTGGATCCAGTAAATAACAGATTGATCAGCTTGATATCAATACCTGGGAAAACCCTATATCAGATAATCAAGCAGTAGGTTTGCAATCACTTAGAAACAGAGAAAGCTAACATGGATTTGTTAAAAACAGGACATGCCAGACATATCTTACTGCTTTCTTTGATGAGATGACTAGATTAGTGTACTAAGGGAATGTTGTGGATGTGGTATATATTACAGTAAAGCACTTGTTAAAATGGATCTTCTTGATAAACAGGAAAAATGTGGGATAAATGGTCCCACTATCAGATGGATTCACAGTTGGCTGAACAACCACAGGCAATGCATTATATTTAATGAAGATATGTTCACAGGGAAGGAGGTATGTAGTGGTTTCTCTCAGGGTTATTAGTGCCCTGAGCCCAGTGCTCTTCAACATCTTCATAAATGACTTAAGGGAATAGAAGTCATCCTCATAAATTTTATAGATGACACAAAGCAGGGGGGATTGCTAAGACTCCTGAAAACAGGCTTAAGATGCAAACAATTTTCATAAACTTAAATACAGGGTTCTAACCAGCAAAATGCTGTTCCGTATAAGGTTCTGCACTTAAACAAGAAAAAAAAAACAGATGCATAAATATAAATAGAGGGTACCTGCCTTAACAATAGTACTTGAAAGAAAGATCTTAGTAGAGTACACATTAAGCATGAGACAGCAATGGGCTACAGCTGCCAGTGCCAATGCAATTGTAAGCTGCATCAATAGAAACACAGATAGTCCTTGGTTAACTATGGAAATTGGGATCAGAATTTCCATCACTAAATGATACAGTCATTTAGCACAGAGGTCCCCAACCTTTTGGGCACCAGGGACCAGTTATGTAGAGAGAGATTTTTTCCTTCCCTTGACCTAGATCATTCTCTCTCTCTCTCTCTCTCTCTCTCTCTCTCTCTCCCTCTCCCTCTCCCTCTCCCTCTCTCCCTCTCTCCCTCTCTCCCTCTCCCTCTCCCTCTCTCTGTGTCTTTGTATTAATTCTCCATTGTGCACCCCAGGTCAGTATTTCCCCTTTGTTTCTGGCTTCTAGGATAAGCTGGTTTGGCATGTATTTGAACACTATTTATTTATATAATTTAGTTTATAAATAATAATTCAAGTCTCAGCCAGGCTGAATCATTACAGAGAACAGAGCAATGTCAACATGACAAGTGAAGCAAAGGGGCGAGCCTTTTGTTTCCATGAGCAAAGGAAGATGTAGGTTAAGAAGAGTGTCAAGAAAGAAAAGTTGGAGAGCATTTGATGGCTAGGTAATGAAATGACACACAATATTCTCTGACTGCCCTCAATTAGCCTATGCAAAGTGGGTATTAATTACTAGTATTGGGGGAAAAAGCTTCACCTTTGTCGCTTATTTCAAGCTCTTGACTTTATTGAGCATTTCTCAGGCAATATTCCTGTCCTTCTTTCTTCAGCCTTTTTCTTCTTCCGTGTCTATTGAATAACAAAGCTGATCTTCTTATAGAATGCCACTAGTTTACATAGTCAGTAGATGGCAATCATCAATGGTCTTGAAAAGTAGTGAACCCTTTCTGCTTCTCTTTGGGACTGGGCCTCTTAAAATTCCTGTACAGAATGTAGAAAGGTTAATGTAATCTGTCTGCTTTGCCACAGAGCCCTTTTCTTGCAGGGCTATTAATCTAGTTCAGCGGTCCCCAATCTTTCTGGCTTTGCAGTCCAACAGCATTAGTATTGGTATTAATGTCGGGGGTGGGGGAGAGGGGATGGTTCCATGCAACCAGAGGGTACACAGACTTGCATATGCAGATCCATTTGCATGAGCGGCAGGCACACACACCTGCTGCTCACACAAATGGAGTTGCACACACTCACATACTCTCATATAATTTATAACTAACTGTTTGTATATGCATTTGGGATGGACCGTAGGAAGAATCTAATTTATAAAGGTATATTATAGAGTTATTTATTCATGTAAATGCATTGAATATTCTCAGGACACTTTTCAGGAAATCCTGAAAGATTCCCCAAACCCTTGGAGTCATTCTGAGAACTGTTCAAGCTAGTGCAAGAACAGACAGAGCTGAACCAAGATCCTTGAGGACAATCAAAAAAATTGCATAAAAATCAGCTCCTGCCGTTTGCAGAATGGGACTTTTGGCGGGCTCAGCAGGGCAGAGACAGCCTGGACAATTCCTATTGGCTTTTGAAAGCCAATAGAATTAGACTCTATTCAAGAGAGTCTATTCTATTGGCTTTCAAAAGCCAATAGAATAAAAGGGAGTAGCACAGCTAAGGAAAAGGGGGAAAAATGGCGGACTGCGTTGTTTGGCGACTCCCATGAAATGGTCATTTGACCCCAAATGGGATCCCGACCCACAGGTTGAGAACCACTGCTCTAGAGGCAAGGCAAAGTTTGGGAAGAGTGTCTGCAAGTGGAAAAGCAGCCAGCCCCCAATTCCTGAGAGCTTGGTGCTCTCAAATAGCAGTTTGATATTGGAGACAACTCAACTGAAGGAGAATGAACTCGGCTGCCCAGAGATGGTTCCAGCAGGGGAACAAAAGGATGCAGCACAACTTTGCTAGTAGGTCAATAGCTGGATGAAGGGTGCTAGTTTTCTGCCATTATTTTAAAATACCATAGAATTGTATCGGAAGCAGATGGCCAGTGGATATATGTAGTTTATTTTATCTGTAATGTCTTGATTATGTACCATCAAGTCAGTGTCCAATCTTAATGATTACATAGGTGGACATTCAGCAAAATGGTCTGTCCCCTGCCTGACCCTTCACAATCAAGTCATTGCTCTTTGCTGTGCATTGTCCTCTCTTCTTTCCCAGCATTATGGCCTTCACACATTTGCTTAATGTGTCCAGAATATGATGATTTGAGTCTGTTCATTTGTCCCTGGATTGATATTCCTAGACTGATCTGTTCTTTGATCCCTCTTTAATGAGGGGTCAAAGAACAAATTGGTCCAGAAATATCAATCCAGACAGAAATATATATTTTTGTATGTGTACTGACTATAGAAATCTAGACTGACTGCAGTTTCCACTATAAGCTAAAGGAAAGTGTAACAAATACACATGATTGATCTTTAGTCCTTTTGTTGTTTGTTCAATAATACAAAGAAACTGCACAAGATATGGAAGCACTTAGATCCATTCATTTTCTGTTGTTGAATAACCCTCAGAAGTATAATATTTCTCTATACAAGGAACTTACAGGTGTATGCTCTTCCAATTTCATTTAATAAATATTGAAAGGTTATCAGGCTGTAGCACTAGATTGAGAGAGAGAGAATTCTGCTGGAGGATTTGCTGAGCAAATGTACAGCAGAAGAACACTGTTAGCAAAAACATGTCTGCCTAGGAAAATAGAGCAGGCGGTTATGTAATGACTAGGGTGTTCAGTGAGAAAGATCTGCTAATCCTTTTCATCCTGGAAATATACAATATAAAGACACATAGCCTCTCAAGCAGACAACTGGCTTTTACATAGGGCCTCATTCTTCAGCCCACCATGTCTTCTAAAGCAGAACTTTTCAGCCAGTGGTATGTGTACCACCTGTGGTACTTTGGCAAGTAGCAGGTGGTATGTGACCCTCCTAGACAAGTATAGTGGGGGAGGGGAATGAGCTGAAGTGACCCAAGCCTGAGGGAGAGGCAGTTGGAGCTGCAGGACTGTCTGGGCTCGGCAGAAGCCCCAGGAGTGCTGGCAGGGCTCCAGCTGATTGGTGCTTCTGGAAGCAGCACATAGCTGGAGGTGAACTGAAGAGAAAAGGAGGGGGGAGAGAGGAGAGGATACAAAAGGAGGTGGTTTTGTCGGGAAAGGGGATGGAGAAGAAGCTGTGGAAGAAGGGGTATAGTGAAGGGACTGGGGGTGCATTCTTACTACACTGTGGAAGGAGAGCTCAGAAGGCAGGGAAGAAGAAGAGAAGAGGGAGAGAGGAAGAACAGCTGACCAGCCAGCTGTAGTGGTGCATATTAATAAATATGGATAAATTAATCATACATTTGTCAGTGCAAAGGGAAACTGATTCAGGAAAGGAACTGCCACAGAAAAAAATAAAACCGGTACTTTTTCCCTTTTTTTCTATAGTTTCTAACATTTTATTAGATTATAGAATAAAATACAAAAGCAAATAGTAGGACACAGTGGGGACAAAAAAGGGAGGGAAAGTGAGGGGGAGAAGGTAAAGAGAAAAGAAAAGGCATTAACTTCCGACTTCCTCTGTTGCAATAAAAGGAAGCATTAACATTGAACCTCAACTTTTTACTTTTCCATAATATTATATATTAGCCATTTCTATAACAAAAAATGAACCTAATCAGTAAAACCCCAAATCCCCCCCCCTTTTTTTTTAGTTATCAAGTTTTTGACACTTTGCTAAGCACTGGTGGTACTCAAATATTGTCATGTCCTAAAAGTGGTACAAAGGTTGAAAAGCCCTGTTCTGAAGAATTTCTTTATTTGTATCATTTTCCATTTTGACAGCATCCCTTGCTTTGAGTCAATAGCAAAAGTAGGACTAACAATGCAGGCAATGAGAGAAAGACCATTTTTGGATGAATGGAAAAATTGAATGGAAGGTGGGCCAGGATGTACTGCTACAGTCTGAAAGATTTATGGTGGGTGTTTTAAGAATTTTTGACTCTTAATCATTTATGATGGCACTATTAAATGACTCAGCCACTTTCCCAAAGATCAGTTTGTAGGTTATTATTCAGAATAAATGCCCAATGTTCTCAGGAGAATTTAATATTTAATTTAGGGGCTATAGTTTAAAATTGGAGCAAAAAAGAAAAACAATGGGAAAACAAGAATGTTTTGCTCAGCTGAAATTCTACTACTGAAAACAGATTTCAAAGCTGAGAATATACTGATGCTGCCAAAAATAATGCAATTTGTATCTGATTTCCCTACTTACAGCTATTGGGTTGCAGTATTTGGCTCTGGTTATTGACTTGTGGCTAAGCATTTCCTGGAAGTCTCAAATGTTCTCATCCCTTTTTTATAACATAAAGAAACGCTAACATGAAACAGAAGATTTAGTGAAATTCTGGAGTTGGGCTAAATGTGGGAACTGATATTTTGTAGTGATATCACATCAATAAAATATGATTATATCCTGGGGCAAAAGGGACTTCAATAATATCTGTGAAAATCCTTCTTACTAGGGGGAAGATAAGATTCTCTCCAACTTTTCAGAGGTTTTGAGATTGAATAATCAAATATTTTTAATGATTAGAAGGGTTTTACATGTGCACCAATTTTACATTTCAGAAAAGTGAAGCATTTTTTCAATCAATATGATTAATTTGTATACTCTAAAATGAACATTGCTTTCTTCACATTGGATCTTCCAATTCCAAAAGGCATTAACTCATTCATATTTGTTTTTAACTTCACCATTAAAAAGGTGGAAAGCACACTACCTCAATGATAGGGTAAATATTTAGTGCATAAAAAGTTTCTGATTTGAATCTTGATATTACCAATTGCTCAAAACAGAAAGATATCTGTATGGAAAGACATAGAGTGTCACAAAGAACTACACTGGATTATTATTCATTAAGGATAAGCAGGTAATCCTGCAGTCTATCAATATCATTTATATTCAATCATTCATTATTCAATTAACCATCATTAAAATGTGCAAGACAAATCATTATCTCTTTCACAGTCAATAAATACCCTTTCTACACACCTTCTCAATCTATATCCTTTTTTGAGTGAAGCTCCACAAAGTGTACATGCACAAAATGCACAAGGAACCCCAAAATGCTTCAAGACAGATACCAGTAGGGTCAGTAAATGTATGTATCCCTTCATGCCCCAGTAGAATCCATTTTGGTAAATCACACAAAAAAATCACTTTAAAATAAAACTCTGATGAATTGTTTGAATATTTTTAGGGCAGCTTTCTCCTTTTTGTAAATGAAGAAATATTCTACACATAGATGTCCATTATAAGAATCACGTACATCTATAAAATTCTCTTATCACGAATCCCTGCACATGTTTCTGTATGTGCCTATGCAAGCTTACTTACTTCTGATCTTGGGAGCTCCAGGACTCATAATCTTTCTGCAAGTCAGGAAAGTATCTGAACAGATCTTGAGAGTAAGGGCTACTGTTTGGATTTTGTGACCTTTGAGGTTTCACTTATCTATAGCCACAAATAGTAATTCGACTTCACAAATCTGCAGATGGATGGATGCCCTCTGTCTTAGAATACTCAGAAGAGATGTTTGTTTTCAGCTGAGTTGGTTTACCACATTTCTCATAGCCCAGAAGAGACAATGGTTGAAATAAGTGTGCAAGATAGCAGCAGTGCACAAATTCCACAGACCAAGCCCTGTACAACTATAACTGCAAAAGTAGTCCCCAAATGAGCAGGGACATTATTGCTGGGATTTTATTTTACCAGTTTATTTTCTTGCTAATTTCTTAAAGTTATTATTTAGTCAAAGAATATACTAGCAACATTAAAAGCAAAAGGTTTTATTTTTCCCCCCATCAATGCAAAATGCTGGGAAAATGTAGAAGGCGAACTGGTAGCATAACACCCCCTGCTGTTAAGAACAGCACAGCTGTGCAGCACTTTGTGTTTGATGGCAAAAGTTACCTCAGAATACCTGAGGGCATGAACACAGTACTTTCCTACATTTCCTTAAAACAGCCACAAAATCACACAAAAATAGTTGTTTGGGATGAGAAGTCACAGGCAGGTACTTGACCCACATTTCCATGTGCTCAGATGTCTATTTTTGCCCACAAAACCAAAGTGCCACCGGGTAACAGTGGAAGAGAAACAAATAAACAAAAATGTAGATGGACATGCATGAACATTTTTTTTGCTTTGCATGGGGGGCTTGAAACTCAACATTAAGAAAACCAAAATCATGGCATCCAGCCCTCTCAATTCCTGGCAAATAGATGGGGAAGAAATGGAGGTAGTGACAGATTGTATTTTCCTGGGCTCCAAGATCACCTCAGATGGGGACTACAGCCAAGAAATTAAAAGACACTTGCTCCTGGGGAGGAAAGCTATGGCAAATCTAGGCAGCACACTAAAAAGCAGAGACATCACCTTGCCAACAAAAGTATATATAGTCAAGGCCATGGTTTTCCCAGTTGCAATGTATGGATGTGAAAGATGGACCATAAGGAAGGCTGAGCGACAAAGAATTGAGGCCTTTGAACTATGGTGCTGGAGAAGACTCCTGCAAGTCCCTTGGACTGCAAGGCGTTCAAACCGGTCAGTCCTAGAAGAGATCAACCCCGACTGCTCTTTAGAAGGCCAGATCCTGAAGTTGAAACTCAAGTACTTTGGCCAACTAATGAGAAGGAAGGACTCCCTGGAGAAGAGCCTAATGCTGGGAAAGATTGAGGGTAATAGAAGAAGGGGACGACAGAGAATGAGGTGGCTGGATGGAGTCACTGCAGCAGTAGGACTCCAGAAGATGGTAGAGGACAGGAAGCCCTGGAGGAACGTTGTCCATGGGGTCGCGATGGGTCGGACATGACTTTGCAGTTAACAACAACAACAACATGGGGGGGGCAACTGAGGGGCAAAATGGATTCCTTAAAACCTCTAAAAGAATTTTAAAATAGGCTTGAATTTTTAAATGGTTTTTGCAAATAGGGGTGGTGTGACACTTCTGCTGAAATTAACCCATATTTAAGTACCGTAGTGCTAACTCTACCTTCAAAAAAGGAGGACCAGAAAATGAAAGATGTGTCAGCTAGATTCCTAGACATGGCAAGTGTTGAGTCCGTGGCAGGAAACAGACACGAGAAGCAGCTGGAGTTCTCAGTTTCTTTTATTCAGCGTTCAGCTTACAGGAAGATGGCTTCAGCCTCGCCCAAACGCCTCGCAGCCTCTTATATAGGCAACTCCCGGGTAAATGGGTTACTTTTCCCGCGCCAGCACCCGCGCATGCGCACGGCGCTGGCGACAGCCTGTCTGGTCCCGGGCAGCTTTGCACCTGCCCGGGACTGCCTGCAAACGCCCGAGCCGTTTGCAAGGCTCGGGACATAACACCCCTTTCCCCCGGGCTAAAACTACTACCAACATACAACATTTATTTTATACGACAATTTGCTCCCCAGTGCTCCCACTGTTTACTGGCTTTTGCCTTGCCAGCAATGTTATGTAATCTTCTAGGTACTTAGGAGATTTCTTTGCTCTCTGTGACCTTCTTAGCTCTGGGTTACTGGCATAAGTCCCCTGACTGGAGGGAGGCGTGAGCCTGTTCTCTCTATTGTGCCCTGGTGTCTTCCAAGGACTGTGCCCCGATGCCTGGCCTGCTTGCTTGCCCACCGGGCTCGTCAGGCCAGGGCTTCTGTTGCTTTGTGACCTGGTTGTCCTACCTAGCTGTAGACCCTCAGGCCCCTTGAAGTGATAGCCACTGCTGGGCGTCTCTGTAGAACCTCCTAGGTCAGTCCAAGACCTGTCAGGAGGCTGTCCATTCCCTGAACCCCATTCTGTGCTCGGGCTCGTGTGGGTTTCTGTACTTTCCCAAAACTCAGGTGTTCCCTGATTTGTGCTAGGGGTGTTGTAGTCGGGACTTGGCTCCTCGACTAGCTCTGTGTATGTTTGACCCCCTGTAGGATTTGGGGTAAGGTCAGGCCAACCTTGGGAATTTTGTGCCAGCTCTCTTGCGGGGAATGATTTGTTGGGATGCCCCCGGGTATCCTCCATTACTGGAGTGCTGTGTGATGTGTGTGGAAAGTGAGTATGCCCCCGGGGTGACTCCCTGGCTGGAGTAGGCGTGAGTGCCTGTTGTGTGGGTAAGCTCCATGACTTCCTTTTCGGAGCAATTGCGGAACTTGGGATGGGCCGTTTGTGGCTCCCTCAGTGGAGATGGGCAGTAGCTCTTGCCCTTCCCTTTGCTCCAAAGGGTCCCCCTCCCCCCCTGGAAAAGACCCAGGAGTCTCATCAGAAAAGTCTCGCCTAGAGCGAAGTTGGTCGATGTGCCGACGCAGGACACGACCGTTGTCCAGGGCAACCTCGTAGGAGAGAGGACCTGTGATCCTGGACACAGAAGCGGGGACCCATGTATGACCAGGCCCGTAATTGCGAGCCCAAACCGGGGCACCCACAAGTAGTTGTCTAGGTGCCCTAGGATGTGAGGTAGATGAAGGCAGTCTGTCCGGATGCAACCGGTCAAGTCTAGTAGTAAGTTGGCGCCCCCAACGAAGTTCAGCTGGACTTCTCCCTGTAGAAGTGGACGGTGTGGTGCGATAAGAAAGGAGAAAGTCAGCCAACCTGTGATGCCAGTCCCCGTAGGTGAGTCTCTTCAAGGCGTCCTTTGCGATGCGCACCATGCGTTCAGCCATACCGTTGGTGGACGGGTGAAAAGGTGCAGACGTGGCATGACGAATCAGGTTTGCCTGTAAGAAAGCTTGGAATTCGGAGGAGGTGAATTGAGGGCCGTTGTCGGACACAATGACATCTGGCAGCCCGTGTGCAGCAAAAATCCCCCTCAGTACCTGAATAGTCTTTGCAGTGGTGGTGGATGAGACAGGCACAACCTCAAGCCATTTTGAATGGCTGTCAACAAGGACCAAGAAGAACTGGCCCTGAAAGGGCCCAGCGTAGTCAATGTGCACCCTAGACCATGGGGACTGTGTTTCCTCCCATCTATGCACAGGAGCTTGGGGCATCTCTGGGCGAGATCGTTGGCACAGGTGGCATGCGTGTACCTTAGCCTCAATACCTTTATCTAAACCAGGCCACCACAAGTGGCTTCGTGCAAGAGCCTTCATACGAACAATGCCAGGATGACCCTCGTGGAGGGATTCTAAGACCCTAGTCCTCATTGAGGTGGGAATGACAACTCTGTTTCCCCAAAGCAGACAACCCTGAGAAAGGGACAGTTCGTTTCTTTTGGACCAGAAACTCTGAAACTCAGGACTAGGGCAGTGCTCAGGCCACCCGGACAGGACCCAGGAGCGGACACGTGAAAGTGTGTGATCTGTACCTGTTTCAGCGGTAACATCCCTGGCACTAAGAGGGAGCTCGGGCAAGGCTTGGATTGATAGAATGTTGACAGCTGGCGCGGGGTCAGCTTCTACTACTGGCAGAGGCAACCTACTGAGGCCATCAGCATGGCCCATTTCTTTCCCAGGCTTGTGGATTAATGAAAAATCATATGCAGACAAAAAAATAGACCACCTAAGCATTCTAGGGGAAATGATGTGGGGAGTCTGCTTACGTGTGGTAAACAGTCCCAGCAGAGGCTTATGGTCAGTGAAGACCGTGAAATGCCTGCCATATAGAAAATCGTGGAATTTTTTAATTCCAGCAACAACAGCCAGAGCCTCCCTGTCTATCTGAGCGTAGTTGCGCTCGGCAGAAGACAGCGTTCTGGAGTAGTATGCAATAGGAACCTGAGTTCCATCAGACCTGAGGTGACTCAGGACAGCTCCAACCCCGTAGGGGGACGCATCACAAGCGATGCACACAGGAAGAGACTCGTTGAAATGTGCAAGAACACTGTTAGAAGTGAGCAAGGCCTTGACTTCTTTAAAGCAAGCCTCATGTGCTTGTGACCACAGCCACACAGCTTGTTTGTCTAGTAGCCTGTGAAGAGGCTCAGCTACACTAGCTTTATGTGGAAGAAAAGAATTGTAGAAATTCAGGAGGCCTAAGAAGGCCTGAAGTTCGGCCTTAGACTTTGGCCTGGGTGCTTCTAAAATAGCAGTTAGTTTGGATTCAGCAGGATGAATCCCAGCAGCATCAATTTTGAATCCCAGAAATTCAGTAGAAGGCACCCCAATCTTGCATTTGTCTTTTCTGAGCTTGAGGCCTGATTTCCTGAATCTTAACAGGACAGCCCTAAGCCTTTCAGCTAGAATGTGTGTGGAGTCTCCTGCAATCAAGACATTGTCAAAGTAGGGGCAGACCCCTGGTATACCTCGTAGTGTGTTTTCCATTACGCTTTGGAAAATCCCAGGAGCGACATTCACTCCAAACTGTAGCCTTTTTACTTTAAAGGCTCCCCTGTGGGTCACAATGGTCTGAGCTATGGCAGCATCATCATCAACAGGCAGCTGTTGATATGCTTGAGCTAGGTCAAGCTTTGCAAAAACACGCCCCCCCTTGAGAGAGGCCAGGATGTGACTGACCACAGGAACAGGATAGGCATGTTGCTGCAATGCCTTATTGAGTGTGCATTTGTAATCAGCACAAATGCGAATGTCCCCATTTGCCTTTAGAGGCGTGACAATGGGGGTCTCCCACGGGCTGGAATCAACAGGTTCTAGGATTCCCTGTTGGATTAGTTTGTCTAATTCAGTGTCAATCTTACTTTTTAAAGCAAAAGGGACCCTTCTTGCTTTAATCCTAATGGGAGTGACAGTGGGGTCTAGCTTTAAGGACACAGGTGGTCCTTTGAATGTGCCCAGCTGGGGGCTGAAAACATCTGCAAATTCTTTGCAGACTTCCTGTAGGTCGAGTGTTTGTAAGCTGTTGAGTCCTGTGACGTGTATCCCCAGGGCCTCAAACCAATCGAGTCCTATGAGACTCGTTCGTTCACCCCCTACTACTAATAAGTCTAGTGGACCTTCAAAACTCTTGTATTGCACGTTAAGGGTGGCCTCCCCCTTAACACACACTCTTGAGTTCTGAAAATCTGTTAATACAATATCAGAAGGCCTTAACTTGGCCTTAGTCCCACTACTGGAACAAATCTTCCTAAATGTATGCAATGAAATGATGGAAAGGGCAGACCCTGTGTCTAGTTCCATAGATAATGGAACCCCTTGTAGCTTCACGTTGAGTGACAGCTTTTTCTTCATGGGCTTGTGTGTGCCTGTCCTACAGATGCTTCTTCGCGAAGCGCAAAAACCTACCCTATTCTGGCTGGGGAGTCTGGTACCCTTCAGGCGTTCTTCTTGGGGTTGTGCCTTTCGTCGGCCCAGACACACAGCTGCAATGTGCCCTTGTTTGCCGCATGCCCGGCAGGTAGCGGAGCGGAACTTGCAGTCGGTTCTCCTGTGGCGACCTCCACAGCCGATGCACTTGAGCGGAGCCGAAGAGCTTCCCTTCTGGTTCTCTTCCTTCGCGGGGTGTAGACGGTCGACTTCTTCGTCCGGATCCTCCTCGGAGTTTCGTCGGACGTCTTCCTGGTGCACGGACGCACCCTCTGCACTGCTTCTGATCGGCCGCATGTTCTTGACGGCGCCGCCTGCTGCTTCTTCTGCGGTGACTTCCCTTAAGGCGTCTTGGAAGGATAATTCTTCCTTAGCGAAAAGTCTCTGTTGTAGCTCTCGATGCCTTAACCCGCACACGAATCGGTCCCTCAGTCGTTCCTCGAGGTCCTTGAACTCGCAGGGCTTGGCGGCCTTCTGTAACGCGGCGATGTATTCCTTGGCTGACTCACCGGACCGTTGATCCCTCTGTTCGAAGGTGTGGCGCCATGAGATAACGGACACCTTGGGGTGGAAGTGCTCCTTCAGCAGCTTCTTCAGGTCTGCGTAGCTTACAGACTCTACTGGGACAGGTGCTGCAATGTTTTCTGCGATTTCGAAGGCGTCTTGGCCGCAAACGCAAAGCAGGGTGGCAGCCTTCAAGCTATCTTCCCTCACTTGGTTTGCCTTGAAGTAGGACTCCCACCGCTCTGGATGTGAGACGTCGAATTCCGAAAGCCTTCCAATTTTCGCCATCTTCGGATCTTCAGGAGACGGGTCTATCAGCCAGCCTACCCCCGAATGCGCACCGGATTGGCGGGCAGCTGCCGAGTCGACGCCGTTCCTCTTCCGCCGCTCAGGACTCCTTGGGTAAGCTTACACTTCTTCCTTTCCAGGTAGTGCAAGGCATCCCACCCTTCGTCGCCAGTGTTGAGTCCGTGGCGGGAAACAGACACGAGAAGCAGCTGGAGTTCTCAGTTTCTTTTATTCAGCGTTCAGCTTACAGGAAGATGGCTTCAGCCTCGCCCAAACACCTCGCAGCCTCTTATATAGGCAACTCCCGGGTAAATGGGTTACTTTTCCCGCGCCAGCACCCGCGCATGCGCACGGCGTTGGCGACAGCCTGTCTGGTCCCGGGCAGCTTTGCACCTGCCCAGGACTGCCTGCAAACGCCCGAGCCGTTTGCAAGGCTCGGGACATAACAGCAAGGATCTTGAATAAATTACAAGAAGCCATTTTGTGAGCATATGAATAGTGTTTATTTCAATCACATTATGCTTGATTAACCTGGTCTCCTTGGGAAGTGTTATTGGTAGATCAGGGAAAGGCCACTGCTGTAGTGTGCCTGGATCTCAGCAAAATCTTCAGCAAATTCTTGCATGGTATTCTAATTAATAGAAAGGTGAATTATGGACTGTACAATACAATTGACTGAACAGCTGCATTGAAAATGTATTTCCTAATAACTCCAGTTTAGAGCGAAGTATTAAGTCGTGGTGTCAAGTTTTGAAGTACCGTTTGGCTGGAGTAACAAATATTGCTTCTCAGCTTGCCAATGAACCTGGGGAGAGGAGAGAAGTTTGGAATGCAGACTTCAAAGATTAAGAAGCCAGACCGTGGGACTCAAGGACATTACACCAGATTTCTGGCCAGACCTAGAGATGCTTTCTCATAACAATATTTTTCCACTTAATTGGGCAATGTGACCTGTCCCAGAGGGATGAGGTAGAATTCAATGCTTTTACTATATGGGTTTGGGAGGGGTCTTGCCAAAACTAGTTTTGCTTTTATTAGTGCCGAAGTGATGTAGTCAATAAAGTTTTACATTAAGAGTTCGGAATGTCTTGAAGGTGTTTGGTTGGGTTTGTCAGCTGAACCTTGACACCCGGGCTGGATGCTGAATTCTGTGCAGTTCAGTATGGTTATCAACAACTGGATAAGAAAGTTGAGGAGATCTAGAAAAAAAAATATGGAATTTAACAGAAATGTAAAGAAAAAAATGCACCCATGTCAGAAAAATCTAAGGCACAAACACTACATAGGGAGACCTGGTTTGGCAACAGTAATTGTGAAAAGAACCTGAATGTTCTTATTAACCACAAATTAAATAAAAGCCGACAGCATGATACAGCTGTTAAAGTGCTGTCATAACATAGCACAGAATTGAAATCTGTAGAATTGTTCCACTCCTGTGCCTCGTCAGACCCCACTTGGATGTTGTGGCTTGGGAAAACCAAATGCCTGTGAGGAACTGTGTATGTTTAGCTTAAAGAAAAGATGACTGAGGGGAGATAAGATAACCATCATCAAATGTCCCTAAGACTGATCTATAGAAAGGGGAGTAGAGTTATTCTCTGTTGCCCCAGAGGACAGGACCAGAACTAGTCGATTGAAACTACAGGGAAGAAGGTTCTGGTTAGATCTCTGGAGAAACCTTCTGGCTGTATGAACTGTCAGTCAGTATCAACTGATAAGTTTGCCTTTGCCAGAGATCTGCAAAGAGAGTCTGGGTGGTCATCTATGAGAGATGCTCTGGTGGACCTTGCATTCAGTAGAGACTGGGATAGTCAAGAAAAGGAGCTTGAGGTGCAATGTACAGGGCCTTCTCACAAGGGAAAGGAGTGCTGTATGAGAGCCAGACTACCCTAGTGATTAGTATGTCAAAGTAATACTGAGATATGTTCAAATCCCCACTTAGCCATGAAGCTTATAAAATGACACATGTTCAACTAAGTTATCTCTTAGTGCTTTTCTGAGGAGAAAACAGGGAAAAACCAACATCAAGAAAATGTGGGAAACTTATGTGATAAAATAAGTAAAATATGGAGGAAATCTATATGTGACAATTTATAGATTTTTTTGTGACACACTAATGGAAGAAATCCAGTGGTGGGTTTCAGACGGTTTGCATCACTTCGGCAGAAATGGTAGCTAATATTTTGTCGCCCAGGCCCAGAATGGACTTCCAGAACCAGCATCCACACAAGGAACTGGTTGTTCACATATTTGAATCCCACCACTGAAGATATCAGAGGGAAATATTAAGGTTGAAGAACTGATGCAAATAATACAAATAGGATAATGGACTTTTGTTTTCTCTACTATAGATGAAGTCTAAAGTAACCAAAATTATTTCAGAATCAATTGTTATGGTCTGACAGTATTGCTGAAAATAAAATTATAGCATCAAATAAATCCAATTTTCAGCAACTAGCCACTGTTCCTGAACTATATGAAATGTGGCATGGCTCATTGATGGCATATTAATGTTGATTTTTTTTTAAAAAAATTAAATCTTCTGAGCTGTGCATTTCATATTGCTTATATCCACTATTTTGCATTCTTTCCTATTGTCCAATTCTTGTATTGCTGACTGTAGCACTTTTCAAATTGTTATCTCCTCTGGTACAGAAAACACAATTGTTTCCAATGTCCCTCAGACATAAAGTGCATATGTAGTCTATTTGTCAGTGATACAGCAAAAGTAATGATTCATTACTTTTTCCCCCTGTGGCGAGACAAATAGTCTGTATATACAGATACCAATTACCAGTAAAGGAAAACTTTTTGCTGTTCTCTTCTTCCGTGGGGTTTTTGAAATCATTTGTCTGTCTGGTCATAGAATGATAATTAGACATTTAGGATCCAAAGCAAAATCCTCAGTATATTCTGCTGGAGTAAATTAGCAGGATGGAGAAGTATAGATTAGATCAGGGCTTTTCAACCAATGATATGGGTACCACCTGTGGTACATTGGCACCTGGCAGGTGGTATGTGACCATCCTAGAAAAGTGGTAGCTGGGGAGGGAAATGAGTTGAACTGGTGGCAACACCACACAAGCCTGAGCGAGAGATGGCTGGAGCTGCAGGGCTGTCAGGGCTCAGCGGAATCCCCAGGATTAGTGCTGCTTTCCAGCTGATCGGTGCTTCTTCGGGGCTGTCAGGGCTCAGTGGAAGCACCAGAATCAGCGCCAAGCTCCAGCTGGAGCTCAGCATTGATCCTGGCACTTTTCCTGAGCCCAGAAGAAGCGCTGATCAGCTGGAATGTTGCAGCATCTCCAGGGTCTTGTGATTTACATTCAGATGCTTGGCAACTGATTCATATTTGTGATGGTCACAGTGTCCCAGGGTCATGTGAACTGACCAAAACCTGCTGTAACCACCCAGCAGACGGGGGAATAAAAACCAAATACCCCCCACTCCACCCTCGCTGCCAATCCTCAACAGAAATGCTCACAACAATGAAAACCTCAAACAGGAGGAAGAGCATCACCGGGTGGGCAGGCAGGTGTCTTCCTTGGCTGTGGCTTGTAACTTCGAACAGTCACTAAGCGAACTGTTGTAAGTCAAGGACTACCTGTACTTTATCACTTTTTTCCTTTTTTTGTCATCAGGTTTTTGACACCTTGCTAGGCGACTGGTGGTATTCGGATATTGCCATATCCTAAAAGTGGTACAATGGGTGAAAAGGTTGAAAAGCCCTGGATTAGATTACTATCTATCTATCTATCTATCTATCTATCTATCTATCTATCTATCTATCTATCTATCTATCTATTTCACATAGCGTAAACTGCAAACCTAAAGAAAGAGAAGCGACGGAGATGCAAGTAAAGAAAACAAGAAGAAAAAAGGGAGAAAAACTAAAATTATGAAATGTAATGCTACTTGACTTTAGCTTCAGCACATATTAACCAGCATATCACATTCCCTTTCTCTTAAGTCAGGGGTACCCAATCCCCAAACAGTGGTCCACTACCAGTTTGTGGCCTGTTTGAAACCAGGCCATGGAAGAAATGGGCCAGCACGGGCATGCAAAGCTCCAGTTCAGCAAGCCGAGGGCACTTGCCCTGACATGTGAAGCTCCATTTGGGTGAAGGGAGCTTCATGCACAAGCACCCTCCACTCAGCCCTCTCTACTCGCTTGAGTGGAGCTTTGTGCAGGAGCGCAAGTGTCTGCCGCTTGTACTTGTTGTTTACCCCCTGAGATAAAGATCAGTTATGCCATTTCAGTGAATTGTGACGTTTGTATAATCCAGAAGTCTTCAAACTTCAACTCCCAGAATTCCTCAGCCAGTGTGCCTGGCTGAGGAATTCTGGGAGTTAAAATCCACAAATCATACAAGGGCCAAATTTGAAGACCCCTGGTATAATCTATTCCTCCACTGCAATTGTTGAAACTTTTTCAATACTCTCTGTATATAATCACTTGACTATGAGCCAGCAGTGTGCACCCAGCAGCCAAAAAAGCTAATACAATCCCGGGTTGTATAAACAGAGGCATAGAATCAAGATCACATGATGTATTAGTATCACTTTATAAAACCCTAGTGAGGCCAGACCTGGAATACTGCAACCAATTTTGGTCACCATACTACAAAAAAAAAAAAGTTCAGAGAAGAGCAACTAAAATGATCAAAGGCCTGGAGACTAAAACATATGAAGAATGGCTGCAGGACTTGGGTTTGGCTAAAGAAAAGAAGAAACAGGGGTGACATGATAGCAGTATTCCAGTATTTGAGGGGCTGCCACAAAGAAGAGGGTGTCAAACCCAAAGCACCAGAGAGCAGGACAAGAAACAACAGTTGGAAACTGACCAAAGAGAGAAGCAACCTGGAATTAAGGAGAAACTTCCTAACAGTGAGGACGATTAACCAGTGGATCAGCTTGCCTTCAGAAATCATGGGCGCTCCATCACTGGAGGTTTTTTTTTTAATTGAAAGTTTTTGAATTTTACAAAACAAATCCCTTCCCCAAACCCCCCACCCACCCATACCCTCCCCCCTCTCCCCAAACCTCCCATACCCTCCCTCAACCTTCCCAAAGCTGAATACAGGCTTAATTAAATTTTTTCAAAAGAAATAAGAAATAAAAAAAAACTTAAAACACATATAAATCCTAAACAAATCTAAATACCTTAAATTTAAACACATATTATAATATACTCTAAACCTTTTCTAATATTGTACTTATATTATTATCCATCATTCTATAAAGAATCGCCAAAACAAAAATTTAAACATTACTTTCTTTAAATATCTATACATACAATATAAAATCTAATCTAATCTCCCTCTTTCTTTACTCTAGAACACAAAAATAAGCATATAAACATTCATTATACCATTAAGACTGGATACTCATTTAATTAGTTAAACTAAATACTTATATTTAAACTTCTTATCTAAAATTTAATTAAACAAATTAACTTCTCTTAAAAATAATAATAATAATAATAATAGGAAAAAAAAGAAAAGAAACCAATCTTTAAACAAATTATAGTATACTCTAGAACCTTTTCATATCATTTATATTATTATCCATCATTTTATAATATACTCTAAGCCTTTTCATATGATACTTATATTATTATCCCAAAACACATATTTAAACATTACTTAAGACATTAAAATTCCCTTATACCTGTTTAAATCTTTATCAATAACAAATTCCTCCACAGTAAACACATTCCTTCTCTTATCCATACACCTCTTAAAGGTATTTCCATTCTAAAATTTTCATTCAGTCTCCATAATCTTCTGTCCAATAGCCAGTTGCATCCACTATAAACACAATCCTTATCAGTCTGTCTTGTCCATAAACATCGAAAAAAATGCATTAAAATCTGCCCTTGAAGGTCGCTCCAAAAAATTTGTGAGTCCTGGTTCTCCCACAAACTCAGGAACCAATACCTGTGAAGCTTCCTCAACCTCCTTCTTCTGTTGGTCTTTCTCTTTACGTTTATATGTTACTTTTTCTTTACGTTTATATGTTGCACAAGTTGTCCTCTGGTCTTTCATCTCGACTTGTTGAGGCCCCTCAAACTGAAATTTCCCATTTTTAATTAATATAGGCTCTTCAGACTGCAATTCTGCCCTTAAAGGTTGCTCCAAAGAGTTTATAAATCCTACTTCTCCCGCAAATTCAGAAGCCAATACTTGTGGAACCTCCTTGAACTTCTTCTGTTGATCATTTTCTTTACAATTATATGTTGCACAGGTTATCTTCTGCTCCTCCATCTCTACTTGTTGAGGCCTCCCATTTTTAATTAATACAGGCTTTTCAGACTGCAGTTCTGGCCTTAAAGGTTGCTCCAAAGAATTTATAAATCCTACTTCTCCCGCAGGTTCAGGAACCAATACTTGTGGAACTTCCTTAAACTTCTTCTGTTGATCCTTTTCTTTACAATTATATGTTGCACAGGTTGTCTTCTGCTCCTCCATCTCTACTTGTTGAGGCCCCTCAAACTGAAGTTTCCCAATTTTCATAATTCTAAGCACTTCAGACTGCAGTTCTGCCTTTTTTTCTTCCAAAGCTTTAAACATAATAGGTGACGATGAGCATACCCCCAGGACCGAAGTATAAAAATCTTTTGCTTTAGAAACAGTATTAAGACTATAACGTATCCCCAGGTAGCTCACCACCATTCCAGTCGGAACATCCCATCTAAACAAAATTTGTCTCTTTTTAAGTTCGTCTGCTAAAAAAGCAAACTCCTTTCTTCTTCTTAAAATTTTTGGTGGGATCTCCTTTAAAATTATAACATCTTGTGAAGCAATTTGAAACCTCTTCTTATAAAAAGCTTGTATAATTTCATTGCGCAGGGATCTTTTCCCAAAGTAAATTACCACATCTCTTGGCAAATTCTTTTGCTCTGCCACCACAGAGTTAACTCTAAATGTCTGATCAATTCCACTAAGTATTTCCTCTTCTTCTCTATTCAGAATCACAGCAAAGTCCTTTGCCACCATTTCTCTCAAATCTCCTTGCACAGACTCATGTAAACCTCTGATTCTTAAGGCATATTCCATTTGTTTATATTGAAGCATAAGAATCTCATCTTGAAAATTTTTCATCTCTTTTTCCATACTTTCAAATTTTTCCTCCATCAATTCCACTTTTTCCACCACCTCTTCTACGCAAGAATTCAACTTTTCAAGAACAGAGGCAACTCCTTTTAAAGTCAAAACTATCTCTTGCCTCAAAGTCTTATTATTTTCCTCTAAAATCTCTTTCATTTCTCCCCTAATTTGAAGTATAACATCTCCCATCATATCTTGCCAGTCCTTCACCATTGTTGACTGTGGCAAGGAAGAAGGTGAAGCTATTAATTTAGATTGTTGCCCTGATGATAACACCGAAGAAGAAGCCACCTTGGAAGCTGTAGAGATTACTGGACGCTTTGGAGCCATCTTAAAAAAACTTTACTCCTTCTTAAAAATTGCAAGAATTAAGCAAAAAAAAAAAGAAATTAACTCCATAAATTAAAAAAAAAATCCTTCAAGAGGGGATCATTATAATAAAAAGAAAGGAGTTCAAAAAAAGAAAAAGGAGAAGAAAAAAAAATAATTATATAGAAAAAATCCGTTCCATTTTTTAAACGTGCCAAAAAGTACAAAAAACAAAACACGAAAATTAAACAAAAATAATAATACTAACACTCCATTCCAATCATAAAAAAAACAAAAAAAGAAAAAAGGAAAGGGAAAAAAAGAGACACCAAAAGGCCTGCCGGTCAGCATTCTAGCTTCCGGAAAAAAAAAAAAAAAACACCGAGAGGCTTGCCGATCGCCATTTTACTTTCCCTTTCAACAAAGGAAAAAAAATAAAAAGAGGGAGTATAAAAGTAAAAACAAGTCTTGAAACTTAAAATCCAAAGAAAGCAAAGAAAGCAAAAACTAAATCCTCCACTCAGTTCTGTCCGTTTATAAAAAAAAACTCACCAGTTCGCTTTAATCACGGAGGTGGTTGCAGCGGCTCGTTTTGTCCTAAGGACAAAAGCAGCTGGGAAACGGAGACAGTCTGAACTCCGTGGGAGCACTCTTTTCACCCCCCCCAAAAAAAACTTGGGGGGTGCATAAGAGGCTCTACCACTATTCAGACAACTCTCTACCCCCCCTTTGCCCGGGAGGGCGTTTTGAACCACTGAACAGCTGATGTCCGCTGTTCATAGCGATTCTTACACTTACCCAGGAGGACGGCTACAAAGTAGCCGCCATCGCGCGCGCAGATCCACCGGAAGTCTCCATCACTGGAGGTTTTTAAGAAGACACTAAACAGCCACCTGTCTAAAATGGGATACTGTAGGTTTTCCTGCTCAAGCAGGGGGCTGGACTAGAAGAGCTCCAAGTTCCCTTCCAGCTTCTATTCTATTCTATTCTATTCTATTCTATTCCATTCCATTCCATTCATACTGCTGCCATAAAAATCTACCATGAATTGTTTTTTTTTTTTATTCAGTTATCCATAAGCCCAAATAAAAAGTTCTTTTTTTTCTTGGCAATATTAATCTTTGTATTATTTTATAAATTTCTGTCCATTTTTTTTACTTTTTCACAAGTCTACTATGCATGGTATAATGTTTCTTCATGTTTTTCACAATTCCAATATTGATTTGGAGTACCTTTATACATTTTTTATGTTTCTTTGGTGTCATGTACCAACAATACATCATTTTATAAAAATGTTCTCTTACATTATAACACAATGTAAATTTGATCCCATTTATCTACATTCTTTCTGTGTATCCATCTGTGTATTATAGCCAAAATTGATACCTATTTTATCATATGTGTACATTTTTGCAATTATATGATTATTTGTATATAACTCATCTTCAAATTCCATTTTATGTTCTTCAGTTCCAATTATTCTTGTCTGTATTAACTCTTTTTTGTAAATGTGCATATGATAACCATTGAAAACCGTGTTCCTGTACAGTAATTGTTCTCTTGAATATCTTAGGTTCTCCATCTTCCTGTATTAATAAATCCTCATATAAATATATCTGACTGCTGTTTTTGTTCTATAAAATGTTTCCTGTCCTGAGATTGATAAATATTTTTGGATGCAACTTGGATTCATACTTGTTTCATATTCTTAGTATAGCACTTTTCATTTAATGTTTTTTTTTAATCCTCATTAATTTTAATGTACCACAAAAATCTATGTCAAACAATTCTCAAGATATGTTCTTCCAATTCCAACATTCTTTTCTTTCTCAGCAACATCACTCTTTTATCCAAACTAAACAGTAAAATATAATTGCAAAATATAATTTAAGGTAAGGTAAACCTAATCCTCCTCCTCTGTTCTTTGCATTCTGCAGTATTTTATATTTAACCCTTAGATTCTCACTTTGCCATAAAATTTAGATATATCATTTTGCCTTTGTTTAAATGGTACATTACTTTTCAAAACTATAGTCATTTGAAATAAAAATATCATCCTAAGCAATATATTCATTTTTATCACAAAAATTCTATCAAACAGTGACAATTATAATTTTTCCATCTTAATAAATCTTTCTTAATTTCATTCCATATCTTCATACAATTATTCTGAAATAATATGAAATTCATATTAAGTATAATAATACCCAAATATGTAACTTTTTTTCAATCTTAAAATCAGTCTTCCCTGTAAATTCTATTTTATCTTTTGTGCTCATAATTTTTGTTAATAGGTTAGTTTTCTCTTTATTAATTTAGAATCCATCTAATGCTCCAAGTCATTAACTTTCTTCATTATTATACCTATTCCTTCTGGACGATTTTCAACTATTAAAAACAGATAATCTTCGAATGGTCTTAGTTTATATATTTCTGTTTTCACCTTTATCCTGGGTTATGCTTTCAACCTGTCTTAAGGACCTCCAGAAATAGAATATATGCTTAAAAATAAAAAAATGAAACAGATAATTCTGTCCCTGTTCCCATTATCTCTAACAACTTGCAGTGCTAGCAGGTATGGCAAGGAAATAGCAGCTAACAATAGCTAACAATTCCTATTTGAAAGCTTTGTTGTCTGAATTATGTTAGAGGATCTTTCCATTAGTCTGTATTCCCACTGTTATCCAAATGCCTCTCTAATGAGTTATATATATATCACCCTTCCATCTCTTATCAGATTCTGCCTTTTAAGTTTTGTTCTAGCTTTTAAAGCCCTCTTATAGAATGCCCTCCCCAGTCTGCACAAGCATTTTATTTCATTTGTGAAAATATAGTGAAATTACTACAAAAAGTATCGTACCCCTGGCTAAATTCAATATACTGCTCAGGTTGTCTTTTACATTTGTATTCTCAAACCATCTTCTCGTTCTCCAGTTACCAAGCAGGGCTCTTGGTAGCATTATATGAAAGACTGCCAGAAGAAGCTTCCTGTTGTAATAAATATTAATGATGGACCCCGAGTCAATTTAGCAGGAAGAAACTTCTCAGAAGAAGCAGATCCTTGTTTTCAACACAAAAGATAGGTCCTTCTATGGACCTGAGGTCTGCAAACTACTGTTGTTAAAATTATCTACAGTGATTTGACTTAAA
This sequence comes from Crotalus tigris, assembly GCF_016545835.1. NCBI lineage: Eukaryota > Metazoa > Chordata > Lepidosauria > Squamata > Viperidae > Crotalus > Crotalus tigris. The sequence goes on from NW_024096565.1 coordinate 791,817, forward strand.
CTATGTAGGTATGGTAGGGTTCAACAAGGCCAGTGTTTACCTATATACTTTAGCAGTAGGGCCTTGGAATCCTCCGAGTTGCTAACTTTTGTTTGATATAGTTGCAGGGCAATTATTTCCTTGTTCAATAGAAGTCCAGTAGGGGAAAAAAAAAGAAGTTAAAAATATTAAGGCAAAAAGAAAAACAATCGCCCTGAGCTTGTTTGAACTCTATGAATCATGAGCAAGAAACATAATGGTTGAAAAATTGAAAAGGCAGCCAAAGAAAAACAATGCTTGTTGTCGGGAAACTTATACAAAGGGTCTTCCCAATGTGTTACAGGGTTGATATTTCCCTCAAGCTAATTAAAAAAATAAATAAAATCAGGAAATCGTACCCCATTATTGCCTACTGTAGCAATGAATTGAGATTCAGTAGGGATACACTGGCTAACATGTTTTTTCAAAAGCAGCAGGCATGGCTAGGTGAAATTGTGTATTTAGTAGCAGAAGATATGGGGTGTTCTGGAGCAAGAACATCATTTAATCCAACCTACATCATAAAGTCATAATGAGGATAAAATGGGATGGGGAGAGAGGTAAGGATGCTACTTTTCTAGCTCATATGAGAAGGTAGCACCTGGTTATAGCACCTCTTATGGTACTGCTATTAAAATTAAAATTGTGCAACTCAAACTGAATATATGCAATGTGATTGCATGTGTGTGTATGCACACATACACACACTTATTACATTGTTTCCTCCCCTTCCTCCAAGAGTTTAAAGCAGCATGTGTGTTCCTTCTCTAGTTGTACATGTGCAAACAACAACCCTACATTCAGCTGAAAGGCAGTAACAAACTCCAAATCAGCTCTTGTATTTTATGGCCAAATGGAGATTTGAAAATATGTTGCCTTTTCACCCCATACTCCTAGTGTGTGCTGTAGCTGCTACTACCTTCCAAAATCTTTGGAAACAAAATGGCCTTCAAATCTTTTAATTATGTAGGCCAGGGGTAGGCAATCTTGGCTCTTTTATAACTCGTGGACTTCAACTCCCAGAATTCCTGAGCCAGCATGGCTGGCTCAGGAATTCTGGGAGCTGAAGTCCACGAGTCATAAAAGAGTCAAGGTTTCCTACCCCTGATATAGGCAGACAAACTCTGAAGGTAGGTGTGAACTTATTATAACCCTGAGTGTTTATTCTAATGTTACAAAGTAACTAAATTTAGCCAAAAGAAAATCTAGCAGTTTTATGATCAGGATACATAGCTTTATTCCTAAACTATTGGAATTTGATGCAATCCTGGATGCATTGGAATTTGATACAATCCTGGATGCATAAGATTTGAGAAGTGCTTCTAGATTCAGAAATATTACACCTGAAGGCAGGACAAGAAGAAATGGATAGAAACTAATCTAGGAGAGAACCAAGCTAGAACTAAGGAGAAATTTCCTGACAGTGAGAACAATTAACCAGTGGAACAGCTTGTCTTCAGAAGTTGTGGGTACTCCATCATTGGAGATTTTTAAGAATAGAGTGGATAGCCATTTGTCTGAAATGGTATAAGAGTCTCTTGCTTGATTAGGGGGTTGGACTGGAATACCTCCAAGGTCACATCCAACTCTGTTATTCTGAATGAGGATCATGAAATTGTGCTCACATGATGTCTTCAGGTGAGCAAGGATTCAAAGGGTGTTCAGGAGGTAGCAGCACATGACTCCGCCCCCTTTTTTTTTGCAAATTTAACTCTTGGTACTAATTGCAATCATAACTTAGACAAACTAAATTTGTTGTAAGCTGTTAAATAAACATAAAGCATAAATAATAGCAATTCATACTTGCATTGCAAAATTGCAGAGGTAGTACCCTAGGAGCTTCACCATTTCTCTTCTGGCTTTCTAAAACTAGAATGGTAGCAAGTTCCTCATGAGGTGGTTTACATATGCTTATAAACAGCACCAGAATCTGTAAATGAACAGCACTTCATGTTCTCCAAAGTGACTGCTCATTTATCTAAAAATGGGATGAGTATTAAAAGAGATAATTGTTGGAATTTCACTGAACTAGAATTATGAATGTTGGTTTCCACATCAAATATCCATTAGAAAATAACAAGATGGAGAAAGCTTGCATAGCTTGGAATTCTTTCCAATCTCTTTGCTAGCAGCAGTGAGAAGCCTGGGATGGACTATAAATGCCTTGGTCTGAGTTGTGGTGCTTAGTAGAGAACAGTCGCCAACGTGACAAGCATGGTCCTGTTGCCTTTCCTATAGGGATGCATTGTGGAATATTTCATCTCCACACCCCCATCTGAATCCGATCTTCCTTTGGCTAGCTGCTTTACCACATCAATTTGGGTCCCCTTTTAGTCAATTTTCTGAGAATTGTTGTGAAGATGGACAGACAGTTTCAATTTTCTTTTCATGACTTCTTGCCATTATTCTGCTGCTTTGGAAGGAAGGACAATTTTTAAAAGCCTAGTGAAACAGGCAATCTGACCGGGTCATTTTGCTGCATGTATGATTTAAATCATCTGGACTCTCTCCCCACCCCATCATCAGATCTTAGAAAGCAGATGTTGTTGGATTTTGTATATTATTTTCTCTACAAAAAGATTTCCCAGTCTTTGTATTGCTCTCTAATCTTTCTATAGAAAAATGTTTTAGAATAGATGGACATTTCTATTGTGACAATTATCTAGCCATTTTCATGGAGTCTATTTATTTGAATAACAATAACAGAATTAACAACAACACTCAATAAGTAGACAAAGTGCCAAATCCAGTCTAAACATCTGGCTGACTGTGTAACTAACAATAACAATGATAATAATGGCTGGCTCTTGAGAAAGCAGGAATCTATTGGCAAAGAACATCCCTCAGTGCGACCTCCAAAAAGCATAGTTTTTGTGAAAACATCTGTACTCTTGAACTATCCAGAAGAAACATCTAAAGGAAAAGGTTTTTTGTGTGTGTGATTTTAGCTTCAAGCATGAGGAAAAAACTAACCTTTCCCCCCCAAGCATCTTCTTAATAACACGAATCCAGGAGTGTTAAATCTACCTTCCCATCTCCAGTGGAAGCGATACTGATTTCCTGTCTAAGTTGTGTAAGGGTGTAGAAGAGTGCTTTTCACAGTATGGCATTACAAAGGTCTCTGTTGCCTCTGGCGAACATGTTCAGAACAATTTCTTCGCTCACATCCACATAAGTAGGTTGTATCTAAAGAAAAAAGAAAACCACTATTATTTCAATTTGCTGTGGATGTGAGCCTCACTTCCGCTGTTGCTCATTCAGAAAATACTTTTTGATGCAATCACACATCACAAATCCATTTGCAATCAGGATCAAAGTTTTCCTTAGGTGTTCAGTTTGAAGTGTTGTGATGTATTGTTCTTAATATATAAGTATGTATATTTGTATAATAGTTGGCATATTAGGAAAAGGTATACAGAAAGATTGTATATTATTAAAATAAATAAGGAGTAATGTGTTTACAGAAATGGATATAAAAAGGATGAATATAAAAACTTTCCTAGTGACTAGATAGAAATGTTAATGCTGTTTTCTTGGCAACGGGTTTCCTATTACTTCCCTTTAAAAAAAAAAAAAAAAGCTTCCCAATCTATTTACAGGCCTTACAGTTTTTATCTCTGTGTTAATCTGTTCCAATTTTATTTAACCCACTCAAGACCAGCTAAGGTTGGCAAGGGACTGTCACCTAGCTGGGCAAAATGTAGATATGCTAGGATAAATTTGCATCAAAATAAGAGTGTTTGTTTTGATTTTGTCTTTTGTGAGGGCCCTTCTGCTTGTAAAAGCCAGCCACAAATTGTGTTCTAAAAGTGATAGATAGGGAAGCTGAAATGGACAGATTCATGTATCATCCTATCTCTAACACAATAGTAGGCATCCTTTTTATGACCCAGAACTTATTTTTAAAGCATTCTTTTTGTCCTTCAATCAAGCCAGGGGTGATTTGAAGGAGAGGGGATGATGCATTTGCTCTGCCCTTTTTTGGGGGTAGGTGGGCAAGTGGAAAGGAATGAAAAATGTTACAATCTATTTTATAAACAGAAGGGCAGGGCACTGTAATTTGGTGATTCAATGCCAAATTTCACTAGCATAAGAGGAAAGTCCCAAGAGGCTACAAGGAGGTTTTCTGTCCTTGCCCTCACATTTCAAGTCTGCCTTCATAGTCCGAGTCAGTTTTGTGAAGGGTTTAATAAGATTCAATAACCTTGAACAGAAATCCCCATTCAGCTATGAAACTCTACAAAGTCCAGCATGCCTCAAAGGGCTGCTGAGACTATCAAATATGGCTGGGAGGAAAATATTATACATACAACCTTGAGCTGTTTGGAGGAAGAATATTATTTACAAAAATAAAGAATGTAAAATCCAGGAATGTGTTTTTTTTTTCAAATAGAATGTATTGTTTTGTTGAAAATTCAGCAAAAAGCTGATTTTATTCTGAGTAGTGGATTGGCATTAATACAGAGTATGTTACAGTTCACAACTTACAACAGTTTGTTTAGTGGAAATTCAAAGTTACAACAATATTAAAAAAAGACTCATGACCATTTTTCACACTTATGACCGTTGCAGCACCCCCATGGTCACATGATCAAAATTCAGATGCTTGGTAACTGACTCATATTTATGACTGTTGCCACTCTGCCACCAGACACAAGAACTGCATCCTCCCACCGAGTACATACAGTGAGGGGAAAAAAGTATTTGATCCCCTGCTGATTTTGTACATTTGCCCTCTGACAAAAAAATGACCAGTCTGTAATTTTAATGGTAGGTTTATTTTAACAGTGAGAGACAGAATAATAACAAAAAAAATCCAGAAAAACGTATTTCAAAAAAGTTACAAGTGGCCCACATATGTAAATTGAGTGTTGTATCCTGGTTTCTATCTGAAGAACCTGAGATGTTTTTTTGCAAAGGAAGAGAAATTAAAAACAATTTAATAGTAGGAAATAATTGGTGGATACACAACTATTATAAAGATGGTGCAGAATAAATCTGAAGAGAGCATATACTGAAATAACAAGTTTTTCAGAACTACTTTTTTATTTACTGGAATTACTTAAGCTCTTTGACCTAAGAAAGAGATTGCATTTCTGAATGATGCAACCATAAACAAAAGTTTGTGAAATATAGTTGATAAAAATAAAAGAAGGCATTCACAGTGCATTTAAAAAAAAGTCTTGTAATAGCAAGAACATTGAGCTGGAAAATTGGACTCCATCATAGCCCATATTTCTTTTCTATGTCAGGCAGAGTCCTTTTGAAAAGCTTTTTTCTCTCTATTTTTTTAAATGTCAGTGAAGATAACAATCAGAGAAAAATTCACTTCAACCTTCACTCTCCAATTTTTATAGTGAAACAAAACCTTACTATTAATTCCTTACAGCGTGACCAGTATCTTTGGCCAGTTCTGGAACAGTCCAGAGTTAATTTTTCCCATTACAGAGTTCCTGCTGGCCTTAGAAAATGTGCATATGTTTCTCCAGAAATGAAATAGACCAAAGAGCAGGATCTGAGCAGGTTATAAGACAATCAATGTGACACAAAAGCATTTGCAAAGATCTTGTAAAGCAGCTTAGCAAAGTGCACCTCTCTATTAAACTCATTAGGAATATCTCCAGAGACAGCTTAAGCTGGGCTGTAGTAAAGAAATAAACATTTAGAGTAAGAAAAAAGGAAGCCTGAACATAGGTTAAGAACTTCATTAAAATGTAATAATTAACTGGTCATAAAATATTTTAAGTGCCCTTGATAATGATAGATTAAGAAAAATGGTCCAATATAAAAGAATGGATTAGTCTGAATTTTACACCCATCTTTTGTTCAAGTTTTTAAATGTTGTTGCATTTTTTATGCACATAAATAGTTGGAAAAACATAAAAGGAAAAAATCCTTCATATAGTGAACAAAATATAGTTTTGTCAAATAGTTAACAAAATAAGCATCATCCCAGATAAAATTGAATCTGAAACAAAGTTGCAGTATTTTACATTTTCATTACTCTTTGCTTTTTTGCAGAATATATTCCAAAGTTTAAACACAATTACAGGCCTTTTTATACATATAGTCCTTGACTTACAACCACAATTGAGCCCAAAATTTATGTCACTAAGTGAAACATTTGTTAAGTGAGTTTTGCTCCATTTTATGACCTCTCTTACCACAGTTGTTAAGTGAATCACTGAAGTTGTTAAGTTAGTAACACAGTTGTTAAGTGAATCTGGTTTTCCATTGACTTTTCTTGTCAGCAGGTCACAAAAGGTGTTCACATCACCCTGACACCGCAACCATCATAAATATAAGTCAGTTTGCCAAGGGTCTGAATTTTGATCATATGACCATGGGGATGCTGCAACGGTCATAACTGTGAAAAATGGTCTAAGTCACTTTTTTCAAAGTTGTTGTAACTTCAGATGGTCACCCCACTACCCGTTGTAAATTGAGGACCACCTGTATAAGCAGGCTGAATATAAATCTCTTTTGAAAGGATGCGTGGCCCAAGATGGTTACAAAAATAAGAAACAAGGAGGTAGAGTTTTGAAATTAATGTTTGGAGAGATGCTTTAGTTAAATACCCAGAAATGCCAAATTAATTCTGTGCTCCTGTAATAATATCTAAATTTGCTTACAAAAAAATTAAATGTATACTGTAATTGCTCTAGAAAGTGGCACCTTTTGCCTCCCTTGGGGTGATAAATTTCTTTGGGAACAACAAAGGAATTGTCCAAAATGTTCCATCCTATAGTCATCACTTGTAAAATTTTGGATATATCCAGACTACTGAAAAGTAGCCTGTGCATTTTTACTTTTTAAAATTGTGTTGGTCTCCCCCTCCTTTTACCCCAAAATGGAGCATTCAGCTTACAAATCTGTATCTTGAGAGTTCTGTTTTCTTTTCTAATTCAGCTGAAATTACTAAATGTTTGCCCAGTTGCCAGGGCCAAAAAGAGATGGCTGTTGGAATATTTTACTAAGAAAGAACAAGGCCAAAATGATAAAATATTAATTCTGTTATTTTACATGCAGATATGGATGAAGCAGAAACAATTACCCCAATTTTAATTCCTTTGTAAATGAATAAAATTATAATGCCTTTTCTACGTATAAAATAGAATCCACACACCACAATTCTGGATTTCATTTAAAAGTAAACTTTACAAATGTGAGATATATTAAAGCAGTAAACATATAAGAGATTAAACTTTCATAAACAGTGAGATTGCTTTGTAAATGAGTGAATAATAATATACATCTTAGCAGAGCAAACAAAAACATTAATGTGACTGGAAGCCTCATGTTTCTGGAAAACTTCTGATTTATGCTTTTAATCATTTGTTAGTGCATTATATGGCAATTAAGGAATGGAAATGGGTTGCAACAGACCTTCCTTCAACTGTCAACCATTTTTTGAGATAATATCAAAAACAATTGCTAAAGATACAATGAAATATTAGCAGAGACTTCAGCTGAGATGTACTTTAATCTTGTATGAGTAAAGAATACTTTTTACTGACAACCAGGAATCTTAAATAATTAAATGCTGAGTGATATTATTTTTCCTTCAATGAGAAGTCATTATTTATTCTTCACAAAGCTTAGTTTTATTCACAGGATTGATTTCTTAAATATTGCATCATAGATACATCAGCACTGGTGGCAGCAGATCCTGAATATTTATTCTTTTCCTTTCTGTCCGAGGTGATTCTCAAATAGAGACATATTCTTGTGTGTTTCTCCCATTTATGGTTATTTTGGGGGGGGGGTTGGCGCACAAACGATCATTCTACACACCATTATTTGGTTAAAAAGTGCAGTTGCTTAGAAAAAGGCAGGCAGCTTATGTTTGTAATAGTTAATTCATTCAAGGTAACCTTCATAGTGTCAGCCCAAAACAAAAAGGCTGGAAAGCCATGATGAAAAATGCTTGCAGTTTGTCCATTATATCTGACTTTTGAAGAGACAGATGGCTCTTCTTAGCCCCTTCTAGATGCATTTTAACTAGCACTGAGCTAAAACAGGATGATTTTCATAAAATATGGCTCTGTTTTATAAGATGCTGAATCAGTCTGCTGACTCTGCCTTTCTTCAATCCATATGAATACAGTTGACAGTTGAAGCAGAATACAATATTGTTGGAAGGGCATTTTCAAATGCTGCAGCAGCTGCAGATAATTCCAGGTGGAATTGGGTTCTAACCCATATGTGCTTCCAAAATACTTTCAATGTGATCTGCGTAATAAACATAAAATATTTTAGAACAGCCTATCAAGATTCAGACTAGAAGGAGAAGAAATGGGGATACATTTTAATCTTTTTTTTTTTTTTTTTTTGTTAGATCTACATTCTGCATTTCCTCCAAAGCTCTGGGAAGGAAACACAATACATTTTGCCCATAAAAACAAACCTGTCTTATTATTTGACTAAATTTTAGGGTTCTTTTTGTGGAACACTTGAAGTTGATTAGTAAATAACCTAAAAACCTTACAGGATAAAATGGATAGGAGAACTAAATCATGAATTAAGTCAGAATTAAACCTCTTAAAATCATTGAATTATTCTTAAAATTTATCAAACTGTTCTTAACAGAGAATAAACATTGTATAAGATAGCACTGAACTTTATTTTATAATAAATTTTAATACATGAAGTCATGATCTGATTTTAGGTTTCTTCTTTACTGATAATGAGCAGTGAACACTCTGATGTTCTAAAATTGTATATTATAACAAAGTGGCTAGATAGAGAAAATTGAATTTTTAACTCAAGTTTCTTTGTCCTGTAGTGACCTGTGGGTTCAACAAAGACTTTGAAACATCTTCATGCACTTAACTATAGAGCTTAATATTGTGAAGTTTCTTCCACTACTTTGCTGCATCATAATTTGATTGTGTTGTCTCTTCCACAGAGACCTGTGGCCTGGCTTTTTCCACAAAATGTCCCTGTATAATTTTATTAGTGCTCATTGGCGTTGCTTTGATCCTCCATCCAAGATTAAGTCCCTGTTCCATATTATCTATAATCAGACCTAGTACCATTTGCTCCATAGCAACATCAATCTTACTGTTTTTATACTTATGGATTTTGTTTAAATATAGAAATTGCATTTTTCTTTGCTACAAACTGACCAACAACAGCAATACTTCATACAACGTATCAGCACTTTTAAGTTTTATTGCCAAGGTCTTCATTTCTATCCACACATTTCTAACAATACTCTTAAATCCAAAGAGATGAATCTCCTATGTTTCTTTAATTCTTAGCAAATTATATCTCTTTGTTCCTAACAGCATCCTTGGATGATATCTTAAATGAATATGATCAGACCATCTGCTTTCTTCACTTTCATGAGAACAATTGTGCGTCAGTGTGACCTCATGAATTCCTACATTAAGGAAGTTGTACAGGGCAAATTAATGTACAGTAATTTGGGTATGATAAACCTACATTTAGTATGGAATACCGACCTTATCTTCTTATGTGATCACTGATTGATTGGGATTATGGAGCAAATAGCTCTTGTAAATAAGAAAAGGGCATTTAAACAACAATAGATGAGTAAACACAATGGGAATTAAATGCACCATTTTTATGGTACTATATTGTAGATAGACAATGGAGAAAAATAAATGATACACATAAAATTTGTTGTGGTCTATGCAAGGCAGAAGTTAAATCTTGTATCTTGATTTGAAATCTAGTGATCTTTCAGAAATAAATATAGAGATTTAAGAAATTAATTTAAATTAAATTAAATACATTAAGGTACTCACATTTTGGAGCTCTTCATAGCCAACTAAAAAGTACCATTTTGCTGCAATGTTTAAGGCAGGAGGCTAAAAACCAGGAGACCATGAGTTCTAATCCTCCTTAGGCATAAAGCCAGCTGAGTAAACTTGAGCCATTCACTTTCTCTCAGCCCTAGGAAGAAGGCAAAGGCAAATCATTTCTGAAAATTTTGTCATGTAGTCACCAGGAGAAATGTAGAGTTAAATATACCCTCCTCCACTGAAACAGAATCCAGTTAAATTCAGTTTTACAGAAATGCTCAGATGTATTGGACATTTAATTTCTCTATCTCTTTCATGACAATGGCTATTATTAATGAGGGAACTAGCATGGCAATAAAAGTTTTATGGAGATGAAGAAGAATGAGCTATATTGTGATTTTATTGCCTACTGACTTCTCTGCATAACATGAACTGAGCATCCTTCAGAAGCTGATGCAAAGAAATAATGCTCATTCTAAAACTTTTGAAAAGCAATAATTCATTTAGCATAAGAATAATCTGCTGCCCTTCAAACATGTTAGAATAACCAGAATTCCCAGATAGCATGATTTGGGAATTGTAGCATCTATACTTTTGAAGGACATTAAATTAAAAAGGCCAATTTAGAAGATCAGTTGTCAAAATGAGCTGTTGTAAATGGCAAACATTATTTATATTTTATTCTATTGTGGGTTTTTTTTCCTGTTAATAGGAACTCAGAACAGCTTATCAAGTACAGTTTGGGGAACCATTCTGAAGCATTTTTTTTTCACGAAACATTTGCTTTTCCACTCTGCTTTATAGCTGAAACTACACATCTGTGGCCACCTCTGCAAGAAACGGTCATATAAGTTCTCTTCTTTTTCCCTGTTTAACATTTTGTGTGGAAAAGGGAATGACTGCACAGATGTTCTTCCCTGAATTCACGAGGGAGCAGAATTGCAACTGCTGGCATATTCCCAATTGCCAGAGCACCTGCTGCTTCCGTTTCCCCAAATCCCCACATTTAGTGTTAATAGCCAGGTTCAGACAGATGTTTCTATAACATTCACATTGTGTTAAGCATAATTTAGCACATCAGTTTGGAAAGCTTTCCGAGAATAATTAATGAAAATTCATAGTATTTTCATGCATTGAGTTCTTGAATTCCCAAAAACTGCATTATTTTCCTCCTAGGTTGGGATAGATTTTAAAGACAGTTTCTAAGCAATCCTCCCTCTTATATACATTCTATACACAAATTTCCCTAATGTACTTTTTTTTTTAATTTTGGAAAGTTGTATCAGTATATTCAAAGAGGTTTGGAAAGCATAGGATAAAAATATTGCTCTTTATTAATTTGGAAAATGCAGGTTACAATAGAAGTGGAATAAAGCTATAGCTTAGGGTTGAACCATGGAGGTCTTGGTATTTTCGGAGGTTGTTTGTTTGTTTGCAGAAATTATATTCCAATTTTCTAAGAGCTGTGGGGGCTTTGGGCACAAGCAAATCAAATTTCTTAAAGTCTTTCTTTAAGCTATGAACAAATGGAGATGAAGGTAAGATCTTGACTGAAGCCCTGACAAGTAGACCAGTGCCATGGAAACTTTCTGGATAAATAGGGCATGGAAGATCACCCACTAGTGGTCTGTATGGCTTCTCCTTGTAAGAATTTAGCTGATTTAGCACCAGGAGATTTAGCACGAGGAAACAAAGGAAAATATCATACTCTCCACCACAGTGGAAACTTTTAAGGGACCCTGGGTTCAGCACATCTACATCATTTCCTAATCAGGTTCAGAAATAACTCCTGGAGTTTACTATCTTGAGGCTATTAAAGATCTTCAAAATGAGAAGTTTGTAAAGCCGTGTGGTATTTCACTTCCAGAATAAGAGAAAAAAAATTAACTATAGGCTTACGAATATAATGAATTTGAAACAAACAGCAAAAAGCTAAATAAATTTTAATCTAAGGAAGTTATAAATGAATTAAAGAATAAAATATTATTGGTACAACTATTAGAACTTTTGCTGGAAATAATTAAATAAATAAATAGCACCTTCATGGGAATTAAATTGTTTAGTCTTTTTTAAGTCACAGCAGAAATTCAAGACTTTATGATTTCAGATACTACAGGGAACTGACACCCGTGATCTACAGGGTACAGAGCTGATCTAATACAGATATATTAGAAGATAAACAAGATTCACATTGGTCAAAATTAATAGTTAGCTTGTTGTGCAATCAGTAAATCCAAGCAGCCTTGGGAATAGAGATTAGTTTTAATCAGAAATAAGGGTTAGCAGAACTAGGCTACAGAAATCCTGATGAGCAGTAGATGAGAGCAAACAGATAATCTGAGTATAGCTTCTTCTTTTGTGGTTAATTGGTAATATTGATTATATAAATTGAGATATCAGTTTTACACATTTTAAAGAGAGAGTGCAAATTAGCAGAAAACAGCAGGTTTTTTTAGGCATGTTTGTTTTTATTTTCAAGTTAATCATTTGGAGGACTTCATAATGGTGATAATAATTGATAAGGGTTTCTTTTGTGAATTGTGGAAGGTTGTTGATTCATTGTTATGCCATTTACTAGAGGCTATATTGTAATTGTAAAACAGAATGTTATATTAAAGTAATATTAAAGTTGTGGCTTAATCTCCACAGAAGCAAAAGGTTTAACAAGAAATGTTGCTTATTGTCTATATAAGCAAAGGCTTGCTTATAGAAGGAGAAACACGTATGGGAAAGATTGTCTGCAAAGTTTAAACACAGTGACTATGATGTCCTGCCTTGAAACATTACCCCATGTTAAAGGGGCTGAATTTCCATCTAATTAATTGTGTTGCATTTAGATAAGGAGACCCCTCTAAATGTGGCGTACATTTAGAGTTTGGAGAACTTGTAAGTATTCTCCCAAAATGGCTGTAGGAGTTGTTTCTTCATATGACACAGCTGAATGAAAGAGGAATGTTTGATTTTGAATTGCCCCAGAACAGCTGAGGGTAAAACAGCCTGTCCCTGCTAGTTACATAACATATTGACCCAGTATTAATCTATTGAAGCATATTGTGCAAATTAAACTAAATAAATTGGTGTAAATTAGCTGATTAGTTTTTCACTGACCTAGTTTAGCTGATGTACAAATGAGACCAACATTTATAAAGAATTGTGGAAGGAAAGGTCTTCATCATAGTTCAGTCCAAGCCGGGGATAAACAACATGGCGACTGCTTTAGAAAGAAGGTTGCAGTTTATTGAAGAGGACAGCCAGACAGAAAGATGGTCTGGAAGAAAAAGAAGCGAGAGCACATGTAAGGAGTGGGTTTTTATACCCTCTGGAGCCTTTTGTTTAGAGTTGGTGTGCCCTTTGGCATCTGTGAGTTAATCCTATTATGTCCTGTCTTAGACTTTGGGTGGGGTATGTAGATTTTAGGTGTCTTTGTCTTCTTAACCTTCTAGCTGAGGGCTTCCAACCTTCCTGGATTATTTACATCTGCATTTGTACAGAGCTGTTTTCTACTTGGGGGAGGGAGACTTAGGGCTCTTAAGAAAACTGGAAACTGCTTTTCTGCCTCTTTAAGATCCTTTGAGGAAATATATTTTTCTGTCCTTTTAATATTTCCTTCTCTGGGGGGCTGGCTTCCCATAGAACCATTACCCAAAATATTAATTATCTCTTCTGTGAGATATTAGCATGATGTCCATTACCTCTGCCTTTTTCTGGATATACTTTAAACAAAATTGAAAGAGCTTTTGTGGGGACATTACAATCATAAACACCATTTTCCTTGTCCTTATGCTAGCTTCCAAAATATTCATAATAACATTAGAAAAAGTAAACAAATTATCTATATGTCTTCCAACAAAATGGATACCCATGCAACTTTATTAAAAAATGCCTGACTACTCAACTCAGTATAGCACAATCAATGCAAGCTGTGAAAATTGTAACTTTGCATACGTCAAAAACATCTCAGAAACCACCAATAGTGGTTACAACCACATGGCATCAGCATAGCACACAAACCAATTAAAGACCTTCAAAATATTCTAAGTAAACCAAAAGACCAAGAAGCCTCAGAAGAAAAAAATACAGGAACATAGAGTGTAAGGACTGCAAGAGCCACTATGTAGGACTAATAGGCAGAAAACTGCAGAGTGCATTCATTAACACAATCTAGCAACATAATTTCACAACACATGGACAGACTCAGTCATAGTTTTAACTGGGAAACTAAGCATCCTAGATCAAGCAAAGTCCAAAAATGCCATTCTGGAAGCCTGGCACTCTGACAAATTAGCCATCAACATGCACATAGAGCTAAACAACATCTACATACTGCTCAAAAGAGACAATCAAAAAGCCCAAAAGGAAGGAAAAAGACTTCGCCACCAGCAAGACTTTCCTTCCATATGAGTACTGAGTAATACCAAGATTAAATCTAGACAAACAATTGAGAAGTAAACAATACAAGGAACTACCAATACAGACAAACAAGCTAATAGTAAATAACAGCCCAATCAAGGAATCACCTAGACCAGGGGTCTTCAAACTTGACCCTTTTATGACTTGTGGACTTCAACTCCCAGAATTCCCCAGCCAGGCACACTGGCTGAGGAATTCTGGGAGTTATGTCCACAAGTCATAAAAGGGCCAAGTTTGAAGACCCCTGGCCTACACCATTCCAATCAACACTGACAGGGCAAGCTACTAGTATATATATAAAAGCAAACCTCACTCCCTTCTAGCACTGATTATGTTAACTAGTTTGGTAATGAAATGTCTCAAGAGAAACATTTCAAGCTCAGAGAGCACCATGGAACCCACAGTTCAACTCTGAACTACAGATATTCTCTTCTATGGATACTCTCTTTGTCGGTTTGTAACCTTCAATTGTATGAAACAGTGTATGAAACAGTCTTCAATTGTATGAAACAGTCATTAGACAATAATTTTCGAAGCATGCTGCTTCAAGTGAGCTAACATATACAATGCTGGGATCCATTACTCCCAAGGGAATAACATTTGGAAAAGTTGTGTCCACTTCATTCCTAGAAGGAGCATCACAACAGGGAAGCTGTCATGGAAGTTGTAAGTTGCTCAGGTAATTTTCTCTCAGTTAAGCAAACTCAATAATAATAATAATAATAATAACAACAACAACAACAGTAATAATAATAACAACAACAACAACAATGACTCAGTGACAGTGAGAGTTCATTTTTAAATATATCAATACCATAGTCTGACCAGAGTCCTGGATTTTTCTATTAGATCTTTTCTTCTCAATTAAGTTGCCAGCTATATAATTGTACTTTGGCAACTCTCTATGTTTTTGAGCACTGCATTTTTAATACTTGAGGGGGGCATGCTTAAACGTTTTTTTTTTAAGTTTGATTTTATTTCAGGCTTGTCAGATGTTATATTTTTTTTCTATCCTGCTCTATGAAGTAGAGAATTGGTCTCTGACAGAAGGCCACCGGAAGAGACTAGAAGCATTTAAAATGTGGATTTACAGGTGGCTGTTATGTATAAGCTGGGTTGACAAGATCAGAAATGAGGAGTTGATAAACCACCTGGGAAAGCCAAAGGAAATCATCAAAATAATTAAAAAACAAAAGTTAGAATATTTCGGACATGTGATGTGACACCCAGAAAAATACGGCATACTCCATTTAATTCTCCAGGGAAAGATTGAAGACAAATGAGGTCCAGGCAGAAGAAGAACATCGTGGCTTCAAAATCTAAGGGACTGGTTTAGACAAAACTCAGCAGCACTTTTTCGTGCGGCTGCTGATAAAAACAGGATCGCCAACATGATCGCCAATGTCCGATAACGGATACGGCACAAGAAGAAGTAGAAGAAGAAAGGCTGTCTTATCTCCAAAGAATAAGAGAGAGAGATAAATACTCTCAACCCCGCACCTCCTTACAACAGTTTTGAGCCTTCTCACACTCACATTCTGGGGTTTAGGGGATGGATGCAAATTTGGGTGCATCTTAGAAAACAGTTGGTCATAGCAGGAGCTACCAAGCCACTACTAAAGAGCAGGAAGCAACTCCAAAGAGGAAGTTTAGGATCTTTAACTTTCTGTTCTATTGGCTCAGCTGTCCACTACAGCTTCTATAAAAAAGACAAAGTTTGGAGCATGACTAGAGACCCTCCAGCTTAATATATTTAGCTCATGCAAGATATAAAGATTGTCAGTGAGAACTACAAATTAAGAGAAGTCATTAACATGAAAGATTAAAAAATAAATATGGAAGGAAACAAAAATGCTAGCTCACCAATCTATATTTAGCTTTAAAAAGGCTATATATAAGTAATGTATATTATTATTCAATGTCAGGTTCATGGTGGTGAATTAGATTTTTTTTTTTTTTTTTTGCCTGGCAAGCTTCTGATCATTACCAGCTATATAATTGATAGGCTCAGGAAAGCTTTTTCCATACTGAGGATAGAAGCTCTATTGCACAGTTGGCCAGGAGAGATCAGTGGGAATTTTTGTGAAATTATTTTCAAGTAAGAATTCACCAGGTCTGCAAATTTCTGCATAAATGGAGCATTCATCTAATTGAATGGATTTAAAAAAAAAGCCAAAATGATAGATTTGTCCTCTAAAATCAAGCTCTAAAATCAACCAAGGAAAGGAAGATGAATATTAATAAGCTTAATATCATGTGGAAATGTACATTGTCTACACCAGGGGTAGGCAACCTTGGCTCTTTTATAACTCGTGGACTTCAACTCCCAGAATTCCTGAGCCAGCCATGCAGAGGGGGAAGGGAGAGATTTCCAAGCTGAGCCATGCTGGCTCAGGAATTCTGGGAGTTGAAGTCCACGAGTCATAAAAGAGCCAAGGTTGCCTATCCCTGGTCTACACTGTAAGGTTTTAAAATGTACAAATAGCTTAAGATGATTGCACTCTCAAGGATATTGTGTAATTTCCCATAGTTCCATTGCTTTACAGGATAAAGATGTCAAACATTCCAGCAGGTGTGTCTTTTGCCCTGAAGCTGTATGATTTCTCAGTGGATAAGATTTCAGTAAAAATTCCATTGAGCCCAAATTGTTAACATGATGTTTCCTCTTATTGCTTGGAGATAAAGCATGAGGATTTTATGAGCATATAACAACAGCAATTAGAATGAATAATTCTGTGCTGTCTCATCTGTAGAAATGAGAGCCTATTTTATAGCGCCTCATAAATATGCCACTCTTATTATGTGCCTGAAATAAGGGTTTCATATGTGTGGGGTTTCACTCAATAATAAGAGGTTGGAGCATTCCAATTTTGACATGGCTAATCTATTTAAATCTTTATAGGTACTTCTCAACTTATGACCACCATTGAGCCTGGAATCTTTGGTCATTGAGCGAAGTGATCATTAAGCAAGATGTCACATGACCACTGTGCTCAACAACCACAATCCTGGTTCTCCTAGTTAAATGTTTAAACGATTATGGGAGTTGCGAAGTATGGCGGTGCCTCAGGTGATGGAAGTACATGGAAAAGTACCATGGGCTAGGGGACCCATGCCAACTACTACAGGGCCCACCAGTGTGCAGAAAGCGGCCACAAGGCAGGAGGCCTGGGCCGGTTCCTACAGGGCCTACTGGCTCAGAAAGCTGCTGAGACCAGAAGTCTAGGTGGCTACAGGACCTTGGCAGCAAACATTAATTGTGCCACTGGGTGCTATGTTTTTCTGCAGCCACTGATGGGGACACCTGACTGATTTGTGATGTTGCCTTCCTAGAGACGGCCCCTTTCACTATTCTGCAAGCATGATTCTCTTGATCGCGTGGAAAGCTCTGTTTCCAAATTGTGCAATTGGAAAAGGGGCATTCTGAATGTTTGTAAGAATGTGGTGCCAGGTCTTGTGATTGTTTGAAAGGTTAAAAAAGAAGGCTGGCATCTTTTCCAAATCATGCAAAGATCAGTGGAACAATTTATGCATGCTACTGTACCCCATCGCCTGTTCAGGCTTCCCAGCCCATGGCAGCTTTCTGCATCCAAGTAGACCCTGTTGTCAGCCTGGACCTTCCAGGTTTGGAGGGATGGGAAGTACGTGGGGACAGCTTTGTGAGCAAATTGCTAAGGACCCAAACATGACCACAGATTGATGCAACAACCATAACTTTGGGTGCAGGTTGTAAGTGCCTTTATCTAGCACATTTTGAAAGGTCCATGAACAAATGATCTTTCAGCGAAGACTACCTGTAATATTTTGCTTCAGACTCGGAAACAGAAAAGAGGAAGAATCTGACAAACGTGATATAATAGTATATAAAAAGGATAGAGAGCCAATTTGATCTGGTGGTTAAGCTAGAAATCAGGAGACTGTGAGTTCTAATCCCACCTTAATCATGAAAGCCTACCAGCCCAACTCATCTCACAGGGTTATTGTTGTTGGAGGAGGAGAAGAGGACTACTAGATAAGTTCACTAACTTAAGTTATTCATAAAAATAATAAAGGGCTTAAAAAATCTGAATCAATTATGCAAAAAAAACTTTGTTGCCAAAACTTTGGTGTCACCTAATAAGTAGAAAATTATTTTAAAAAGGAGTACTTGAGGGGAAAAAAGTTATTCATTTTTTTTAAACATATATTTTAAGGCAAGCCTTTTGCCAAGCTTCTTCAGAGAAAGCATTTAGTCATAATCAGAACTGATCTTTTTGTACTGTATTTTTTAGAAAGTAATTATCCTCATGTACAGACATTGAAGACCACTTAAATATTAACCACGAATATATAAAATTATATCCAATCCATTGCAGGTCAGTGAAAATCTATTCTAATTTAAATGAGCCTAAGTGGAGTCAGTGTGGTAATGAGACAGGCTGGAAACTTTTGAAAGTGTCAGAGGCCAACAATTGAAAAATCCGTTTCTCCTCAGTTCTTTCCTAATTTGATATAGTTGGGGTATTACTCAGAAGACAGAATTGGAAAGATGCACGGACACACATCCCACCACGTCCCCTCCCCACATTGGCAAATGATCTGTCAAGTGACCCATGAACAAAATCAGGATTGAGTTGCCCTTTGAAATAAACCTATTTGAATGTTATTATCTCCAGAGCACCTAGTGTCACTAATCTCCTGAAAGGTTAGAATTCCATCCATCAGAGCAAGATTAGAAGCCCAGCTGATGGCTGTGTTTGACGATAACTGAATGCAGCAGTTGAGGCCAGAAGAAGGCAACTCATTACATCAGTCATTAAGAAGAAGAAAATTAGGTAAACATATAGATTTTGGGGGAAAAAAAACCTCTCCAAACTGATTCCCTGGATCCCTGAATTCCCATGGCAACCCCTCCCCAAAGAGATCTCTGTCCCTGGAGATATTAAACTTCTACAATAGTTTAATTAATCCAGAATATTACTCCTCTTCAGAACCTCTTTGCTACCCTAAAAGTACACGGTTTATCAAACTCAGTATGTTACCTAAGCTCTTCTTGAAATGCTAATGATTTTTAGGACTATTTGTAAGGCAGCAGGTGATGAGAAAAGATACTTTTATATATAAAAAAATCAAGCTGGAAAGATACACACATTCAGTATTCTAGCTAAAAAAAAAAAGGCAATTGATACAAAAGCATCTGGTTGATGGCTGCTGAAAAGAAGGTGTTTGGTATTAACAGAAAAATCAAACACTTCCTGTTAATTTACAGTTCACTCTTTCTGTTTATGATGATAATTTTTCCATGCATGTTTCTTAGGACACTGATCAAGGTGAACCCTAAATTACTGAATCTGTTTTGGTCTTAAACCATCAATGTTGAATTAAAGATTCAACATAAAATAAAATGGATAAAATCAGCAGTTGCAGCTGTTTGATAGCATCTAATGTTACAAAAGTGAGGTGTGATGCTTACTATTCTCTCAGAATAATCTTAAATGAATGGCATTCCTGAACATCACATTGATTTTAAAAAAAAAAGGTGAAAAGAGAGGTATTCCAAAGGATTAAAATGCCTGCAGCTGAATCAGTTTGCTTTTGTAAATTGCTCATTGGATTCCTGGCAAACTCCCAGCTTTCTTGTGTTTTGTCTATTCATGTGAGAGACTGCAAATGCATATGGCACACAAAGAAAAGAAAACCAATAACCATTGAAGTCACTGCCAATGAATGAGAGAGGACATTGGCCAGAAAACACTCTCAGGCCTCTGGAAGACTTTGGAGATGAAGTTTGAATCTTCTTGTATTTCAGTTTGGCTAAACTATTCTGAAATGTTTTGAGGAAAGAATCAAGGCTGTGCGCTTAGGTGTATCTTGCAATGCCACTTCAGACCCATTATATTCTGCAGGCCCAAAGAAATCAAAGCTTAGGCTTTAGAGGAAGTGTCAGCTCTCCTTGACACCCCCATCCCACATTCATTGATTCTTCCTATCAGGCAGTGGTTTCCAGTCTCTTTTTGAGCAAAGATATGCTTCCAGTCTAGAGATAAAGTTTCAGATGATTCTTCACTTGGATCATATGGTATATATCCCATTATTACCTAGGGCAGGCACTAAGAACAGAACATCTGGCCAAGGATTCTTCCTCACTTCCTCTCTTTGTCTCTATCCTTTTTCTCTTGATTGAAAGAGTGACCCTCCTAGGATCTCAACGCTCCACAATTTCCACCCGTTTCTTACAAAAAGAATAAAGCTTTTTTCCTACTTCTTTTCTCTTTCTCTCCACTATGAGAAGGTAAACCTCAAAGAAGCATATTTTCCATAGATGTCTGTAAATTTGTTAATACATTTTAGTTGTTTTGGAGATTAATTACCAGTGTGTTGGGACTGTTGATGGGCTTGGTTCTGCTGAAGTTTTTGCCTCTTGCATTCCATCACAACACAAGCATGGCCTGGCAACATCTTATTCCTTGCCATGATCCTCTGACATTGTCTTCAGTCAGCCAAATGCACAAGTGAGCCAACCTTAAGTCAGCCTTGACAATATTGGAGTTAATATTTTTCCCCTTCCTTCTTCTTTCATTTTGTACACAGCCTCAAAACATGACATTAAGTTTTATCAACACGTTACTTTATAGCAGGGGTCTTCAAACATGGCCCTTTTATGACTTGTGGACTTTAATTCCCAAATTCCTCAGCCAATGTGCCTGGCTGAGGAATTCTGAGAGTTGAAGTCCACAAGTCATAAAAGGGCCAAGTTTGAAGACCCCTGCTTTATAGTGTTGATAAAACTTAGTGTTGGTCACTTGGCAGTGACTAGAAGCAGAGAGAGTGCAGGGATTGGTAGAAGGATAGCAAAATTCATTCTGATCCAAGAATGGTTAGAGAACACTTCAGTTCTGCAATTAGGAAAAGGTTTGCAGGCATTCACAGATCCCAGTGAATTAACTGGAAAATTCCAGCCAGGATTATTTCAACATTTTTTCTCCAGTCGTTGCTTTCAGATGCTTCCAGTTCTGGTTATTTTGCACTTTTTTCTTCAGGACAGAGTGGTCAAGCAGTGCTGTTGGTGCTGACAGATCTTGGATAATCTTCAAATCTTCAAACCTTGTGAACTCTAAAGCTTCCTCCATATATTCAAGATGGACATTGATTAATATTTATATGTTACTTACAGTGCTTTTTTTTGAAAAAAAAAGGTGCCAGAACTCACACATGTCATGCAACCCGCCTTGCCTACACTACAAGGTTCCATCCAAAAAAGGTGCCAGAACTCCGTTCTGGGTGTTCTATGACAAAAAAAGCCATGGTTACTTATATCTAAGCGTGTAGACAAAAAAAAGCCCTTATATGTAAGGGTGTAGGTCTATGCATATGTTGCATATAGTATGTTTAAATGTGTGTTATGTATGTGTACACTTTGAGAGCAAGGAACTCAATTTCATTTTTAATATTTGTCATTGTGCCCACAGTAAAAAATAACAATAAAGGTTATCTATCTATCTATCTATCTATCTATCTATCTATCTATCTATCTATCTATCTAGCTAGCTAGCTATCTACCTACCTACCTACCTACCCATCCATCCATCCATCCATCCATCTATCTACAATTTCAACAAATGGTTTTTCTGAAGATGCTCAATGTTATGTAGACTGCATAACTTCATACTCTATGTAAAATATTGAATAATGAAAACCTCACCTCTTTAGGTGGGGGAGGATATCCAGCCCTCTGATAAAAAGTTTCATTGGGGGAAGGTGTTGAAGAACATCCCTAATCTGCAACATGAATTAATTAACTGGAAATCTAAAAATACACTATTTTTTTTTAAAAAGCAGTTATTTAAAATAGGAAGTTGGCTATCTATTGCCTTGATCACTTCCTAGAATCCAAGAACATTTTTTAAGCCTTGGATTTTTACATAACATCAGACCACTAGATTGTAGAAAAATAAACACTGTGATGGGGAGAGTCTGCTCAATTTGAACCTCTGCTTCCAAATGTATTTGTGGCATAGGACAGTTTGGAAAACAAGCAAGTCAATTAGAAAATAGATTGGAAAGATATTGATGAGAGTGTATCCTCTAGTGGGCCTTAAGTCCAATCTGACAGCAATTTGTAGACATGTGAATGGCAAGTACCCAGAACATCTAGTTATGGCTGCAGAGACTGGTTATTATGTGATGCAACCAAGGTGGTTATTGCATGCTAACATAGATAGCTAAACCTGACTTGTTCTTGCAGGTTCTCTTGAATGTTCCCTAAAAACATGGCACTTTGTATGGATTTCTTAAATAGAAAGCTGGCTTGAACTTTTGTTGTTGTTGTTTTTAAATGCTTAGCAGAATACTCAGTGACTGACTCATATTTGGGAATAGGGTATTCACGAACAGTGTTACTGTTTTCATCTGGCAAATATTTGCATTTAATCTTCATTCTCTATTTAAATACACATTGGTCTATGTAAATTAGATAGTTGTGTGATGTACTACTTTCACATGTTTAAAGTAAATAAGTGTATAGGGGTAGAATAGCTAAATATATACATGCTTTTCACTACACACTGCTTTCTGATTACAGGTTTTTAAGGATCCTTTTTTTCTCTTACTATCTGTAAAAAAAATCTGCTTTAATCCACTTTCTGTGTGCCTCTGCTTTTGATTTTTCTTTTTATAGTAGATGAATATTTAAAAATATAATCCTGACCTGGTAATTCATTATTCTGTTTTATTGATCTAGAACAGGTATCAGCATAGCATACTATTAATCAATTGGACGTTATCACCATGGTTAACTCGGCTGCAGGATTTCTGCTAATTAAAATGCAGCTTAACTTGCTAGTTAAAAAGCAAATATGAATTAAATGCTATTTAGCTATCTAGGAAAGTAAGAGGTGCCTAACGAAACTATACCTGTATCACTAAAAGTGACAACTGTATTTTAGATACTAAACCAACTGAACAGTGTAATTTCAAAATGAAGCCTAATATTATATTGTTTAATGGGAACACACTCTTAATTATATGCTTGGTAAAAACAGCAGCACTTAACATTTATGGCCATGTAGGGGACAATAAAATTACTACATTCTCTTGATTTTCTTTTCTTTCTTTCTTTTTACTAATACAGAAACAAGTCTGCAATTAGTTGGCACTTATTATTTTATGTGTTTTGAGGCAAGATGGTGGAGATGGGCTACAAGTTAACATTGCATTAATAGATGCCATTAATAGATTTATTTCACTGAATGAGGAAGTCGTTAAGCAAGGACTGTTTGTATTGACAAATACTGTATGACCCTGGTTTACATCTTGTTTTTCATTATCCTTTTGTGATTGCAGAAAAATTCATATCTATTCAGATATGTGAGAGAGAGAGAGAGAGAGAGAGAGAGAGAGAGAGAGAGAGAGAGAGAGAGAGAGGTGTGAGAAATCATCCAGATGCCCTAAGCTCTATGGTCTCCCCAAGATACACAAAGAAGGAACCCCACTTAGACCCATAGTCAGCTCCATAGGCTCCCCTCTATAAAACCTATCCAAATTTCTCGCCAAACAATTACAGCCCTATGCAGAATCCATCACCTCACATGTAAAAAACTCATTCCAGTTCATAGAGATCATAAAGAAACAAAACT
Source organism: Crotalus tigris (assembly GCF_016545835.1). Classification (NCBI taxonomy): domain Eukaryota; kingdom Metazoa; phylum Chordata; class Lepidosauria; order Squamata; family Viperidae; genus Crotalus; species Crotalus tigris. Next base: position 815,629 of record NW_024096565.1, read on the forward strand.
TACAGCCCAGCGACCTACTCGTGAGCTTCGATGTCATATCCCTCTTCACCCAAGTGCCAATCAAAGAAGCCTTGACAGCTATCCAAAACAAATATAACCCGCCCCCCAAACACATCCTAGATCTGACCAACCACTGCCTATCCAACACATCTATAACAGACAAAAACACAAACAAATAGAAGGAGCACCCATGCGATCACCCCTCTCACCTGTCATTGCAAACCTCTACATGGAACACTTTGAAACCCAAGCTCTAGAAAAATCTGATCACAAACTCTGGCTCAGATATGTAGACAACACTTTCATAATCTGGCCACATGGGAAAGAAAAACTGGACAACTTCCTCACACACCTCAACAGCCTACACCCCAAAATACAGTTCACCATGGAAACAGAAGCTAATAACCAACTTCCCTTCCTGGATGCCTTAGTCTACAAGAAATCCAATGGCTCCCTAGGACACACCATCTACCAGAAGAAAACACACACAAACCGCCTAAAAACAAACCTAAAAACCAAACTACACACTCTCACTAATGTACTAACATCCAACAGATTCCAAAGAAATAAGATTACCAATCTAATCCAAAAAGAAACCCCCACTAAAATCCAAGACAGAGAACAAGAAAACGGCAAAGCCCTCCTCCCATACATAAAAGAAACCACAGACAGAATCAGCAAGATCCTCCACAAACACAACATCAAGACAGCATTCTGCACAAACAGAAAAATATCCACCATCCTAAGAAACCCCAAAGACAAAATTGAGTTAGAAAATCAAGGCGTATATGAAATCCCATGCACCACTTGCCCCACCACATACATAGGACAAACCAACAGAAGAATAAGTGCACACATTGAAGAACACAAGAACTCAAGTCAAAAAAGAGGAACCAACTTCTTCCCTGGTCCAATACCTTAAAGCCACAGGACATAAAATTAACTTTAAAAAGATCAGAACTATCACCAAAACTGAACACTTTAATAACAGAATAATCAGAGAAGCCATCAAGATAGAAAAACGCTCACATAGCATGAATAAACGAGATGATACTTCCCGCCTACCAGCCATTTGGAAACCTGCCCTTATTGACAAACGAGTCCCTAACACAAAGAATGACACCAGACCCACACTCATGAAAACCACACAGGATGTCACCACCACACATCCACGCAAAAAGCAAACCCAAAGCCACACCAATGATGAGGCACGACCACAAACCAGAAGCCAGACCACAGCTGCCTCATTAGCCACTTTAAACCCCTCCAATCCATACATGAAGCAAACTGACACCCACCATGAAGATGAGGCACGACCACGAACGCAAAGCCAAATAACAGCAACACAGCTCACCATCTCACATCCCCCTGCAACTCAGACTAACCTGAGCAAAACAAAGCCCCCACCCAAACAGAACACTCCCCCATCCAATCAGAGCACAGCCAATCCCCCATCCAATCAGAGCACAGCCAAGCCCCTAACCAATCAGAACACACCTCCACCCAATCAGAACACAGCCAAGCTCCCACCCAATCAGTTCATACCCAATCAGTTCATACCCCCACTGACAGTTAAAAGGAAGAAATAGCTACATTGCTCCTAGAAGCACGAAGCCGAAAACACCAGCCTGAAGATGACGAATGGGACTTCGTCGAAATGTCACCAAGACACTTCCAATTTTACACGGGAGAAAACCCAAATAACCAAAGACCTACGTATGTATGTATGTATGTATGTATGTATGTATGTATGTATGTTTATGCACATAGGTCAGCATTTATGTATGTGTCTAGGTAAGTAGTTGTGTGTGGGTATGTACAGCTGTTTGTTAATATACTATATATAGAGAGATATCTATACACAATCAAACCCAGAGAAAGAAAGAAAGAAAGAAAGAAAGAAAGAAAGAAAGAAAGAAAGAAAGAAAGAAATGTAAACATAACTCAAGCACATATTATCATGTTTGGTGGACATGTGACAAAGCAAAGAATTATTGGAAAAAGATACATACTTGTTTAGAAAAGATGTTGGGAGAATATGTAGACTTTAAACCTGAACTTTTTTTACTAGGTATAATGCCAGAAAAGACTAACAAACAAAACCTATATTTGATTTTACACATGACAACAGCGGCAAGAATAATATTTGCGCAATATTGGAAAAATGAAGGAATACCACCAGAGGAAGAAATAATTTAAAAAAATACTGGAATGCACAGAGATGGACAGACTTAATAATAATAATAGTAGTAGTAGTAGTAGTAGTAGTAGTAGTAGTAGTAGTAGTAGTAAAGTTGGAAGGGACCTTGGAGGTCATCTAGTCCAACCCCCTGCTCGGGCAGGAAACCCTACACCATTTCGGACAAGTGGCTGTCCAGTCTCTTCTTAAAAACTTCCAGTGTTGGAGCATTTACTGCTTCTGGAGGCAGGCTGTTCCAGTGATTAATTGTTCTCACTGTCAGGAAGTTTCTCCTTAGTTCTAGGTTGCTTCTCTCCTTGATTAGTTTCCACCCGTTGCTTCTTGTCCTGCCTTCAGGTGCTTTGGAAAATAGCTTAATTCCCTCTTCTTTATGGCAGCCCCTGAGATATTGGAATACTGCTATCATGTCCCCCCTTGTCCTTCTCTTCGTTAAACTAGACATACCCAATTCTAGCAACCGTTCCTTATATGTTTTAGCCTCCAGTCCCCTAATCATCTTTGTTGCTCTTCTCTGTACTCTTTCTAGAGTCTCAACATCTTTTTTACATCGTGGTGACCAAAACTGGATGCAGTATTCCAAGTGTGGTCTTACCAAGGCATTGAAGAGTGGTATTAATACTTCACGTGATCTTGATTCTATCCCTCTGTTAATGTAGCTTAGCACTGTGTTGGCCTTTTTGGCAGCTGCAGCACACTGCTGGCTCATATTTAGGTGATTGTCTACTAGGACTCCGAGGTCCCTCTCACAGTTACTACTATTGAGCATGGTGCCACCTATGCTGTACTTGTGCATTTGGTTTTTCTTGCCCACTTACTATGAGACTGAAAGAAAAAGAAGAAACAGAAGAGTAGAAGAGTATTATCAAACATGGAACTTACTTTACCAATGGTTAGAGGAAAGAATAAAGGATTAGGAATTAAATATGTATTAGGGTTTTTAAACTCAGACAGCACGTTGGTTGAAAAATTATTATTGTATGTAAAGAAAAATTAATAAAATCTTATAAAAAAGAGAGAGAGAGAGAGAGAGAAAGGAAGGAAGGAAAAAAGAAAAAGAAAAAGGAAGGAAGAAAGAAAGAGAGAGAGAAAGAAAGAAAGAAAGAAAGAAAGAAAGAAAGAAAGAAAGAAAGAAAGAAAGAAAGAAAGAAAGAAAGAAAGAATTTTATAGGAGAGTAATTCTTGTAGGGTCTTTATATTCCACAGAATCAACTCACAGCAGCCACAATCTTACCATCTTTGCTTAGACATTTCACTGACTTTAACATGTGTGAGGATAGATAAGTATAAAGTTGCTGACTTGGTTTTCTTTCCTCCTCAGGGCTTTTTTTTAATGTAATAAATTCAGATGAAAGGAACACAAACTTAGCTGCTACTAAAGCTTTTAAATTACCCAGCGTGTGAATGATCATTGCCTTGAATGAAACAGAACATAGATTGTAATCCACTGATGTATCAATAATGTTACGGAGTACTTCCTACAACATGCTGGAGCCATAATTATAAGAGAAAGGAAGTGGACTTTACAGCGGTCCCTGAGTTGACTCAGTCATGATGATTTATTGCATGGTTCACAAATCTGGCTTCAGTTAAAAAGTTCAAATTATTTAAATATTTACAAAAGGCAAATGGTTAAAAATGTTCTCAAGGATCCTGAGTTAATTTTTTCAAATATCACACTTAAATTAGTCTTCCCTAGCATTATGAAAATGTAGGAATACAACTGTTGCAATCCCCAACCAACAAATTGTCTGGCCGAAGAGGGGTTCCACTCCAATGCATAAGAAGGGGAACAGATTTACAACCACTTCTTTGTGCAGATTTAGATCTGCATAGTGGCCATGCACTACTGGATCTTTCATTTACTCTATGAATTATAGTTTTCCCCTGACCTTGTGGGAACACATTCAGTATTTGCAGAAGTGGATGTTCAAAAGGCAGATTTTAAAATAAGGAAATTTCCTAACACATGAATGAAATGTATTTGGTTGGGGGAAAAAAGCTGGTTTTGGCTTCAGTTATGGTTGCCTCCTGCATGGCACCTGCCAACCAGCCCTTTTAATGTGGTTTCATTGCCATGTGGTTCCAAAGCTTAAGAATGAAATGCATGATTTAAAAATGTGTGTGTGTTAATCACAAAAGTCTAAAGTGTATTCCAGTATTCATATCTGTACCGAAATAGAATTTGCCCACTGGTTTATTTTCCTTTCAAGGTTTTTGTCAAATACCTTTAGCAAACTTTCATTTATTGGAGGGAAACTTCTGCAATAAGAAACATAAACAATCAATTTGTGCTTTATGTTTATATCATTGTATTTGGCCCCTGCATTTTTAATGAAAATTAATCTTGTTCTCCACCTATGCTTCGCAGTCACTTACATTAAATGGTACATCAAGCTCTTCAGGTGTATTGATAGGAGCCAAAAGTTGCTCCTCCTCCTCCTCCTCCTCCTCCTCCTCCTCCTCCTACTCCTCTCTTTTTCCTTTCTGACAACTAGAGAAGAAAAGTACCAATTAACACATTGTAAACAGCATGTTTGGAACTGGGTGATAATATTGATCCTTTCTTTACTATTTTACAACTGAATTTCCTGGGAAGACTCCCAAGAAGCTAAAAACCTCCAAATGTGAATGGAAGTGGCATTTTAATTTCTATGGGGGACAGAAATACACAATATTGAAGTGGAAGTAATATAAAATTACAGTTTTGAAATTTGAGAACTGTAAGATTTCTTAAGATTTGAGGTGAAATATAAGAAATCAATCCTTTAAGAGTGGAAAATAGATTTTGAGTGACATCTAGTGATGGATCTGAGTACAGCACTATAACTAGCTTCCTGCCTGCTTGGTGATACCTAGCCTAAGGGAGAACAGCTGGCAATAAAGGAAAATATTTTGGCATACTTATCACCTTGACCTTGTTGGATTATAAACACCCATTGAGCTTGGACTTTTAATCGTAAGAGCTAGAGGGAGAGAAAGAAAAAACTTGACCTTTGATTATGTCTGGCTGGGAGAGATTTTTGAGCTGTTTTCGGGGAGGGTGAACACTTTGAACATTGTGGATTATAATCTTGCCTGAGTGACAATTTTTGGATGCCTGAGACAAAAGATCATTATAAAATATTACTTTGGGGACTGGACCTGTACTCTAAAATCTATTGAATTATAAAGGCTGCATATAAAAACCAGAAAGCTAGAGGAAGCTTTGTTCTATTCTTACTGAGGCTAGTGATATTAGAGGATCTCCAAGAATGATATCTCAAAAAAACAAAAAAACAAATACCTTTCAGAAGGAAATATACTCTATGCTACAACTAATTCACCAAACAATTGTTGCATACAAAGAGGACATAAAAAGAAACCACAATGAGACTAAAAATAATTTAGATAATATAAATGAGCAAATCTCCAAATTAAATCTACAACTAGAAAGTTCCCAGGCGACGACTACAAAGTATAAACAAAGAAACCAGAGATTGGAAGATGAAGCAGAGGAAATGGGCCTACAGATGAAAAAGATGAAAGAAGAGAAATATAAACTACTATACACAAATAAAATAGTGCAAGACTTATACATAACAATGAAATTGCAAAAGACCCTTTACCCTTTAAGCTTGCAAGATGCACCTGATGACAGTGAAGAAGATTTTGGGGAATGGAACATAGAGTTGTCAGGGGAAATGTTACAATTTGGGAGACAAAAGATGAGGGGGGAAATTGAGGGAGAACAAAGGTGGGAGTTGCTTAAGGAACATAAACGGGCAGAATTCCCCCTCAAAAATACCCTACTTAAATTGTCTTCCTCATGCCAAGCAACTTCCATAAAAATAGAAAGAAAATTCCTAGGCAATTTAATTGCCTTGGTAAGAAAGAAAGAAAGAAAGAAAGAAAGAAAGAAAGAAAGAAAGAAAGAAAGAAAGAAAGAAAGAAAGAAAGAAAGAAAGTTAGATTTTAAAAATAGAAGATTTGACCTATTAAAGGGAGAATTATATGTTTAAGTACTAGTTTAATATGGTTAAAAGAACGGATGACCCTTAGATATAATTAGACTTTTATAATGAAAGATATAATTTAGAATTAAAATAGTATTTTTTTTCTCTTCTTTTGATATGGGAAATATGAAAATAAGAGGAGGATTGGTATGAATAAAATTTTAGCTGTATAAATGTAATTAATATTGAGAAAATCATAACTGACAAAGATACCTTAATTATTGAGAACAAAAAACAGGATATTAATTTATAAATTGATATTATTGTTATTTTTTATAATATTAGTGAAATATGATGAAGATATTTATATGTAACTCTGTATACATCAATAGTATCAAGAATTCTAATTGTGTAATGAGGGGAAAATAGAAAAAAATATGGGGAAGAAAGGAGGATCAGGGAAAAAATACTGGATTGTGCAGTACTGAATAGACTTATATTGAAGACGTTAATGCTAAATATGTGAACCCAGACATGTTGTTTACTAAGCTCTAAAGATTGTAATTCTTAAAAACTAATATTTTTTTAAAAAAAATAAAAGTACATTTTAAAAGGCTTTGTATAGATTTGTGCCAAAAATATATTTCTGGAAGTTTTATATTTCAAATATGATTATCAGAGGAAGTTACAGAGAGTGGTCAGTTCCAGTTAGATGCACATGTCTTTTTTCTTTAAAAAAAGAAAATTCTGATAGATCAGAATCTTTCACATGTATAGATATGAATTTATACTGATTTGCATTTTCTCTCCTTTGTATTCACCTGTAACACTCAAGAACAACACTGAAATCCTATTCATATCAAACAGGACACATCAATGGTTCTTTCCCTCAATTTGTTCAACATTACGATTGTGCCAATAATAAGAAACCAGGGTCATCACGGCTGGTAGTTCTTCAGGCCTATAGTACTTGTCCCAACTTCAGCAAAGAAGACTGTAAGAATGTCACTTCTGTCACCTCTTCCTACCTCATAGATGTTTTTCTCTCCAGTGCGCTAAGAGATGTCCTGTTTTTGCAGGACAAACTTAAAACTTTGTCTTGATCAGAGAAGTTAGAAGGGGTTGCCAGGTAAGTAATTTTGATGACATTGGGTCAAGTCCAAAGAGAAATTACTTTAGCTCTTAAGAAAACTGTGACCCCCAAAATAGGTTGTGTGAATAGTTCCTTAGTTTTAGGCTGGTTGAGATAGGCATGCCATTGTCTAAATAATTCCTTCATATTTAGTACTCAAAATGCCAAGAATTCAGTATCTAAGGAGTAGAGTTACTCTACTTTCAGTGCTTAAATGAGTCTTTGAAATATAAATGAAACAGCTTTTATAGTAGTTTCTTTAAAACATATTTAGCATTTAAAGCTATGGATATTTGATTTTGCACTCTATGAGGAATCCCATGCTATTTTAATGTATTTTCTAAGGAAACTGTCAGAGTTAGAGTTAGATGATGCTGGGGGGAGGAATGTGCATGAGAGTTTAGCTAGACATAACAATACTGGACCTAGTGTGTGAACCAAGGTTATTGAAATAAGAGATGATAAGAATTGGCGGACTGGAGAACTGGACAGAAAGCCTGCATTTCAAACTAATTGGAGTATATGATTTATGACTGTTAATTGGAGGAGGGAATTGTGCTTTGATACTATGTGCTCAGGGGAGGAAAATTCAGTTTTTGGCTTCAGTTATGTTAGTGCCAATGCTATGCTTCTCTAATAAAGATTCTTTAAGATAAACAATGCCTCAAAGTTCTTTGAAGAGTTTCATCTTTTGGAACCATGACAGAAACACTTTGCAATTCAAATCCAAGGCTCTTTGCAATGTACATTTACCTGCCCCAATAGAAGCAAAGCTAAGTACTGTAGCGTTATCAGAATTGTTTTTTTTTTAAAAAAAAAGTGCAAAGGTAAATATAATTATAATACTAAACCATACATCTTCGTCATAGCGATCCATTAAAGCAAGAAGTGATGCAATAACTGCTTGTATTGTTGAGACAGTGTTTTTGGTATTCATATGAAGAACATAAATCTAATCCGCTTAATCCAGTTTTCCCTTTACTTTGATCATTAAGGATTAAAATCTTTAGAACAGTTTAGGTTTTTAAGGTCAATGATTTTATCTAGTTAGGCAATTATTTTAGCTTTTGTTTAGTCCCTAAGGGCACCCTTTGTTTATATTTGCAATCTTTTATTGTTTGCATTGTGGATTTGTTTTCATTAATAATATTTATTATGTGAGTTATGTCAAGCTTGGACATATTATTATATCACAGCGATACCACAGTATTTTTTATATAAGAGGCATTTTATACCAATTGGGGGCTCTAGCTTCCTGAATTTATTCAATTCTTAATTCTCATTAGTGCATCTTAAGATTCTAGACCTAAGAGTCTAGAATAGTTTAATTGTGTTTTATATGACGTATTACTTTCTTTAATTGGCCTAAATATTATTATCATAATAATTATTGGATTAAATGTACCATAATCTGGATTCTAGTATTACTGGATTTAGAAAAAGCTTTTCCATTTTTAAATTTCTACACACTTATGCATATTATACATCCCTCTCATGTTTCCCTCTATTCTCCTTTTATTCCAAGTTAAGTTGAAAAATAACCACACGTTCCTCCTTTCCCATCACCATTTAGGTTGCCCTTTTTTATTCTTACTACTCTTGTTATTGCTGTTATTGGATTATTTCCTCATCCATATGCTTATTTTTTTTTCTTTCTTTGTGTAGAATTTTTCCGAGAGCTCCTGGAGAATGCAGAAAGATCCTTAAATGATATGTTTGTGCGAACATATGGTATGCTGTACATGCAGAATTCAGAAGTATTCCAGGATCTCTTTATAGAACTAAAACGCTATTACACGGGAGGCAATGTGAACTTGGAGGAGATGTTGAATGACTTCTGGGCCCGTCTCTTAGAGCGAATGTTCCAGCTCATAAACCCCCACTATCATTTCTCTGAGGACTATCTAGAGTGCGTAAGCAAATACACGGACCAGCTTAAGCCTTTCGGAGACGTACCCAGGAAACTCAAGGTTCAGGTGACGAGAGCTTTCATCGCAGCAAGGACCTTTGTTCAGGGACTGACCGTGGGCAGAGAAGTTGCTAACAGGGTATCTAAGGTAATCAAAATTATTTCTTTTTGTTGCCAGCTCTTTCTTTTCTGTTACTGTCCTGCAGACTCAAGCTTCTATGCACTGTCATTTATGGTGTGCAGCTTTCCATCTATGTCAACCTTATAATTAGCAGGGAAGTTTGTTGGGGTGTGAATTACTGTAATATGTTTCCTTTCCTTTGGACTATGTCAAAAATGATAGCGGTATTGCCAAGTTTCTCGCTTAAGAGAGGAATGGAGGGTCAATCTTCATTTGGTATTTAGAAAGAGGTCAGCTGCTAGCACTTCGTCTCTTCCCTATAATTCTTGGTCCTTCATAGAAGATAAAAATACACAGAAAAAGCAAGAATCTATAGGATTTATTATTGCTGGTACTTTGACAAATAATGATATATTGTACTTTTAATATTACATACAGCTAGCATGAGCGGAAGTTGTACTGTCAAAAAGCCAAATTGTGATAGAAAATATGTCATAATAGATATCTCATATTGCTTCTTTTAAATATTATGTTGGAAGCTACATAGTGATGATAAGAGTGGCAAAGAGGCATTTGCTTGTGCTCATGATATTTATTACACTAAAAGGGCTTTTCCTGGTAGCTGAGGGCCTTTATTGTGAACGACATCATTATGGTTGGAGATTCAGATACATTTTTAAAAATTATCTCCTGCAGGGATGGAGGATCTATTCTTTCCAGATATTGCTGAGTATACCTTCCAACATTCTTCATCATGGACTATTGCATATGATTGAGTCTCCTAAGAGTTCATTCCTATGTAATGGCCCACATTTCCTCCATTTTTTATGGGTAGCCATTAAGGTGCTCCAGGTGACAATATTGATAATTACAGCACATCACTTATTAAGGGATGATTTCTATCTCTTATCTTTTGATGCTAGTGATCAGAGATGGAAATATCACAGTTCCATATAAATGTATAGCAATTAAACATATACTAATTCCCGATGATATGAGCATTCCATGGTCATAAACTGGCAGACATAGCTGTATGGACAAGCAGTGTTACTTTGTGGATCTTAAGAAGTATGTTTTTTTCTGTCTTGATACCTGCTTTTTGGAGCAGCCTCCTATCCCATCTCCAAGATAAGGATGGCCCCAACCTTACTTTCAGAAGGCTATGAAGAACTGTCTCTTCACCCAGGTTTCAGGGCCAAGATGTTAGTATGTGGTTTGGTTAGGATGTATGTATTTTGAGATTTCTTTTAATTCTGAGACCTCTATTTTGGTTTGACTGTGCTTTTTTCATAGCCCAGAATTTCATTGGATAGCTGGACAGCCATATAAATCTGATAAATAAAAATAATTCAAATAAAACTTGACGTTACATCCTGTTTGTTTCACTGAAGGTACAGAGTAACAAGATCCTCTCCCCCTAAAAACACACAACATCACCCAGTGACATTTTTGTCTAGAAGTTGCTACAGAGGGGATATTTCAGTGAATTATTAGATAAACATATTGGTTGAACAGAGCCTTGGATCCTGAACTGCAGTGGACCACTGCAAAGAAATTGGGATATTTATAAAGTTGGCTTTGTCCAAATTGCTATGTATTCTCACAAAGTCTGATGAGTTATTTTGGCAATGCATAGGCTAGATAAGATACTGAGAGTAGAATTGTGTATAAAAAAGCCAGGTGGTAGGAAAGAGGTTACAACTGAAAGCCCTAGATTCCAACCAAAGAATGACTTTATCAATTTATACTGTTCAGTTTTTGTCAGGCCTCAAAACTCAAGAAATACACACAGTGATTCTTCTAAGCAGGTTTCTTTATTGTTCCATGCCTTTGGACAGAATCTTGCCAAACTAAAGCACTCTACTATCTATATCAAGCATATACTCCAAGAAATATGAGGGAAGCACTGTCTTCACCCTTTCTCTCACACAAGATATCTGGACTAAGCTGCTTCTTATTCCTCTGGAATATACCTTGTTGCTCCTGGGAATCCAGCCTACTTCATCATATCACAGTTTTAGCAGTTTTTCTTTGGGGGAGGGATCTCTTTTCAAACCTGTCAGCAGCATCAAGAGGGCTCAGGGATTTCAAGGATGACTGCGGAGAGTAACTCCTCAGAAAGTAGTGCTGGTAATAACTCCACAACTGCAGGACCTCACAACCTTCCCATGCATTTTTCTCCCTGGCTTCTTATAAAGAGACAAGTCACCACCGTTCGCCAGAAGGCAGAACCTCTACAGCAGCTATTTCCAGATTCCTGCAAATGGAGGCAAAGAGGGGGACTGTCAGAATCCAATTATATTTCATCTCTAGTTATTAACTATGGAAAACCCCATTCCTGCCTTCTCTGGATTCTGTGATACGATGAAGGGAAGGGGGTGAACAAAGGGACTTTATGGCCCTCACTTCCTTCAGTACACTTCAAAGAGACTGGATGTGGATACCACTAAAAGGACTAACCATAACAATGTGGCTATTACCTTTCATGTTGGCAGTGAGAGAAAGGGGGTGGGAATGTAATGCCTGGGACTGTTGCTGGAAGAAGGGGGTGATGGGGGTGGGGCTACTGGGGAACCCCTTAAAACTTTGAATGGGAGAACTTGAACCCCAAGTCCTGTTTAGAATGCCTGTAACCAGTTTCTCTTAATAAAGATGCCTGTTGGAAGAAAGATTCTAAGACTTACTGTCTTGTTCCAAGTTGCTGAGGGTAAAGAGCAGTCCCGAGCTTGGCTTTTCAATGAGAAATAAAAAGTGAGATGCTCTTTTTCTGCCGTTCAAGCAAGAGCTTAAAAATTGAATCTAACTGTATATTTTCATACTCCCAATGACAGTGTTTCTCCACCTTGGCAACTTTGAGATATGTGGACTTCAAGTCCCAGAATTCCCCAGACAGCCATGCTGACTTCCCCATACTCCCCGATATTGGCTGAGGAATTCTGGGTATTGAAGTTGCCAAGGTTGAGAAACACAGCTCTTTTGACTTTTAAACCTGTTGCTGTATATAATGTGCATAACGCTCATTTGAAACAAAATGAGAATACTGATATATTTTAGTAATAAACTTCAAGAATGGAAACTTGCTCTATTTTCAAACTAATTATCCCAAAATTCAAGAAGGGGAAAGAGGAGGAGGAAGAAGCATCAAAACCCTTCTGCTTCCATTTTTCAAAATTCTTTGTAATAGATTGCATTGTATCTCTGACATATGCCATTTTAATTTTTTTTCACCTTAGCCCAAGCTATAGAATGAAATAAACCCTTTATCTCAGAAGCAGAAACTATTGCTGCAAATTTCATCCAATTCTATCAACTGTTCTTCTGAGCAAAATGTAAACACTTATTTTCAGACTTCCATCTTACTTGCATGTTTGTCAGTTGTCATCATCTACCCAGAAGAAATATTTAATTATTCAGATCTCTTCAAAGCCAACAATGTTACTGTTTTTTTTTTATTTCCTCATCACAGTAAATCACAAGAAACTTCAGATTTCTGTGGGAAAATTCTAACCAATCCATTTCAAAGCTATTGTCTTGTAAGATTGCCAGGATAAGAAATGCTACCTTTTATTGATAATTTTCACAATTACCCTTCAATGGATTATATCAGTGAACCCTCAAAATAATAATGTATTGTGAATCTGGATCAAATAACTTCTTACTCAAACGTTTTGTAGATTTGCATAGCACAAGAAATATTGTGCCTCCTGCTTTCAAAGAGATTTCATTTTCTATTTTTCTTTTCGCCGAGTACTCTAAAATGAGATTATGACAATGGAAATCTGATTAAATAATTTATATTCATATCACAGGATATGAAGTTGAGAGGTAAAAATGTAAAAAAATATACCGAGAATTTAAAAATAAGTCATTGTTATATTCTCCCACCCACTCTCTCTTTCAAGGGCTTGTCATTTTACAGGTGGATTTCAGTCACAGTAAAGGAGGAAAGTGGATTATTTAGAGAGGTCCTAATTAAGGCAATATTCAGCAAAAAAAATAATCTTCCTGCCTTTTTCTTTTACTGTCATTTTTTCATCAGATTTTTCTTCTTGTGCTTTGAGAACTTTACAACAACCCATAATTATGGTGTCTTTAATGCTTATAACTAGTTGTTTTGGGAAATGCCCTATGTTGGTAATGTCCATACGAAAAAAAAAGATTCCTTCATCAGAATAATTTTTATAAGTGGCATATTATACTGGGATTGAAGTAATATCACAATCTGTGCTATTTGTTATAGTTTAAAAATGGCACTGCATGTTTTTAATGAGTATGTATCAGAATGTGATTTAGAGCCTACTTTGTCATCTTTTCACTAAAGAGATGTGGGCTCAGTTATAAATTGTATTGCAAAACAAGACTAGCTTTCAAGCAATGAAGTTGATGAAATGGAATTATCCAATTCATATTTTGCCAGACTTAAAAATGCAGCGCTTCATCAAATCAGATTCTAGGGCAGTGTGGAATAAAGTGAATCATTCAGGAAGATTTGATACTGACAACAAATACTGATCTTGAAGAAAACAAATAAAAATTATACAGAGATTGTTGAGATTCAGATTCAAACTAAATCAATGCCAAAGGAGATATAAGTGGGTATCCAGGATATCTCAGTAATTCTTAACTACATGATGACATAATAGACTTCCAAGAAGAAAGATTGCATACATAAATAAATAACACAGTAAGAAAAATCACTGCTCCAATCAAAAAAGTATGAATATATAGATTTATTTAAAATGAAAAAAATGAGTAAGCTGCAACTGAACAGTTGTCCTTCGCAAAACTATGCCTAAAAAATAGCAAACATCTCACATATCTCCAATATATTCTATCATTTCAATACAACAGAGTTTTCAGATATTGCAGTGGAAAATAATTAAACAAAGATTTAATTAGTTGATTCAACATTTTTTGGTCTTGCCTTCGAGTCACTTCAACTGCCACGACCAGTCCTTGCCGCATTCTTGGCAAGATTTCACAAGTATTTTGCCATTATCTCCTTCCTAGGGCTTGAGAGAGTGACTGGCTCAAGGTCACCAAGCTAGCCTCATGCCTAGAGCAGAATTAAAACTCATAATCACCATATTCAATGTATTCCATCATTTTTAGTCCCCTATGGATATAACAGAAAGAAATTAATCTCCAAAAGAATGAATTTGTTTTGCAAAGTTCTGATTTTATATGGAAAGTGCAATTTTAAGTTTACTAAGTAACATACATCCTTTTTAAGGGCCTGGTACGATTTTGTATGTCCAGAAATAGTTTCAGAACTGCTGTCATGCTGAGATTTATCATTTTTATGCCACTGAGGTTTTTATGACCTGTTGATGGTTTGGTTCTTTCTCCTCTTCCTCTCTCTTTTCATATTTTCTTCCTGAAAATAGTCACAAACATTTACTGCTAGTTAGGAATAAACAGTTTATATTTATGCATATAAACATTTATAAATCTGTGATCTTGGACAGAAAAAAAGAGTATTGCTTTTACTCTTAATTGGCCAAATTAGTCACTGTTTTCCAATAAAACCAATTCTTGATATTTTTATTGAGATATGTCCCTGAAATCCTATTTAGCTTACAAGTCTAAACACTGAAACATCTTAAAATTGCCAAATTAAAGGAGGCTGTCTTACATACAGTACCCTAATACCCATGATTGCATTCCATGGGTTTTCCAGAGAAGAGAAGTTTAGCAGAAGTAATTCATTGTTGCATTTGAGAGATCTGCAATTTGAAGGGAGGACACGATAGCAGTGTTCCAATATCTCAGAGGCTGTCACAAAGAAGAGGGAGTCAAGCTATTTTCCAAGGCGTGAAGCTGTTTGTCCTGAAGGCAGGACAAGAAGCAATGGGTGGAAACTAAGCAAGGAGAGAAGCAACCTAGAATAAGGAGAAACTTCCTGACAGTTAGAACAATTAACCAGTGGAACAACCTGCCTCCAGAAGCAGTGAATGCTCCAACACTGGAAGTTTTCAAGAAGAAACTGGACAGCCATTTGTCTGAAATGGTATAGGATTTCCTGCCTAAGCAGGGGGTTGGACTAGATGACCTCCAAGGTCCCTTCCAACTTTACTACTACTACTACTACTACTATTATTATTATTATTATTAATAATATTAATATTGATCACCGCACAGTCAGCCAGATGTTCAGACTGGATTTGGCATTTTGTCTACCTATCGAGTCCTTACCCAGGACCTGGGATAGGCAGATGTGGATGTTTGATGGTATTACAGATATCGTTGCAGGATGGAAGCAGTTCCTAGTAAGGCCGCCTTTTGCAATTGATTAATAGCGAATTTGTCAATGCCAATGGTGTTCAAGTGGTGCTCCAGTTGTTTTTGGATTGCACCCAAGGAGCCTATTACTATTGGTACTACCCTTGCTTGCTTTTGCCACAGTCTTTCTATTTCTATTTGTAGGTCTTTGTATTTTATTATCTTCTCCAGTTCTTTCTCTTCTATTCTGCTGTCTCCAGGCACTGCCACGTCCACTATCCAGACTTTTTTGTCTTTCTTATCGACAATTGTTAAGTCTGGGGTGTTATGTTGCAGGTGCTTGTCTGTTTGAATTCTGAAGTCCCAGAGCAGTTTAGTTTTATCATTTTCTATGACTTTCTCTATTTTATGATCCTACCAGTTTTTGTTTATCATTATTATTATTATTATTATTATTATTATTATTATTATTATTATTACTACTACTACTATTATTATTATTAAGTCTCAAGAACATCTTTTATTAACTTGTCAGTTAATTTAGGATCCTTTTGACTGGGGAGAACAGTAAGATTGCTTCAAATAAATCAATGGGTTTAAACTGTAAACAAGGGATGTGTGGAAAATCTCCTCTGTTCAATGCTGCTAATCTCCTTAGATCCTTCAGTGAATGTTTTGTATGAGTAAGATCTTCTACTTTATGCAAAAATTATTTGTTTGCCCAGGGATGCCTGTAATTTCATCTGGAAATATTGCTAATCAAAGATCTCCCCCACTCTCTCTTTCTGTCTTGCTTCTTTCAAAATGTCTCTGAGGTTTTGACAAGTTTGTTTAAGTAAAAAAGAAAAGAAAAGAAAATGACACATTATTGACAGTTACACATAAAAAGAATGGGAAGGAAAAATATCCGAAACAGATTTATAGGACTAATTTAAATTTTTTTGTGAATGTCTCTATATACTCATAATGAAAAAAACTAAGACCAATATAGTAACTTCTTGGTTACTTTCAGCTGATTATAGCCAAAGTTGAATATCCCTTTGAATAAATAAGACAGTTACACTCTTGAAATAATAGCAACTTAATAGTTTCCAAAAGGACATCTATTTTAATCTTTTGCAGCCAGGTTTAGACTATTTTAAGTTCTTTTGTTTTCCCCTGGAAATGGAAGGCCAGGGAAATACCAGACATCTACATAACTCATTGAAAACAAGATAAGTATATACAACTAATAGTCCTGTATCTATCTGTCTGTAACATTTAAACTGGACAAAATGATGTGTCATAGAGCAACAATTTTTGAAGCAAGGTATCTCAAATTGGCTAATTTACAGAATGCTAGGACCCACTACTCACATCGAATGTTGTGCCCGCCACACACATTACTCATGTTTGGGAAAGTTGTATCACCACACTGCTGCAGTCTGCTGCAGTAACATGTTCCCTGATAGTTTCCCCCAAGACAATGGGAAAGCTGGCAGGAAGTATGAATTTGATCAAAATTGCTGACATTCCTGCCAGCTTTCCAGAAGCAAATCTTTGTTTCTGGGAAGCTGGCAATGACTATTGACAATGGGGAGGCTGGCAGGGAAGTTGCTTAGGTAAATCTTGTTACTTCCCCAGCCCCTCTGCATTCATCCAGCACAGGCCATCCTCACACAATCCACAAAGTCTTTTACGTTAGGCATGTTAATATCTGTGAAATGACAAATTGTTTACAGATTGTCTTTTTTTGTTTAAGATTCAAAAGAGTCTTATGCATAAAGTATGCATACTTTATGCATACTTTGTGTATACTGAATTTAAAAAAAGAAAAGAGTTCTGATTGCCAGTATATATTTTTTTTCTTAATGTAAAGTTAAAATAGTGAAAATTTAACAACATACAGACTTTTTGATGAGCAAAATATAATGTCATAAATAGTCATTTTATCTCCTGTTCTAAGATAAAGACATTATTATAGCCCAGTTTTTCTGTTCAGAACACTGCAATGTGGATGGCATCTTCAAAGAAAAAGCTGTCTAGTACTAATTTAAGCAGGTTGGGAAACAAGTAACTATGGTGCTTCATCTGGGAATGTTGGAAACTGATTTAAGTAAAATTTCTGTTTAGTAGCAACTGGTCTTTTCGGGGAGATGGTTTTGTTGGTTTTTAAGGTGGCAATTGTCCTCCCCTCCCTCAAGAGGCCATTACTGGACCTCTAGACAGTTTTGGTCCAATTTCCAAACTTCTCTTTTGAGAGAAGGTTGTGAAGAGGGTTGCATGACAGTTCTAGAGAACTTTGGAGCAACTCGATTATTGGGATGCCTTTAAGTAAGGATTCAAACCCAGAAATGGGGCTCAGACAGCATCAATCACACATCTTGATATGAGGTGCGGGTGATGTGTCCATCCTTGTTCTTCTTGACCTCCCACTGGCCTTCAATATCATCAATCAGGATATCTTTCTGAATCAACTCAGAGACTAAAGGTTGATGGCACTGTGCTGCATTATTATTATTCTTCCTCCTGGTTGACTTCCAATTATTATTGATGGGAGGCAGTTATGGCTAGGAGGGCCTTCACACCAATATGGGTTTTGACCAATTGCAGCTGTTCCTAAACAGAGAAGCTTGATCAGTCTCATGCCTTCATCACCTCCCAATTGGACTATTGCATTGTGCTATACAAGGGGCATGCAGTACCTTCAACTGGAGCAAAATTATAGAGCTGTTCAGTTTTCTGTTCAAGATCAATTGAAGTCCTTCATGTTATAGGGGAAGATTACATGGAAGACCATGTATCTACCCATTCTATGAGATCCAGCAGGAGAAATATGCTCTGGGTCCCATTCATTAGAGGGTTCTTCAGAAAAGAGTCTTTTCTATTGTGGTATCTGCCCTCCTTTGCCCCAAAGTCAAACTTTTCCCAACCATTCTTGGTTTTTTTGCACAGCTCTAAAACCTTGAAGCTCTGGGTTTGTGATACCTTAATTATGTTATTTTTATTGTGCGCCTCTGTTTCTCTGGTTTTAGTATCATGTTTTCATCTTGTTTTTTACTCTGTTGTCTGCCGAGAGTCATATGTTTGAAATGGGTGGTCATATGAATTGAATAAATAAATAATTTCTGCCACCATTACAGCTGATTATCCTGGATAATAAACAAGCATTCCAAACGGATCCAGTCCTATAAAATTTAGTATGAAACATTTCTTAATTCATGCACAATATTTATTAATGTCCCTAAAATCTTCCAGTGAGAATTAGGTGCTATGGCTATGCAAATAGAAGTAGCTTCTGTCACTGTGGCTAATGTCACGTCCCTATGAAGGAATGTAACAATTACATTAGCATTTTTTAAAAAAATTGTTACTTAAAACCTTTTTATGTTTCTGATGCCATTTATGCAACAGCTTTGCTTCTGACTAAATTCAATTTTATCCTGAGCTTTTGTTAGATTACACAGAGGCTGATTTTGTGCCACAAAGAGGATGCTTTGGGGGCAAAATGAAAACAAAAAGTTGTAATAGAATTAGAAGGCAAAAGCAAGATTCAGCAATGAAAAATGTGCCTTCCTAATTGTCAATGATCATTTTGAGTTGCTGCTGCCTGCCAAGCTGCTTCTTTTAAAAAGTGTGGAATCAATATTCTCAGAAACCCATTTTTCATGGTTTACAAATAAGTATTTGTCCTCTTTTCTAAGAAGTGAAGAGAAAGCTAAAAATAAAGGTCAGTATCAAGTGTCGGGCTGATTTAGAGTATAATTACTGGGCTGGGAAAAACAAATATGACATGCTGATAAAACTGGTAATTAGGAGCAAAAAGAAATAGTGTATTAACAGAGCAAAATACAGTTTGAAGGCATTGTGTGCCTGGGAAGGAAATGGAGTTACAGTGCTGACAACCCTTCTTTGAGGCTTGAATAAGCAAAATATTATTGGTTAAGATTTGCTGTGAGTGTATATGTGTGTGTGTGAGAGAGAATGTAAGACTTATTTGCTTTCCTCCAGCTTTTCCACTTTCCTCCCTTTATCTCATCCTCCCAAATGTAAGCAGAGAGAAAGATACAAGGATACCTCTTAAGAATACTGATAACAACAACAAAAAAGGTGTTTATCTAATATTTCTCCACAATGAAATTTTCAACAGTAATCACACATTTACACTGGGTAAGCCATGGTTTGCTTAACCATGGTATCTCAAAAGAGCCATAATTTGCTACAACATGCTAATCCATAAATTATGTCTGACAAACTATAGTTGCTGTTTTTTATGCAACAGGCTAGGTCTGTATGCCCAAAGATACCATTTTAAATTTCAATGGAATAGACCAGTGGTGGCAAACCTATGGCACAGGTGCCAGAGGAGGCACTCGGAGCCCTCTCTGTGGGCAGATGTGCCCCAGCTTTGGCTCCCCCTACGACCCTCTCCTCACCAGCAGCCCCCTTGGAGGAGAGTCCCCCCAAGCATGGTCCATGCAGAGCAGCACAGCCAAGGACATGGCAGCTAGGCAGCGTAGACAAGACTCTGCCCTCACACCCCATCACGCACAGTTGATGCTGTGGGGTGCTGGCAGAGGGTGTGGTCGCCATGGTGCTGCTGGGGTACCTGGGCGATCTGTGGCGGGCCCTGGAAGTGGTGAGTGGCGTGGGCAGGTGGGGTGGGGGCGGAGTGGGGGCAGGACAGGGGGTAGAGTGGGGCGGGGCCAGTTTTTGGGCACTCGGTCTCTAAAACATTTGCCATCACTGGAATAGACCAAGATCCAAAAACACAGTTATATAAAAAAAGAAATCACCAGCTTGATTAAACAACCCCCTGCTATTTTCTATAGATTTTAACATTTCACCAGGGACATTGGTGCACAGAAAGAAGAAAGGTCAGTGTTTGATAGGGCTAAGCTGATAGATGGCATCTTGCCTCTTCAGCTTGGCTACCCAGTAAAAAAACTTCGTCAAATAAGATTTTTTTTAAGTGCTGATCAGTTTAAGGATTAAAGACTCCCTTTGGAGCTGAAGCCAATTAATGTAAGAAGGCAGAGTTTGAGAACTCCTCAGATTAAGGAAATTAGAACAGCACACTGACATTGTTTTTGCCTCCATCACCATTCTGCTAAAATCGTAAAGCCTCACTATTTTGGGATACGCATTCTCAAGTAAAACATCCAGTCCTGAGAAACCCATAAATGTTTTGTATTATATTTCACCATATTGTCTTTTCCAACACAAAATTCAACGCCTCCCTTTTTGTCCGTCTCTTCCTCATCCCTTGCATAATTGGAGCAGGTATTTCCAATTTTCAAAATCAACACAGACATAAATACAGCTGGATCCCCGCCATCTTGTCACATCAAACAACTTTGCAGAGACCAATCAGAAACTGACAAAACTATTGGGTGGAAGTCCCTCCTTCCAACACAGCGCAGCTAAAGGAGGTGAAATTTTAACTGTGCAGGCTTTGCCACCATCTTGACTTTTTTTTCCTGCCCATCCCCCCCAGACACTTTTAGCACCTGATGAATCTCTTCAGTTTGTTTTCCATCAACATAGTATTTGCACAGGTGATCTTTAACTGATGGTCCTTTTGCTTTACTTTTACTAGTCCCTTTTCCTTTCATTTTTTTTTTTTAATTGAATCTTCTTTAAACTGTTTAAAACATATATTTCTTAGTCTTCTCACTCCAGGGTCCCATTTCACTACCAACAGCATTATAGCTGTTGTATCTTTTTTGCTTTAGGAAAGGTCACACAGTTGGACCCTGGTAGCCACTGCTGAGACATTTGTCAAACAGGCTCATTGTAATTGTGTGTTCCATTTGCAAGGCACAGCTTGCTACATTAAGGACAGTACATGCTGGAATTATTATAGCCCTTTCTCCTCTTCAAAGTTTCTATCATGTCCCTAAAATTATCTGGTTACTTTGTTGTCTCCTTGAAAGATTAATAAAATCTCTTTACTGTGCCATTATAAGGCTTTGGGAGCTTCTGTGGGTCCTTACCCATTGCAATTCCATGAAGGGTAGGAAGGGAAAATAAAAGAGAAAATTGCTTTTTGAATTCTTGTTCTAGCAGCCATGTGTTCCTCTCTATAATGGCTTTCTTCAGCTTCTTACTGATAATTCTGTCTTTTGTTGAACTATGTAATTAAATTAGTTTTCAAGACTCAAATGTTGATTTCAGAAAGAAAGATTTGAGATAGATTTCCCATAACATCTACTTCTCCATATTATCATCTTATATATCAAGATATGAAAACTGAGCCTTTCTTTCCCTATTCTTAGGTTTAGAATACAGAATAACAGAGTTGGAAGAGACATTGGAGGTCTTCTAGTCCAACCCTCTATGGTATTCTGGACAAATGCGTATTCAATCTCTTCTTAAAAACCTCCAGCGATGGAGCACCTACAACTTCTGAAGGCAACCCATTCCACTGGTTTATTGTTAGGAAATGTCACTAGTTCTAGGTTAGATTTATCTTTCATAAGTTTCCATCCATTACTTCTTGTCTTGCTCTCAAGTGCTTTGGAGAATGTGACAGCTTCTGAAATATTCGAAGACTGCTTTTCTTACTTAAGTGTGAAACCACTTTTCTTGCCGGTGAATTGCATTTTGTTGGATAGGGCCAGTGTTCAAGGCTGTTTAGATTCTTCTGGATCTTGAGCCTATCTTCTAAAGTGTTTGTTTATTCTCCCGAGATTGGTGTCATCTGCAAATTTGATGGGTTCTTCTTCTATTTCCTCATCATTTATGAAGATGTTGAAGAATCCTGGGCCTAAAACAGAACCTTGAGGTACACTGCTGCATACTTCTCTCCATGTAGATGTAGTTCCTTTGAGGATTATATGTTGAGTGCAAATGGTCAGCCAGTTACGAATCCATCTGGTGATGATGCTGTCTATCCCACATTTTTCTGTCTTACCAAGAAGTGGATTGAGGTCTACTTTGTCAAATGCCTTACTGAAGTCCAAGTATATTATGTCCACAGCATTTCACTAGTCCACTAATCTGGTCACATCAAAGAATGCAGTAAGATTTATCTGGCATGGTCTGCTTTTGAAAAAGCCATGTTGGTTTCCAGTAATAGTTTTGTTTGCTTCTAGGTGTTTGCAGATCCCTTGCTTGATTATCTTTCTAGGATCTTACCACATATAGGCTGATTGGCCTGTAGTTTCCTGCATCCATTTTTCCTCTTTTTTGGAAAAAAAAATGGATCCAGAAAACTACAGTAAAAGTCATCTTTTTTTTTAGTAAAAAACCATCTGGTTGCTAGAAATTTCACTTCTCCAGTCCAGTTAATTCCATGCATCATCATGTGATCTGCTTATTCCTTACCTAGCAGAGATCATGCTGATCTCTGACAATTATTCTTTGGATGCCTCCTGGGCCAAATAAACTTCTAATCCATTGACTTGTTCCTGAATGGAAAATCTTTACAGAACACAGAAGATAAATCCACTGCTCAACTGTATACCACAATCAGAATCCTTCCAATCATAACACACTGCGTTATTGGAGCAGAGCAGAAAATTGGACTCACATTATATTCCTTGATTTTCATATTGCCAACTATCAAGCATGTATAGTGAATATCATTTTTTTTTTTCTAGAAGAAGATACTCCTGTTTCTATCTGATTTGCTAGAAGAAAAGAGCCTGGTTTTCCAGATAAAAACAATACTGTTTGCCAACCTGAAATCAGATATGAGTTATTATGTAGCTGACTTAGTAGCTAAAATTATAGTGTCTTCCACTGCCCTCTGTCTGGTTTTGTTCCACTGACTGATACTGAGTGATGTAAGGCTAAAACTAAAGATCTTCTCTCTGATGAGTATGAATTATTCAACAACTAGACTTATGAAAACCTGAATATTAGCCAGATGTTTCTATTCCTTCCTTGTTTTCCAACAATTTGGATTTGCTATCATGTTGTTTTTGCATCTGTGTGAGAAATAACTTTCACAGACTTCAGATCAATTATAAAAGTTCTCTTTTCATCCCTCATATAAGGGCACCTATAAATGCTACCAGAGATGCCAGTTTCCAACTGTAATGATGACTGTCTATGTTTCTGGTACTTCTCCTATTTTTTTCCATAATGTATCAGAACCCAAATACCGTTCATTTGATCTATCTTTGCATCTGCTTCCTACATTTTCTATTTCTCCAAGCATGCACATATGACAGCACTCTCTCTGGTTCTGACCAACCTCAAGGAATTCTTTCATTGGATATGTTCTTTTCAACTTCCTCAGTTATGACACCATCTGTGGTCCAGATGTAACACATCAACTAACTTAAGCTCTTCACAGTTTAAATGTCACTCTGTCCCTTCTAAAGCTGTCTTCAAGACCAGATAATCCAATCCTATGTAGTTTGACGCATAAACCAGGAGACACAACAGGTTATGTTACAAACTTGTCAGTGTCATGTCTATGAAGATTCTCAGTCATCCAGATAGAATTGTCTGGAAATTGAGTAAGGAAACTGGGCTTATTTTCTTGTTGGTTTATGTTTCACTGCCCATCCAAGCAACTTCTTCAGTCTGAACAAGTTGGTTAGGGGAATGTGAGAAGTCAGTATCATGTTAACATCTTCATCTTGGCAGCCTTTCTACCTAGAAGCAATAACTTCCTCACTGTACAGCTCAACCATAGAAGGATTGATAATTATTGATGAATGGAATTCATCCATCGGTATTATCCTTTATCTGCCTTCAATTTTTTTGTGGGATAATATCCTATTGCTTAACAATTAAGATCATATAGGTCAAATATATTTGGCTATCTAATGACTTTGCAATAGCAAAACAGAATAGTTGCCATTACTTATTTAGCAGAACAGATCTGCCTTTTCAAATTAATTCAGCATTCCTATAGTGGGGAACTAGGTAGAACCAAACAAGGGGGCAGATAACAGCTATCATTATAACTATGCATTTTTTCAACATCCATCAGCCTGTTTAGAAATGAGAGCTGACCAAGTATTTCAGTATTTCTCATTATATATACAGTATCTAAAACTTTGGGCACAGTTGTTTTTTATATAAATCCGATAAAATATAATTTTATACTATTTCCTCTTAAAGCAGTCTACCTTTATAGCTGTGAAAAAGCAGAGAGCCAGCTGCTATTTTGTTCTTCTAGTAACCTCCCAGCCCAATTAAGAGAGGGTGGAGGGTGGGCATGCTA
Organism: Crotalus tigris; assembly: GCF_016545835.1. NCBI lineage: Eukaryota > Metazoa > Chordata > Lepidosauria > Squamata > Viperidae > Crotalus > Crotalus tigris. The sequence continues at coordinate 840,308 of NW_024096565.1, forward strand.
TGTCTGGTCCTATCAGTCTTAGAAGAAATGAAGAATGCTGAATAATACAATAAAAAGGTTGTTTCAGCTTTTGTAGGGGATCTGCTAAAAGGATTAAGACATGCTCTCACCTTGCAAGGCGTTCTAGAGATCTTAAAACAAGAAAACAACTTTCCTTCTGTGTCAAATGCAAGAATGGAAGCTTTAAGAAAAGATTCTGCCACCCCATCTGTCAGGCCTGACATGTACATTGCTGGGAGAGATAAGCACTTAAAGGTCTTTTATCATCTCTTCCTGCTTCCCACTCCCCTCCCCCTTTCTATTTTTCTCTCTCACTCTTCTTTCAGAGTAAAAAAAGAAAGAAAGAAAAACCCAGCAGCAGGGTTAGTCTCTCTCAGAAACCTCCATAGATCTCCTCTCTGCTTGAAGCTTTTTCGTGATTTCCTCACCCAATGTAATAAAGGACAGAAACGGATGAACTCCTGAGATCGAATTCATTATGGCTGTGGTACAGTTCCTTCCATTTAAGATTTCAGCCTTTACAAATTCCTATACAAAAGAAAAAGCTGCCTGGAAGCTGTGACTTCTATTCCTTTACTTAACGTGGATGGAAGAAAATATAGCAGCCATACTTCCCTCTTTGGTTACCTCCAAATGCAAAGAAGTGGTCCAATTATTATTTGGTCCCATTAACTTTTCTGGCTTATTGCAACCATCAGGGTAGTTGGTGACAGGGAGCACCAAAAGTGTGAGGAAAAACCTAATGTGCCTGGCAGAATGAAGTTGGGACAGCTTAGAAGCTGTCCAATGAGAAGGACTAGGAATGACATAATAGTAGTCTTCCAATATTTGAAGGGCTGTCACAGAGAAGAGGGGTTTGAGCTATTCTCCAAAGCAGCTGAAGGCAGAACAGGAAGTAACAGATGAAAAAATAACAAGAACAGAACCAGCCAGGAACTAAAGAGAAATTTCCTGACAGTGAGAAGAGTTAATCAGAGGAATGGCTTACTTACAGAGGTTGTGGGTATTCCATCATTGGAGGTTTTAAAGAAAAGATTGGAACATCATTTATCCAGAAGGGTACAGGGTCACATGGTTGAGCAGGGAATTGGACAAGAAGACCTCCAACATCCCTTCCAACTCTTGTTATTCTTTTTTTTAAGTGGCTAAATTATAGGGAGAAGACTCAAGAACAGAATGTTTCTTATTCCTCCCAAGGAGAAAACAATATGTTCTGCAGAGGTGGTTTATACTGGAAAAATGGCCAGACTGAAGGGATTAGCCTTACAGCTTTAATCATCAAGGTCTTGCCTAATTCTTCTTAACTGTATTAGTGAATAAAACAACAAGTTGAATGTTTATTGAATGTTTGTTTCATCTGTCCCAGTGAAATAGACAAAAATGTAAGCTCTTGTTTGGGAAGGTGTTATTTGCTCTGACTATTTTATAGCTGTCTTCCTTAACCTGCTGTTTTCCAGATGTGTTGCATTATAAACTTTAATAATTCACATTTATAATGGCCAATCCTGCCTGGCAATTCCTAAGCTGAAAATCAACATGTCTTGAAAGATTAGTGTTCTAATTTGTATGCAGACTCCAAGAAAGGAGCTGCAAAATTCTCCAGATTAGTTCACGCACTCTCTACCCTATCCTAAGAAAATCTATATCACATTATTTGAGACTTTTTTCCTTCTTCCTCTTTTCTTCACTAAATTTCAAGTTTAGGAAATCCTTTTGAATTGCAACTATCTATTTACAGTGTATTAAAATGTGGTATACGCTGCAGTGGTGGAAAGACCTATTATCTATTTGTAAGATTCAAGTATTTTTTTTTTAACCCAGTGGCGTGGATCTCATAGGAAATATTGCTACAAACAGCCGTATTTTTCGAATGTGTCCTGGGAATCAGCTACGGAGAATGGACTTTATGATTATCATCAATCACACTGCAATCCAGAAGAGACTGAGAAAGGAGGAAAGAAGAAGGTTGCATCTTCTAGGAACAGTCTACTTTTAATGCTGTTGTTGAGAAATTGAAAACCCATCAGTATTTTTTTTTTTAAAAAAAAACAAACTTTGGAAATAAACGTATCTTCTGGAGGATGAAAAAGGTCAAGATGTCAGCTGCAGCCACCCAGTCAACACCTCTCTCCTTTTTACATATCTAATGTATATTTTAAAAAGGTGAAGCTTTTGCCATCTTTTTAATCCCATCTCCCAACTTGCTCTCATATGTCATGTATTGTAAGTGTTGTATATAGGTGTACCTGTGTCAGGTGGGCACACACAGGGCTTTTTTTGCCATAGAACGCCCAGAACAGAGTTCCGGCACCTTTTTTGGATGGAACCTTGTAGGGTACGCAAGGTAGGCTGTATAACGTGTGTGAGTTCTTGCACTTTTTTTTTTTTTTTACAAAAAAAGCACTGGGCACACACATGCTGTCTTCTCAGCCAGGCAAATAGTAGTTTTTGAGGACAAATCAGGTGCTATTCCTCCCATCCTGTTCTTGTCGGAGGCACCGTTTAAAGTCCTTCCAGGTGAAAGAATTAGTTGGTGATGCCACCATTGCCCAGGAGATGCCCAGTTGCTATTCCTAATATGAACGGTAAGATCCATGATAAGAAATAAAACAAAATACATCATCCAGGATTTTTGTTTGCCCTTTCCATGTCTCTTTGCTCCCTTCTAGTAGTTTTCTGGAAGTTTGCAGCCCAGATAAGAGGGCCATGTGCAGTAGGAATGAATACAGCAGCCCATAAACAATAACTAGAAGTCCCAGTGCTCCAAAATGTGAAATGGCTTTCAGAAATTCTAATTCCAGTTGAAATCCATCAGTTGCACCCCAGTTTCAAGTATATTTGAGTACAACAAACTATATATAGATGTAGTCGCAGGGGAAAGAAAGGGAAATAGAGATAGAAAAACAAGGAACCAGAGATAGATAGATAGATAGATAGATAGATAGATAGATAGATAGATAGATAGGTAGGTAACATCTAACTGTGGGAACAATGGCACACAAATGAAATTTGCTTGCTTGCTCTCAAAGTGTACACATACAAAGACAGAGACAGAAGAAAGAAAGAAAAAAGAAATCCAGAAACCATACTGATCAACACAGAAGCACAGAAAGATATGGTTATTGGAAAAATAGTGAAAGTGACACCATAAGTTAATCTCTGAAGAATATTTTGAACATTACCATATCATCCCATCTGCAGAAAATCCAAAGAATACAGTTGTTCCCTCTGATACACATTGAGGTGTATGATATATTCACAAGGAATTTTAATAAAGCTTGACAGATATATGGCATTAGTAATACTGATATTAGTAAGGGAAGACCTGTTCCATCAGAGGTGGATGTGATGTCACCATTGACTAAGAGGTGTCAATAGAAAGCATTGTCTTATAGACTAGATCTGATTTTAAAAAAAATGATTTCTGAATGCCTTTTTTGTTTGTGAAGTTGGTTAGCAATGGATGTGATGAAATTAACACAGCAGCCCAAGGCACTGTTATCCATGCATTTATTTGCTCCATTCCTAGCAATAAGATCTAATATAATTCACCTACATCTCCATTATCACAATTCTGTGAACCTCCCGTTCCTCCAACCAGCAGGGACAAATAATACAGAGCAAGTCACCAGTAACAATCAATTACTTGAAATCACCATTAGTAGCCAGTAGGGAAACAATATTATCCACTGAGAATCTTGGAACAAGCTACACGGAACGGAATTTGACTTTGTTAATCCCTATTATTTAACTGAAAGAGTGTAAGGCTTGGTGGTCTTTGAGACCCTGTTATCAACATTCTGAATGGTATTAATCAGAAATGCATGATGTTGTTACCCCTAGAATGCCATTATGGTGAAGAATCAGAAACAGGTTCAGACAGGTGATATGCCACTGAGCTCTCAGTACTAACAATCCTTTCCATTAATCTACATTTCCTTGGCTTGATCCTCAACATCTGCTTATCTCAAACATATTTAGCTTGATGTTGAGCTTGCAGGGAGCACTTTCAGCTAATCATTGCTCAACTTGAACTAGCCAACAGCTTGGTTGCAAGAATACCTGCCAATCAGTATGTTCCTCTGTCTGCTTCAGTCCTTCAGGAGAACAAAAAGAGAAGCCATAAAACCTTAGGTTCACCATGGCACTCTTCTGTAGCAAAGCTAGTGAACTATGTTATCTCATTTGTGGGTAAGAGTAACAAGCCAGAAAGTACTTCCCCAAGTTCTTCTGAATAAAATAGTGTGGGGGCATGAGAAGGAATCTGGCCCATGAGAAACAGAGTGAGCTCACTAGAGTTGCATTCTTAGCTGTATCACAGAGGAGAAAAGATCTGTGTGTGTGTGTGTGTGTGTGTGCTTAAATGGGATAATGTTGATTAGTGAGGACTTTGATGTAGTGAGGTCTTTGAAACACATTATTATGAATTTGTGGTGAACATTATGCAGTATGTGAGGATGTGCTTAGCAGGAAAGTACAGAAATCAAATATTTTTATTATAGTCTTCGACCAGCCTTTATAATAAAGGAGTATAGTAAAAAGGGTAATAGTGTAACACAGCGATTTGTTACTGGGACAATAAACCAACATATCTAATTACAGATTTTTCACAGTAATACAACTTGGTGAAGGTACCTGGCCATCTGATATGTGAATGCAGAACTAGCATCCCTTAAAAAATAATAAACATAAAATTTATCTTTGTGGCTCTCACATTTGGAAATGACTGGGAGAATCCTCCCAAAGGTGCTTTTTCAAGAGGCAACTAACTGGACTTTCTTGTTATTCTTTGTTCTTTCAAAGAATAACAAGAAAGTCCATTTGCCTCTTTAAAAAGCACCTTTGGGACTTGGATGACTGAGACTCTCCATGGACTGGGAGTATCAGAGCACATCTTGCATCATAGAAAGGTCACTGTATGGGGACATGAGCGAGACTCTCTACCTCTCTGGATCCACAAGGGCAAAGTCTCTGTGAATAAGGAATCTCATGAAATCTTTCCACCAGTAGAGCTGATGGAGGGGAGGGGCATCAAAGTGGGCTCTGGAAAACATCCATCTGTATTTGGTTAGCATTAAATTGCATAGATATCCCTCAGTAGAGGGCTTGCAGCTGTCTTAACCTTTGGCGATAGAACTCAGGGCCATTTGTAAGAGATGCAGAAAAGCTCTCAATGGATCTAGTTCTTCCAGACTTAAAGTATTGTGGTGATAAAATAAAAGGGGAGAACCATACATACAAATTCTGGAGAGATGTATTTGTGGTTTTACAGATATGTCGTATTAGTTCAAATGACCAAAAAGTTGTTTGTCCCTGTTATGGATTGGGAGATGATTCAGCATTAACTTCCTATTACATGTCTCATGAGTTTATCTCTAAAGAAGGATTCAACTAGAAATATTCCATTTCAGAAATACAATTTTACTCTCTCTCTCTCTCTCTCTCTCTCTCTCTCTCTCTCTCTCTCTCTCTCTCTCTCTCTCTCTCTCTCTCTCTCTCTCTCTTTTGCACTTTTATAACCTATGCATCATTGAACCAATGCTAATTCTTTGCTACTGGTAACTCAGGACCATAATATGGGTAGTTTTTTCTGAAAGAAAAGTTTTCTTCCCAATAATATACATAAACAAAAAATGAAATTTACCCCTGTTTGTGGAATGAAAATTACTTTTAATTTGATCACTTAAATCAATCAGTTCCATATTAAAAACTCCTTAAAGAATAGCTGCTTGATTGCAAATCTATGCATTTGTTTGTCATTCAGTTCCATTTGTCAGTTTGAAGGCAGTGTCTTCTGCCACATATATCCCAAACTTTTCTCCATAATTTAGAATCTTGTTTCTGGATTTTTGGCAAATTGCCACTGTGATACAGAAAGAGAAAGGGAAAGAATTAAGCTAATTTCAGTTTCCTGTAAGCAGAGTTTAGGGTGATATCATCACTGTCTTTGATCGACTTGGGTAAATGTTTCATCCTGTTTGATAGTCATTACAAGCTAGTTCATTTTAAAATCAGATGGCCTTTCTTTTCTGTTTGTTAAATACATAAGTTTGTATAGAAATTGTTGTGCAAACTTATTTTTTTAATAGCCAAAATTGCAAACTTACATGGAAGCAGACACAAGTAACTTACAGGGAAAATGAGAAGTTATGCAAATGTGTTCATCCATATTCACAAAAGCGATTCTTTTCAGGCAATGCTACCTAAGTAAATAATATCTCATTTTTGCTGACAAAAAGAAGTAATAAATATGCTATTTCCTGCCCCCCCCCAGAGTGTTGCATTTTTCTACCTCTTCTCACTTTTTAAAATCCATTGAAGATTTTTGTAGCCATGACATTTGTTCTCACATAGATCAGCAGTTAGCTATGCAAGAAGCACATCGTGTTCATTTTGTCATTTATCTTTCTCTTTTCATTTGTTATGCTGTCTGTGCTCTGATTTTCTTAAACTGGTTCCAAGTTACACTTTAATTATTTCATCTGCACTGAAAGATGAAATGTATATTTATCCTATGTAATTCACTGCTGGATTCATTTTATTCAGGGGTTTAACCATTCCTCAACATTGGGTCTATTTTCAAAAAGTTTTGAACACAAATTAGTTGGTTTTGTTGCGATAGCTGCTGCTTGGTGAGTTTTAAGTTTTAGATAAATTCTATAATGGAATGGAAAGCTAATATGGAAAGCTGATATGAAATGTTGTTTTAAAAAGTGTAAACTCTTTACCTGATCCTTCCAGGTTTGAATCCATAACATTGGATAAGCAATTCTCAGGTAACTCAAGAGAAGATGAAGTTTGGACAGAGAGATTTTTGGAAAAGAGTTCTAGGAAAAATGCCCACTTATAAATAAGGAACCAAAGCATTTGGAGATGGAAAGAATTAAGTATCCTTTATGGGCATGCACAAACTATCGAAGACACTATATACCATCTAAAATGTTGCATAGGATTGAAAAAGAAAATAGTGCAAATCATAGTGTGGCCTTTACAACTGGATTGTGATATTTCATAATTTTATGGGATGAATTCTGAATGGCTCTCCAAGCATCACTGCATTCCTCTAATCCACCTGAATTACAGATATTTCTGTAAATGAGTACCATGATAAACAATGGCATTTATTGTGCCCAGTTTGTACTTCTTCTCCTGTCCTTCTAAGGTCATCTAGTGACTTTTATTTTCCCTTGTATAACTGTGCATTGCTTGATGTTTCTGCCATCATACCTATCATCAACCCTCCATAAAAGTAAAATTATAATCAGTAATTAGTGTCTCCCATATTGATAGGAGCTGGTACATTGATTCTATTTGATTCTTGCAGTCCTTCATTTAATTATGTATTTAAGACATTTATATACTGTCTCACATTGCACGCTAAAGCTTCTCAAGGCAATTTACAATAAAAACAGCAATAAAACCATTCTCAATATAAAAGAACCAAATATTATTATAATAATAAAAGCTGAATGTTTATGGGGAGAAAACATGATGTTATATCAACCATGAATGGCGTTCTTGGAGAAATACCTAAAGAACTGCCTTGATATTTGGAAATTTTGAATTTATCAGACCCAAACACCCTAATTTTACAAAAAAAAAATACCTTATTTATAGCTGCCTATATCCTTAGACACTAACCCATATTTCTTAGGTTCTAGAGCTTGAAATATTGAGATAACACGAGTCTTTTATTTTGAATCTTTGTAGATTATCAATAATTAATAAATAATATCAATAATAGTTTTATTAATAAGAAAATACATTTTTAAAAGGCACAATGATAAGGTTATCTCTGTGTGCCTGTTGATGGCTGATTCCAGGAATTCTTAATAGCATTTTTGGATTTGGTTTGGTCTAAAATGCCCACAAGAGCCAATTTATTGTAGTGGTTAAGACCTCAGCCTAAAAACTGGGAAATTGTGGGTTCCTGATCTGCCACAATCACAAAACCAATTGGCTGATCTTGGGCTAGCTACTTTCTCTTAGCCCTAAGAAAGAGGCATTCCTGAAAAACTTTGCTGAAAAAAAACTGCAGGGGACTTTTGCAGATAGTCTCTAAGAATCAGAGATGATTAAATGGAAGGGAAAAAAATGTTTACAGCTTCTCATCTGAAACTGTGGTTATATTAGTCTCCATGTTGAGAGATTATGGATTTTTCACTTATTTTCCTACCATTTAAAAATGCAACCAAAAAGAAACTCCACTCTGCTATTCATTAATGATGTAGGACATGATATAATCTGTATATATATCATGTAGGACATGATATAAACTTCTTCAGGAGAAAACTAGGCTCAGAGAAGATCTAAGAGCCCAATGGGAATCCCATACAAATAGCCAACGTACTGGATCCATCAATATATTCTACATCAATATATGACCTGAGCAATGTCATCCATAAATGGTCTCAAAAATCTATCACAACCAAAGACTCTGACACAGGGATTTTTTTAGAGAGATAATAATAAGGCCACCACTCTGAAGAGCTCTGTTGAACAGCTCCCTGAGGGTGCAATACAATCCACAAAATAAGCCTTCAATACTACACAGCAAGTGTAATTGTATGAACCAACCCCCTTAGAGTGCTTATACTTTAGCTATCTCCTGGCTATTTTACAGCAGAGAGTCTGAGGGAGAACCAAGGATAAACCAGTCCCTGTAGCACCAGAGTATGTGTTATAAACAATCATGTCAATGGCCTGTTTTGTTCCCCATTCCACAGGTCATAAGGTTTCAATAGGGTCACTCTTTCTGACTTCTGGACATTCTCCCAGAATATTAAAAAAACCCCATCCAATTCCCTGAGTTTCTAGCAGGTGTTTTGTTCCACTCTCAGAAAGTATATAACACCTAAATGAAAAAGAAGAAGAAAAAAGCAGAATAATTTTTAAAAGTCCAGGATTAAGCAGGCAATTTTATCTCTTCCCTCTGTATAAATCATTGGTCCTTTTTATCTTTACTTATTTCTACCCCAATTTCTTTTTTCCCCTGAAGTACTATTTCAGTTCCCAAATGCTCACAATTATGTGATACTTCTAAAATCAATCTAAAACTGCATGAACGAGACAGATTTGTTGTTATCCTTTTAGGGGATTTTTGGCTGACACTAATGGCTCACTGACATGCCAATGTGCACATTAGTCCAAAATTTGATATCTTGGTAATTTAAAAGCTCATTCCCTTGTGAGAATAACTCTCATCATGGTATACCTGCTACTAATTGGGTTGTGGGCGATTCCAGCTAAGAGTAACAATATGGAATATAGCATGCAAATTCAACTTGTGCCTTCTTAAATTGTTAAGGAATATTTCCAGAGAGACTTGTTGAGTGGAATCATTTAAAAACCACACATGCACTTACAAGCCAACAGAAAACGATCAAAATTGTACATCCCACCAAAACCTATAAAAGCATATAAAATACTTAGCAAGTAATCCACAACTGGTCAGCTTTCAGTACAATATATATATTGGTGTCAAGGGAAACATCCACAACGGAATTGTAAAAAGTAAAGATGGGGAATAGAAATACTATGAAGACTGAGTGGTTGAAGTTATTTCTCTATATAAGTGGTACATTTAGTTTTATATGTACTGTTCAGCTGCCTTTGGTCATCCTTTAATGGAATTTGTGTGGAAAACATTTCTCAAATAACACTTTATACCTCAACAGAGAAAACAGTAAGGTGACAAAGGAAAGGGTGAAAATCTTACTTTCTTTCTCCTTAACGTCAAGAACCCACCCCACTTGTTGGGGGGTGGAAAGCATCATTTTATTTTATTTGCTGGTCTTTTCTTCTCAGCAAGTTTCAGGAAAATCCTTATTACACACAGATTTGCATGTCTGAAGTCTTCTCTGCTCCATCCAGCAGTATGATCTACTGTATACAGTCTTGGCTCTAAAAGGCATTTCCCTTTTTTCCTAACTCACTTGCCTGATTAAGAATTCTTGAATCTCTAGAATGTGCACTCTCTCTTACATCATTTTCTAATAAAATTATTATCTAACTATGGATTTGGACAATGGGTCACCAAGAGAGAGATGGTTCCCTCTGAAAAAGATGCTTCAGCTGGTCCAAAATTCACTAAGGTTTGCCCACAGTAAACTATCATTCTGTTATCACCTTGAAAACCCTCCATGGCAAAGGTCACTTTATCTGTGGCCTCCAAGTGGTTTCTGCCTGTCCCACTAGGTCCAGCACTCCAGGTCCATTCTATAAAACAAAGTCATCAGGTGGGACCAAGGAGACATGCCTTCTCTTCCTGATGTTTGGATGCCTCCAACACTGGCTTTTCAGAAGAAAATGAAGACCTACATTTCCACATCCAGGCATGAAACCCAGGTTACTACTGGAGTTTTACCCAAAGATGCTTTTTCACAAGGCAACTGGACTTCCTTGTTTTTCTTTGAAGATGTTTTTCTTCTCATCCAAGAAGCTTCTTCAGAGCTGAAAAAGCTTCTTGGATGAGAAGTGAAATGTCCTCAAAGAAAAACAAGGAAGTCCAGTTGCATCGTGAAAAAGTATCTTTGGGACAACTATGACCTGGATGACTGAGAATCTCCATAGACATTTACTGGAGTTTTATATTTATGCTTTGATGTTGTAAATTAGTTTTTGAGGTGCCTCAGTTATTGTACTATGATTAACCTTTAATTAAATTTTTTGGATGTTGCTATGAGGCAGTCCTCGACTGATGACCAAAATTGAGTCCAAAAGTTCTATTGCTGAGTGAGACAGTTGTTAAGTGAATTTTGCCCCATTTTACAACCTTCCTTGCCACAGTTGTAAAATGAATCACTGCAGTTGTAAAGTTAGTAACATAGTTGTTAAGTGAATCTGACTTCCTCATTGATTTGGCTTGTCAGAAGGTGGCAAAGGGGGATCACATGACCCAGGATACTGCAATTGTCATAAATACATGCCAGTTGCCAAGCATCTGAATATGGATCACATGACCATGTGTGGATGCTGCAACAGTCGTAAGTGTGAAAAGCAGTCACTTTTTTCAGTGCTGTTGTAACTTCGAACAGTCACTAAATAAACTGTTGCAAGTTGCGGACTACCTATATATTGGTTTTAATATGGTTTCTTCTGTGTATTGTTTGCTTGCCACCCAGAATCCTTTCTTTAAGATAGGCAGCCATATAATTTTTCCGATAAATAACCTATATAAGACAATATCAATTATGCACTATTCTCATATAATCATTATTAGATTTATAAGGCCACCAAATATAAAAAGAGGCAAGACAACATTCAGAATTTAAATCATTGTAAAAATGCCAAACCAAATACAGAAATATTAGGACAATATTAACATTGGAACTGTCTCACAATTTGTAGCATATATGTTCTTATATAATTTAAATTTCATGGTGATTGCTTTTAATTTTTTTCCATGAATAAGAATCAGTTATGGATAATTAAAAGAACAATCAATTTTATAATAATTAGGTTCCTATTTGTTGCTCTGAATCTTACTTACTCAGATTCCTTATGGAATCCTGAAAGGTTTGTTTTTCTGTAAAGACAGACATGTATACGTGCTGCAAACATATATAATCTGCAGTCCCAAAGAACTTTCCTTGTGTGCTGAATTCACCAGGAAAAGTTTTTATTCTAAAGAGCAGAATTTTTATTTGGATTGCAAATCTTGCTTTTTATTCTTGCTCAGGTAAAAATTCTTCTTTTAATAAAATTTTGCAACTGTTGACTGGCACACTAGAAAGAATCACCTGATAATTACACATGAATTCTTCAAAGCATATAATATTGCTGGTTTATGGGATTCCCCCATGGAAATTCCATTCCCCGGTGCAACCAATAGCTTTTTTGATTGCTGTCAAAGGTACAGTGACATTTGAAAAGGCTTACAAAGAAACGTACAAATTGTGAGGCTGTTTTCTAAAAATAATCTGGCAGCTAATACAGCTCCATGGCGCAAAAATTAATCAGCCATTCTGAGGTCTCTGAATCTTTGCTTTCCTTTTAGAGGGTCAGAAAATTGGTTTGCCAAAGACAGAGGAGAGCCAAAAATTGTTCCTATCAATAATGAAGGGTAGTGACGACAGTAAAATGAGAAAAGGGGTGCATCTGTTGTGCAAATGAGGCTGAATTGCTTTTTTTCTGTTCGCAAATTCTTTAGGGTGAATATACCTCATTTTTTTAAAAAAATGGAGAATATGACCCCTCTTTGAATCCCCGCTAAGCAATAGTAGCAATTGCTCTCATCTACAATCAGATGGGTGAGATGGTGGTTGTTTTTTTAAGCCTCCATATGTTTCCAGAGTTCTTTTGGAAAGGTAAACTTGATTTGCTAATAATTCATAGATGTCAAGCCTGTAGCGAATTTTTCATTTCTTTTTCATAAAGCCATGATGGATTGCTACTTTTCAGTCTTTGAGACAGAGTCCAAGATGAAACCAGCACAGGAGTTACTGCCTCAGTAAATAGCCACTTTTGGAGAGTGTCCTGCATCACAATAAGGCCCATCTCCATGTATGTGAATTACTTAATGAGAGAATTGACTTTGGGGCTCTTGTGCAAATTATATTGTGGCCATAGACAAATGTAATACAGATTTTCTCTCTCCCCACTCCCTGCTACATACTCACATGCATACTTATTTCCATCCTGGAAACTGAAGCTGCAGTATTCTAGGCATATAACTCAGGAAACCTTAAAATGGATGGAAGTTTCTGTTGTACTTTGGTTTCCTTCACCTGGCTTTTCAGAGAGATGGGGAAAGGATGATAGAAACATCATTGCTTCTTCCTTGTAAATTCATTTTCTTTAAAACCACTCCCCCCCCATATTTATTTCTGGTGCTTCCAAAATCTGCTTTAGAAGTGGCAGCAAAGGGTTGAAAAGATAAGTGCAGTCTGGCTTTACCATTTGAATTTTAACTATGTTTATCCAATGTCTTCCCAACATTTGTTTCACTGTGAAACATAAAATACTTTCACTGAGGATTTTCCCACCATGCCCTCTGAGTGTTTTCAACTCTGTTGAATTTGTTGATCGTCTTAGCCAACTTTCCTTCATCTATGATAAAGACAAATCAAATTGTATATCGTAACATGGACAGGATGGCCCTGTAATGCCCTAAAAGGCATTTTAGTATATTGTCTAACACTGAGTACAAGAGGTGGCTTCTTGTGTGTTTTCTTACCTTGGTCCATGCAATGCAGTTCTGAAGTTTTTGCCACAAAGCAGCTATTTGAGCAGCCTTGCCTCAATGCTGCACCGAGCAGAGTTCATTAGCTCCAGTAAGTGTGTAAAATGATTTACATCTGCCATTCAGTGGCCAAATTTGAAGAGGCCCTTTTAGAATGCTTAACAATCTGCTCTGAGAAATTTCAGGAAAAAAAAAAGACTAATTTCAATCAAAACAGATTATCTGCAATATTCACCCTGTTCAGATAGTCCATTCACTGATGTGTTTGTCAATGTGTGGAGAACCTTAATCTGATTTTCAGGCTGCCATCCAACATCCAGTTACCTGGGAAGAAAATTGATTGAATTCAGTAACAGCTGTGTTATAAGAAATCCCTGTTATAGAACTTGAATGGAGATTATTACACAATTTCTGGATTTGGAAAACTTTATCAGATTTCAATGGGGCATTGAAAAAATACTAGAAATGGTATCTGGCCCTTGTCTCATCTACTTTTAAAAGCCTTTATCCACTGGGCTTGCATTACTTCCTGACAGACTGATGGATCTCCACTGCATTGTAATTTCATGTCAGAAAGTATTTTCAGAGATAGTGATGTATTTATCAGGCAAAAGTTTTATTCCCCCTTTTTATCCCTAAAACAGAAGGGCTATTTGTTCCTCTTCTGTTGCATCTGTCTTGGGAATATCATTCATTGTTTCTCAATTAGGAAACAATAATCAAACAATCCTAAACAAAAAAAAGTACATTTTGCAGCAAGGGCTGGCTTTTGAAGCTGTTTTAACAAAAGAGTTGAAAAGAGATTATCACTGTAGCTTGCATTTTTAGAGATTTAGGTGATCCTGGATAAGTCATTAAGTCAACATTTGTTTTCTCTCTGTTTCTTGGTATTTGGCAATAAAACTCAAGGCATTCTGCTGTACATTCTTATTCTTATTTAACTTATAATAGCAATGTAATGAACACTGTGTAGATCCTTGAGAGGATTCTTTAATTCTATTGGTGCCCAAGTTGCAGTTGATAACACAAGGCAGCTCATTAATTCTGAAGAGTAGGATGTGCCGGAATCATCTTTAAGTCATCTTTTTTAGGATTGCTACAAGCATGCTGAAGTATCTCAAGCTGACATTACATGGCTCCTTTTTAAACCAGGAGGATTCTTACTAGTACCCTTGTCTCACGTGTTCCCCAGTGCATAAATAATTTTCTGCTAGCTTTTTGTCCTTTGAACTGGTAACCATTCTGTGATCAGACATTTTAACGTATGAATAAAGCATCCAAGTCTCACAGCCTTGAGAGGCGAAGTGCCAGCTTTGAGACCATATAGCCTTATATGTATAAGGCATCTTATAGGGCTTATAAGGCTTCTTCTTCTCGGCTTCTTTCAAACCTCCATCAACATACATGTATTGGACTTCTTGCCAGCTTCCCACAAAATTATATGAGTTGCTAGTAGCCAAGAAATGTAAATGCTGAAGGCATCAGTGTTATGAAAGTGACAGACGTACCCACTGATGCCTTCTTCAGTGTGATAGGTGAAACATCTCTAACCACACTAGAAATGACAGTCACATCAGATGGGATACAAGGCTTAGTCTTCAAATTCTTGCTGTGACTTGGTGCCCTCAGTATCTACTGTCAAAGGGAAGAGATATAGAAGAAGTGGCAGAGACTGAGAGCAGAGTGAAGAGAAGAATCACCCTAGAATCATTATATTCCCACAAGTGGCCTAAGTCCAACCTCTCTTGAATTCTGTTAACTCTTTTCTAGCACCAAATTAGTGCTGACCATTAGTTGATTAGATTCTTGTGTAAAAGCATGAGCAATAAATCAGGTTAATTGGAACTTAACATGTGGTCCTGATTCTTAGCACCTGGCAGGAGAAAACCAAGCCATGCTCAGCAGAAACAGAGGAAAATTGCACCTGTAACAATAATAAAAAAAACACCTGCAGTGTTTTATCTCAGCTAAAATTAAGCACTTCAAACTCTCATAAGTGTTGATTAGTTAAAATACTGAGTTAGACAATCTGAAATTGAATATAAAATGCATCGTTTTAGAACAAGTATGGCACATAATAGAATTAATCCTCATTTGAAGCAAATATTTGTTTCTCTTTACCTTAAACATCTAAAACACATTTAATTGTTAATAATTGGACTTATTTGTCCATTAGAAGAAGCAAGTAATTCAGATGGATCATTCCATTAGAACTGAGGCACCTTGGGCTGGAGGTGAGGAATCGGCATAACCCATCCTCCTAATTGCAGTCAAACTAATCTACAGCAATTAGTTGTTCCTTCAGTATCTAACTTCATGAAAATCTATTTCTGCTGCAGAATAGCTCTGATCAGTTAAGAACTACATTCTAACACCCATATAAGGTTGTGCTTTAGCTAGGGCTAAATAGAAAATTTGATGGTCTTGTTGGGTCCCTTCCAGCCACATATTTATCATCCATTCTAATTTTAAAATTTTGTAATGCCTTCACCGTAGCCAGGTTGGATATTATGCCCTTAGTAGTCCTCCTTGAGTCTTTTATGGATCTGCCTGTGCATCTTTTGTTATGTCCCTGTGGTGATAGTTCAATAGAAACTCTAGGCCACATGCTATTATACTGTTTCCTATATAGGGATTCTAGACAGACCCTTATATATCCTGTCTTGAAGAGATTTTCACATGGGAAGTGCAATTTCTATTTAATACTACTGCTCTCAGACAAGGACTTGAAAATAACCTCTCAAATCACCCAGTTCTATGCTACCATTTGTACAATATGCCACATCATTACTTAGGATTGGCACTTCTAAAAATAGTATTTTATTTGGATATATTTTAGTAACTATGTTCTTAATTATTTTTAGACTCCATTATACTTATTGTTTTTCTCCTATACACATATACAAATATTTATTTATAAAAGGATGTAAGGCTTCTTTTATTTAATATCTTATTTGTATCTGGCCTTAGGGCTGCAAATACCTTTAGATTTGAATTTGTTGACCTTCAATTTTTGCAAAAAGAGTGAAAACTCAACGCACGGGGTTAAAGAAGAATCCTGTTTTTCCAGAGTGATACTGTAATATTTAACCTTTCAAAGGCCTCCCCTTCTAGCTGTGGCATTGGCAGTGATAAAGAATTTGTGTTCAGTTCTCCGTGCAAATGCTTCCACCCAAACTCTGTAGCCTTAGGCCTGAGCTGCACTGATACCACTGTGTGTATTGATCATCAGGTAAAGCCTCCTTGCAGAGGTAGCTGCTGAAAGTGTGGAAGCCTTGGTGAATTTCGGTCTTTCTTATAATAACTGAACAACCTTCTCTGTAGCAGTAAAGCAGTGATCCTCTACTGATTTAATTGGTATACATTTTCCAAATTTAGCAGAACTGAAGTGTGTAGTGCAATGATGCTTGGCTCCACAAAACTACCCATGCAACAATTTTTCAACTTGGTGGAAAAAAAAAATAATCATGCCAAAAAGAGAATTTTTGTAACTGGCTCTTGTCAGGAGAGTCATATGTGGGGTTTAGCTTGTTTTCTGATTTCCGACGGGATTGGATTTTTATAATTTACACACTTGCACCTGAGAATTGCATTTTTGATTTTGTATGCCTGGACACCTGTGCTCTTAATAGGTTTTGCAGGCATCTCTGGCAAATCCATTTGTCTTTGGCAGGATGTATTTGGAAGCGCTCTGCTAGCCTTTTCCCTATTGTTTACATATTACATGTTGGCATATCAAGAGTTTGACATTAATGTGTCATTGTGCACATAAACAGCAGCCTTCCCGTGGAAGGGATAATGTTGGCTGTGCTTCATCACCTTATCCCTTCTTTGAGAGACAGCTTTGTTCCCAAAAATTGGCAACATGCTTTGTGTTAAGAGGTATAGTGCCACTGATGAGATATTAGGCAGCAAAGTCACTGCAGATGTGGTGTCTCAAGGCTGCAAATGCTGGAAAAAGTGCTGAAGTAATGACAACTTCATCTTTTTGAACTGCTGAGTGTAAAGGCCAATGTGAGAGGCCTGTTTAAAAGTACTGAAGGCTTTCATATTCAAAATATTGAAGTTGTTTGTTTGTTTCTTTATTGGAATTAAAATGGACTTGTTCTTTCTATCAAACATAATATAAATTTAGGATCCTACATGTCACTGGACTAAATTCTTATTTTCTCCCTGAGCATTGGGTTTATCACTTTCCAAAGACAGATATTACATGAAATGATATTAAAAAGGCTGCTTTTAGAGGTAGAAACACAGTAGTCACCTCAAAGGGTTCTGTTCAGGAATTGCCAAATCACTTTCCCAGGATCTTTCAAGATAGGAAGGCCAGTGCATTGACACCCATCCATATTAGAGAGTTTGTATTGCATCAGGAATGTAGAACAGGGATGGTGTAATGCAATATCAGACATTATGCATAGAAATGTAAGACATAAAGGGAAAGGTAATTTGATTGGAGAGCTGTTTGGTGAGTTAAAAAGTGAAAATGGGTGCATATAATGTTGAGTGTTCTGCTTCTGCATTCTGGAAGACCCTCTTAGGGAGTGGGGCTCCTGAGAACAGTGCAACTAGTTGTGATGAATCAAGTGGAAGTTCCTGGAAACTGGGGTTTATAGGAAGAAGGAAGGAGTATAGGAATGCAATTTTAGCAATTGCTTAGACTCCAAAGGAGGTATTCACAAGTCCAACTTTTGCCTGAAATCTAAGTCAGTCAGTTGGAATAGTAGCATGAGAAACAAGGGTAAAAACTGCCTACACCCAGGCAGGCCACAGGATACTTGTTTTAACTTTCATTATGTGTGTTTTTCTTCTCACAGCTGCTGAGAGGAGCTTTGCACTTTCCACTTTGCATCATTGATGGCTTAATCCATTTGCAGTACTGCAGTGCACTGATTCTTCCGGGTATCAGCAATAATTAACCTCATGGCAAACGTTATCAGCGGGTGCTGGCAGGGTTGTGTGGCTGAATCTCTCATCTCTGCCATCAGTCCTGGGGCTGAGGAAGAGAAGGGGGGGGGTAGTTTTCCTTGCTGTGACTGTGAAGAAAAAGACATGGTTACTAAGAGAAATTACCAACAAACAGCAGGCACTTTTGAACAGTGCCTTCAAAGCCTAGCAATATTTTTTATGTATATCAGCAACTAGTGTGTTTTAAAATTTTGTTTATAGTGATGACTTATAATTTTAAAACTGGGTTTCTTTTTTTAAAAAAAAGTTCCTTTCTTTTCCTTTTCAGACCTTGTCTGAAAAGTAAAATGTAAATACAAGGAATCAGAAAAATGTTCATTTAGTTTGGATTTAACTTGGATTAGCCCAATTTAACCTTTCCTAACCAAAATACAAAGCAAAGTGTAGCTTTATGCCCGACTCTTCACTTTGTTCCTAAATGGATGATACAATTTGTATGAATGTAAATTTAGTAAAATTGTATTCCAAAATGGATGATATCAAAGATACTGCTTGAAAATAATAGGCACACAGATGCATCAGTTAAGAGAAATGAACTTATTTGTAGGTTTGTTTATTTTTTAATTTTCAAAACTGAAACACTAAAGGAAGTCAAATTTGAAAGAGCTGCCTATTCCTATTCATGCTGAAAGTAAAAATATAAGAGAATTACACCATTACATTTTGATGGGAGAAAAAGCTTAGCAACCCTTTCTATGATTAACAAGAACTCTGTGGGAATTACAATTTTGTAATTAAAATTATGTACCCAGTATTGCCCAGGGAGTGGTGTTATAAATTACATGAGCATGCAATTCTTATCCATCATATTTTGGGTCATTATGCAAGTCTGCATAAAAGCAATTAAGAAAAATATTGGCATAAGGAAGGGGGGGGGAGAGAGGAATTGTCTCCATCTTGAGAATGGAGAAAGAAATACCTTGCAGCTCCTGAAGTTTTTGAACATCAAAGGTGAACTGAATGTAAAATAATCAGAAGAGAAAGTTGAAAGTGATCCAAAGGAAGCTGCCTCTGAAAATGATTTGCTCATTTGCCAACAGCTTTAAGATCACAAAAATACAAATGACTGCTTTTGAATGCATCACTTGTAGGAGGAACACTAATCCCATTTGTATCCAGTGTTTATGCAAATTAGGTCTTTATGCACTTTTTTCCCCCTCTCCAGCAAATTGGACTTGTACATAAGAGGCTTGACTGCATAAGATCCAATACAGATATGCACAAGGGCAAACCAATTAATTTAAAATGAGTTTGCAAATCTCAGATATGGTGTCAGGTAACTGTAGCAACTGTAGGATTTCCCTTGAAAGTTAAGATTTGTAGCTCTGATTAAACTTTAATATACCAAATAAACCCTGGAAAAATCACATACTGGTGCAAACTTATATTAGCAGAATGTTCAAGCAGTAGCTTCCAGGTTAGTAATATATAACTCCATCTCACAATACACACACATCCCTTCACTAGGCCTTTTGTGATTGTGGGGCTTGGCCAAATTTAAACCCTGATGGTGCATGTATATAGTGTAGGAATACTAGCCTAAACTAGCACAGGTCTTAATACAAGAGCTGTTAAATCTAACATCAAAGCAGGCTACATTGTGGAGTGTGTTTTTTTTTTTTTCTTCCAGACTAGTTTACAACACCACTGACTAGAACAGAGTACAGGGAGTCTCATTTAGCAATTACAACTGGGCTCAGCAACTCAGTCATTAAGCAAAGTGATCACTAAGTTAAACTGTGCCTGCGCTTAAAAACTTACTAAAGCTTTCTTTTGTTTTACAGACTGCAAAGATTGTAAATGTGAGGCTTGGTCTCAAAGTTATTCTTTTTCATCATCACTGTAATTGCAGAGAGTTGCTATGTGAGGCAATCACTAAACAAGAGCTACCTATACTGTCAAAGTTGACAAGAAGAGAAGGGATTAACGACACCCTTTCATGGAGCGCCTTGCCCTGCCTTCCATCTCTGTGTGTTATGGCTGGGATTTCTACTAGAAATCCCTCTTGTTTTCTTCAAGGACTTTTTTCCCATTATACCCAACTAAAGCCTAAATGTGACTGGCAATATCTTCTTTTCTACCATGACTGCATAATGTCCCCTTCATCTTGTCCCAAGCCCATGAGAGAATCAATTTTATGTCCTAATTTTACTGGTGTTAATAAAGTGTTTCCCCCACTTCCTTCATCCATTGTCCAAGGCAGGTTCAAGGTGTGTAAATTCTGTTAAGTTTCATCATCCATTAGCTTGGAGAGTGTTTCTCAGCCTTCGCACCTTGAAGATGTGTGAACTTCAACTTCTAGCATGCTGACTACAGAATTCCAGGAACTTAAGTCCATAATCTTCAAGTTGCCAAGGTTGAGAAGGACTCCCTTTGAGAAATGTTGGCAGTGACTAGAAATAGAAGCAGTGTAGAGATTGGCATTCAGGACAATAAAATTCATACCAATATAGTTTTCTGCCAACCCAGAGATGGGTGGTAAGCATTTAACAATGGGGAGAAAGTCAAGGACAACCCATGAAGTTGTCCTTCAAATATACTGAACCATAACTCCCACAATTTCTAGCAAACTCAGCCAATAATGATAGGATGAGAAAACAGTGCTTCCTAATAGTTGCAATATATGTTGTGTTTAGGAAATTGAAATCAGTGGGGATGAAAGAAAGCAATAATACTGTAAGTTGGCTTGAAGCCTAGCAGAAATTTGATGTTCTCCATCCAGCTTTTTCTGTTTTCTCAAAATTAGTTCACATGCTGTTTGGATGTTTCTGAGGTAAAGTTCCCATCCACCTTAGGCTTCCAACAATCATTCCATTGGGCTGCCACAGTGCAGGAAGAAACTAAGTTCATTAAGTCATTGACTTGAATATTAAGGAAATTATTGATTATTCTTGTTTTCTTTTTCTACCCCAACCTTCTTTCTCCATCATTTTAGACTGCAAACCTGAAGCAGTGATTGTCACATTACTTGGAAATTTTCCCACTGAAATTCAAGATACAAACAAACATCTAGAGTGCCATTACTTCACCAAATCGCCTTAGTCAAAATAAAATATAATTTATCAGTTTAAAACTGAAGACCTCATATTCCTTCTTGTGTAATTACATGAAAATTTGGAGCATGGCTGTACATTTGCCTTACATCAACTTGCAGAGTCTCTTTTCCCGAAAGGTAGGCATAAACCATGTTTTCAGTGAAGAGAGCTACTATCTCAGTACTGGAACACAGCAAAATGATTTATTTAGTGTTAAAATTGGGACTATGATGATCCAAGTTGAAACCCTAATTTGCCCTCATGCTAGATGAGGAATTTATCAGTTATCTATCCCAGGGGTGTCAAACTGCCAGCCCGCGGGCTGGATGTATCACATGGAAGTCGTGCCCACCCCATTGCCGGCAATAGCAAAACCGGCCTGTTATGTTGCGCGATGTCACGTGATGTTACGAGTTTGACATGCCTGATCTATCCCATCCTACTCTTATCGCTATGCTGCTTGTATCTCATAATTGGTGGATGCATGCATGGGGTAAAACTGATTGTGCTTATGACCTACTAACAAAAATGTGTCAAAACTTAGTAATGGTCCTAATCATTAGCAGAGAATATTTCACATCATAGATAACGCATAGGCTAGTTACCTTCTGTATCTTACAAAAAAAGTTTATGAGACATCTTGATTGATGTGAACATTCATGAGCAGTGGAGGACAATTTGTGAACTTATTTGATAATACCCATGTCATGTGGAAGATTATGACCTGGAATAGTATAGAAATAAATGATAAAGAGCATGAACAAACAAATGAAATGAAAGAAAAATACAGTAGATACATGTGAAGATTATAACACATCTGATAGGTGAACTAATCTTGTGAAACTGAATACCTGTAGGGAAATAAAATTATAATCCAATAAGTGACCACTAAAAATTAGAAAAAAAGATAATTAAGAATAAAAAAGGCTAAATATATACAGTATATCAGAAAGCCTGAATTGATGTCATCTAGGTTGTATACGTATATACAAAAGTAGGAATCCATAGGTTATTGGTGACAATTGCATGTTATGCTTTTAGAAATGGAATAAATATGTAGAGAGCAAAATGTGCAACATTTGAATGAATATGATCCAGCATAAAAAAAATATTCTATAAGGTGACATGAACAGATGAATGAAAATAAGTCCCAAGACCAACAATAGTAAATGGTTACTATTTTGTAAGTTCAAACAGGATCTTTTTCTTTGAATACATCATTTAAACCAGTGGTTCTCAACCTTTTCTTCACCACAGACCCATTTAAATACCTTTTGTATCCACTGACCATGGCTATGGACCCTCAAGACTTAACTCAAGATTTGAATCATAACATTTTTTCAAGTCTTCGCAAACCCTCTGTGATGACATTGTGGACCTCAGGAGTCTGCAGACCACAGGTTGAGAACCACTGATTTAAACTATATCCTATTCCATGGGTCTTCAAACTTGGCCCTTTTATGACTTGTGGCCTTCAACTCCCAGAATTCCTCAGACAGCGTGTCTGGTTGAGGAATTCTGGGAGTTGAAATCCACAAGTCATAAAAAGGCCATGTCTGCAGACTCCTGCCCTATTCTATGCCTTTAGAAAAGGACTTAATAGAAAAGCACAATTGCTTAGATTTTTTATGATGAAAAACTGGAGAATTAATGAACAATACGAGAGGAATGAAAGCTTCTAAATTTGCTATAGTTCATTATTTGGTAGTTTCAGTAGTGGATCTTGGGAAAAATAGATACAGATGAAAAGGAAACAACCGAAAGACATTAGAGTAAAAGTAAAATTACTACAGGAAGAGAGAATACATATCCTATATGAAAAAGCATTAATCTTTCAATAGAAGGAACTGATTGTAAAGAAAATTCACGTGGAAGCATCTTGCAAAAAGAGTGAAAAGAATTATATTACAGAACACTACCAAAGTGTATAGAGTTATGCTACTGGGACAGATGAAAAATGTCGTAGAGCAAAAGATGAAAAAGATAGAGATATTTGATGCAAAGGAATGTTTTGAAAGTGAGTGAAAAGGGAATAAAGAATCTGGTACAGTAAAGGAATACATGTAAAAGTGATGAAATTGTTGAGGAAGTAACAGACACGAGGAAATTTTGGTATGGATATTTTAGAAATTTGAATGGGAGTCACTACTTTCTAAGGTGCAGCAAAGTTGAAGATTGCTTACTTTAATTTATAATTTGCGGAGTTATGTGACTTACAATGCAGAGATATAACTCTTGGCTTATATGTCAGGTCATTTTGTATTTGCCTGTCCTGCTAAACATTGCTGCACTGGCTTAGCTGTGAAATACTGCACATTTAGAATTGAAATATATTGTCATTAAATGTGAGTGATCCAAGACTGAGAATTTGGAGAAGAAAATAGGTCTCACTTTCATGTGAGAACCATCTGACATTTGGAGGGAGTTGGACACAAAGAAGCAAGTCTTTATTTTGCCTGTGATTTTATGTTGGTCAGCTGACTCTGAAATTTATCTATGATAGCACTGTTGGAGCAAAGGCAAAAGGAAAACACCAGTTTATCTACTCACTGATAAATGGGGGGCAATATATAATCTATAATCTAACCTTATTTCCTCTGCAATAAATTTTATCTATGCTGAATCTGTTAGAATCTCCTTTTCTTGATTCTGAGCTATTGGAAGATGCTCAACAGAATAGATGAGATCCCTCAAGAAGAAAGAGGTGTGATGTATAAAGTACCAAAGGCAATATGTTAATTGATGCTTAGTTGTGATGGAAGCAGTTGTGGTCTGCAAGAACAGAAAGGTGTGGAAAAGCATAGTGAATCATTTTGGTGGAATGTCATTTCCTTATTATTTCTAATTTCTATGATTTGTATAGTGTTCTTTTTTACTTCAAAAAGAAATTGTATATTGGGTATCTACCTGTGGGCTGATGGATGTTATGTCTGTTTTGCTGGTTTTTGTTTTGGGTCTCCTGTTTCCCCTTGAGTCCCAGATGAACTCTGCCAACTTGTATCAAATAGAGAAAATTTATCTCGAGGTAGGTTTAAAAAAAAAAAAAAAGAACCCACTTTCAGTTTTCTTGTCCCAGAATACCTCAATCAAGGAATAGCTTAATCTAGCTATATAGACTTGTGGAATTTCCACAGGCATCTTGGGAGCTTCAGTAAATCTTCTCTGTCAGTGGATATCCATCTTATCCTTACTTTCTTTAAGGAACCACACAAAGTGTTTTGGACTGCACTGTTAGCATCTGAAGAAAACATTTCCGGAACTATGGTTTAACCAATTGGGCGAGATGAATTGGTTGAGACACTAAAATAAAGGTGGGATTTTCAGGAATGTGAGTGCTCTAGATAGCATCTCCGACTATCTGTAGCTATAAGTTGAGATGAGAAACTAGAATACCAAATAGAACTCCTTTGGAGTGTTCTGGTTCTAAACAAACATTAACCTTCTGAGTACTGTGATAAATAAATGCATTTATTTACAGTTTTTTCCTGTAATTTGGGACTGATAGATATTATTTCACAAATAGCCTGTGTGGTTTTCCACAAAATCCAGGTTCACTTCATCTGGGAGCAGGTAACTATGTTTTTTGTTAAAGTGTTGGTTTTTGCATTGCCTCAAGAAACTGAAACCTCAGATATATTATTTCTTTGGAATTAAACTTCATTACCATAAATTGGGCTTCCAAAAATCTGAGGCCCCAGAAGCTATTTTTCTCATAATTTTGTTTGAAACATATGTGGTGATCGATTGCTGAACCTTTGCTGCTGCTGATTGAGTGACAAGCTGGCAAGAAAAATGTCTGTCACTGACTCTGTTTTCTCCTTGTGGATAACACCCTTGTGACTGACAGGCTTCCAAGAAGAGCAGTCCCATTTTCAGCTATGTGAGAACAAACATAGGTAAATAAAGCAGATAAAGCTAACAGTGCATACTTGAAGAAAGGGTAGCAATGTCAGTCATTGCATTGAACGGCCTGATGTCTCGGATCACTGTAAATATTATCACGGTTTACTAATGTATGCATTTTTAAAATGCAGAATATTGTGACAGTAAGCTGCAATATGGATACTTAAGCCAGAGAAACCTCATGGGACTCATACCTTTGCTAGAGAGCATCCAATGTAAGTTTAGATTGCATAATTTGCCTGTTCTATCCTCCCTTTCCTCAGCAGAGGGCAAAATCTGCCAGAAAGCAAGATGGTGAGTTTTAGTCACACCTCAGGAACGAAAGCCAACTGGATGACCTTGGGCCAGTCACTCTCTTTCAGCCCAACCCACCTCACAGGGGTGTTATTGTGGAGCAAACACACAACAAGGAATATTAGGATGTTTACCGCCTTAAGTTATTTATAACAAGAATAAAGGCAGGATTATGAATGAATGAATGAATCAATCAATCAATCAATAAATCAATGAACAAACAAACAAATGAACGAACTAATGTGTTTGCTTGCCAAAGATCCTAGGTTCAGACCTAGCATTTCCGATTAGAAAATCATTAGGTAGTTGTTGATGTATTAGTTATAGGATGTGCTACATTGCAAGTAGTCCTCAACTTTCGACCACAATTGAGCCAGAATTTATATTGCTAAGTGAGAAATTTGTTACGTGAGTTTTATAATTTTTCTTGCCACATCTGCTAAGTGACTCATTGCAGTTGTTAAATTAGGAACACGGTTGTTAAATGAAAATGACTTCCCTATTGAATTTGCTTGTCAGAAGATTACAAAGGATGATCACATGACTCTGGAACACTGCAACCGTCATAAATGTGAGTCAGTTGTTAAGCATCCAAATGTAAATCACATGACCTTGGGGATACTGCAGCAGTCGTAAGTGTGAAAAATGTTCATAAGTCACTTTTTTCAGTGCCGCTGTAACTTCAAACGGCCACTAAGCGAACTGTTGTAAGTCAAGGACTACCTGTATTCAGACCGAGGGATGCACTCCCCAAATTAGGTAAGATAAAGATGAAGGGAAGGGACCAGGATAAAAAGAAAATGGGATTAAATTAAACTGTTGGTATGGAATCAGTAATATCACACCCCATAAAATTATACATTTCCCATTTGTGTTACATCAAAAATGAATAAACATTTTGGGGGGCTGGGGCGACCACATCCTAGGTTTTGGTGGAATGTGGTACATTACGTTTGCTGGTGATTCTTTGTCTGATACTATTTTGTCCTACAGTTGCCATAATTATTTTTGCCTGTTCACAGGACCCTGTCTTCTTTTCTTGTACTCATCCTACATAAGAGTTAACCTGTGCCTTCGTTGCCCTTGTACAAAGTTATTTGCTAAGGCAATAATGGGCATAGCAAGTGAGCATATTGTGTGTGTGTTTGTGTGTGTGTGAAAATAAGCAAAGTATTTGACAAGATGTTTAAAGAATACTGTAAATGTACAAAATTGTCATTGTTAGACTATTGGTATTAAGAGGTCTTAGCTTCTGAAATAAAATTAGTAATTCCTACTTAGTCTCACAGATTAAGTATTTTACTCATGAAGGCTGTATTTGTTAAATCAAAAGTTGTGACGAACGTAATCAGGCTACATAATGAAAGATTACAGTGTTTTCATGTCAGCATCATATCTAAGTGACCCCCTTTCTTGGCATAGCAGTCCAACGAGACGACAAGTTTTTTTCTTAAGATATGACATTTAACTAATTTGTTACACAGGTAATAAATATTTGTATAATGAAAAAGATCTGAGGCTTTGCAGAGTAGAGGATGCTCAATTGTCAGTGCCAAATCTGCCAATATGCATCTAGAATGGCAGCCACTGCTCATGGGCATCTCCCAAGGATTATAGATGTAAAGGGAAATTCATCACAGATGTACCCCCAGGCTCACTAAGACAGCTGGAAGCTTAGCAGCTCTGACTTAAAAGCTCACCATAATTGTGAGACAGATTGCAAGGGACCAGAGGCTGCAGCAATAGCTGAGTATTTGGGGAATGGCTTCAGAGCAGCTGCTGATAGACCACCCAGTCTTTGAGAATGTTGCAGCTGCTGGATCCACTCTGACAAAAAATGGACTGGACAAGGTGATATTGGCTCAAGAACTCCTTGCTAATTGAGGACTGTGACACTTTCAATTTTTGCTATTAGGAGTTTGAAGCATAATTTAAATATCTTAAATTTGGAGACTAAAACATATGAAGAATGGCTACGGGACTTGGGTTTGGCTAGTGTAAAGAAAAGAAAAAAATAGGGGAGACATGATAGCAGTATTCTAGTATTTGAGGGGGGTCACATTATTCACCAAAGCACCAGAGGGCAAGACAAGAAACAATGGTTGGAAACTGATCAAAGAGAGAAGCAACCTAGAAATTCAATGGTGAAAAAAGCAAGTTTCTACATTTAGGCAAGAAAAACCAAATGCACAAGTACAGCATAGGTGGCACCATGCTCAATAGTAGTAACTGTGAGAGGGACCTCGGAGTCCTAGTAGACAATCACCTAAATATGAGCCAGCAGTGTGCTGCAGCTGCCAAATAGGCCAACACAGTGCTAGGCTGCATTAACAGAGGGATAGAATCAAGATCACGTGAAGTATTAATACCACTCTTCAATGCCTTGGTAAGGCCACACTTGGAATACTGCATCCAGTTTTGGTCACCATGATGTAAAAAAGATGTTGAGACTCTAGAAAGAGTACAGAGAAGAGTAACAAAGATGATTCTATTCTATTCTATTCTATTCTATTCTATATCTGGAGAGGCTATTACAGACCAAGCACAAAGTGATATGGTGTGAAAACTTTATGATATGATGAGATTCATAATATGAGTACACTTAAATAGCACAGACCCAGATTATTTCCAGAAGTGCCTTTTTGCTGAAGATATTTACCTGCAGAGGTCGGATAAATGAGTGTGCTCCAGGTCCTCCCATTTAAATATTGCCATTTGGTGGAACCCTCAAGGTGTCCCTTCTTCACAGCAGTTATTTTGAAACAGACTTTTTGCTGAGATCCGGAGAGCCCCTACTCCACTTAGTCTTTTGGTAGGCCCTCTGCCCCTCCCCCCAAAAGAATATGGGAAAGAATCCAGCAAAGTAAAGTTCACATGAAGTTTTGGGCTATGTGAGAAGCATGTTGCTTTCTTCTGCAATGTAGGAGACTTTGTTTCACCTTCACGTTGTTATTGGATCTTGTGAGCCATCTAGGATTATTATGTATAAAATAGGCTCTCCCTGTCTGAGTTAGATTCACAGTTTTAAAAATGTGATGAATAAATGGATAGATGAATGGATGGAGATAGACAGACAGACAGATATAATAAAAATATTAAGAGTCTATCTATCAGGCACAGAGTGGGAAAGGCAAAATGCGTACATATTTTAGCAAAGGGAAGAACAAGGGAGAAAATTTTCTGGGCCAGGAAACAGAAGAGAAGGGAAAGAACTAGGGGTGATATGATAGCAGTATTCCAGTATTTGAGGGACTGCCACAGAGAAGGAGTCAACTTACTTTTCAAAGCACCAGAAGGCCAGACAAGAAACAATGGATGGAAACTAATCAAGGAGAGAAGCAACCTGCAATTAAGGAGAAGTTTCCTAAAAGTGAGGACAATTAAACAGTGGAACAGCTTGCCTTCAGAAGCTGTAGGTGCTTCATCACTGGAGGTTTTTAAGAAAAGATTATATGGCCACCTCTCTGAAATGATAAAGGGTCTCCTGGTTGAGCCTGGGGTTGGATTAGAAGACCTCCAAGATCCCTTCCAGCTCTATTCTGATTGATTGAAAGTGGAAAAGACCAATCAAGAGTGAACATTATAATAAATATAAAGGTGATGAAGAATTTGTCAAAGAGAAGATCAATTTCCAATGCAAGACAGGGCAGTTGAAGACAGAGCAAATGCTGTACTTGAGCAAACTGGGGCTCTGGGTAGAGTGAGGCAGGAAGGCATTTCAAAAGCTGTCCTGGATCTGACGGTCTCCTTACAGCTACACTGAGGAATGGTCTCAGTGATGTTCTTCAATTGAAGAGAATTCTTCAACTGAAAAAGCTTCTTGGATGAGAAGTGAAACATTTTCAAGGAAACAGCTAAGAAAGTCCAGTTGTTTTTTTGAAAAGCACCTTTGGGACAATCATGACCGTAGGTGATTGAGAATCTTCATATAGACCCTCTGAAAGCCAGTGTGCCATTCAGAGATGGGTATTCCCAAATTAGGGTGCCTTGATGGGAAGTCACTTACTAAAGTGGGAAATGTAAAATAAATGTTTCTAGATGAAAAAGAAAAGATGACACTGGTTCTTTTTAGGAAAAAATTATATAAGTTAACATTAATATCCTACTAAGACTACATTTCTTTTTTTTCAAATGATTCCAGTTTTATTGAAAATAAGAGTAATTAAATGTTTGGCATAGACAAGTAATGGATTATACCCAATTCAATAAAAGGCCAAGGATTAAATTCAAAAGTTTTTGGGATTCAAAGATGCTTTAGTGGCTCTGAATTTCAGACTTTATTGTCATACTAGCTGTTGAATGTGGATTTCAGAATGGATTATATTGTCCTACAATCCTCTTAATTCCATAGATAAGGCTGGCCTCTCAAAGCTGTTGCATAGATATATCTAGGTCGACATACATAGAAATAAACAGCAACTGCAATATTAAGTAATCTACTAGAAGTTTGGGATAAATACAGAAAAAAAGAACAAAAGAACAAAAAGAACAAATCTGGATTTGTCCCTTCTTACATTGTTATTAAATGTTTATTTTTCAGAACATGATGATACTAAAAAAATTCCTGAGTGGAGAGACAATAATTTGTTTACTTTGCACAGTTTTAAAGTGGATCCAGCATAATATTACTGGAATCTGTTGCCATGCAGTGCTTCTCCACACTACACTAAATTGATTTCAGGAGCAATAAAAATTGCAAGAAAAGGGGAAAACACTGAATCTGAAAATCTTATAACACCAGGGACAGCATTTGTTAGGGATAATTCATAAATTAATAATGAAGTATGAGTCAGTATTCAAGCAAGTCAAAGATTCTATGATTAAATGGATATTTGAATTTACAATTTAAAAATAGTCATGAGAAACAGTGGTGTGAACTTCAATGGAAAAATCAGATTTTCTTCAAGCATTGCACTCAGAAAGAATTGGTAAAAGATGTTTTTCCACAGCTATACCAATCTTGAATGCTACAATGTATAATTCATTCTCCAAAAAATGTCAGAAAGGTAACAAGCTAGTTGGTTTTTTTCTTCATATTTTCTGGCAATGTTTTAAAGCCCAGCAATTCTGGCAAATAATTCATTGTAGAATGGAATAAATTTTGAAAGTTGTAATTCGTTCAACCTGAGATATTCTTATTATATTTCATTGAACTATATATTCTTTCCAAATACACTGAACTAACATTATATATGTTAATGGATGCAGTGATTAAACATGCCTTTTATTGGAAAAGATTTCTGATTTCCTTTTCAGAAGAATAGCTAATTAAATTGTGGGAGTGTGCCTTAATGTGTAGAATAATTTTATATTTAAAAAGTATATCTGATGTAGAATGTAATTGCACTTTATGTGCAATTCGTTTATGTGTAGAGTCATGCTGCATCCAAAATTTCAGGTTTACAGTTCGTATCTTAATTTGATGTATTGATTTACTGTACTGCTTGCTAAGTACAATCTTTTTAAAAATGGCTTCAACTGTGTTAACCAAGTACTTTTACTTAAAGTTCAATAGAGATATGCGGTTTTTGATTAGAAAATGGGCAAGAAGTATCTTATCAGTATTTAATGAAGAGAAAGACTAGGAGTGACATGATAGCAGTGTTCCAATATCTCAGGGGTTGCCACAAAAAAGAGGGAGTCAAACTATTCTCCAGAGCATCTGAGGGCAGGCTAAGAAGCAAGGGATGGAAACTAATCAAAGAGAGAAACAACCTGGAACTAAGGACAAATTTCCTGACAGTTAGAACAATTAATCAGTGGAACAACCTGCCTCCAGAAGTTATGACTGCTCCAACACTGGAAGTTTTTAAGAAGAGACTGGACAACCATTTGTCTGAAATGGTATAGGTTTCCTGCCTGAGCTGGGGGTTGGACTAGATGACCTCCATGGTCCCTTCCATCATCATCATCATCATCATTATTATCACAAATATATAACAATAACTGAGGAAAAAAAGAAAAGGTCCTTATCCTTGGAATAATCTAAAGTTATCTTTGGAAACAAGCCATTTATTCATTTAGCACAGGCATGCTTTGGATAATATACAATAATTCTCAAAGGTTGTTTCCATCTGGTATAACTGGAGAAAACAGGAAATTGGAATAAAGTAAATGGTCTTTTATGGTATTGCACATTTCCCACCTGAACATTTACCAAAAAAATACAAACACAGCAACTTGAATTTCACCAAGGAATTTTGTTTAATCATAGGATGTCATTCTTGATGGAGACAAGTTGCCATCCCATATTCTATATCTATATTTTCTCCTTTGTCGAGAAGGAAAAGATATTGCAATTCCTGTGATTCTTATTTTTTTATTATTTTTTTACAAAAAGGCTATGTCAGCTGTAGATGGCAGTTAGCCTTGTTTGTCACACTTATCTCAATTAAACTTGTGAAAAGCAATAACATACCCTGGTGTGTATATAAACTTGTGTCAGTATTAAACTACTGAGTGATCTATACCTGTGGTTATAACAAGAGTTCTTTTCAAGGTCAATGAAATAGTCATACTTATAGGTGAAAGCTTTATTCACTAAATGCAGTTTATCACTAGTTTTTAAAAGCTGTATTATTATGGTTGGTCTCATAGTCAGCCTGATGTCTAGATTGTATTTGGCATTTTCGTCCACTACTGAGTTCTTCCCAAAGACCTGGGAAAGACAGATGTTGATGTCTGATGGTGTTAGAGGCTTCATTACAGGATGTAATTATTATAGGTGGTTACATACTCCTCTGATGAAACCTGTCCAGTATGGTTGAACCACTGACAGAGGAGAGCCTTAGAGCTATCTCAAGATAGTGCCTCATTGGGGGATGATGATGATGATGATGATGATTTATTCCTTTGTATAATTGAAAAAACAATCAGCTTGGAGCTTTGTTTGGTGAAACTTGCTAAGCTAATGAAGCAAACACTGAATATATATAATATAGCACAGTTTCAGTAAAGATTGCACTAAATCTATATAATGAAAAATATCCCATTGTTATGATGACACAGGGTTAAGAAACATTAGTCAATAATTGTGAATGTGTTAATAGGAATCATTACAAGGAGAATGATTGCTTAAGTACTGAAGGGTAAAAGTCAGTAATTATTAAGTGAGATTCATTTGCCAGCTTGCCAAGATACAAACCCATATTTATTACTTTGGAAAAAAATCCAGTGTTTTCTAAATAGAAGTTTTGTATTTTGACTTTAGTAAGGTTTAGATAATCACTTTGTGTAAATGTTCATGAAGATTAAAGCTCTTTTTCTTTTCTAACATTTATTACGTACACACATACAGTATGTACATATATATTGTATGTAGTTTTGCAAAATAATTTAGTTCTGAAACCAAATATGTTTTAATATAAATGTATTTCAGCCTTAGGCACTAAAGAGTAATATCAATCTATACTGGATGGGAAGTTAACATTTGATATACATAATTCATGCAACACTTGTTTGGAGCCAAAGAAAATTAATTACACTTTATTCCCATTGAAATTAGTAGGACAAATTAGTAATGACTAAACTAAAATCCATTCATTTCACCAGGAATAAAGCAGACCTTACATCCATTGAAAAGTGATGATTTTGTATCTTTCTCAAATGAAACAAGGTGACTGGTTGATTGTTTTTAAAGATCATCTGTAATAGTATGAAATCATTGGAATGGTTTTAAAGAATCATTGTAATAAAATGAAATTCAAATTAGCATGGTGTTCATGGAATATTGAAAAAATCCAAACAGTTTGTTATTATTACTTTACCTCTTTCAATGAGATGATTCTTACTTGGCAGTAAAAAATCAGGAGACTGGCATCACTTTTTCCAACTAACAATTTTTTTATTAAAAGACATAAACGTATGTGAAGTGCAGCTTATTTCATCAGAGGCATAAGTGACTAAACTGATGTAGGATTTAAATTGGGGATGGAGGGAAGATAAGGTGATCATACACATGACACACTTCATCACATGTGAAGGTATTTTTGAGAGCCAGTGATGGTGCTGTTGCTCTAAATTGGGGGGGGGGGTAAAGTAGACTTCTTGAGATGTCTGCTCTTTCTCAAGAAGGACCTAATGCACTAATGTCATGTACACCACAACGTTAGATCTTGCCCCTGTTTCAGAGGTGGTGCCCAGAATGGAAGTGGTCTTTGCGAGTTGATTGAGAATCTAACAGGGAAAATGGAAAGGAAAGGAAAAGAGATTCAATGGAATAAAGGCAAGATGCCATCTGATCATTTTCTCTTTCCTAAGAAAAAGCTAGATGATTTGCAATTTTGATACCCTTTATAAGACCTTTTAATGTGTTTGCTTTGAAGAGAGCAAGGTTCTACATTTAGGCAAGAAAAAACAAATGTACAGGTATAGTATAGGCAGGACAAGAAGCAATGCATGGAAATTAATCAAGGAGAGAAACAACCTAGAACTAAGGAAAAACTTCCTGACATTAGAACAATTAACCAGTGGAACAACCTGTCTCCAGAAGCGGTGAATGCTCCAACACTGGAAGTTTTTAAGAAGAGACTGGACAGCCATTTGTCCGAAATGGTATAGGATTACCTGCCTGAGCAGGGGGTTGGACTTGATGACCTCCAAGGTCCCTTCCAACATCATCATCATCATCATCATCATCATTATTATTAAATATATGAATAATAAACAAAAATAATGAAAATATACGTGTAAAACATATTCACCATAGGCATTTTGTATACATGATGGAATATTGTTCCTTACATGTTCATATTTCAGCCACATCCTCAATCAGCATTTCACCTTGTTTTTAGGATCAAGTATATTGGAATCAGGAATGAATTATGGAACTACCGAATTATTCTAAAAGCCATAATTTACTTACCAAAGCATAAGACTGGTAAACTGTTCCAAAACAAGGCCACAATTTCAAATAAAAAGAAACCTGACATCTTTCAATATTCTGTCATTGTCAGAGACTTTCAAAATTGTTAAGAAACTGTGAGAAAAACTCCTTAATGTGCCCAGCTCATTGGTATTCCCAAGCTTTTCTACCAATTCATATCCCTTTTGGTCCCTGTTTAAAAGCTTAGAAGCTATATTTATGTTCTTAGGCCTGGTAAGTCTCCTGAAAGCAGCAATTTTGAGTTGTCTCCGAATATGGCATGTGACCTTTTATTTACAAGAGCAATAAATCAAAAGCATAAGAGTGTTACATTAGGATAGTGTTACAGATGGAGAACGTCCTACTTATAGTAATTGAGATGATTGAAAGTATAATGCAGATATAATGCAGAGAACCTATTTGGAAAGAATTGATGGGATTTATTCATCTCTTTCCTTAAAGCAATACTTTTCAATCTTACTGGCTAGGGAATTCTGGAAGCCACAGTCCATATATGCAAAAGTTGTCAGAATTAGGAAACTGCCTGAAAGCAGCATGTAACATCTGGTTTTCCTCTCCCGGCCATGTAACATAATTCCTGCTGTGCTTTTATGCTCAGTTCACTTGCACATGTGTTTGCCTGACCACTCACACACAAGCAGAAATGGGTTTTGTTTGGTTTTGTTCAGTCCTTCAATTCTCCTGGATGAGTGAACCATCTACAGCAGAGGTCCACAACCTTTTGGGCACCATTGACTGGTTCCGTGGAGAGTGGTTTCTCTATGGACCGTAGGGTACCTGGTTTTGTGTGCTACCTGCATCCCACGGATGGGGCTTTACTTGTTTGTGTGGACCGCTTGCTGGCATGCCATGGACCAGTACTGGTTCACGGATCGGGGATTGGGGACCCCTGATCTACAGCATTACATCAAATAACTATATCATTCCTCATAAAGAAAGACATGGCTCAGCTAATCCCCGAGTCAATCTAATTTCAAAATCTCATCCCTTATATCACACTGAGCCAAGTATTTAAAAACAGTCCAGATTCAAAGAGCACCCCAACTAGGGACTCCTTCCAGACCATTTTTCTCATTTCAGAGGAAAAAAAAAATCCCTTTTTAGATCAAGAAGAACCCAAACATTTGATCTCTCAAGATATCTTCCAACCTTGAAACCTTCAACTTGTCTAGATTTCATTTTCACCTGTGTCCCATCTCATCCTATCCACAATCTACTCCAGGCATGAGCAGCCAAAGGGCTCTACTTATCTGATGAGGAAGAAAAGGAGGAATAAACCAGGGTATCATCTACATAAAAGTGACACCCAGCCAACACACCTGATAATTTTATAGGGCACCTTCAGCTAACCGTTAAATAGCACTGGAACAAAAGTAGAGCAATATCTTCCCTATGCTTTCCTCTGAAATTACCATCAAGGTAAGAGTGGGACCACTACAACACCATACCAACTTCCTTGCTCAATGACATCAAGTTCAAGCCTTGCTCAATGACACCACAAGAGCCGCTGAAACAGCAAAGAAAAAAAAACAAATTATCCTGCTCCTGATGCAAATCTTCCATCACTGCAGCTAGTGCTACCTCTGTGCCGTGATCAGATCTGAAACTGAATTTAAATGGCTGGGTCCAACTAGTATTCCATGAAAGATCATCAGCAAATTTCAGGTCCCAGAGCTAGAATGGAGGTTAAAAAAATAAGGAAGGAGATAATGACAAACCACTTCTTTACTATTGTCAGGAAGCTTGCCTCTACTGAAGGTTTTGCCAACAAATAATACCCCCCTCCCCAAAAAAAACCACCCTTAACCAGGCAAAGGTAGTTTTGCAACTGACAGGGAAAAGTTGCCAGACAAAGAATACCAAGGATTGGGGTTTAGCTATTGCTTGAGGAATAGACAGAAGAGCCACAATTAAGACAACTATCAGACAGAAGATAACTGGGCAGGAACGTAAGGTGTGCAAATGTCTCAGACATTTACAGTTCTCACAAGGATAAAAGGGAGCTAAGGGGAAGCACATTCAGACTTGAGATTCTGTTACTATAACTTTACAATAAAAGTAATACTGAACTACATGACATTGGATTCCCAGTCTGTTCTATTTTGAAGGGCTGATAGCTACATTTGGAGTAACACGGGTTGCCAAACACTGGATTATATATTGACACATTGTGATAAAGAATTAATTGTGGTTTATTCAATGAACCTTGAATAGGCATTTGTGAATCAGATCTCACTTCTGCTACACAGGTAGACTGTCCATTTAAGAGAATGGAGAATTTATAGCCAAAATTGAATACAGGCGGTCCTTGACTTACAAAGTTACAATGGCGCTGAAAAAGGTGACTTATAATGATTTTTCACACTTATGACCTTTGTAGCAGCCCATGTGATCAAAATTCAGATGCTTAGCAACTGGTTCATACTTATGAACATTGCTGTGTCTCAAGGTCATGTGATCACATTTTGATGACCATAATCAATGGGGAAGCCAGATTCACTTAACAACCGTAGTACTAACATCAACTGCAGTGACTCACTTAACAACGGTGGCAAGAAAGGTCGCAATATGGGACAAAACTCAGTGTCTCACCGAACAATAGAAATTTTGGGCTCAGTTGTGGCTGTAAGTCAAGGACCACCTGTACACAGAAGCAGGAAGAAAGGGAAAATAAAACCACTCCATTTTTTTGTGGCCTGTGTAAATCTATCATGTTAAAAACACTTGGGCAGATTAAAAGATTTTGTTTTTCTGGTATAATACTGACTTTGTCCTCTCAGAAAAGACCTTTTGTTTTAGGATGCTCAAGAGACCAATGAAGGATAACAAATGTGTCTTGCTTGTTTATTTCAGATAACTGATATGGTCATTCATCTTATAAACCATAACTCTAGGCAGCTTCCATTAATATTAATACAAACATGTAAAAAATAATAAAAACCAAACAATCCAAAAAGAAACAGCACCTGGTGCCCTCAAGCAACAC
Source organism: Crotalus tigris (assembly GCF_016545835.1). NCBI lineage: Eukaryota > Metazoa > Chordata > Lepidosauria > Squamata > Viperidae > Crotalus > Crotalus tigris. Next base: position 877,561 of record NW_024096565.1, read on the forward strand.
TCCCCAATAACAGTAACAATAACAACAGTCACTGGGCTCCAACTTCATCAGTCCCAAGCCAGCTTTTAGGGCAAGCTATCCACTTGCCTAAATTTCACATTCTCCAGCACAGGAGATGGAGAATCTACCAATGGGTTTACTCTGTCTTCCTGCCCAATCAGATCAAGTCAGCCAAACCTGCTACACCTGTCCTGTACTAGGGTGTCCCAGTCTCGACTTGATCTTGCCCAGGACAGATGTACAAGTTTGGCTCATAGGCAGGTAGATAAGAATCCCATTGGTGGATTTTCCATACTACCACAGTCTCCTGAGCAGTGCTGGGATCAGCGCTGCTTCAGCTTGACTGCTAAACACCTGAATCCCCTCTACTTCTCAGGTAGAACAGAGGCTTCCGTTCTCCCTTTCCTTCCCACAGACAGCACTGGGCTCAGTGCTGCAGTGATTCCCTTTCTCCTACCTTCATCAGGGATTGGCTTTTTTACAGCTTCCATTCGTCAGAGCTTGCGGCTGCAGCTGTGGTGGCCGCGTGCACGCGCGTTAGCTGGATTAGTCCTTGGGCACTCACGCATGGTCGAATCAGGCCTCCAGGGGCCTCTTTGCCTTTTGGACTCGGCGGCCGCCTTCTGGGTGGTCACTGGCTCATCTGTTTCGCCAGAGGGTTCCTTAGGTAGGAGTGCAGGCCAATTTCACCCCTCTTCTTGGTCAGTCGCTTTGAGAATTGCACTCATTGACACAGCTGCCATTTTGTGGACCGCGTGGCTACCGAAGTTTTCCCATCCAAAGGACACACAGGGAGGAGGGCTCTCCCCTCCGCTGCTTTCAGACACTCAGTTTTCTCCAGTTTTCTCCAGTGGGGTGGTCCGGCTCCATTCCTCCCCACATCCAATTGGCATAACTTCTTCATTTGGCACAGGGGAGCCAGGCTGGGTCACGGCTGCCATTTTGAGCGGCCTTCAGGGTCGTTTCACTGGCCTGCAGGCCCATGCATTCTGTAGCTCTCTGAGGACCAGAAACAAAGAGTTTCTCCTAAAAGCCTCTGGGATCATTTAATAAAATTTCACATTTTATTAAAAATGGTCACGTTGATTTATGAACAATATGCTTAATAAAATATTAAGCAAGGAAGATTTCTGAGTATAAATTATTATTTCTTTATTATGTAAATTGGGCATCTTTCATTCCTTCACTTACCTTACTGCCTTTAATTCATAAAAGCTCTGGGATTGTTTATCATGTTTATTTCATAACAGTTAATTACTTGCAGCCATAACCACAAACTGCTAAAGTGAAACGTGTTGTCAAGACAAATGTGGGATGGGGACTTAAAAGGAACACCTGTACCTTGTTATTTCAAAGCAGGTCCACCTTGTGCTTTTAATAGACCCCATAACATAAATTTAGCTACAAGTAACACAACAAATGGAAACATCTGTATGGGCTATGCAGCAATAGATGTTGGGCTGGGATAAGATGTCTGGCTTCTGCTCCACTTTCAAAGATTCTTGGAACCTTAATAATTTAAATTGAATACCACATTTTTCGATAAAGAAAAGAAAATGAGCCATAACTTATTGGATTAAGACAAGCAGCGAAGCTACTTAAAAAGAGAATCTGTTAATTCGCACACCTATAATGCCAGCTCTTCCCACAGTAAATCACATGCAGACATTACAAGATACACTGCACAGAGCTTCCTTTAGGAGAAAGATGGATCAATTAATAGAATGAATAGGCATACTGCTTATCCTACGTATATCTTGATAATATGGTTTCCTGTGCACCAGAAGGCAAGCAAAAAGTGGTTTATGCACATATCTCTTAATTGAGTGACAGGGACAAAAGCCTTTCCCTACACTACTACGAAAATGATAGACAATTGACATATCTTTTGGACTAGATGATTTAGTTAGTAAAACAGTCAGAAAACCAGCTTGTCAGGGATAGGCCTTAGGCAGAAAAGGAATGAGCCAGGAACTATGAGGTTACTTCCTTAGGCAGTTCTCAGGACCATCAGAGAATCAAGAAGCAGGTCAAGAGCATGTTGGAAATCATGACTAAAGAATGATAGGGAAAAGTGAAGAATAGGGATGCAGAGAAATATCGGTGTTCAGGCAACCAATCTGGGAGAAAAAACTCTGGAATCTGAAGATCCTTGGTTAAAAAATTGCTCTCTGTAATTTGAGTTTCAGCAGATGGAGCTTCACATCAATCCAGATATCCAGATTCCAGATAGAGCATAGGAAAAAAAAATCTAGAGCATGGAGAGAAATAAGTAACATAGCCATCTACTGGATGCTAATTAGCTTTCTCTTAAATTAGCAGACTTTTAAATTATATGGAATCAACACCAACCAGTTGAAGAGTAAAACAAAATATAGTAAACTCCAAATTATTCAGTATTATAAAACTGGTATTATTTTCAAGATGGACTGAAGAATGTTATGTTCAATTTTTACTGGCAGATAAGGACCCCAAGGTAACAGTTGCTGCTGCAGAGTTTGTTTTTTCAGCTTGCAAAACTCTCACATTGTTGATAGCAAAACAGTGCAATTGCAACTTTTTACTTTACTTTTGTATATTCTATTGTGTAGGCTACATTTTATTTAGAAAGTCTTATTTAGTTTGGATCATTAATGTGTAAAACTTGATTTGATTTCAGTGGTATTTAATATGAAGAGATCTAACAAGATCTTTCATTTTATAAGGGCACCATAATGGCAGATGGAATTCAACGTACTTGTGAAATTATTTGAGGATTTCATTTTCCTAAATCTGAGCCATTTGGTGTATATAGTATTATTATATTTGGGCTGAGTAAGTAATTAGAAAGTTGTTTCTCTTAAGTGCTGGCATCCAGTTGAACCTCAGGGCCTGCCTCTATATATTTGGAAGACCTTCTATGAAGGTCTAGCTCAGCAGTCTTCAAACTTGGCAACTTGAAAACTTGTGGACTTCAACTCCCAGAATTCCTCAGCCAACTGAAGTCCACAAATCTTCAAGTTGCCAAGTCTGAAGACCCCTGAGCTAGGTCCTTCTCCCAAGCATTGGGCTAGAAGGGCAGTAAGCCCCCAAAATGTGCAATCACTTTGCAGATGGGCAGCATGAGTATTAAAGAAATACAGTAAATAAGTTAAAAATTGTGATACCATGGTGTAAAGCACATAGCTTTCTTTTGTAAGTCTACTTCGTCTTTATGTTTTTATTGGCTATTGCAAGCTGGTTCAGATTGCTGTATAAAAGAAGGATGGTCGTATAAGTCCCTTAAATCAATAAATTGTTCATTGACTGCATTGTAACCAAGTATCATTTTTACTGAATCTTTCCTGACTATGACTTTTTTTTCTTTTTCATGTCCTGAGCAGTAAACAGTTTGATCTGCCCAAAATAATCCATTTGCTGATTTGTAAGATGTCACTGTGTAGTTGACCCATTTCATTTTTCACTGTATTGAACTTTCCTATGTTCTTCTTACATTCCATTTTGCCACTGTAATTCTGTACTTGTGACTTTGATTTTTCTTTCCTTGCATGGAAACATCAGCAAGAAGAAGGGTTTATATCCAGTTTTTTCAACCATGCCACTAGTTCTCTCTCTTGTTAACATGTTGAATACCATTCAATCTAAGGGGCTCATCATCCACTAATATATTGTCACCATGTCCATCTAAGTGTTTTTATTGGTAAAATATAAGATGTTCCCTTCCCTACAGTTTGAAGGGATATCTTTGCCATTGTCACTGAATGAAATGTCTGCCTTTATCATTTAGAGTCATGGTGGTGCAGTGATTAGAATGCAGTATTGCAGGCTAATTTTGCTGACTGCCAGAAGTTTAGTCCTGACTGGCTCAAAGTTGATTCAGCCTTCTGTCCTTCCAAGGTCGGTAAAATGAGGACCCAGATTGTTGGGGGCAATATTTGTAAACCGACTTAGAGAGGGCCTAAAGCTCTATGAAGCGGTATATAAGTCCAGTGCTTTTTTTGTCATAGAACGCACCAGAAAACAGATCCGGCACCTTTTTTTGATGGATTTTAAAAGTAACTTTTGAAAATTTGATGTTTGGTCCATATGGACTTGAATCATCCTGTCAAGCATAGCAGGTCGGCGGAAAAATCATTAAAACAGTGCGTGTGTCGAGTCCGATGAATGCATACTTCGTCCACTCTGGTTGTGATGGTGCTGCTCAGCTAGTGATTGGTTGTGTGCTTTCTGCGAGTGGCACTGAGTGCTTACTGTGAGCGGTGACCATTATGTTTTGTTACCTAACTGACGTGTGGGTATGTGTACAGTGATTAACTACGTGCGAAAGATAAATGATTTTTTTATTTTAAAAAAATCATTGGTGAATTGAAAATCTTTTTTTAATTTGTAGTGTAAAATTTACTATGAACATTTGCCTTAAATACAATAAATTAAATTTATGTTAAGAACTGAATATATATATAAAAGATTAACAAGATGTGATTCTAGCACCTTTTTTCTTACAAAAAAAGCACTGTATAAGTCTAAGTGCTATTGCTATTTACTTATATCCTGCTACCCAATCTAAGTGCCTGCTTATTTTAGATTACTTCACTTTGGGTAACTTTGCTATGAGTATATATTCTTGGCATATACTCCCGCCATTTTTCTCTCACTCCTCTGAGGAACATTCCCCCAACAGTACTTTGGAAAGTTGGGGGAAAAAAACTTCAGTGAATTAATAAGATGACATAGAAATAAAGAAAAACTAGAACTGTGGTATTAAAATTGAAAAAATGAAAGAATATTAAAATAGTGTGTTTGCCCATGATGGTCAAAGAAAGGCTGACCATGTTCTCCTATTGTTTTTGTGGAAACAGATTTACTGTATGTGCACTGACGAGTTTGCTCTGGATTACTTTATCTTGTTTTATCTGAAACCAAATAATGTTGCCAGTTCCTTAACATATTGGGTTCTGTCTGCTAATTCAAAGATTTGCTAGCTGTGACTTTTTAGAGCTTTGTATTTTAAAGCAAACAGCATACGATGTTGTTGCTGCAGGCAAAATTGTTTAGTCAAAAACAAGTTCATTCCAGAGTGTTTTTTTCCTGTGTATTTTTGGTAAATAGCTTGCAGAATTTTATTTGCTTGAGTGTGATTATTTCGAGATACTTTTCAAGGAAAAGAGGATAAACTAAAGGGAAACTTTTCGTTATAGTCTCCCCCCCTCCCATCTTTTAGGTGTAAGCCTGAACTGGCATAATCTATTCTGTTATGACAGTGCCCTTTATTTGTATGGATAAATTAATTTGGAAAGGTGTACTTCATCAGCTTCCATTCAGTTCCTCAGTAAACAAGGACACAGGCATACTTATACACCAACCAAGTAATGTATTATTTATTCTCTCTAGGGGCTTTCTGCTATTCTCTGTTGCTGTGTTTCCTATATAAATTATTTAATGTCCCACAAATGGAGCAGTCTATTGAGGTGGTAATTTAGATTATACATGGAGAACATGAATTACCCATCATAACTCCCACAGTCATATCCTTTCAGAAATACATTGCATATTTCCATAATGTGGATCTTATGACAGGGAAGCATACCTTAAAATGCATGTTATTGACAAGGCATAACATTAAGGAAGAAAAATGTATCATTCACAGGGTTTGTGTTCATTTACCAAACTGCATATGTATAGGCGATTTAGCCAACCCCAAAATGGCATCCTCTGCATATAAACTCCCATAATGCGACTCCCATAACTTCCAATACTGTCAGGGAAGAAATAGGGCATGCTAGTTAGGAAGTGTACTGTTGAAGACTGAGGCAGTGAGACTTGTAGTTTTATTTATTGATCTACCCTCCCCCCCACTTCAGTAAATGAAAAGAGGATTCATAGGAAATAAAAACTAATCTGGATTTTACCAAGAGACTAAAAATATACCCCTGCTACATAATGGGCATTCAACTGAGCAGTTCGAAAAACTTTTATAATCAAAACAAGAGCCCTCAATTATTTGAAGCTGAAGCTCCTATGTGGTGCTTAGCTGAGCCATCTTTCTAATTTGGCTGCAATCTAGGGTTTTTTTTATTCTACATTTTATTTCAATTCTTTAAAAATGGAGGACTGTATTTGGATAGTGAATTGATGAAAGTGGAAGTCAGAGTTTGCTAAGACTCCTTTTTCTCAGTGGGTTTAACTGCTTTAATGGCTGGGTTCCATTAATCATGTAAGTGAGATGTCCGTGAAATTACCATTGCTAGGGTTCTGTCCTTTTCACCTGCTTTACCTGAGATAAATAGAACAGATCACCTTTCTAGGTTGAAGGCTCCCAAAGAGATTTAAGTAGGACTTCCAGGCTCTCTTTTATCAGTAACCAAAAATATATAATAGCCCTTGTATTTCATCTTAAACAGCAAGAGGTTCCTAAATATAGGAGGTCCTTCACCTTAGCATGGTATAATAGTTTCCCTACAGCTGTCTTTGATGAAACATGTGAGAGGATTCATTTACTGGTGTGCCTGTGTTCCTCAAAGTCCAGTTCAAAAACTATGACAAGAACCAGAACAATCTGTTCATCATTCTGCTTTTAAAGAAATTGTTTTGTCTGGAGATTACACTTCCAAGATTGCTCCCATTCTTTTGACACCATAAAATAATACTGATTTAGCATACTTCCAATTTATTCAATTTCTCAAATCCCTTGTTTGTTTAGGATCCAACATGCAATTTCCAGGCACTTTTGTGAATCATACAAGATTTATGATTTCATGAGCAACCTATGGATAACATTTGAAACTCCCAACTATTCATCTGTCTTCACCATAATTTTTTATATAGGAGAGCCTTGATATGGTCAATGTTTGGTGTGGTAAATCAATTATACTAATAGGAACCACCTTCCCTGATAACTTCACTTTCCATTATGTCCTTCTGGTAACAGTGTTTATGCAAGACATAATTTGCCACTATAAATGCATGTCTTAGATCTCTTTTTTATCACTTTTTATCATTTTATCATTTCATCCTTTACAGAGCCAAGGGCAGAGCAGTCATCCTCCTGAAATCTGAATAGAGTAGTAAATCCCTGGGTGAAGGAATCTGCCAAGATAACCCCAAACAGCTTATTATGTCCTAAGTCACCTGTGATCTTAGATCCGTGCACTTAGAATCTGAATCTCAGTCTTGATATCTATGGCTCATTAACTCCTCCGTGCACTATGAGTCCCACAGCTTAGCATATTCAACATCTTCATAAATTATCTAGATGAGGGGATAGAAGGTGAACTCATCAAATCTGCAGACAACACCAAGCTGGGGGAATTGCCAATACTTTAGAAGATGGACTCAAGCTCTTAAGATCTTGACAGACTTGAGCACTGGGCCCTTTCAAACATGATGCAGTTCAGTGGTGAGAAAAATGAGGCTTTACAGGAAAAACCAAATAAATAGGTATAGAGTAGGAGGTCCCAGGCTCAACAGCTGTAACTGTGAGAGTGATCTAGGTCTCCTGGTGATCACCACTTAAATATGAGTCATCAGTGGGCCCTAGCTACCAAAAAAGGCAGAACAGTTCTAGGCTGCATCAAAAGAGGAATAGCATCAAGATCAGGAGAGGTGATACTACCAGTCTACATTGCACTAATAAGGCCACATTTGGAATACTGTGTCCAGTTCTGGATATTTTGATACAAAAAAGATGCTGAGGCCCTAGAAAGAGTGCAGAGAAGAGCAATAAAGATGAAAAGGGGTCTGGAGGCTAAATCATATAATGAACAGCAAAAGGAACTAGATATGTTTAGCCTAATGAAGAAAAGACTTAGAGGAGACATGATAGCAGTCTTCCAATACTTAAAGGACTGTCACGGAGAAGAGGGTGTCCATTTATTTGCCATAGCACCTGAAGGCAGGACAAGAAGCAATGGGTGGAAGCTCATCAGAGGGAGATTCAACCTGGAAATAAGGAGAAATTTTCTGGTAGTGAGAACAATCAATCAATGGAACAGCTTGTTTCCTGGAGTTGTGGGTGCTCCATCACTGGAGATTTTCATGAAAAAATTGGATGACCATTTGTCCAAGATGGTATGAGGACTACTGCCTTGGGTAGGGGGGCTGGACTAGAAGACCTCAAGGTTCCTTCCAACCCTATGATTATTTGATTTTATGACTTTGGTTGTGGGTTAGAGAAGGCTTTTGCCAGATGGCAAGTGTATATTTTTCTTCCTACAGTAAGAAGGAAAACATAGTTGAAATGTATGTCATGGGAAACAGAAATGAAACAGGACTTATCAGTTTATGCCAATTCAAAGCAATACTTACTGTGCTTGGAAAATAAAAAAATAACTGGCTGTAGAAAAGGCCAAGAAACAAGAGACATTATTGCTGATGCAGGATGGATAATTGAGAAACCCAACAAGCCAATCAATCTGTGCTTTATGGACTATAGAAACTGTTTTTGTTATGTCAACCGTATCGAACTGTGGAATGTCCTTAAAAAATTTAGGGAATCCCCAAACATCTCATTATCCTCATGTGAAATTTTTAGATAGATCAGGAAGCCATAGTAGAAACAGAACATGATAAAACAGTCTATATCCAGATTGACAAAGGAGTGAGACAAGGCTGTATATGCTCTCCTTATTTATTCCATCTATGTGCTAAATAAATATTAAGGGGGGCTGGATTGGAAGAAGATGACTGGTTTTAAAATTGGAGGAATTGCTGTGCTGTTGACACTACTCTGACAGCTGAAAATGCAAATTATCTGGGAATTCTAGTAATGAAAGTCAAGGAGCACAGTGAAAAAAGTGGGATTATAAATTTAAAGAAAAATGAACTATTAATAGCACAAGTACAACCACCAACCATAGAACTGATAATGATGATACTGAAGTGATGATCCTTTTAGGACAGATATGGAACCAGCTGTCAAAAAATATGCTGCAAACTAAAGACCTTGGAAAAGATATTCGGATCTGTGCCTACAAAGGTCAGACATTTGCAGGCAATGATTTCCTTGTGACCCTAAAAAAGTTGGACTTTGAAGAAGCAGAATAGAAAGAGTGTTAGCCCTTTTTGAATTATAGTCTTGAAGTAGACAGCTGAATATACATGGAAGGCTCACAGAAACAGCTAGTTCACAGGAAAAAAAACAAACCCAGACAATCTTACTGGAATGATCAGGCTCAAATTATATTTCGGGCACATAATATAAAGATTTAACCCTCTGAAAACATCTATAATACTGGGAAATATGAAAAGCAAGAGAAGATAAAGATGCTCACCAGTAAGATAGGTCAATGATTACAGAGATGTTGGGTACTTAACCCTAAGCCTAACTCTTTGGGAACTGGTCAGCCTGCAGAAAGTCTACATGGGGAGTCATTGAGCGTCCACACTGACTTGATGGCATATAATCAACAAATAATCAGGTTCTTCCATAGAACATTTACAATGGCATACCTAGCTACTTCCTCTGAAATGAATCAGACCCAATACCCTTTAGTGAAATTTTGGGTATTCATGCCTGAATACCTGAATGGTCTTCATACCTGACGCTCCCCATTTTGTATCCAGACTCCAAGCATTAACCTGTTTTTTGCTTGATTTAAAAGTCCATTAATTATCCCAGTTATTTTGAAATGTTTTCTATTTATGCTGGCCATCAAAAGTACCTTGAGACTGTAGACTGCCTTCTAAAAACAATATATTAGTTTTGTTTAAGTGTGGTTTTGAGAAATGTGCTCACTTTAAAAAAAGGCAAAGAAACCAAAATGATTGGACATAGAGCCACAAAGTATTCTTTTATTGGAATGTGCTACAGCAGGGGTCCCCATCCCTCGGTCTGTGGATCGGTACCGGGCTGTGGCATGCCAGCAACCGGGCCCCACAAACAAGCAAAGCCCCATCCGCAGGATGCAGGCAGCACACAAAACCACACCCTCTCCGGTCTGTGGAAAAGCCTCTCTCCACATAACCGGTCCCTGGTGCCCAAAAGGTTGGGGACCTCTGTGTGACAGTAATCAATGGAGAAAGAAAGAGAGAGGGGAGGGACTCCCAAATGAAATGCTTCTATAGATTATATGTGTTTGGTCAGTTGCATTAAAAATAAACAGATGAAAAGAAGTAATACAATTACGCATTCAACTGGAATCTTTGATAAGATTGAAACAATTTCCTTATGGTGAATCCTTCCTGATATTATCAGCATATGCAATAATCAGCCTTGTTTCTATTGCAGTATTCTTTTGCACCACTGCATTCATATTCTGAAGGAGAACAGTCAGAACATAGAACCTAGAATAAGGGAGTTGAAAGGGACCGTGAAGAGGGCTTCTAATCCAAGCTCCTATTCACGCAGGAGACCCTAAACCATGACTATCCAGTCTTTTCCAATCAAGGATCACATTCAAGTAAACCTCCATAGTGGCCCACTAAAGTATTAGTACAACATGTCAATGGAGAGTCTCAGTCATCCAGGTCATAATTATCCCAAAGGGGTTTTTTTCACAAGGCAACTGGACTTCCTTGTTTTTCTTTGAAGATGTTTTGCTCCTCATCCAAGAAGCTCATCCAAGAGAGGTGAAGACGTTTCTTGGATGAGAAGCGAAACGGCTTCAAAGAAAAACAAAAAAGTCCAGTTGTCTTGTGAAAAAGCACCTTTGGGATATTAGTACAACAATTTTAAGGCCCATTCTAATTCTTTGCTCTGTTTTTCTTTTCATGTTCTTCTTATCCAAGAGACCAAACTGAATCACTAAGGTTATTTTGTTAATTTAAATGAAACATTTCACTTTTCTTTATGCATTGACTAAGTCATGATTTGAATATATTTATTTTGTTCTCTTTAATGTCCATTTCTCTTCTTGTTGTGAAACACATTGCCACATGGACTGAGACAGTGAGTTGTGGAAGGTCATCCAGAGAAGTTTCATGGATAAATAGGGAGCTGTGGGTTCTTGTCTGCTTTCATCTGGCATTCACACTTATTTCCCTAGGTTCCTTGAAATAACCTACCACTGATCCTTTAGTACTCAGTTTCTTGTCTTGCCTTTATCTTCTCCATCCTTCCTCTGCGAACTCCTATCTATATCAACTCCTATCCATATCCTATCCATTAAAAACTGGGTAGTTTGTAATACTCCTAATGCTTCGCAAGGAAATGTCATGTGTAGTGATTGTGCTGTTGAAAGAAATAGTTGCCTGTATAAAAAAATAAATTTAGGGTTCTTTTTTTCTTAAATCCTTTATACTTCACATTGATCTCAAGGGCTTCCTAGAACTTTTAGAAGTAAAAGTGGAAGCAATTCTGGAGACTTAATTGAACATAAATGTGACTTTTGTAGGATGTATTGTGCTGTTTATATGGCAAGAATATTGAATTTGAGTTCTCTTGCCATTTTCTCACAGGTCACCAATAAATTGAGTATTTTGAGAGAGGGTAGGAGTTGAGAAGTTTGGCTATGATTAAGATAATATAATGGATCATATATCCAGCAATGTAAAGATAAACGTTCTCTCTGTGTTTATAATTTATATTTATATGTTTATCTGGCATCAGACTAAAACATCAAGAAAATGTTCTATTTCAGCAATACAACCATCAAATTCATAGTTTGCCCCAAAATGTTTTTCTGCTTTTCCTGACATTTTCCTACTTCTTGTGTGAAGTAAACCATCAGTGCTGAAATTTTCTGTAGAACAAGCAATTTGTCACTTTCCAATGATGACACAAATTCCCCAAACACCTTTTTTTTATACTTTGAGCAATAGTTTCAGGATCTTCTTGTTTCTCTCTAGACTGCATACAAATTAATCAAGACAAGGGAACATGCAATTCCCATCCATTTCACATTCATATAACTTTGATCTAATCTAATGAAATAGAAATCTTTATTATGGTTAAAGACAAGCATAAGAAAAATAGTATATAAACAATAATTTTTAAAGCTAAAAATATAAAATAAGATTAAAATGATACATTAGTTAGCCATATATTTTATGTTTCTTTTGTACTTAAAGTTTTTATATTTCTTTATGATATGTTTTCAAATTTTTGTTTGTGTGTGTGTGTTTGTGTGTGTGTGTTGTTTTTTCAAATGTTCTTTAACCTTGCATAATTTATATTTTATAACTTTTAAAATTATTGTTTGTGTTCTGTTCTATTGTCATTATTGGTCATATGTTTTTCTATAAACCTAAAGGGAGTTCAGTTGACTTAAAAACAAGGGTGCTTAGATAGAGGTCAGTTTAATTTTGGACATATTGTGCTTCAGCATATTGTCAAAGTTACACTCACCTCATAAAAGTTTTCAGATGAGGAAGTGATGGACCATTTGCAGTATGGAGTCCAAGTAGACTGGTGGGCTAGACAATAAAGAAAAACTGGGTCAAGCTATTTTCATCCTGCAGATGCCCAGGAATTAGAAACTGAGAAACCATTGCTTAAATCTTCCATCTTCTTCTGAAGAGAGTATTCACTATCCACCAAGAGTCATTTACTGGAGCTTATTAAAAATTGTGGCGTAAACTCATTGTTCATAGGTAAGCAAAAATGATCTTCCGGACAGTTATCTTGCCTTCTTGCTTGCATTGGGCAAAACTGGGCAATTTTCAAGTAGTAGGTGATTATGTGCAGTTAGATGTGGGAGATAAATAATACTGTATTTTTTTTAAGGGCAAAGGGAGCAGTGCCTGATAATACCCAGCCAAAATGTCTGTCATTTGATTCATATATATTGGACAATATTCAACCACTACAGTCTGTGGTAATGTGTGATATAAAAAAATGAATAAATAAAAGTCAAGATAGAATGGACAACAGAGGCAGAGACCTTGCAGAATCAGGAAGTCATTTCAGTTAATTAAAAATACCAGGGGTTTAGAGATATATTTTTGCCCTGTTTAAGCTTCACAGTTCTAACTGTTCCTTCATCTGTGATTGTTGGTATCAGCTAGGCTAGGCTAGGCTGGGTTGTGCTAAACACCTTTGTTTAGCACAAGTTTTTCCTGTACGTGTCAAAATCCTATGACTGTTTATTTTTGTTTTTGTTGTTTTTCTTTTTACTCTTCTGTATATATTCCTTTGATTTGCTCTACTTGTTTACCTGACTTTGACCTCCAATTCCTTTTGGCTTTTATTGCTAAGCTCAAGAATAAATAGGACAATTAAAAGAACACCATGTTGTGAACCTGTGTGACTATATGATTCATTCTAAACAATAAAAGTGCTAAATATATTAAGGAATTGTAATCTGAAAATCATGAGTACTTTCCACACCTATGAAGTGAAAATATTGTTCTCATTTTGGAAGGAAACTGTATAAACATGCAATCTTGTCATTTATGTAGCATATAAAGAAGGGAGATACTGTAGAAGGGAGTGTTATCAATCACAGCTGTTTTTATAACTGAAGACCTGGATTTTCCAATGAGAACTCACATGAGTGTCTTCAATAAATGAAAAAGGCTCTCCACAACATTAATTTATCTTTCACACGTAGATAGTGATGAGATGGGGACAAAATTAGTGTCACCAACTCTCCTGCACCCAATTTTGCCAATTTTCATAACAACCGAACAGGCTATATCAGTGATGATGAACTTTTTAGAGACCGAGTGCTGAAACTGCAACCCAAAACCCACTTATTTATCACCGGGTACCAGGTGGGCGTGGCCCACTGGGTGGACGTGGCTGTGATGATCATGGCAGATTGGGTGGGTGTGGTCAAGGTGGGCGTGATCACCTCAATGTTGCTCGTGGAGAGGGACACCTGTGGGGGCCGGGCAGGGTTGGGGGAGATCCAGGGGACCGTGGGCAGGAGGCTCGTACTGCGGGGTGAGGCGAGGCAGGGCGGGGGATGCCATTGTCACAGGGCAAGGTGAGGCAGGGGCAGCTGCTGCCTGACACCATCAGCCCCTGCACACAGAGGCCAGTGAGCTCATGGGTACTGGGATACATCCGGCCATGTGGGACCTCGGCAAGTTAGCGGGCAGTTGGTTGAAGAGGGATGGTTGCCATCTCCAGGGCATGGTGTGTGTGCCCACAGAGAGAGCTCTGAGTGCCTCCTCTGGCACGCGTGCCATAGGTTCCCCACCACTGGGCTATATCTACCAATATGATCATGGGGATTGAGTATTGATGACACACCTTATACATGAATAGAGTTTGCTATTTGGATGATACTTAACTCTGTCACCTTCACGTGAATTGATTAAATACAGTAGTAATAGCCTCCTGGAGTGAGAAGTATCCAAATGTCCTGCAAATATTTTAATTACAGTACCAACATCCCCTGAGGATCTTGAACTGAGGATCTTATGAATTATTGTTCTTTGTGGTTATTATATTTGAAATGTATAGGAAAAGGAGATTATTTTTTTTCTTGGAAAAAAAGCTGCTGATAGGGAAAAACTGTGTTATCCCACTAAAGGTACCGTCACTTTCACATACTTTAATCAGCCCGCTATAATAAAGATTCTATCACTTTTAGTTATATTGTTGAAGTCTTGGCATCTTCAGGACAGAATAGATGAGTAAAGGTGAAAGAGAAATTAAGTTAAAAAGAAAAACTAGCTTAGAGAAATGCAGGAAGAGATTGAAATATGTCATTATATGGATAGATAAAAGGAAAAGTATAATGGCATAATCAAAAACTGGATAATGGAGGTTTTTTTCAGGTGACATTTTGGCTACTCAATTTGCCTTTGGGTTGCAAAAGCTGGCAGACTTGATTGGAAGAAAGTTAAACATAAAAGTTAAAAATATAACAGTGCAGGTTAAGCCAGAGGGATTCACCAGGTACAAATGTAGAATTGGAGGACCCATGCTCTACCCAATTTCTAATTCTTATGGCTCAACTTTTTCCATAATTGCAAGTTTGTTTAGTTTTCTTACTATCTGATTAAACACTTTTTTGGTTGGTGAGAAGTGTTTCTCTTTATCAGGGGTCTTCAAACTCAGCCCTTTTATGACTCATGGACTTCAACTCCCAGAATTCCTCAGCCAGGCACTCTGGCTGAGGAATTCTGGAAGTTGAAGTCCATGAGTCATAAAAGGGCTGAGTTTGAAGACCCCTGCTCTTTATGGTAGCTGAGCCTCCAAAAGTCAGTTCTGATCCCATTTTATTCTCTCTCTACCTCTTCCTTGGTGAGCTGATTTATCCTCCTGCTTTTCAGTATAATATATCTGCTGATGACATTCAAATGTACTAATCTTATGCCCAAGTTGATGATAATGATTTGAAATGAATTTCAGGTTGTCTAATGTTTCAGCATGGATAACAATTCGGGCTCAAAGTAGACCATAATCTAGTTCTTGGTAAAATAGAAAAATGTGGATTTGCAGATGACACCAAACTGGGGGGGGGATACCCAACACTCCACAAGATAGACTCAAGATCCAGAGAGTTCTTGACAGACTGGAACACTGGGCCCTCTCCAACAAAATGCAATTCAGTAGTGGGAAAAGTAAAGTTTTATCCTTAGAGAAGAAAAACCAAATGCTCAAGTATAGAATAGGCAGTATTTGACCCAACAGCAATAACTGAGAGGGATTTAGGAGTTCTAATGGACAACCACTTAAATATGAGCTATTAGTATGTTGCAACTGTCAAAAATCCCAAAGTAGTTCTACACTGTGTCAACAGAAAGATAGTATCAAGAGCATGTGAAGTGTTAGTATTGCTATATACTGATTTGGTACAACCACACTTGAATACTGCATCCAGTTTTGGTCACCATAATTTTAAAAAAAAAGATGCTGAGACACTAGAAAGAGTTCTGAGAAGAGCAACAAGGATGATTAGGGGACTGGAGGCTAAAACATATGATGAATGGTTGCAGGAACTGGGTACATCTAATCTAACAAAGAGAAAGACGAGGGTGACATGATAGCAGTCTTCCAATATTTGAAGGGCTGTCACAAAGAAGAGAGTGTCAGCCTATTCTCCAAAGCGGCTGAGGATAGGACAAAGAAGTAATGAATAGAAACCTATCAGAGAGATACAATCTAGTACTAGGGAGAAATTTCCTGACAGTGAGAACAATTAACCAGTGCAACAGTTTGTCTTCAGAAGTTGTGGTGCCCCATCACTTGAGGTTTTCAAGAAGATATTGGACAACCATTTGTCTGGAATGGTATAGGGTCTCCTGCTTGAGCAGTGGGTTGAACTAGAAGACTTCCAAGGTCCCGTCCAGATCTGTTATTCTGTTCTGTTCAACATTAACAAATATGAGATCTTGGTTTTTCATTCTGATGTTTTTCCAACTTTGTATTTGTTTCTAAGGCTGTTAAGTGACCTAGGTCTCCAGGGACTTGAAGCTATTTGTATCAGCAACAGTTAAAGTCTATACTTTCTATCTAAAGGTAAAGGTTTCCCCTGTCTTATCATTTCTGACTCTAGGGGGCAGTGGCATCTCTGTTTCTTAGCCAAGGGAGCCAGCAATATCCAAAGACATTTTCTGTGGTCATGTGACCAGTATGCCTATGCACCAAAGCGCACAAAGTGCTGTTGCCTTCCTGCTAAAGTGGTACCTATTTAGCTACTTGCATTTGCATGCTTTTGAACTGCTAGGTGGGCAGGAACTGGGGCAGATAATGGGCGCTCATCCAGTTGTGCAGTGCTTGGGTCTCAAACCCGGATAGTCAGCTTTCCAGCTGACAAGCTCAGCATCTTTAATTATCACACTCCCACTTTCCATCTAATAAATGTTTTTCAGATCTTCTGGTTCCTCAAACTTGATTCAGTGAATGTTCTCATGCCAAGCCTGTTTGTCTCAGTCCTAATCGATTTTCGTACTAGTTACCCTTCCAACTGCACATCAATGTTATTCATACAGTCTTGGCTCCTTCCCACTTTTTCCATATCTTTATGCACTACAGGCTCTTCACTGCTCCCTAAGGAGAGCAAGGATGCAGTATATGTTTTTGGTTTGATCTCTGGAGCCTTGTAGTGCAACAATATACCTCCCCCTTCTTTATTTATTCCAGCTCAGATGAATTGTGCAGCTCACAGGCCCTTTTGGTGGTTATGTCTCCCTTAGGTTTTCACAGCTAAGGGCTTTTCAAGGCTTGGTCCTAGGCTATGGAATCAGTTTTCTAATACTCTTTGGAGCAAAACTAATTTAACATATTTAGGAAAGATTTAAAGCCATATTTATTTCAGCCTGGAGCATAGTCAAATAAATGAACCATACCCTAGACAATAGTGAAAAATTCCAGCCTGAGCCAGGCAGATAATATATTGGGATTTAAATTTTATGTTTTATGGAATCTTTAACTAGTATCCTATTATTGGTAATTTTAATAGAGTAAGGAATTATAAGTTTGATTGCTTTACTTTTTTGATCATTGCAAATTGGCTGGTTACTAGTTTTTTTAAAATGAAAATGTGTTTTAGAAGGCTTTCCTGAAATCAGGGAAAAGCCCGGTGGAAATTCTTCATCCATTTCCCTATAAGGTCCTGTTCTCCAATCCTTATAGAGTCACACTGTAAGGGTAAATGAAGAACAGGATTGATGAATCATCACATTCTTATTTTCTTCCTTAGGAAAAAAAAAATAAACATTCCTTGGACCAATTATATTTCATAAATTAAAACATTGAAGGTTTTCTGCCATTGTAACATTAACAGAGTTCATCACAATGTAATTAGAGGACAAAACTGCGAAGAGATATAAAACCTGGCTGTTAATTTTTTTATTGCCTGTACCCCCAAGGTGATCAGTTTATTATTTCTACCAGCATATTTCAATGCCCTCGTTAGTATGCACGAGCTTTCAGGGAGTCAGATATTTGCCCTATTCACTTACTCTTAAGTACCATACCCAGAATTAATTGTAGCTTCAAAAGAAAAAAAATTAAGTGTCACCATGGACAATTCAGGAAAGCCATCTGCTGTCTGTACAGAGGCTGTCCATGAGGAGGAAACAAGGAGAGCAGGAAGCTGGCTTTTCCTTCTCTGGAGTTTGCAGGTGAAAGGATGGGCAGAATTAGTCAGTGTGTGTGCATTAAAGTGCAAAGCCGTCATTGCCTACAGTTGGAGACAAAAAACTGAGCCAGATGTCTCACTGTTTCTTCCCAGTATGGCAATTCTTGTGAAAGGAACAGCATTTTTATATGCTAGGAAGAACAAGGGATCATAGGTAACAAGCAATTAACAGATCAAAGGGTAATTAACTAAGTTCTAAAATAAAGTTGTGAAGGTGACAGAGGCTGTTAAGCAGGGAATTGTAACAAGGAAAGGATAATATGCTCTATAGATCAGTTAAGGATTCACCAGTCCATTTAGTCAAGGTCAAATCCTGAATCCATAATTAGAAGTGCCATAACATAGATAGATTAGATAGATGATAGAGAGATAAGATAGAGAGATAGAGAGAGAGATGATGATGATGGTGGATGGATGGATGGAGGGAGGGAGGGAGGGAGGGAGGGATAGATAGATAGATAGATAGATAGATAGATAGATAGATAGATAGATAGATAGATAGATAGATGATGGATGGATAGATAGATAGATAGATAGATAGATGATAGATATTGGTGTGATAGAGATGATGATGGATGGATGGATGGATAGATAGATAGATAGATAGACAGACAGACAATGATAGAGATGATAGATAGATAATGATTGAGATGATAATAGAAAGATAAAGTTGGTGTAGATAGATAGATAGATAGATAGATAGATAGATAGATAGATAGATAGATAGATAGATAGATAGATAGATAGATAGATAGAAGAAGCTTTATAATAGGGGTGTACAAATCAGGTAGGAATGTAGGAAAGAGGTGGATCTCCAGGTATGAGGGGATATTTTCCAGAGGAAAAGAGGCAACTCAGTCAGGTACTATGTAAAAAACAAAGAGGGTGAAGAGAACTTCTCCCTAACAGTTCACAAAGTATACTATAGATGAAAACAGCGGAGTGCTCAGTCTGGCAAGATTTTGTCTATAGATATGAAACAAAAAGAACTCAATTTGGTGGAATCACCACAAGTCATTCTTGGTTTTGGATTTTGATCCCTTCAAATATTGTCCTAGAACTTGATTTCTTTTCATTTTCTCTTTGTCACTTCTCACAAAGTCCTTCCAAACTGTAACAAATTCTTTTGTAAATCCAATATAGGGAAGTTATCCAGATCTCTTTTTCAGTTTATTATTTGTATATTCCTCTTAATTATTATGACATCAACTAGCTTCCTTTGTATATCCATTGTAGCATCTTTTCCTTTATCATTCCTGTAGCTGTCACTTTTAAATCCACTGTCAAATCAGTATCTGTGTTATCCAATAAAGCCTGTTCCTCTTCCATAACATCTTTAAAAGACATAATGTCATCAGAGGTGTGCGATGACTCAGCGGTTAAAGACGACAGCTAGAAAGCTGACAGCCTAAGTTCAAGACCCAATGGGATGAGCTCCCATTACTTGCCCCAGCTCCTGCCAACCTAGCAGTTTGAAAGCATGAAAATGCAAGTAGATAAATAGGTATCACTTTGGTGGAAAGGTAACAGCATTGCGTGCACCTCAACATATAGTCATGCTGGTCATGTGACTATGGAAGCATCTTCAGATAATGTGGCTACCTCAATTAGGAAACGGAGATAAGCACTAGAGTCAGAATCAAATGAACATAAAATATTTTGTTCTATTCTATATTAGTAAGTCAAGTGTTCTTCTCCATTAACAGTAATCTTTAGTTCCTTCTGGTTCCCCTTATTAACCAACTTTCAAAATCTAATTTTCTCATGGTGTTTTTTTTTAAGAACTTGAAACAAAAACATTTTCCCACGGGAGGAATTCTTATAACTGATTTCCAAATCTTATTTCAAATACATCTGGACCCATTTGTAACTTTCCAAAATTAGCATTCTAATCATGTTTTTGGTGATTTTTTTTAAAAAAAATTAAGTCCTTAAATTTGTATTTAAAACCTCTTTCACTAAGAATTAATGGAAACTCACCTGGTACTCTAAAACCTGCCATTATGCAGATTCCTAATAGCTGAAGGGCAGTTAAAAAGCAATTTCCAAAAGTGATTAAGAAATGAGGCTCAGCAAAACTTTTGTCCATAAAAGCCACAGCACATTACAGCCGTGAGTTTGGTTGGAATCCCTCAATTCTCAGCTGCTTGACTCACAAGTCAACCACAAAAATCTCAGATCCTGCAGGCTATTCACAAGAAGCAGCTGTCCAGAATACAGTTGTATAAACTCACAGTTTCTTTGCTGGAGATTGGCTAGCTTTTACTGTCTAGCCCAGTGGTTCTCAACCTGTGGGTCGGGACCCCATTTGGGGTCGAACGACCATTTCACGGGGGTCGCCAAACAAGGCTGTCCGCCATTTTTTCTCCTTTTTCTTTGGCCACGCCCCTGGCACCCGGTGATGTATAAGTGGTTGGGGGTCACCACATGGGGAACTGTATTATGGGGTCGCGGCATTAGAAAGGTTGAGAACCACTGGTCTAGCCACTGATCTCACTACAACTCCATTCCTTTGGAGACACCTCATTTGCCATGAGTCCTTGCCAGAAGTTCATATACTCCTGTTAAATTTTTAAAGGAAAAGATAGTGACTTTCAAATTATTAGGCAAAATATTGTGCTGATCTTATGCATTCTAGTATGCCTTAAAAATAAGCTCTCACTACAGGTATCCTTGACTTTGTTTAACGACCATTCAACTCTGGTGTTGAAAAAGATCTCACACTTAATGGCCAGGGCAGCATTCCTGCAGTCATGTGATGCTAGGCAACCAAATTATGATAGCTGCAGTGTCTTGAGGTCACATGATTGCCATTTGCAACTTTTCCAGGGGAAAGTTTAAGCCGAGGTGGCGCAGCAGTTAGAGTGCAGTACTGCAGGCCACTTTAGCTGACTGTGTTCAGCAGGTCAGCGGTTCAAATCTCACCGGCTCAAGGTTGACTCAGCCTTCCATCCTTCTGGGGTAGGTAAAATGAGGACCCAGATTGTTGGGGGCAATGTAAATATATATATATATATATATATATATATATATATATATATATATATATACACATATATATATATATACATATATATATATATATATACATATACATTGCTTACTGGTGTACACCGCTTAGAGAGTGCTTGCACTTAAAGCGGTATATAAATCTCATAAATAAATAAAATAAATAAATAAATTCCAACAAGCAAAGTCAATGGAGGAAGCTGGGTTTTCTTAATGATTGCACACTTTGGTTGATGACTACATGATTTGCTTAAGGACCACAGCAAAAAAGTTTGTAAAATTAGATGTGGCTCAGTTAAAAAGCATTTTGCTTATTGATGGAGTTCCAGTTCCAATTTTACTCACAAGTCGAGGCTTATTTGTAATCATGTAGGTGTTCCATTAATGCCACATTGAGTGCTGCTTATGCAACAATTAAAAAAAAACTCTAAGTATGTGTTATTATCATTGTGTCTATCACACATCATCACATATAGAAATAGATTAAGTTATTTGGTGTTCTCTGAGCTTGCTTGTTTACTTGCAGACATTTCATTACCCAAACTAGGGAACATCATCAGTGCTAGTAAGGAGTGCAGTTGGCTGTCCGTTTATGTTCTAGTGGCTTGCCTCTCAGTGTTGGGTGGGGGTGATCTTAGAGGCTCTTTGGTTGGGCTGTTTGCTGTTGACTCCTTCACAGTATGCACACAGCAAGCAGGCCAACCAAAGAGCCTCTAAGATCACCCCCACCCAACACTGACAGGCAAGCCATTTACAGGGGTTCTCAAAGCTGGCTGAGGAATTCTGGGAGTTGAAGTCCACAAGTCTTAAAGTTGCCAAGGTTGAGAACTCTTGCATAAGAATATAAATGGACAGCCAACTGCACCCCTTACTAGCACTGATGATGTTACCTAGTTTGGGTAATGAAATGTTTTCAACAAAACAACCAAGCTCAGAGAGCACCAAGGACCCATCATGTCAACCCTGAGCCGCAAATATTCTCCTATATTAGATGAAGTTAGCTGCAATTGTCTCTGTTAGACACATGAAAAAAGGAAACTCAATTCAATACAAGAAGACAACAGAAAAGTAGGTACCGGTAGGAAAAGGAAATAGGAAAAAAAAACCATGTTTTCTAAAAAATGGAGTGAAGAGGATGAAAGATGGGTGGAAGAGGAATTACAAGTGGAAGGATGCAAAGGATAAAGAGAACATTCTTGGACAAGACAATCTAGCATTTATGCATATAATGGGTAAAAGTATAATGAAATTGAGGAAAAAGATGGGCGTGCAAGAAAGAGGAAGCTACAGTACCTTAAAAATAAAGCATCTCCAAATAAATCTGAGTCTCTCTCCAAATGCCTTAAAACAATGGCAGAAGAGTAAGACTCAACAAGCACAATGGGATACCCCCAAGTGCTCTGGTCTTCAGTCTTTGCAGAGGTGATGAAATTCATTGACTAGTTATTTGTGTTCATATCAAAAATCTCATTCCCACCACTCAGTTTTGTCTGTGTGTGGAGAAAAAGCTCTCCCAAAGCTGGAGTGTCATCTCATTTCCCAATCATCTTAAATCTCTCGGAGCGGATGGAAGGCATCCTGATTTGATTCAATTGCCATGAATCATCTCTGTGACTGGAAGATCTGATTTGAAGGAGTGAATCAATTAAGTCTCCTTCAAATCAAATTGCCCATTGGAAGCTTTGTGCTATACTGCACAGTATAAGATACAGAATAAAAGTCCTTGCTCACAAGTGGTAATCCTAGAATCAATAAGGAAAGAGTGGGAAAGAGAGACAATGGTGAAGAAATGAATAATGTGTGCTTATATCAAGATGGCCCTGGACCACCTGCAGCCTTTAAGCCTTGTATGTGTGTGTGTTGATTCTCAGAGCCTTGTATACCAAATGTATTTGCAACCTAGCCATGGAAACGGCGGGTAAGAGCACACATGCACACGCACACACACACACATCCCCACTTGTGCAAGCAGCAGGCAAGCACATGCACATGCGCTCCATTTGCAAGAGTGGCAGGCACACATGACTACTAGTTATTGAGACTACTAGTTGTTGGAGCAATAACTGAAATAGGTTTTATATAGTTGAAACAAAAGAAAACTCCAGCTTCATCCATGAAGTACTCATATTCAGCATACCAGCATCCCGGCAGCCCATCTTCCCATCCAAAATGCTGAATACATTTTCTCCCCTTCAACTGTTTTTGTTGTTGTGAGATGTTAGAAAACTACATTATTTATCCAATGAAACCTGTTCTGAATCTGTCAAATGCCCGCAGGGACAATAATTTCCCTTGAGCATTACTAGGTCAAAGTGAACTTCTTTCAATGCCTCTCTTTATAAAGAGTTACAAATTAGTTTAGTTTGAGCCAAAGGTTTCCCACACTATATAGAATCAAACTACTCCATCACCACATTTTATTCAGGTAGTCACTGGGAATAATAAAACTTTTTTTTTCAAAGCTGGTCTTCAGTGTTTAAATGAGTTGCTCGTTTAATCTGAAGATCCATGTAGGAAAGAATTGTCCACGTAAACAACAAGAAAAACAGCTGACTTTTTTATATTGATACAGATGGAGAAGATGTGAAGTTAAAGTTGGAGAGTTAGCCAGTTCTGGACATGCTCAGTTTCAAACAATGCATAGTTATCAAATTTATCGCCAACAAGCTAATCTCTATGTGTCAGCAAAAGTCATTCACAGAACTGTTGAGTATAAAAATGAAAAGGGGGAATTATGTACATTAATTTGAAGAAAAAGCAAATTATCACCATAAATATCATCCTACTCCTAAAATGTAACTGATACCAGAGCACCTGCCTCTGGGCTGTTCAGAACCAACACTCCAGTGACAAGATGTTCCAAAGGGCAGGGGCCATGACAGAAAAGGCCCTTCTCTTAGACCCCAAAGCTGAAATTCCTTGACTCACAATTTCTATAATAGACCTCTTCTGCTGGAACAAGTGGGATAGGCCAGTCTCTTTGGGGAAAAACTGTTCCTCAGATATCCTGGATGTAGAGCATGTTGCTATAATCCAAATGAAAGATGGCCAGGCAATCTAAACAAATCCTCTGGAAAACTCTTTTTAGGCTGTCAAGGCAGAAGGTTTATCTGTAGTCCATGAATATGGCCAAATGCTATTCAGCCGGTTTTTCCAAGAATGAGTGCTGCTATGCTAAGTAGCATGAACCTATGCTGTAGCAGCTACTCTGCTATTTTGTCTCTGTCCCATTAATCCAATTAAGGAAAGATAGACAGAAAGTAAACTCAGGGTTTTTAGTAGCTATGAAGTTGGTTGACAACCTTTGTATCTTATGCGCCTGGAGAAAGTGAAGTGACAGAGATGTCTCTTATAAGGAACAACTGACAGTCATTAATATTTATAACTATGCAAGTTTGTATCGCTTTCAGAATTCAGGTTGATTACGCATTTGTTGGTTGATTATGCATTTGTTGTGAGTTGCATCAACACAGAATAGTGTTTTAGTTTCTTGAAAGTATTAAGTCTTGCAAACAGGTCAGTAGAGCAAATGCGAAGGTCTCGGTATAATCTGAGCTCCAGTCTTGTTTATAGTGCTAAAGCAGGCATCTGCAACAGTTCCACACCAATCTTTTGGCTGGATAAATAGCTGCAGTTTCAGAACACACACATCTTAATTATAGCAAATTGCCCTGATGGAATAAACAGTCTGCAAAAGCCTGCGGAGAAAAGGGGGGTATAATTTCACAATGCCACAAAGAGAGCAAGGCTATTCAAAATCTGTCTTTAAATCGTAGCAGCACATTTTTGAAGTGGCAAGCTAATAATACTGAGCTGAAAATATGCCTGATTAGCATGTTATAAGTAATTGTGAGCCCAAAAGGTACATTAATGGTGAAAGCCAAAATGTATCAGCTGGTGTAGAATTTGATACTTGTGTAAGGAACAATAAATAAATAGAATGCATTAAAATAAAATTACATAAATTAGGGTATTCATTTACTTGTATATTGCTTCATCACTTCAGTTTGTAGGAAATATGGCAGGAGCTCCAAAGAATTTAACTGGTGAGTGTGAGGAAGGAACAATTATTTTGATGGTCTCTGACATCTTTATGGATGTTATTTTATTGCTGTTCTTAATTCATAGCACAACAGTCTCTGATACACTTTACTTCAATAAAACAGTACTTGTAATAAAAATATGAATACATTAGGTTTTTCTCAGACAATTTGAATTCATATCCTAAAGGCCTTTCCTTGCAGGATTAAGTTGAATTCTTTTGCAATATAAATGGAAGACAATATTTTGCTTCTTTTCTCTGTAAAATATGGAACATATAGCCTGATTGGACTACATAACAGGATCAATATGTCCAGCGATATGATGGAATGTGCACTTAGAGGAACAGGGGGCTGAATGGGCCAATTCACCCCGGCTGACTCGTTTTGGCCAACTCATCGTGGAATTTGCCAAGGAATAACTCACTGCGGGACAATTCAAGAAAGGGACACATAGAATTGCAGTTCACTCTAGCCTCAGGGATTTCTAATTTGAGAAGGTTTAAACCTAAAGCAAGACAAGGTCCAGTGCAATTTGTCCCTCTCTTGAGTTAATGTGCATTCAATTGTCCCATTTTGAGTTGGCTGCAGCAAGTCGTCCAGGGTGAGTCAACTGGAGTGAGATGACCAGGTGTGTCAGCCAGGGAAGTTGGTCAGGGGGAGTTGTCCTAGACCAGAGGTCTTCAAACTTGGTCCTTTTATGACTTGTGGACTTCAACTCCCAGAATTCCTCAGCCACCATGCCTGGCTGAGGAATTCTGGGAGTTGAAATCCACAAGTCATAAAAAGGCCAAGTTTGAAGACCCCTGACCTAGACCCACAGAGGGAAGGGACTTTTGGCAACACTGAGCTTTCCCAAAGAGAGACCCAAATGAACAGACTGCACAGTCCTGAGCTGGATGGTGGAGGAATGAAGAGTTCAAGGTAGCCACAGCTTAGGATCTCTCAGGATATATCTAGTAGGTTAGAAGGCTATAACTTTCTGTCCATTGGGGATAAGCAAATAAAGGATTGAACTCAATTGGATTTTGCTGTGGGCTTGGGCCTGACAAGCAGTCTATTCCATCAATAACTTAAGGACTGCTCCCCTCAAATATAGATTTAACGTCAGTCTCTTGTTAGTATCCCCAGCAACTGGGGATTTTTGAATTTACTGCCTTGAATAATTAATATGGCTGGTAAACTTTTATATGTTCATCCTACTCAAACTGGTCATGATTTGCTTTTAAAGCTATGCAAATGGTGACAAATCCCATATGTTAATTATGTGTTGTGTGAATAAGAATGTCTTCTTGTCTGTTTAGAATTAACCACCATTTGCTGTATGTTTCCTGGATCATCCAGGTTCATAGGCATAAAGGGAGAAAAGGCAAGATTCTTATGGCAGCACCTTCAGTTCTGTATTGGCAAAATAACTACTGTAAGTAAGACAACAGTGGCAGCTCCTTCTCCCAGCCACTGCACCTGTATTTTTCACAGTGATCATTATTTTCACATGTGTGTCAGGTCCACTAAACTCACTTTATAACTATTGGCTAAAAAATCCCAATTCTGGAATTTTAAGTTGCTGCAGTTTTTCGATTGCATTTCCCTCCGTTTGTCTGACAAAGATCATTTGCTGAATCAGAGCTGATGACTTAAAAAAATTCATCCTGAAGATGGGTTGCAAAGTGGAGAAAGAAAGAGAAAGTCCAGGCATTTACACTGTGTGCACCCCTTTTTTTCTTTGAAGGGAATGGTCCAGCAATAACCATATTATTTACTTTTTAGCACAATGTCAAGGAATGGCTACTACTTCTTAGAAATGTGGTGGGAAGTGCATTTGGGATTGGCACTTAAAGATTGGGCACATCTATAAAATTTGTAGCTCAACTTACATTTTATAGAAATATATCCCAGCAGGTACCTTAGAGGTTAATTTTCTGTTGCATGTAGCATAGAATTGACTTAGATCATATATATTGCAAATACATTATGCTACCTGTTCCTCAGTATGATAGCTTCCATAAAATATCTCACATAGATACCATGGATGAGTTTCATGAAGCTCCAAATGTTAGGATCGGTGATTAGAATTAAGTTGTTAAGAGGTAAAAATCCAAATGATGTTTACAAATCTACCACTGTCTTTATCGAAAGTTGGCTTTGGTTTGGTATTTTAAAGTTTTTGTCAGGTTAAGGATTTCTCCAGATTTTAACTTTCCAATCATTGTACGCCTTGGATGCGCAATATGCTAATTCAGTTCATAATTCTTCATGTTCTACTGAGAAACCATTGTCCTCTTATGATGAAACAGATGTTCTACAACCAGATGCTCACATCATTTTTTGGAACAGCTAAGGGTCTTCAAAAGTTCTCATTTAGTTGTATCCCAAATGAAGGCCATGTGGTTTTAAAACAAACCGACTCACTAGACTTTAAGTTATTAATTATTCATATGTCATCCATTTCTTTCCACTTACACTCTGAAACTGCTTCAGTATGTCAGGAAAAGAATTACATTTCTTACAAGTTTGTTTGGATAAAACAAAAGACCAGCGCAGATGAAAAATTAGAAATAGGTTCCCTTTTCCTAACTTACAATTTTTTAAAAACAAAAATCCCTTTCAGTGTTCAGGGATGCCTTTTTTATTTTTTAACAGGCTTATCCAAATTACTGTTATGGATATTCAAATGGAGAATATCTATTGTGCCTTCATCTCATACATTATCTCCAATATTCTTGCACAAAGAACTCTTGAACTTGAAAATAGCACAAGCACTTTTTATGCTAGTGTTCAAAAATGGTTTCACTTTTTACCATATCCTTTCTCCTCTGCCTTCCTCTACACCCACACACATACATACATCCACATACATACAACCTTTTAACAAGAATCCTGAGGAAGACTACAGATAGATCTGAAACTTTCTCATTACACTCTGTGTTTCTATTAATCTGAATGAAGACATTTCTCAACTGATATTTTCAGCTTCTTTTTCTGTGGGGCCAAGATTACTTGTACGTAGTTTTACTTTCTGTAGACTGTATTCCACATATTTATACACCTTAATGTATTACTTTGGACTTTTCTATCACAGAATTGGAACTGGATTCCCAAACCTACATTAATGAAACTTAGACTCTATAAAGAGTGCAGAGAAGAGCAATAAAATGATTAAGGGCTTGGAGGCTAAAACATACAAAGAATGGGCATGGCTTCTCTAGTGAAGAGAAGGACCAGGGCTGACATGATAGCAGTTTTCCAATATCTGAACGGTTGTCACAGAAAGGAGGGGGTCAATCTATTTTCTAAAGCACCTGAAGGCCATCCAAGAAACAATGGATGGAAACTGATCAGGGAGAGGTTCAACCTAGAAATAAGGAGAAATTTTCTGATAGTGAGAACAATCAGCCAATGGAACAGCTTGCCTTCAGAAGTTGTGGGTGCTCCATCACTGGAAACTTTCAAGAAGAGACTGGATAGCCACTTGTCAGAAATGGTATAGGGTCTCTTGCTTGAGCAGGGGGTTGTACTAGATGACCTACAAGGTCCCTTCCAACTCGACCATTCTTTTATTCTGTTATCCGTTAGAACTTCTTACAAATTTCCACATCATACTTTTCAAGAAAACAGTTCTTTTTTCCATTCTCCTACAAAAAAAAGGAACTAACTTCCTCTGGAGAATAGATCTCAGCAACAGGAACCAAACTGAAGAAACAACTAAAGTAGTGCTATTACATTTCAGCAAAATCTTCAACTGTTCTTTTAACTATGCCCTCATCTAGTCACTCACAGAAAAATTATTTCCGTGGAAAATGAGGGAACAAGCGCTTTTTCACCTGTCTCTCATTATTCTAATTTAATTGTATCGCTGGCATAGAATACTCTCTGTACTTTTCTGTGTTCTCCAAGAATATCCTCACATAGCTTTTTTTTTTACTCTTTCCTATTCATGCCACATTCTTTCTCTCTGTATCACTCTTCTTATTGTCCCTGACCTATCTGTCATAACAGCAATAAACATGAGTTATCTGTGCCCTTGAATTACCTACTCCTCCAATTTCAGCAAGGTAGGATGTTCATAATATCACAGGTACTTTAGGGTAAAGAAGTTGAGAACTGGGCAACTTAATATGATATATCTCAATAATGATAAAAGAAGGAACCAATACATGTTGTCTACCAGGGAATTTCTTCAGGATATGATAAATAAAGGTGGTCCAGGACTCTAAGGCAGGGGTCCCCAATCTGAGGGCTGTGGCCTATTACCGGGCCACGGCCTATTGGTCACCAGGCCACGTGAGTGGCTGGCTGGTATGCCTGTGTGTATGTGCGCGCACAGCCCCACTTACGCAAGCGTCGTGAGCGTCGTGGGCATTTGTGGCCTCACTTGAGCAAGTATCATGGGTGCTTGCGGCCCCCTCGTACAAGCAATGGGTGCGCATGCATTTGCCCACACACACAAGACCATCTCTTCTTTCCCCCCTCCCACCAACCTCAAAAGATTGGGGAACTCTGCTCTAAGGAAAATAAGCCGTGAAAGAGCATGTGGTTCATGGACTCCACCAAATCAGCCCACTAAGCTTTTCTTAGTCTTACCTTTCTGAACACAGCTGTCATTTCTACCAACAGAAAACAGACCCCCAGATCTTGTTTTCTGATCCTGCTTGCTCCTGCTGGGTCTTCGTTGCAAATTCCTCCTTCTTCCAGAAAATTTCTCTCCATCTGTATCTGCATTCACACAGCACCTCCAGTCCACATCGCACAAACACAACGCCAACAACCTCCTTCGTTGCCTAATCATTCTATTTTCCATATATTATTATCAAAAAGCAGACATGCTTGCTCGCAGGCCAGAAACTTTTCAGTGTCTGATGACAATGGTTTGGAGACTAAACTGTACAATGAGTCTTTTGAATTCAAAAGGCATATAAATATAATGCAAATTGTGTTTAATTGAAATGAGACTAAAGTTCATATTTCTGACTCAATCATTTTAAAGAGACTTGTAGGATATTAAAAGTGGAAAATATCTACTAACAAACCGCAATTAATTTGATTATAAATATCAAGCAGACATGAGTTACAAAATAGATTTTTATAAGTTAATTCCACTATGACACTCATAGTTTCCTGTAAAGCTGTCAAGATTCATTCTACATTGTCTTTTTCACTTCAACTTAGCTAATGATATAAATACTCAATCTTGTGACACTGAACAGTTCTTCACAATCAAGGAGAAAAACTATGATAGATTTTTAAGTGAAAGAAATTATAAAATTAACAATGTATAAAAATATTCCTCCAGATATTTATTTATTTATTTATTTATTTTCAAATATTTATATGCCGCCCAATCCCAAAGGACTCAGGGCGGCGTACAAAGTTAAAACAATGATAAAACAATAAAATAAAACAGTCATACCGCGAGTCCGATCATATCCCGCCCCCCCGGGGACATCAGCCCCAGGCCTGCCGGAACAGGAGAGTTTTAACGGCCTTCTTAAAGGCCGGCAGGGTGGGAGTAGTTCGAACGTCGGGGGGAAGTTGATTCCACCAGGTCGGAGCCACCACAGAAAAGGCCCTTCCCTGAGGGCCCGCCAGCCGACATTGTCTGGCGGACGGGACCTGAAGGAGGCCCAATCTATGGGACCTCTCCGGTCTCTGGGAGCTGTGCGGCAGAATGCGGTCCTGTAAGTAACCTGGCCCTATGCCATGAAGGGCTTTAAAGGTGGTAATATAATATAATATATGAAGTGCAGGAAGGAGGTAAAACTGAAGGATACACAGAACAATACAGGAATACGTCAAATGTACATCAGAAATCCCACTAACTTCAAGTTAGCTGACCAAAGTTTACAATCAAATGATATTTCATTGTCTATACAAATATGTGGACAAGCTTGCAAGTCTTCTTGCCTAAATCTAACTATCTCTCTTTTATTTTATTCACAACATACATGCAAATTATGGTATCTTAAGATCCATATAAGCTAATCACACACTCTATAATTAACTGAATGATTTTAATTGAACAGGAAAACAAGAAAGCAAAATAACAAGAATGAACAGGTGTCCATAGCCCTTGAAATAAATTGCTTATTTCAATTTTCTGCCAAACCAAATTTTCTGCACACCTGCTACTTGCCGCAGACTTTCTTGTGATATATCACCCCAAGCAATGAAAGATGCATTATTTTAGAGATTAACATACAATGAAGGAGAGTTAGGTTTAGAGAAACTGTAGAATGACACAATGTGTGTGTTTCTTATTGAATTATCTAGAAAATACACTTCAGAAATACTCAATTGATTCCATGGAATGATGTTCAAAAGTTCTGATTTTTAATGTATGACTTCTAAATCCAATTATAGAGGCAAACGTGACTCAAAGCTCTATTGTGAATTTCCCTCTTCTAAATCTGGTGACATTTCCTCTTGGTAGCATTATGATGCAAAGTCATATGGTTAAATCTTCCATAATTCAATGGCCTTACATATCAAATTTTGATAGTGAAGAATAACTCCAGCCAGTTTAGATATACAAGTAATCCTCATTTAGTGACTCTCTCATTTAGCAACTGTTCAGTTATGATGGTGATGAGAAAGTAACTTGCATTTAACATGATCGCTTCTTGCATTTAAGATTTTTGCAGGTCTGTAAAGCAAAGCTGAAGCAAGATCATAAGGACAAAAGCAGTTTTACTCAGTGACCACTTTGCTTAACAACCAAGTTGCCAGTCCCTACTATGATTGCTACATGTGGACTATCTATAATCCCAGAACACTATGGCACTGTCCTGGGATTACAGATGAGTGGCCAATAAATGTAATACATACATACATACATACTTACATACATACATACATACATAAACTCTATGAGACTGATTATCAAACCATGGCCAAGAGTTATGCTTTGCATTCTATTTCCATTCCATCCTCAAGATACCAGAACATTGTGGCTGAAGCACTGTTTCTGAACTGAACTAACAAGGACAAGACTATATTTAAGTTAAAAGTAACCAGCAGCATTTTAGTGGGTCACTCAATACACTGGTGCACTGAGCAGTGTTTTATGTGAATTAAGGTTCTGTAGAGTTTTCAAAGGGCCAAGGTTATATCCTGCAGCCATCTGATATAGAAGGTAGTGGGAATAACTGTGGTAAGCCTGACTCTCTAGAAGAGAAGAGAAGAGAAGAGAAGAGAAGAGAAGAGAATAAACAGAGTTGGAAGGGACCTTGGAGGTCTTCTAGTCCAACCCCCTGCTCAGTCAGGAAACCCTATACCATTTAAGTACGTCTTAAAAAGCTCCTTCTCTATTTTGGGATATAAGATGTATATAGAGGATAGGTACAGTATATGAAATGTACATTGGGGAAAGTGTACACAAGTCATCCTCAACTTATGACCACAATTGAACTGAAAATTTCCATTGCTAAGTGAAACAGTTGCTAAGTGAGTTTTGCTCCATTTTATGACCTTTCTTGCTACAGTTGTTAAGTGAATCACAGCAGTTGTTAAGTTAGTAATACAATTGTAAAATGAATCTTGTTTCCCCATTGATTTTGCTTGTCACAAGGTTGCAAAAGGGGATTACATCACCCTGGGACACTGCAAACATCATAAATATGAACCAGTTGCCAAGCATTCAAATTGTGATCTCATGACCTTGGAGAAGTTGCAACGGTCATAAGTGTGAAAAACGGTCATAAGTTGTTTTTTTGAGTACTCTTGTAACTTCAAAGGGTCACTAAACAAATGGTTGTAAGTCAAGGATTACCTGTATTAGACAAATGTACATGAACATGCATACAAATTTCTGTCCAAGCTTTGGAGTTTAGTTCAAAGGGATGATGGAATCAATCCAAGTAATCTTAAAGCCCCAAATTGGATTAATATATGCAATCTCTGGCAGCAAACCTGACCCTTAAGTCAGAGAAAGCCACCTTCCTGAACATTTCTTTAATAAGGAGTTACTCATTAGAATATCTCTGTGTTACTTAAGTAGAGCTTCTAGTTATTGACCCTTGTCTAATTGATTAACAAGCTGCATTCAGTAGCTTGAGCTGCTTCAGGGATCAATGTCCTCATACTAACAACATTCTATTCTTTGGATTACCTTACTCAGAAATTTAATGCAGATGTTGATATATAGGGAACAGAATGGAACACTGCAAGACATTTGCATCCTGGTGTTTTTGTATATGAAGGTTCATAATTTATCACCATTCTGTGTGAACCTAACTCAATTATCTTACTTTAATTATAATTTCAGTTTGTGGCTATGGAGATTCTCAATCACCCAGGTCATGGTTGTCCCAAAGGTGCTTGTTGCAAAAGGCAACTGGACTTTCTTGGTTTTTTGTTCTTTGAAAACATTTCACTTCTCATCCAAAAAGCTTCTTTCAGTTTGTAAGCTCTCTTACAAGCCAAATCCTGTTAACTAACTTTTTTTATTCTTGTCTGAAACTTGAGTCATGACAACTGGACTTATTTTCTTGTTGATCTGAGACCTTTTTCTGCTCATCCAAGCAGCTTCTTCAGTCAGAACAAATTGGTTAGGGAAATCTGAGTAAGTAGAGAGTTGTTGGAATCTACAAACTCCTAAAATTCTTAGGGGTATTCTTATATCAACGTCAGGGTTTCTTCCCCAAAGTTCATGGCAAAGTTCATGGTGAGAATTCTCAGATTCTCTGGTAGAATTGTCTGAAAGTGGAATCATGACAACTGGACTTATTTTCCTGTTCATTTGGTCTTCTTATTCTCATTTCTCCAATGGAAGAAAGTAAACAACACAATATAATCCTTTTGGTGAGTAAAATAATTGAAGCCCAAAAGGTTTTGAGCCCCAAATGGGGATGTTAAGTTTTTGACTTCATGAATTTCAAGAATTCAACAGAATAGTTAATTTGGCTGGTTCAATCATAAAAGCATAACCCTTAACAAGACAGCTGAAGTGTTTCAAGCTCAGAACAAAGCATGTATATTGTATATTTAAACAGTGGTATTCCATGTTTAGAAAAAATATTCAGCTATTTCTGGCTTTGTTCTGATGGACAACAGGATTCAGTGGAGTGTTTTTCAGCTGGGCCTTTTGGGTTCCTCACTTGGAATAAAATATTTTATGCATCCAGTTCTGGTTACCACAATAAAAAAAAAAGATGCCGAGATCCTAGAAAAAGTGCAGAGAAGAACAACAAAGATGATAAGGAGTCTGGAGGCTAAACTGTACAATGAACAGTTGAAGGAACTAGGTATGTATAGTCTAATGAAGAGAAGGACTAGGGGTGACATATTAGCCATCTTCTAATACTTGAAATTGAGGTCTTTGAATTATGGTGCTGGAGAAGACTCCTGCGAGTCCCTTGGACTGCAAGGCGTTCAAACCGGTCAGTCCTAGAAGAGATCAACCCCGACTGCTCTTTAGAAGGCCAGATCCTGAAGTTGAAACTCAAATACTTTGGCCACCTAATGAGACGGAAGGACTCACTGGAGAAGGGCCTAATGCTGGGAAAGATTGAGGGCAATAGAAGAAGGGGACGACAGAGAATGAGATGGCTGGATGGAGTCACTGAAGCAGTAGGTGTGAACTTAAATGGACTCCAGAAGATGGTAGAGGACAGGAAGACCTGGAGGAACGTTGTCCATGGGGTTGCGATGGGTCGGACACGACTTCGCAATTAACAACAACAATACTTGAAAAGTTGTCACTGGGAAGAGGGGGTTGATTTACTCTCCAAAGCACCTGAGAGCAGAACTTGAAACAATGGATGGAAGCTAGTCAGAGAGTGATCTAACCTGGAACTAAAAAGAAACTTTCTGATAGTGATAACAATTAACCGACCGACTAGCTTGCCTCCTGGAATTGAGACTACTCCATCACTGGAGGTTTTCAAGAAAAGATTGGACAACCATTTGTCCAGGATGGTATAAGGACTCCTCCCTTGAGTAAGGGGTTAGACCAGCCTTATGATTCTAGCCTCCTTTGTTTTCATCAGTGGCCAGTATCTGTTTAATGTTAGGGGAATCTGAGTTGGCAGAGATTTGTTGGAATGTACCAGCTCTTAAAATTCTTTGGCATATTCCTGCACCAACCTACAGTATATCACTGTATAACTGAGCAAGATAGTAGCAGTTCCTCACTCTTATTATATTTAATGTTTGAATAGAAGTTTCAAGCAAACATCTTTCTGGTTACTTTTATCATTACCATTCCTCTGTTGAGAAATTCAAACTGTGACAAGATACAGTATGTAGAAAAACTACGTGAGATTAGCAGATAGTGATCCTGGCAGGCCATCCTTCCTTTCCAGTTGGAGCGACAAGGCAAAATGTTGGCAGATGAGTAATTTTGTGGGCTCATCTACAAGGCAATTATGTCATCCTTTCAGTCTCATCTTCTTTCTTTGAGTTTTCAGTTTGCCAGTTTTAAATCCCTATTCATTATAGACCAATAAGCACACAAAAATGTCCCACTCATTTTTCAGAAACTACAGTATCTGTTAAATTCTCCTGGATCCTGATTGGTGTTCAGGAACCACACCATTACTTGGGTTTTTCAGAAAGTTTTTTTTTTTTTATTATTATTAGGAGACCAGTGATTCTTCTTCCTACAATAAGTGCTTGTTTCTGTGAGTACTTGCTGGCTTCATGGCTAGAAAATTGATAATAATTGGTTGGAAGAGGAGTTAGGCATTTTCTTTTTTCTTTTAATTCTCTCTATTTTATTCTTCTACAGTTATAAGTCACTCACAGCCTTTTTGAAACCGAATGGCATAGGAATTGCAGAAACACACACATCACACACACACAAACACACACGTAGTGAGACTGCAAACAAAACATGGAGCACATTTATGACAGAAAGCATACTCTATTTGTAATGAAAAATAATGTAACATAGATGAGACAAATGCTGTGTGTGTATTAGCCATGATCACTTTGGACCTATGTTGTTGAAAACTTTCAACATCTTACAATTTGTAGCTTTCACTGTAGCTGCAAAGATGAGTTTGGGGATTTTTTTTTCCTCTAAATTCCTCTTTCTTAAACAATGGTTATGCATCGTAACAGATTGTTGAGATGTTCCAGGAGTGATCCCTGTGTGATTAAAAATCATTATTCCATTACATCTCATGCCAAAAAAGAATTCACAAATTCATGAATCATAATTAAGATTTTAGGCTTGAAGCAAATGATACATTCCCTTCCCATCTGGCTTTGTGCTTCATTTTTCAACTGGCATTTGTTCTACTGAAGATTTCTGCACTTTCTCTTCCATTTTTCTGCTAGCCATACCACTACTATTATGTGTGTCAGAGCTAAACAAAAATGCAAATTCATATCAAAGTTAATTGTTAAAAAATATTTATGCCATTGCTCCACATTTTCAAATTTAAATCTTAAAACTCATTATTTTCTCTATATATGTACCGTATATTCCAGCGTATAGGGCGACCCGGCATATAAGACGACCCCCAAGTTCGATGCCGAGTCGCAAGACGATCAACGTCGAGTTGCAAGACGATCGACACCGAGTCGCATGCCTAGAAAGTCATCTTATACACCAGAAACTACTGGTATTTCCGGCATATAAGACGATTGACGCTGAGTCGCATGCCTAGAAAGTTGTCTTATATGCTGGAAACTACGTTATTTCCGGCGTATAAGATGATCGACGCCGAGTCACATGCCTAGAAAGTCGTCTTACATGCCAGAAACTACCTTATTTCTGCCGTATAAGACGACTCGGCGTATAAGACAACCCCCGAGTTCAGCGCCTGTTTCAATGCTCTCAAAAGTCATCTTATATGCCGGAATATATGGTATTTCTAATTTTCACCCGATCTCCCCAAGATCTGTTAGCATGCACTTCCCCCCCCCCACTTTATAACTACTGACAAACTTGTCTTTATTGAAAGTTTGTACTTGCTCTAATAAATCTTTTTTTTTAAAAAAAATGAGCCATCTTTAGGAAATGGGCTCAGCATTCCAACAGAGCCTATATAGGCTTTTTATCTATGTAGCTTCAGCTATTTTGTAGCAGATATCTCAAGAATGGCATAGTTAATGTCATGGTTATTGTCTTGAATGTGTTCCCAAACCAGAACATGGAACTAAAAGTTCCTAAATTACAATTTTCAGATTAATATTGATAACTATTTTCCCCTTCCATTCAATTGTGCCCAATTCTTGGGCTCTCCCCGGACAGGTCCCTACAGTTTTCTTAGCAATTTTTTTCAGAAGTGATTTGTTCTGAGACCGAGAAAGAGTGACTGACCCAAGGTCACCCAATTGATTTCATGCCCAAGGCAAGACTAAAATTCACAGTCTCCCAAATACTAGGTGTCCTAACCACTATACCAAACTGGCTTTCATCTGTAATTTACAGATATTAAAATAACAATCAAGTTTTGCATTTTAACATTTTCAAAATAAAATTATAGGAACTAATACACAAACATTATGTGTGGGTGTAGATGTACACCTGCATAAATACATATAAATACATACACTGGAGCACCCTTGTGTTATAGTGGTTAAGGTGCTGGACTGGGAAGGGGGAGATCCAGGCTCTTCCTCTCTCTTCAGCTCAAAAACTAGTTGGGTACTTTGAGCCTAGCCTGGAAAGTCAAAAATATCAAAGAGAAGG
The DNA here is from genome assembly GCF_016545835.1 of Crotalus tigris. Taxonomy (NCBI): domain Eukaryota; kingdom Metazoa; phylum Chordata; class Lepidosauria; order Squamata; family Viperidae; genus Crotalus; species Crotalus tigris. The sequence goes on from NW_024096565.1 coordinate 915,204, forward strand.
CCTTCAGCCTGCAGCGGCTAGATCTGGCCTACACACAGACATGCCTATAGAAACATACCTAGACACCTATGGATTACAGTTAGTCCCCAGAAGCTTCTAAAAAAACCATCCATGTTTTAGTAGTTTCCAGAAGGTCATGATAATAGGTGTCACCCTCATCCCAGAGGACAAGCTGGTCCTTAAGAGAGGAAGATGCACTGAAGACACCTTCCTGTAGGCATCCTTAGTAAGCTCACTCTGGTTAACCCCACAACGGAGGAATGGATTGAAAAGATGAAGGAACTGGAAGAGATGGTGAAGAATGTAAATAGTTTTGTGGTTACTTGGGAACCGCTTCTGGACTTTCTGTGTGAAAGAGAAAAAAAATGAAATTTTAACTTTGGATTTTGACAGTTAAGTGGGTTATTGTGATAGAAATAGCTAGGAGTTATTTGGCATAACTAAAAAGCTGATACTACAAATTTTTCTATGTACTGTATCTTACTGCACCAAAAAAAGTCAAAAGTCACTGCTTTTTGTTTCTCTTTAATTTTTTTTCATCTTCCCTCACTTCTCTCCTCTATTCCCTTTCCTTTCCAATTTTTCCATTGTCTTCATTTCTATTTGTATTTTATTTTAAGAAAGAAACTTAGCATGTATGTATGTGTATGTAAACTCACTCTGGCCATTCAGGGTTCATCCTCCCACTAATGATAGCACATTTAGAACCAGCAGAATTAATTCCCCAGGCAGTTCCAAACAGATACTAAAATAGGATGAGGAAAAGAACCATTCTGAAAACTTGGGTTTCTTCAACGATCATTGGCCATGGCAAAGTTCTGCCTTAAATCTTTCAACACATACAGTTAAGGGAAAATCCAGAAATGCAATCCTAATTTCTCTTTATTTCATTTTCGTGGTTCCAATGAATTAACTACAAGGACTTAGTTAAATCTGTTCTAATTTATATGGCCATTATTCATAAAAGCAATAATATTATAAAGTCATCAAACCTGACCAATCAAGCCTAAGCTTCTGTATGTATTTTTGACTTATCCTTTTCTGCACGTTTTCTGCAAAAGAAAATTGTGTAGTTTGACATGGAAAGAAATCCCCCTCAGAAAGTCTGAACATGTCATATATTTCATTCTAGCTGTTTGGAATGAAATATGATTTTTTTGCCCAAAGGCAAAGAATGATTAACTAACTCTGTGATTACTCAGTTATCTAGCGGGAAAGGAATCTGAAAAGCAAATTGTAAGCTTTGCGAATGCAGTCGGTTAATCAAGGTCAGATAAGGACAAGATCACAAATAGATAAAATGTGGGATTAAAATGGAACAGCTGCCAATACAGCCTGATTAGGAAAAGAATGACGCCTCCTGATGCATCTCAGGGTGAACATGGATCCCTGCTGGAACAGAATGTTGCCACAACTCCTCCAGAAAGTGGGGGTGTCACATAAATGAATGCTACAAGTGTCAGAATTATCTCCCTCTGCTTTAATTAACAGAAATTGAAGGACCTGCGAGATTAGACTTGATTGTAACAATAACAGGTGTTTTCCAGAGATTTTTATAGCACTAATAAAGCAGAATATTTGTAGTTCAGGGTTGACACCAGGGGTCCTTGGTGCTCTCTGAGCTTGCTTATTTTCTTGCAGATGTTTCATTTCTGAAGCTAGGTAACAACATCAGTGCTAGTCCTGATGATGTTACCTAATTTGGGTAATAAAATGTTTGCAAGAAAACAAGCAAGCTCAAAGAACACCAAGGACCCCTCATAGCAGGTTTTGGAGGTAATAAATAACTAAATATAGTATTTCTTGGACAGTTTTAGACAGTGTTCTAAGCATCTGATATTTGTAGCTATTTGTTTTATATTCTGTCTTTCTACTGGGTAGGTTCTGGCATTATTCCCGTTTGCATTCACTGATTTCCAAGGAAAAATAGAAAGTCTGCATTCCCATCATTACTGAAATGAACTTAGATCAAACTCGCAATGTCACGTGACGTGTTGCGATGTATTGTGATTTTTTTGCCATTGCCAGCAATGGGGTGGGCGCGGTTTCTCTATGATGCATCCAGCCTGGCAGTTTAATATCCTTGACTTGATTGATTAAATTCAACTACCTTACTTCTGGGTTGCCTGCCTTTTCCTAAATCCCTGGAAAATAGGATCAGATAGAAGATAATTTCTCATTAAAAAGATAGCAGGGCAGATCCTGTTAAATACCAGCCCTCAAAAACCTTTGAGTAAAAGAATCAAATACAGCTGCATTGGAAACATCAGGACTGGTTTGAGCCAGAGAACATTCTGGATGAGGAAAACAACTGGCGTTTTTACGGCAGGACATTCTACTGTGAGCCACTTCTCCTCTGACAACATTTGAATGAATGTTGTTTGATTTCATATCTAGAGAAATCTTGTGGAAAAAGCTTAAAGCTTTCTCAAACTTTAATTTTTATGGAGATGTCTTTCCTGTTTACCTGAACTAATAGGTCCATGTTTTCATTTAACACTTGGAATGGGATTTATTCCCATTGACTGCCAAATCCCAAATTGAAAACGCAATAAAGACAACAAAAATAAATGTTACAGGTATCTTATGTTTCTTCTGAATGAAAGGAGACAGTGTCCTATCTTCTGTCATCATGCCATTTGAAGTTTTAAGTCAAAATACAAATTATATGTGCTAAAGAAGCACAAAAAAGTCCATGCCTAATTGTTCCCCAAGAAAACAGTGCAGTCCAAATTTTTGAGAAAAGTAGTTTAGCTCTTGTGACTGGAGATTGGTTTATTGTAGTTGTGTGCTTGGCAGGTGATTTATTATCTCTACTAAAATTTAACTTCTGCCTAGATCTCTGTTGAATTAGAATTGTAAGAGGATCATACTGAATACACTTTTGACTTACAGACTTTCTCCAGAGTTTTTACTATTCATGAACTAGCTGAAGTGCTTCTTAAATAGTGAGTCTTGCACACAGAGAAGCAAAAAAAGTTTAATGGGATCCATAATTATTTTAGGTCCTGACAGAGCCAGTTTCTTTGAACTCACAGATCCAGTTCTTTAGCTGATATTTACCTTCATATGCATCAAATTCTTCCCAAGAATTTAGGATTCATAATTTATTGGCTTAGTATATTTTTCAATCAAACAGTGTAGCTTTTGTAGTTGAGAGGTGGGAATTTTGTCTATCTGCATATTTTCAAAATGCAGTCCAAGATTTTTGGCATGGTTGGTTTATGGCATAATCTTTCAACTTCAGTTTTCAGATCTTGATACTTTATCATCATCTCCAATTCTTTGTCTTCTACTCTTGGGGTCCCCAACCCCCAGTCCATGGACCGGTACCAGGCCACAGCATGCCAGCAACTGGGCCACACACACACAAACAAAGCCCCATCCATGGGAGGCAGGCAGCACACAAAACCATGCCCCCTTCGGTCCACGGAAAAACCTCTCTCCACGTAACTGGTCCCCGGTGCACAAAAGGTTGGGGACCTCTGCTCTACTCTACTATTCCTTGGCATTGCCACATCCACACTTTCTTCTTTTCAACCACAGTTGAATCCAGTGGTGATGAGCCAAGACTTTATTAGTTTGTATTCAGAAATCCTACAGTGTAGTAAAACTGCACATTTTTTACTACTTTTTCAGCTATATATTCCCACCATTACTGGCGTACAATTACTTTTACAGACGTTCCAGTGGATCATTTTGGTTAGTGTGTTGTCCCATTTATAATCAGTTTGCGTGATCTTCTTGCATGACCTTAGTATATATTGTTTCTTCTGTTTCTTTACACAACCTGCACTTGGATCATTTGAAAATTTTTCAGTTCTGGCCTTGATTGCATTAGTTTGAATATATCACTCTTAAGCAGCCAAAATCAAGCATCCAGGTTTCTTTTTTAAAAAATGTTCCAGTTGTAAGCCATTGCCAGGTTTTAATTTTATCCACTTTTCCCTTGCCCTTTTGTAGAAATTGATCATGTAATGCTTTTCCTTATTATAGTAATAGTAGTAAAGTTGGAAGGGACCTTGGAGATCATCTAGTCTAACCCCCTGCTCAGGCAGGAAACCCTACACCATTTTGGACAAATGGCTGTCCAGTCTCTTTTTAAAAACTTCCAGTGTTGGAGCATTTACTGCTTCTGGAGGCAGGCTGTTCCACCGATTAATTGCTCTCACTGTCAGGAAGTTTCTCCGTAGTTCTAGGTTGCTTCTCTTCTTGATTAGTTTCCACTCAATTGCTTCTTGTCCTGCCTTCAGGTGCTTTGGAAAATAGCTTAATTCCCTCTTCTTTATGGCAGCCCCTGAGATATTGGAATACTGCTATCATGTCCCCCCTTGTCCTTCTCTTCGTTAAACTAGACATACCCAATTCTCGCAACCGTTCCTTATATGTTTTAGCCTCCAGTCCCCTAATCATCTTTGTTGCTCTTCTCTGTACTCTTTCTAGAGTCTCAACATCTTTTTTACATCGTGGTGACCAAAACTGGATGCAGTATTGCAAGTGTGGCCTTACCACACTTATAATTATTTTAAGTCCTGGAAACTAAAGTATGCGGCCTGCTACATTTTTTTTTTAGTTATCTTTTATATGCCTCAGCACTATGGTCTTTCCTCATGGTCAGGATGATGTTATATCTGCTCTATTTGACAACTGATATACTAGGACTTCTCACAAAGGGTGAACTTACTTTTGTAGCTCAGAAGTTGTGAAAAGAGTGGAACATAATCTGCTGTTATGTCAATTTTATCAAGATCTATGAAAACAAATATTAAATCCTTTCCTTGCCACCAGGATGAAAATTCCTCGTTATTTTACTTCAGGCAGTTATTCCGCCATCACCTACAATATAGCAAAGTATAGTATAAAAAGTACAGGAGATAATTAGATGCCATCTTAACTAGATATATGTGGTGTGCCTGCTAATAAATGGCTGGGTAGATAATCTTATGGCATATTGTTGTTGCTATTTTATTATACATTATATTTATATGAACTTTCACCACGTGGGCTATTTTAAGTTGCTGGCCTTTGACCATAATAAAGAGTTTTATTTATTCATTCACTCACAATGAATGAGTGAAATGCCTATGGAGATTTTCAAGACAAAAGAACATGACATGTCCCTAAAGCATTGTCCAGCCTTCCTGAACTTGATGACCCTCTACCTTTCACTGCCTGAAACCTATGGAATTGGACATCTGCTTTCAGGAATATTTATTTATTTGCTTATATAAGAAAGCTCTGACTGTAGAGGGCCCCCATGAGGCATATATAGCTATATCTGAATTAACTCTATCAAGTATGATTTAATTATAAAATATATATTAGGTAGTTATATATACAACATAAGTTATTAAATAAATATTAAAATATGTGTTTTTAAATAAGATAAGATCCCATCTAATAAATGGCAATCTCTATAGTTATCTTTGCAAGCACTCTTCCCCAGCTTTTGTTACTTTATCAACAATGGGCCTCTTTCTATCAATTCATTCCATTTATTTATAAAGATACTATTGGAATTTGTTGCCATGCAAGGAATACAGGTGGGTATGCATGGATTTCTCTTACATCCATTTTATCCTTGCAATAATTGTGTTAGAATGACTTACCTAAAATCACATAGTTGAAACCATAGTTCACCGAACTGAAATTTCAAGGGGATAATGAATGTATTTATCCCAATACATTTTAGCTGCTATAGGTTATTGACTACCAGTATAAAAGTTCTTTGAACTATTGGAGCCTGATACAAATTAGGAAATATAATGCAAATTAATCGTGCATTAAACCAACATCTCATGAACTCTTTTAGTTGTCTTTGGAATTATCTCTTCAATTATTCCATTTCTCTATTAGTAAGATTTATAGTCTAAATTTTGCAGTGCCTATGGGAATGAAAAAGAAAGAAGAGTATAATAACTCTTCTAATTCCCTGATTTAAAAGTACCTTATTCTTTCTGACCTAACTTTAAATAATCCTGGTAATGATTTAAGATTATTAGTCATCCCTAGTACTTACATTATTTTCCTTATTTCCTCAGCCTATCAGATTTATGTGGTAGAAAGAAACTGAAGGTTAGTTTAATATAACCACACATCATGATGAAATTTCTTTAACAAATGCTTGTCATCTGATTCTGAAGCTTTTTATATAATATTTTTCTTCTGTATTATTTAGTTAAGAATATTTTATTTATTTACATTTTATTCAGGTAGAACCTCTACTGACTCAAGAAATTTTAGTTTCTTAGACAGGCTTTAAAAAAGATAGGGTGGGATATTTGGGCTACTAGGACAGTATATTTGTGATCTTCAATTGGATTAGAGTGTGATATTGTATTGGTTTCTTGAGACTGCATTTTTTTAACTGTGCCTAATTATAAACACTACTACTACTTCTACTTCCAGATGAGCTTTCACTGTGCAATTATTTATGACATTCATAATGGAGGTTTTATGGCATTCATAATGGAGGATCTACCAGATGATGATATCTACTCCTTCCATTTGTTGTTAGTTGCGAAGTCATGTCCAGCCCATAACGATCCCCTGGACAACATTCCTCCAGGTCTTCCTGTCCTCTACCATCTTCTGGAGTCCATTTAAACTCACTCCTACTGCTTCAGTGACTGCATCCAGCCACTTCATTTTCTGTCGTCCCGTTCTTCTATTGCCCTCAATCTTTCCCAGCATTAGGCCCTTCTCCAGTGAGTCCTTCCTTCTCATTAGATGGCCAAAGTATTTGAGTTTCAACTTCAGGATCTGGCCTTCTAAAGAGCAGTCAGGGTGGATCCTTCCATAGTTACACTATATTTTCTTCTCTCTTTCTTCTATAACAAAGGAAAAATGGCTTCAGAAAGCCATCTATGAAATCCAATGTTCTATACAAAATTAAATTATTTTATTTTCTGCATTTATTTATATCTTCAGTGCAATTTATAAAAAGACACATTGCGTGATAAGGTGCTGGGTGAAGTGCCTCTGCCTGCAGACATAACTGGTCAGGGTCCAGAGAAATGGACGCTCAGTGGGCCTTATTTGTGGGGGAGGGAATGGGGTCATTAGCCCCAGGGATTGCAAACAAAAAATAAAGGTTCACTATAAGGTTCTGTAACTGGAACCAAAAAAAGAAACAAATTGTGTAGCTTTGCCTAACTATTGCTATTTCACTTTTGTAATCAGTGTTTGTGTCAGGGACAATTTCATGCAAGCGTGGAAAACATGTACATGGATGGGATGTATGAAGGAGGGAATAAGAGCATGTACAGGAATGATTGATGTCTTCCTTATATTGTAATGATTCATCTGATTTTCATTGGCTAACAAAGTTTCTAAAGCAATGCTACTAACTTTCTAAGGCAGTGGTTCTCAACCTTTCTAATGCTGTGACCCCATAATACAGTTCACCATGTTGTGGTGACCCCCAAGTGGATGTGGCCACCAATAAGAGGGAGTAGGACAGCTAGGGAAAAGGAAAAAAAATGGCGGACAGCGTGGTTTGGCGACCCCCGTGAAATGGTCATTCAACCCCAAATGGGGTCCCGACCCACAGGTTGAGAACCACTGTTCTAAGGTGTGGCACTTCTGAACGCAACTGCTGCCAGTGTTCAGATTGTGTTCCCACCCAGGACTTATTTCAATCGAAAATAAAGTGCTGTACCTTTAAGAAGCCTCTGCTTGAGTTTTCATGATTGGATTTTTATGATTTCTCAAGTTTTGCCAAGGGCCAGTGACCTTACAGCACAAAAAGAAAATCCTAAAGAGAAACTCAAAAAAGAGGTGTGGGGGTTTTTTTTGTCAATGTGTTTCCTTCTTCTGGCAAGGCTATCTTAATCTTTGAATAGGGCTTTATTCAGAGGTGTGCTGGTAAATATTTAACAACCAGCACTCCGGAGGGAAATAAGAATACACCAAGTTGGAAAACTATAATAAGTTCTCAAATAATGGCAGTCAGAGAAAAGTCTTCCAACTAGAACTCCACTGAGTAAAAATCCAACCCACAAGAGTTACTTTTTAATTTATTTCCTACATGCTGTTATTCTAAGCCCAGAAAAGAGAAATGCTCCAGTCGGAAGTCAGCCTAGCCTGTACAAGATATGGGCCCATCACAGAGTGTTAATAGCTTAGCAGAACTAAGAAAGTCTTTGCCTTTCATCAAGGACATTTCCTTCTTTTTTTTAATATATATTTCATTATTTTTTTTACAATAACAGTCTTTGGTGCTTGGTAAACAATGTGTTGTCAGGATTCATATATTTAACAACAATCAATAATAGTTAATTTCTATGATTCCATAATCAACAGTTAGTTATACATTCCCTTGATCTTCTCTTCTTCCCATAGTATTTTCCAACATTGAGTAGATACAATTCTTAGTGCTTTTCATACATACAAAGTTAAATATAAACATTTTTCTAGTGTTTATACAAATAGGATTAACATCAGTATATAACCTCTTTTCTAATCAGCTTGTATTTCAATTGTATTTGCAGAGAGTCATTTTATTAAATCATCATAGGTCCTGTTTTCAACTTTCTTATTTAAGCTTGGCTTCCCCTCAATATTCAAAACATTCTAACAATTATAATTTTCTCAGGGTTAATTACATTTTAATGTCCAGACATTTTGCTTACATAGGCCATCCCAGTATTTTTATATTTCTCTTAATGTATGAAGAAAGAAAAACAAAGCAAACAAAAAAACAAAAGTGTTATACTACTTATAAACCACATCTCTCTTAATATAGAACCCATTTATATCCAGAATTTATCTATTCTTTTAGCCATATTCAAACAAGTATTTAGTTATGTAGTACTCCATCTGGTAATGTCTGGGTTCATATATTTAACAACAATCAATAATAGTTAGTTTCTATGGTTCCATAATCAACATATTAGTTAGTGATATATTTCCTTGATCTTCTCTTCTTCCAGTGTTATTTTCCTTTTGCCAAAATTGAGTAAATACAATTCTTAGCACTTTCAATACATACAAAGTTAAATATAATATTTTTCTAGTGTTTATACAAATAACATTTACATCATTGTATTACATTTTTTCTAATCAGACTGTAGGTTTATATTAAATTCTATTTCAGTATGTTCAATATGTTTCTGTTCCCCATAAAATTAGAGCCGTTTCCATCTATGGAAGGGTGGGACGATCTCCTTCCTTCTCACTTTCGGAGGATTTTTGCTTCTTGGGGATCTTTTCCAGGAAATTAGTTGTAAAATAGAAGAAAGAAAGATCGATATTCTCACCCAGTTTCCAACATGCTGTTCACAGTTGTTCTAGTTGATGCTTTTGGACTTCGGCTGCTGGTAGCTTCAGCTAGTCACCGAGATGCAGTTAGCCTTACTCCTGTCGGGTTGGAGGGCTTCCCCCAGATCAAACAGATTGACTGTCGTCTTTCTGTGATCCATGGGGGGCCTTTCTTCTTCATTGCCTTTTCGGGGCGACTTTAGACACGTTTAGGGTCCCCTGGCAAGGTGAAACCAGCTGTGGGGTGCAGAGCTCCTCAATCCTCGGCCTTTGCGCTATGGCGCAAAACCATAAGTCCAGGACATTTTCTTCTTTTCCTAAGCTTCACTGTCAACTCAGTTTTTGCCATGAAGTACATGTCTCCCCACTGCGCACTCTGTTGATTTATTTATTTTATTCCATTGGGATTCTGATTCTAACCAGATCTGGGTGGCTCTCAACAAAAATATCATAAAAACAATAGAATATATCATTATCATCATCATCAAATGACTATAGCCTAAAAAATAAAAAGCAAAGATATACCAATTGTCATAGAAGCCTTGGTTGCAATCCCAAAACAATTAGAACATCACTTGAATGCCTTCGGCATTGACAAATTCACCTTCAGTCAATTTCAAAAGGTGGCTTTACTGGGAACAGCTCTATATCCTGTGATGATATCTTTAACATCATCAAACATCCACATCTGCATAGCCCAAACATCCACATCTGCCTAGGAAGTACTTGATAGGTGAACAAAAATGCCAGATCCAGACTGAGCACCTGGTTGACTATGTGACAGACCACAATAATAATAACTCCAAAATTGTCATATGATAGCCATTTAACAACAAAATGACGGAATCAGAGACCAGTCATTGCAAGGTGCAAAGGTGTCCTACTGCCTTTGCAGTGTTTATTGCTTTTATGCAATTTTTCCAAGCAGCAAAAGATAACATAGCAACAGCATAGCAACAACATTTTTATTGGTGGATACTCCTTGTCAATCCTTAAAAATATACCAGCCAGAGGGCACCAGCCAGGGGCAGTTTTCTGTAACATCCTGTTGGGATGAACTAGGTTAGATCATGTGAACTAGGTGAGATCATGTAGATGAAATCATGTATTTGAGCCGAGGCAGTGTGCTGCACACGAACTCTACATGACCTCTATCTCTACAACAAAACAAATATGAAGTATTTCAAAGAGGTCAGCCTCATCTATCCCATTCCAATGCTTGAGGCATATAAGGCTTTTTGGAATATTATCAGGATGGGAGCCATACAGATTTCAGATGATCTTGTTCCAGAAAGTAGGTGTTCACTGTAAAGAAGGCTTGCTTCCCAGGTCTCAAAAGATTATCATGTTTAATTGAAGGGATCCAGAATACATTCACCCTTCTGGATTGTAACAGATGGGGATAGAGTAAACCATGGAAGGTAGATAATCATGGAAACAGCTGGATTCTATGATATACAGTATACAGCTTTAAAGGTCTTAATCATCTGCCTCCAGTGTCTCCATCAGCCCCATATGACCTCCATTCAGGCTCTGCAACCTCCATGGCCTTCCCAGCCACTGGGGCATCTTCAGCCTCCACACATGAGCCACACTGCTGGCAATTTCAGTGGAAAACTGTAGGGATGGCAAATACATACCGTATTTTCCGGCATATAAGACGACTTTCTAACCATGCAAATCTTCTCCGAAGTGTGGGTCGTCTTATACGCCGAATCATCTTATACGCCGGAAAATACGGTACATGCGACCAAAGAGATATAGATATACAACAGAGAGATCCAACTTAGAAGTAAGGAGACATTTTCTGACAGTGAGAACTGTCTAATCAATAGAATAGCTTGCCTCCCAGAATTGTGTTTATATCATTCCTGGCCAATCATTTGACTGGGATGATATAAGGTCTCCTGCCTTGAACAGAGGGTTGGACTAGATAACCTACAAGGTCCCATATGTATAGGCTATCAGACATAAAACAGTTTTAGATTGCAAATGTCTCAATGATCAGGAAAGCATCAATATATCCTAAATTCACAGAGCTTCAGATGGATAGGAAAACCACTATAATAAAAGGTAGTCTACTGTGATTTTTTATATTCTTATTGGCAATCTGTTTTCAGATATAAACTTCACATTCTTAGCAGGGAAGTCCATGGACCTTTAACAGAATCATGGTCACATGGTATATTTTAATATTAAAAAGCATATACAATTCTTCCTCTAATTGAATAGGTTTGGGTTTCTTTTATTCCTTCAAACCTTATGCAGAAGTATTGCTGTAGCAATCAAAATTCATTTTTCTGATAATTCGTAAATTGCAAATGATCTTGCTAAATTGCCTATTTCTATAGAATTATTTTCTTTTGATATGTGCTTTCTTCGTTCAATGTTTGTCTAGAAGTTCAAAATGGAAAAGATATGGCCAAATTCAGAAATGCATTTCTAACAATTGCCAGATTCTGTTCACTTCAGAAAGTTTCTCTTTCCCATTTTCTTTTCTCATCTTCCTCTCAGTTTCAACATGACTTTTGGTTTCGAAAATTCTTCAATCTTTAAAATACAATAGAAAATGCTCTTTTAAATATGTTTTTAACTTCAAAAAAAGAGAAAGTGATAATATATATGTAATAATGTTAAAAATATGAACCCTGGGTATATTCATGTTTAAAATAAAATGAGCACCAAGGTAGTTAAAACTATAAAAGTTTAATTTAAAAACGCCAAGCTTTCATCGTCACCTGCCGGCATCATCAGGGCTTAAAACGCCAGAGAGTGGGAGAGTCTCTTATAAGCAAGCCAGAGTCTGCGCCCGGCTCCTTGATCTCGTTATCGGACCTAATTGGATAGATTGTACTCCGGTGATCCGTTTCTTCCTGCACCCCTTATCTACGTGTATGTCCTCATTTGCCTTCTTTTCTTTGGATTCTAGGGTGGGTGGGGCAACCTCCCTATCTCCCTGGTTGCCCCCCTCCTTTGATCCATTCTCTCCCTCAGGTTTGTGTGGTGGTTTGCATTTCCCTTTCCTCTTTTTCCAATCCACATCCATGCAGCTATTCTCTCTACGAGTGCTTTCCCTTTCTTCGCTAACGCCTCCCCCTCGTGCCCAGTTGTTACTAAGATGGTCATGTGTAACATTCTGGGCTGCCTGGGTTACAGCAGTAAATTGGGGTAGTTTATCCATGTGATAAGCCTCGTAAGTATAGTCATGCACAGTCATCATGCCCATCCCCCCCCTTTTTGTCTTCTGCATCCTTCCTCCACATGTTACAATCGGGTTTTCGCGGGTGTTTTTATGTAGATCTTTGGTTATTCGGGTTTTCTCCCGCGTAAAATTGGAAGTGTCTTGGCAACGTTTCAACGAAGTCCCATTCGTCATTCTCAGGCTGGTGTTTTCAGCTTCGTGCTTCGAATGTCATTTTGACGAATGGGACTTCATCGAAACGTTGCCAAGACACTTCCAATTTTACGCGGGAGAAAACCCGAATAACCAAAGATCTACATACAAACACCCGCGAAAACCTCAGAATATAGTATGTGTGTGTGTGTGTGGTGTGTGTTGTGTGTGTGTGTGTGTGTATATATATATATATATATATATATATATATATATATATATATATATATATATATGTCTTTGGTTATTCGGGTTTTCTCCCGCGTAAAATTGGAAGTGTCTTGGCAACGTTTCGACGAAGTCTCATGCGTCATCTTCAGGCTGGTGTTTTCGGCTTCGTGCTTCTAGGAGCACATATATATATCACAATTACAGGATCCTGTAATTAAATGGAAGCAATAATATAATATAACTGCCTGCCCTAGGTTGAGAAGTCTGGGTTGTATTGAAAAATGCATTAATATGACAACATTGCAGACATTGGGTTACCACAAAAAGCCTATCACAATAGAGAAGCAGTTGCTTAATGAAATCAGAGGTTCTAACTGGGATTCCCCTGCCGAGTATGAAAAATCATAACACTGTAGGAAGAACATTCATAATCCAGAGTTTTGTTTGGCCAATAAAATATTCCTTTTTCATAAAAATAAAAAGCATAAGAAAAGCCTTACTGGATCAAACTGGTGTTTTTCTGGGTCATGAAAAGCCCGTATTTCATTTATTTTGCCAGCCAGCAACTAAATGAAGTCTTGATAGCTCCTTTCCCTATGGCTTCTTGCTTGACAGATTTATGATCAATATGTTTACTTACCTTTAATATGTTTTTGCATTTCAGTTTTCATTTAGCTTGTTGGACCAAAAAATGTCTAAGAAAGATCCTTCTTTGTGGCTAAATACAGCTAGTTTTTCATCACTATATTAAAAAAATAAAAATATGTGCAGCCCTTTGCTCCTGGAGGAAGTTGCGGTATCATCATTATCAAAAATCATAGCTTCCTTCAGTTTTGGCATTAAATTTTAACTTTCTTACTTATTCTGCAGGAATAGCCTTACCTGGGCTATTAGAGTTTATTAGATTAGCTATTAAATTAGATTAGAGATATAAATACCATGTTCTAGATTTAATTCCAAGCATTTTCTTCCCATCCTTTGAGTTAACAAAACCTTGATGGATTACTCTGTGGCCTCAGTCAGTACTCCCTCTCTCTCTAACTCCTCTTTTACACACACAAACACACATGCACACACAGATGGACAGTGTCCCTTACTTCACAACACAAAATTGCCAATCATATTGTATTTAAAACCAGTCTAGCATTTAAGTATCCTGAAGTCTAAAACCACATGATTTCTAACAGTCTTTATGAACATATACCTTGACCTTGTTTTAGAATATCCCATCCAAAATGTTGTGGGATACCATTTTATTTTTTATTTGTTTGTTTCCAAATGTGCTTGCGCAAATCATTTTTTTTCATCTTAGCCTTAGTATTCCATAATAGATGAATTATATTTCTAGAAAGCATGTATCAAAGGTTGGGTATTAAATTTAGTTTTTAAAACATGTACAGGTAGGACTTGACTTACAACCATAATAGAACTGGAATTTCCTTCACAAGTCATGATGGGCAAGGCATCCACATGACCAGATCTGATTTAATGACATTTTTTGCAGTGATATTTAAGTGTATACCATGGTTGTTAATCAAACCCCATAGTCATTAAATGAATCAGTGTGGTCCTATGGATGTTTTTTGCCAGAAAGCAGCTGAAAACTCCAGAAACTAAAAAAAAATGTCATAAATTGTGATCATGAGATTGCAGAATGCTGCAAATGGCAATAAAGGTGAGCTGGTTACCAAGCACCTGAAGTGGGGCCATGTGACTCTCTGTGTGTAGTAGGTGTGTATTTATGCAGTCCTCACAACTCCAGAACTGGGTCATAAATAGCTTTTTGGGGGGAAGTCCATTGAACAATTGGCAAGTGCCAGGTTATCAGTCAAGGACAACCAGTATTTTGATGTTTTTAAGTACCTCTGGGCAAATCTTTCTGAAGAAGTGGTTTTAAATGGAAAGTTCTCTAGTTTTTTCCAATGGCTAATATTCATTTACCTATAGAGCAACAGGATTGTGCTTACAGTCCACAGATGCATAATTTTAAAAGAGAGCCTTGCTATCTGTAGAAAATGCTTTATCTTCTTTTGCTCTGTCCAAGTCTTGCCACTTACCAATTTGCAGACATTTCAAGACGCTTTGGCAATCAGTTAGAGCCTGCTGAGAGTACTGATCTCATTAAGTTTCTTATCTGTCTCTTTTTAAAAAACTTTAAGCTCAGTGTGACTTGTGTGCATAACTATTGTTGAATGAAAAATCTTTATCAGGGTCTAGTCCAAGCTGGGAATAAACAAAATGGAGACTGCTTTAGAAAGAAGGTTATAGTTTATTGAAGAGCAAAGCCAGACAGAAGTGTGGCTCTGGGAAAGTTGACCACATATAGCTGGGAGTAGTTTTTATACTTTCTTGGCCTTTTGTGTTTGGAGTTCCTGTTCCTGTGGCATGAACTTTGACCTGAGCTTTTGAGTGTGTCCTTTTTGGTATTGGTGGGTTAATCCTATTGTGTCCCAAAGGTCATGTCCTGCTTCTCTGGGGCTGTGGCTGATGGCTTACTTCCTGTGTTGGATTTCTTGGGTGAAGAGTTCTAATTTTATCAGTCTGCTATTTGTTAGCTGTCAGTTTTGCTGCAGGGGATTTCAAAATATTTTGTCTCGAATGGGCTTCTGCCTGGTAGTATTTGCTCATGAATGGGGTGAATGAGATTATCAAATTCATGAGTTTCTACTGGGGCTATTAAGAAAACTGGGCCAGCTTCTCTGCCTTTATAAAATATAATATTCTGCCTTTTTAATATTACCCAAAATATTTCTTTCTCGGGGGGGGGGGGTCTGTCCTCCCATACTATTATTTGACATTGTTTATGTTATTACACAGCATTGCTTACCAACACATAAACAAAACTTTAGCTAGCTATAACACAAAAAAATCACATTTTTTCAATCCCTTAAAAGGTATATCAAATGTATCTGTTAAAGCTGATAAAGAGTGTGTAGCAAGTTAGCACACTCCAAAATAATATCTAGATCTGCTGAAATTGAAATAATTGGCGATCTCAAAGCAGATGCATACTGTAAGCATGTATATAAGAGAGATCTCTTAAAGTAGGTCATTTTACTTTGATTTCATTTTTAGTTTAAAATACCCATACTTTCAATTCTTTTTCCAAATTAATTTATAATTGTCAGGCTAGAATAGCTTTAAGACAGTGGCAAACAATACAATTTTATACACACACACACATACAACAGAGAAATCGGGGGGGGGGGCTTGCCAAGAGGAGCCAGCAAGTTCCAGAGGGGGGGCCAACACAAGAGACTGTGCAGTCTTGAACTGGATGGGGGAAAGAAGGAAAAGGTTCAGGATAACCACATCCTAGAATCTCCAGGATATATCTAAAAGGGTAAAAGGATATAGCTTTAGTCTGGCAAGATTCTGTCTATAAGGTGTAAGCAAATAAAATTGGACTCAGTTGGATATCACAGGGTCATCTTTGGGCATAGGCCTGACAATATCACTTTAGACAAGTCATTATTTTTCTGATTCAACCTATTATATATAATTTCAGGATAGTTCTTTCTATATCTTTATGCCAGGACTGAAAACTTCAGATTTTTTTATCTAAAACTCTCAATACTGTGCCTTACTCATTGACCATGCTGATTGAGGCTATTGGGAATTGTAGTCCATTCATACATGATGAGCTACAGATCCCCCACCATGATGTAAACTATTTTTCTTGCTGCTAATAAGAGAGCATTGCCCCTGAGGAAGAGTGGCTTCCAAAAGGTAATAAGTGAGTGTATGGCAAGAACAAACTGTTTCTCCCACAAACCAGACGAAACTGCTGAGTTGGAAGAGCGAGGGATTCCTATCTACAGTTGGCAGTGTACTCCAAGTGTTTAGGGCTATTTTATTTTTTATTTTTGCTTTTCTCATAGTTGCAAAGGACAGCTGCAAGCAGTTATATTTATATTTTTTTTGCAAAAGATGTGGCCTGAGGAGAAAGAATGTTTAAGATTAAATGAGGCAAAGAATAGAGCAATTGTGATAGAAATGAAATGTTTTTGAAAGTAGAATGAAGTTGAGCAGAGGCCCAGCTAGTGCATGTGGAGACCCTGTGAGGGGTGTGTGTGAGAGAGAAACCTGGCATGAAAGAAGGTAGCATGGAAGCAGCAGACAGGACTAGATGGTGAGGGAGCTGGAGGGAGTTGGTAGGCTATCCAAAAGGGCTAAGATTGTGAGGGGTCAGGAGATAGGCAGGTGGAGGGAGTTTAAGAGGAAGCAGTCCTTCACCTTACCCTCCCCATGAGCTGGGGAGGGACCAAGCTGGGAATGTTTGATCAGAGTACATCTAAAAACCAGTGGGATTCAGTTAACTATAGCAACCCACAGACTGCAGCCCATTACTGGGCCTTGAGCCCTTCAGAACCGGGATGCAGAAGTGGCAAGTGTGTATACTTGCACAAGCAGCATGCAAGCACATGCACACTCCATTTCCATAAGCAGTGGTTGTGCATGTCTGCTGCTCACACAAATAGAGGTGCATATGGACACTTCCCTGCCATTTGCACTGAACTGTCCCCTCTCGTCCTCCCGTCAGATCACAAAGCTAGAAGAGTTAGAGAACTCTGAACTATGGCAATGGGGTCTGCAAGGACTGCCATTACTAAGCAATGCAGGCATGTGACTTCATGTTTTATGACCACATACTTAGTGATTGAAATTCCCATCTCAATTCTTGTCATTAATCAAAGACAAAGATGGTAAAGCAACTTGTCTCGAATTAGGAAAATCAGCTGAAAGTCAGTTTCTGAGTGTGATAACAGTCACATACGATGGAAGGAAAGCATCTATTGAGATATATGGAATTCAACACCAAAGAGGACATAAGAAAAGGGTGTGACATGTTCCTTAAATTGTTTGATGTAGTTACACAAACAAATGCTCACATTAATACTAGAAATTGGGGACCGGAAAATCGATCTTTTTTTGAATGCTGATAATGCTGTGCTGTTGGGTAACAGGCTGAATGATAGGCAGTGAATATTAGAATATATAGTAGAATGAAAAGTATGGATGAATATAAACTTATCAAAAACAGAGATATTTGTATATGACAGTAAAAATGGAATGATTGTAAATTATGCACAAATAGTGAAAAATGAGAGCAAGTAGATGAACCCAGATATCCCAATAGAATCTTTATTAATGATAAATGAGTGGAGAAATTTTAAGATGTGCACATGCTGATTGAAATAGTGTTACTCTGCCTATGGTCTCTTTTGAGAGGCAAGAAGTAAAAATGCCTGTTTAAAAGAGAACACCTCCATCTACTTTATGGAAATGAGAATTGGAAATGTCAGGAGAAATTGCTGAATGCAATAGGAATAATGTTACTGAAGCAAGTGACCAGAAGAAAAGATAAACAGGGAAGTGGTTTGGTAACACAGAGAATGAATGAGGATCAAAATTGCAAAACAAATGAATTATTGAGAAAAAGGCAAATCCAAGAATGTTGTGACGGGGTAGAGGCAATGATATGTAGATGATATGTAGAGTAGATGAGATGGAAGTTTATCAAAGAAAAATCCAACCTAGAATTAAGGAGAAATTTCCTATCATTGAGAACAGTTAATCAGAATGGGTTGCCTGCAGAAGTTATAGAACCCCTATCAATGGAGGTTTTCAAGATGAGACTGGACAGACATTTGCCCAGAATGCTATAGGATCTCCTGCTTGAGTAGGGGGTTGGACTAGAAGATCTCCAAGATCTTCTGATTCCTCGCCAGCCAGTGGATCCAGCAGCTGAGTCTGAGGAATCAGAGGAGGAGGAGGGGCCTGGAGTGACATCAGAGTCAGAGGAAGGCTCTGAGGAGCTCCAAGACTTACAGTCAGACGAGGACCCTGGTCCCTCTACTCGCGCTCAGGCTGAGACACAGCTGTGCTGGGAGCCTGAGTTGGACAGTGATGAAGAACAGTTTGGAGAAATCCCAGATGCATGAAAGTGCAGGCAAGAAAAGTGAGTAGGACAGAGGAGTGCAATGGGGCGGCTCCAAAGGCAAAGGAGAAGGCATTAGGAAGCCACGCCTTGGCCGAATTATAAAAGGGAAGGTGTGGGAGGTGCTGGTTGCCAAAGGCAACCATTCATGTTGAGGATCAAGTTTCTGTGACTGTGTTTGTTTGCCTTGGACATTGACTCAGGTATGTGAGAATAAAAGGGTTGTTTTTTTTTTTTTTTCCTTGCGGGGGTTTCTCCTTGTGAGCATAACAATGACTCACGTAGGCTGGAACAGAAGAGATCCCTTCTAACTGTTATTCTGTACTCTATTTATATTCAGAAAAAGAGATGTATTACATTTAAAGAAGAAAGACAATGAATGAAGTAATGAAACCAAGGATGATTTGTAAAGATAGAAACAGAGAGAGAGAGATAAACCAGATTTTGCTGTATTATCTTGTTGATTCTTCAGCTTGCTGTTTCCTATGGTTTTGCTTTGTTTTATCTATTGTAGTTTATCTTGAAAGGGAGATAGTATGATAGGTATTGTAGAGAAGTATGGAAATGGCCTTGAAGAAAATTATGTGACAACTATTAGGAAAGCTCAAACTTAGGATGAGAAAGAAACTCAAGTTTGTTCCACTATGGAGAGGGGAAGAGAAATCTTGCAAGGTATTCAAGATTCTATTATAACTTGTGTCAACAAAATAAAGCTCTAGTATCTTTTGTGGTATCTGTTTCCTGACCTAGTTGACCTTATAGAACAGACAGTTATATATGTGCATGTATTCTCTTGTACGATTTTACTGTGTCCCATATTTAAAACAATCATCCATTGGAAGAGGTTAACTTGAAACATGCAGGTATTTCCATGCTTCACAATTTTATTCTATTCAGGCTCCCAGAAGACTTATACGTGCATCATTCTGACAAAAGTTTGAAGAAAATATCTTTTGCATGTTTCTCCATCAAAAAGAGTGAGAATTGCTTAACCATAGAGCCTCAGACGTTTTCCATTTGCATTTTCATTGCACCTGGGAACACCGCTGTATATGAATGAACACTGACTTATACAGACAGAAATAAACTCAAAGAGCTTTCTTTAATGCTGTGGCACGGAGCCAGCATTTCAGTTTTTCATTCTCTGAGATTCTTATGGGCTATAACTCAAATTTAATGATATGATTCGCTGAAATGATAAAACTTTAGTATTTTGGATAAGAGCGTAGTTTTTGTTTGTTTGTTTGTTTTGTAAAAAGAAAATGCACTTCCTTCTGCTGAAATAGTCTCAGCTCTAGACAGCCAAGCTCTGATGGATTGAAGTCAACAAAGGTAAGTGCCCCAGCCACTAGGGGTAGGCAACCTTGGCTCTTTTATGACTCATGGACTTCAATTCCCAGAATTCCTGAGCCAGGAATTGAAGTCCATGAGTCATAAAAGAGCCAAGGTTGCCTATCCCTGCATTAGAAGAACCTATGCATACATGGACTTTTCTCATGAATTTCTAACAAGCTCAATCTCTTTAGGAAAGCAGAGTTCAAGTCTCTTGAGTTGACAAAAGTTAGCTGTATTGTTGAACCCCTGCTAGTGCCAGTGAAGATAGCACATTTGATAGCTTTTAAATGTTTTGTGTGCAACACAAGCTGGTTCAAGTTTGTTATCAGTCTTCTCTTCTCTTGGGCAGTTAAAGCAAGAATCATCAGTCTTTTAAGTTCTGAGTACCATTATGCATTTGTGTAGGCAAAATAATTACAATGGGGAGCCTATGAATCCCATAAATTAAAAAATAAAGATGTGCATATGTCCGTGTGCGTGCCTGTGTTTAATGTATTCAGCAATCACACTTATGGCATTTGAAACCTGAAATCTTGCCAGATTGGGTCTCTTAGTTTGTATGGAGCATAATGCATAGTTGTATCTGACATAAAGCTACATTTTTAAATGTTAGGCTTACAATAGTCTTTTAAACTATACTTTTGTTTTCTTATTTTCACTTTCAAAACAATAAGAATTAAATTATAAAATAAAACATGTTAAAACTGAGATTAAAAAAATCAACGTAGGCCAAAATGTACTGTTTAAGCTTTTTGATTTAAAATTTGATTACTTTTCTTCACAGTATCTACTGTAGATCTACCTGCATTTTAGCTTTTGTATCTTAACAAAAGAAAGCCAAGGTAGTTTACAAATTATTCCTAGTAAAGGGAAGTGAGAAAATGTTGTCTGCTAGAGGCAAACCTATTCCTGTTAAATTTGAATACAGTTTAATTTCTGCACTTTAATGTGACAGAAATATTAACATTACTGAGAGCTGAACACAGCCTATTTCTTACAAAATATGTTGCTCAGTCACTTACTTCCCTTACATCTGAACAATTATAATACCAGCCATAACATTAAGCTGAATTGCCATGTCTACTTTCATATTTCAGAGATGTCATCATTTTTTCTCTCCTTATCCAGGTCTTGTTAAATAAGTCAGGCAAAGAGCCTAATTTGAAACATGGCATGTTTGCAAAGGAGACAACAGGAGGGTGTCAAAAAGAGAACAAGGCAGCTTCTAGAACCCAGTTCTTCTCCACTGAACTCTCTCCTCCCTCCCTCTCCCCGTGTGTGTGTGTGTGTGTGTGTGTGTGTGTGTGAGAGAGAGAGAGAGAGAGAGAGAGAGAGAGAGAGAGAGAGAGAGAGAGAGAGAGAGAGAGAGAGAGAGCACATTTACTGGGCAGGGTACATGTATTGCATTTTGGGTCACGTGTCCTTAGAATAGAGCAGCTCACATTATCACAAATTATTACTGCATCCAGTTCTGCTCACCATGATATAAAAATGATCCTGAGACCCTAGAAAGTATGCAGAGAAGAGCAATAAAGATGATAAAATTAAATCATATGATGAACGATTGAGAGAGCTAGGTACTGTGTATCTAGCCTATTTAACAGGAGAATTGGGGAAGGGAAATGATAATTGTCTTCCAATACTTGAAGGGCTGTCATGGAGAAGAGGAGACTGACTTATTCTCTAGGGCACCATAGGGCCGGACAAGAAGTAATGGGTGGAAGCTTGTTTAAGTGAGACTCAACCTACGAGACATTGTGAGAACAATTAATCAATAGAATAACTTGTCTTCTGGAGTTGTGGGTGCTCTATCACTGAAGGTTTTCAAAAATAGACTGGACAACCAAAAAGGTCTCCTGCCTTGATTCTATGTTCTGTGTTCTTGCAAAATTCATGTTAATTTCTTACCCTGCCATTCTTCTTCCAATTTTCTTTTACATAGCAAAAGATTTCCAGTTGAATCATTCCATGCATTTTGTTTGCTGATTCTAATTTTCATCCCATTGTTACATGGCCGTCTTTGAAAAAGAGTAGCCTTAGGCTTTTGAAGATGCTGATAGTTTCCTACAGGGAGAATTGGTCATTTCATGGTAGAATGCACAATGGACTTGGCATCTGTTTAAAATTCAGTCAAGTTCTACTTTTTTGTTAGGAAAAATATTTACTTCCTTTGCAGGAATCCACACAAAGGAAATGTATAGATGAAAGATAGGGTTCACAAGCTCTAGATACGCTCAGTTGTGTTGCTCAGCAAATTGCTTATAACCTCAAACATAAAATAAACATATTCCAATCACCTTGGGACACTGCTGATTCTGGAAAGGCTATCTGCAGGAACACCATCATAACAAAAAGAATGTTTATCAATGCTTATCTCTTTTTCTCTGACTGATAATATTTGTAAATGTTTTATTATTTGTTTTGTCAAAACTATGTAAGTATAAACACACTGAGATTAATATTATAATTCATTACAAATACTCAAGATTTACTACATTGCAGATCTCCAGTTCAAAATTAGTCTGTGATCATTTCAGATAGGAACAATTACTGCTGAAAAGTATTTTGTTGCCATTAACTGAAGTCATCATTCTCAATAATTCAATGTCAAGAAGATGAAAATACAAGAATAATTATCCTTATCTTGATAGAAGAAAACAGCTTAGTTGAACTTTTGAAACTAACTCCAAGCTATGCGGTTATATGTGCTGTCTGTTGATGCCCACCCAGCCCAGGGCAACAATATTCTTTTTTGACTTAACAGACAGTTGTTGGTGGTTGTGATTTGGTTTGGTTTGATATTTGGCCAAAGAGTCAAATTGGCTGAGATAGATTGTTATTCTGCATTACTCCAAATAAAATGTGCTGCTTTGTTAAACAAAGGCTAATGGTATTGAATTAAATCAATTGCTTACTTAGTTTGCAAGTATCCATTTTCTCCTCCCTTTAAATGTGGGATGTTATTGGTTTATGTGTTCAACATGGCAATTCTGTTGGAAAGAGGGGTCTAGGAAAACTCACCGTGGCCCTCTCACCACGGCCATCTCGCTGCAGCCAAATCTCCATGGGACAACTCATCATGGGACAATCCACATGGGATAACTCAATACGATAAATGTTATTTGCCACTGTTTCTTCTACATTATTTCTATTTTTATCAGTGGAAATAATGCTGAAAAAATACTGGCAGATATTTATTGGATTGGGTTGTCCTGCGTGGAATTGTCCTGCAGAGAGTTGTCCCATAGCAAGTTGTCCCATAGTAAGTTGGCCATGGCGAGTTGGCTATGGCGAATTATCCCATGGCGAGTTGGCCACAGTGAGATGGCAGTGAATGCCTCCAGCATTCTTGAAATTGAGACATTTTAAATTAGGAGCCAGTGCTGAAATAAGTGTATCCACCAAAGAGGCCTTCCCAGGTGCCTCAAAATAAAGCAAAACAATTTTAAAGTCTAATCAGTTAAAAAGTTCCCAAGAGCTTTGATAAGAAAACTGATCATTTGAGAGAATTCAGGAAATTTTGTTAACTTAAGTTATATCTTTTATCGTGTTTACCAAATTATATTTCCTAGATAATCCTTTGTCTTTAGCTTTTATTCATTTTGCAATTATACATACCCCACCAGTCAGAGGATATTTAAATATTCCAAATGCATATTAATTAAAGCTTATATGATTGAATGCTGTCCAATGATGGAAGAATTTAATTCAGCTATTAATTGCTGCTCTAACAATTTAGTATTAAACAGTCACGGTCATGTAATACCAAATTCCTGTCGTCAAGACTTGAGCAATCAATCTGCAGATTCAACATATAATTTACTGTAAATTAAATTAAGCAGGTTTGTTTTCTGTTACATGCTCGTGTAAGCATGTGATAGCAAACAGAAACACAGAAATGGTGTAGGGTTCCTGCCTGAGCAGGGGGTTGGACTTGATGACCTCCAAGTTCCCTTCCAACTTTATTATTATTATTATTATTATTATTATTATTATTATTATTATTATTATTATTATTATTATTATTGTTGTTGTTATATTAGTAAATGCATACAAGGCCAACAGGTGTTTTCCTACTTTTCTTTTAAAGGCATCCATAGTTTGTGTGTGGGTTTTTTTGGGGGGGGGGGATTCCTTAACCAGATATTTCAGAATTAGTGAACAACATTACTCTTATCTACCATCCACGAACATCTGGAAAAATTGGAAGGCACTAATTTGAGTAAAAGCCTTTTCTATCTATTCTCAATGTACAGCTGTAAGCTAAAAGATATGTAACCATTCTTAAAGTAAGGCCAGTATTTTAAAGATGCTATTGATGAAAATTAAATGAATGTAACAACTTTCCATTTTGTAACAGTTTCTTCTTATCTGTGGGCAATACATTTTAGTGGCATTCTTACTAACAATTTAGTTTAAAGATGTTTCGACAATCAGGTAAGTTATTGTAAAAAAGATAGTTCTTGAATATACTCTCTTTAGAATCACATACTGTAACAGTGCAAAATAAATAAATGATTTGGGAAAGAAGCTATAAAATGAAATTCACCCATGCCTACTTCCATGAGTATAGTAAATCAGGCATGGTAAATCAGGCTAATGTCGGTACATTAATACATTCAGCAAAGAAATATTAGTCTTGTGATTAAGGAAGTCAGTCTCTTAAGCTGAAAATTAAATAGCAGCAGAAGGTAGACTCCTAAAAATAATATTAAAAGTAAGTTAAAGCAAACAAGCGTCTGAATGATATGTTTCTTCACATCATTAATCTTATTTTGATTCAATTTTAATTATACTTCATGACTGCTCAATTAGTTCTTTGAAACAATTCAAGAGCCAGTTGTATGAAGAATTGAGGCAGAGAAACTCTGAATGAACATTAGTTTGCAGGAAATCTTCTCATCTAACTAATAGATTTGGAACTGATCTGTTAAACCAATGGCATTATCAATATAGAATTTATTGGGGTTGTGGAATCATATTTTCAGATTAGGACAACTCAGTTTGATAATCTGGACTACTGATAGTCTTGAAAGTCCAAGACTCAATTTCTTCACCTTTATTGAAAAGATATTTTTAAAAAAACAGAAAACATTGCTTATTTACCTGAGTAAATTGAACTGTAAAAAACAGAAAAATACTATTAAAGATACATAATTATCAGTTTTACTCCTATTATGAATTTCACGCCACTGTGAAGAACATTCAAGCTATCTGGCAAATATATATTGCTCAGATCCACTCAGAGTTGGATCCAGTCATGTGAGATTATGTGGATCTAGTTTGGATCTGCATTCCTGATGATGCAGACAATCAATGCTTTCAATTACTATTTATTAAATTCAGGTCCCTCCTGGATTGTTAAATTTGTCCAGAAGATGACTTGTAATTGGGTCCAGATAGAATATCAGCCTCATTGAAAAAGAAGCTCATTCTGCCTTAAAGGAAAGAATAGTGAACTCCCTACTCAAAAAGCTATTGTTGAATTCTGGACTGTTTCCATTCAGTCTCCAACCTTTCCTTTGGGGAAGGTTTTTGAGAAAGCAATCAAGCAGTAGCTCCAGAATTGTCCAGCACAAGTAACCAGGAATTGAGTTGAGTTCAAAGCCCTAAAAGTTTACTACAAGAATCTGATCTACTAATGGTGTAGCATTAGATAAAAATCTGTTGGAATTCACAGGGGCTGGACTTGGGTCTCTTGTGAGAGTGCAGTGACTCCAAACTGATGATATGTTTGACCCAGCCTTTGGGCTCAGTCTGCTCATCTCCTACATGAAATTATATATCTTGACCTGGGTACTATCAATAACTTCGAAGCACGAAGCTGAAAGCACCAGCCTGAAGATGACGAATGGGACTTCGTTGAAATGTTGCCAAGACACTTCCAATTTTACGCGGGAGAAAACCCAAACAACCAAAGACCTACATACAAACACCCGCGAAAACCTCAGAAAACAAATATCAATAACTTATATCAATATCTGGAGACTTTTTGGGTCTGAATGGGAAAGAACATGCTCAGGCTTAATCCTGTCAAGACTGAGTGGCTATGGTCATTTGAGCCCCCTGGATCTAAGGATTCTTCACCCCACTTTTTCTATCTTCTAAACTTTTTAACATAGGGGACAGTTTTGCATTTCTGAATGCAAATGGTGGAGGTCTTTGCAACAAGCCGAGCCACACATCAATATAGGATGCCTGGTCTGGGTGCCCTAACATGGGATTGAACACTAACTAATGTACTTTTAGAGCAATGAATGGCTCTAGTGTGCCTGTGCTTGGCCAGCCTATGTTAAAGCTGGGCCAATCTACCTCACAGAAGATCCTCAATTTATGCCTGCTCCACTTAATACCATAATCCTCATAAGCAGATTTAAAATGCTTTAACATACACCCCAATGGAGTAAGGAGTACACTTTCACCATCGCCCCATGAGCATCCCAGGGCACCAGACAAGACAAATGAGGAAAGGGGATGAGAGGAAGGTAAGGGGGTCCTTCCACTCGGGATTACACTGAGGGTTTCACTTATACGCGCTAGACCCAGGGAGCCGGAAACTCAACGGTCACCGATGGGAAGTTCGAGCGCCACTCACTCACTGCAAACACACACAACAATCCTCCCACCTTATTCCAAAGAGAGGGTGATCAGTCCTCTCCTCCGTCCCTGCTTACAGGGAGGGATTCCTTATTTCCCTTTCAATATTTGCCTGCAGGCGAATCCTTTGTCCTCTAGCCGGCTGGAAAGTTGCCTGGTCTCCTTACCCTTCACCAGTGGTTCTTGGAGTGGCCGACCGCCGATGCTGGAGCCCTGTGTCACAGGGAAGTCCCTTGGAATAAAAGGTCCGATGGCGCCTGGGATGTTCCCCCTAACACTACAGGCCCCTGGCATCAGGGTGTGCCCTCCAGAGAGCCCCAAGACTCCTTGCCGTCCGGCCGCGGTCACCAGATAATTGTTGTGGAAAAAACCACGATACTTACATTAGAAGACAAGACCACGAAGGGTTGGAGAAAACAGGCTTTATTTGTGCACAATGGTTCAGAGCATTCACATGACAAATTCTGAACCCTGAGTTACTCTGAGGGTGTCACTTTTATACAGCTTGCCGCCCACGCTTAACCTAATAGATGACTTCTTATCTACCTTTAACACACTAAAACAGAGAAGTTTATATCTTGAGGCTACACAAGGAAAAAGGAGAAGTTCACACAAACGGTTGTCTTACCACACCTTTCTGCACGGGTGCTATCTTACAACATCTGTGACTTTTAGTTGACACTGACACTTCTTGTAAAATGGTTTCTACATAGCATGAACACATCTCTATAATTATGACACACAGGTTATATGATTTAGGTTACATTTCACAGCCAAACTTAATATTATCTATTAACTATTATCAGCAACAAGCATTCCTATTAAGATATAGATATATTGAACTATTTCCTGCCCACCTCACCACCATCAATCTCTTGGATAGAGTTACACTGATTTGCAACTTAGGTGAAATTAGAATAGAATAGAGTTGGAAAGGACATTGGAAGTCTTCTAATCCATTCCTCTGCTCAAGCAAGAGAACCTATTCCATTTCAGATAAGTGAATGTCTAGCCTCTTCTTAAAAACCTCCAGTGATGGAGTGCCCATGATTTCTGAAGGCAAGCTATTCCACTGTTTAATAGACCTTACTGTCAGGAAGCTTCTCCTTAATTCCAGGTTACTTCTCTCTTTGATTAGTTTCCAACCATTGTTTCTTGTCTTGCCCTCTGGTGCTTTGGAGAATAATTTGACCCCCTGTTCTTTGTGGCAGCCCTCAAATACTGGAATACCGCTATCATATCACCCCTATTTCTTCTTTTCTCTTGACTAGCCAAACCCAACTCCTGCAGCCGTTCTTCATATGTTTTAGTCTCCAGGCCTTTGGTCATCTCAGTTGCTCTTCTCTGAACTTTTTCTAAAGTCTCAATATCCTTTTTGTAGTATGGTGACCAAATTGGTTGCAGTATTTCAGATGTGGTCTTATTAGGGTTTTATAAAGCGGTACAAATACTTTGCGTGATCTTGATTCTATGCCTCTGTTTATACAACCCAGGATTATATTAGCTTTTTTGGCTGCTGCTGCACACTCCTGGCTCATTTTCAAGTGATCATCCACTAGGACTTCAACATCCCTCTCATATATACCATTTCTGAGCCAGATCTCTCCAGGAGATCATCCTGGACTCATAGTTCTTGCTTGAAGAATTGGTCGCAGTTGTGGCCAGGGCAGCCTTTCAACAGAACCATATGATGTGTCAATTGCACCTATTCCTAAATCCTGAAGCCCTTTGGATAATCATTTATACTTTAGTCAGCCTATGACTGGATTACTTTGCAAGGCATTCTCCATGGGGCTGCCATTAAAAACCATTCAGAGGCTACATTGGTCTAGAATGCAGAGATAGAGGCAGTGACGGACATCCCATGGCAGACTTATGTATTATCAGTGCTACATGAATTAGGCTGATTGCCATTTAGCTTCTGCATTGCAATTAAAGGTGCTGGTTATGAACTACAAGTTCGTTCATGGCATAAGGCCATTTTATGTGTTGGAGCACTTCTCTATAGTGGATTCCTATCATTAAGATCAGACAGAGGGGGCATTTTCTGGGACCTAGAAAGTGAGTCTTCTCTGTCGCAATACTTGCCCTCCAAAACAGCATCTCCCTGCAGATTCATACAGCTCTCACTCAAATGGTATTCACACAAATTGTTGAAAAATTGGCTTTATTCCCAGTTCTGGAGCTAGAGAATGGGCATTGACCCCCTGTGTTCATTGTTCTGGACATTCAGCATTTTCCCCTTTATTTCCCTTTCTGTTTTTATAATCTTTTTTTTTAATATAATGAAAGCTTCCTGTGGTCATTTGAACTCACATGGCCTCTAAATTTAATTAATTAATTAAGTGCTGGGAAGAGGAATTTACCACCTACAATCTCCATTTTCTCTGGCTTCTTCCAGGAGCCAGACAATTAAGATTTCAGTTCTGATCTTCTGTCCCTTTCTTTCTACCACTTTTAATTGTAGCTGATGGGTCCCAGTTGGCTAGGATTGTGACAGATCAGTCTCTATAACTCAGTGGTTCCCATTTTCCAGCAGGACTATTTGGACTTTCTGTTTCTGTTGGTCTTGATCTGACAGAGATGATTGGGAACTAAGTGATTGTTTCTGGGCAGAACAGCCATTCAGGTTATCCATAGTTTTCTCCACTGTTTTGTCTTCCTTCCTTAGCTTTTAAATAGCACTAGAACATATGTTGGGTTGTTTTGTTTTGTTTTGTTTTTACTTTCTGAGTTTTAACATTGGAAGTATGTGGGAGTAGATGTTGATAGGTGAAAGTTCAGACAGCTTTATTTATGTGTGTGTTTTTAGCTAAAGGCAGGTAGGAAGACTAATAACCATGGAGAGGTGTGATGTTTTTCTGAAGTTCCCAACCTATTTTTCCTCTCTAAGTTTTCATTCTACATAGCTAAGAAGCAACTGTGGGTTCTGAGTTATATGCCAGATGCTCAAATATGTCATCCTTTCACCCTCATTTTTCCCATTTTCCCCATTCTGCTCTTATCCACTTTTGAATTTATGCTTTTGAAATTGCTTATTTCAAGTTGTCTTTTTGGGCAAGGCCTTACTGCAGGAAAATAAAGCAGCAAAACATGGATTCTTCAGTTGCCCATCCTGTATTCATGTTTATTGAAGCTGTTACTTACCTTGGATTGGTGCTGCAACAGAAAAAGTGTTTTTGTTTTTGTCTGGTTTGATGGACCAGGTCCTTGTTTTTCATATATAATTTTTAATTTATTGACTTTATATCTTTGCCTGTTGCAACTCCTGACTCACCTTGATTACATGGCATAAGACCTGGTTTCCTAAGGGACTGCCCATGTCCCATCACATCTGCCTGGCTGTTTTGATCCTGCAAGGTTGACCCCTCTAGGTTCCTTCAGTTAAACAATGACATCTTTCAAGACCTTGGTTGCTCCAAATCATAAATTGGAAGGATTGGAAGATAGTCTGAATATCATCTACTCCACCACCCTGGACAATATAATAATCTGCCTGTAGAGATGGCAACTCAAATTTTTCAGCGCAGGAAAGTCTACCTTCTCCCAAGTTAATCTGTTCCATTACTGACTGGCTGTTGTCATTAGGACATTTTCTTAATGTCTCATACAAACTTCCCTGTAATTTAAACTCACTGGTTTTTGTCATGTTTCGGGGAACAACTTTGAACAATTTTGTTCCTCTTTCTACACAACAGACTTTCAGATACTTGAAGTCAATCATCATGTCTTCTTGCAGCCTTCTCTTCTCCTTGTTAAGGGTGAAACCTACTTTTTATCTTTCCCAAACTAAGAGTTAAAATAGAATCCGAAGTCTCATATACTCATTCGGTATTTCAGGACATCTGATCAGTTGCTTAGTAGGCATTGTTGTTTCTACAACTTATGCATTTCCTTTAAGATAGGAGCACACAGTAGTACTAAAAGACAAGTTTGACTTTTAAGATATCCAATATTACAATAGCTGTTAGAGTGCTCCTTTCAAAATGGCTGTTGCACTGTAAGAGTTTCTTTTTTCTCTTACTGCTGATCTGCTAATTTCACTGCTAAAGCTGATTCTTTGGCAATGCTGCTCCCTGGTTTTGAATGGGAGCACTTAGGAGTGACCCAAGACGATTTTGGATGATTGTGGATCCAGTGGGCCAGGGGGGCATTGAAGGTTCTAAGTCCCCCTGGAAGCGATCGTAAATGGGCATTGGGCATATCCACCCATCTATCTTTCAGTTTCGTTTTCTAAGCACACTGGGATTCTAACTTTTACTTTTTGACTTCATTGTTTTATTTTTTTATTATTGTTTTAAAAGTTAATTAACGGTTAGGTGCTGATTTATTTCAACCCCTTGCTGGACTCTAATTGTTTTTTTTTCTTTTTTCTTTTCCTTTTGATATATGTTATTTTGGATAACCTCTGTCCCTTCCTTATGGAAAGCATGGCAACGTCTTAGACTCTCACCACTGGATTTTGTATTTTTTGAATTTGCAAAACACCTGGAGTTTATTTCTATTGAATGTTTCTTATAATCCTAGATTGAAATACAGAGACAAACATACTTTTTTTGTTCTTTGTTCTCTGGCTACGTTTCGCAGATGAAGGTGGCTGAACAGTCTCTGAATCCAAAGAAAGGAAAGTGGGGAGATGTGCAGCTCCTAGCTGGATTTCTCTCTCGAAAGCTTGATCAAACTAAAATGATTGTTAAAAGAACAATAAGGTATGAAGCTTTATCTTTGGATGGGAATGAAGATACACAAAAGGACTTTGATCCAGTTCCAGATTAAAGAGATAGTCTCATGGCTGGAGAACCAGCAAAGTGGATTTCATCTGTTATTCCAAAGTTTAAGTCTGCACATTCTTTCAACATTATGGCTTTGACTGCAAGGAAACGAGATTGATTCCAGACCTCTATGAAATCTGATGGATTTATTATAGTTAATTGGCAATTACTTCTGCTTGCATTTTAATCAGAAGTTATTTTGAAGACTGAATTTACTATATTTAATTCAACAACAATTGACTAGAGATGATATTAAGAAACAAACATGGATATTTGACCCAAATATTTGATCTGTTTATAACTTTTGATATGTTTTGGGATAGATAAGATGCTCTGGTAAATTTTCTATCAGTGGATTACAATTACAGCCTGTTAACAGAGAGTTTTCAACTTTAATTTTGTTTTGTTTCATTAATATTGTTTTTTCTGTTAACTACTTGGTCATTAATAGAACATATAGAAGACAGATCAACAAGTTGCAAATAGATTCAGTGGTTTAGAAATTTTAAGGGCTTTGAAGGCTTGTTTCGCAAGGGGTGGGAACTAATGTTGTAGTAATATATTAATCAGTATTTAACTAGAGAGGGTAATATGCATATAATGTCTTTTTGATGGACCTTTTTAATAGTTTGATTGTTTTTTTGTATTTTTCTTTTTGTCCTTTTGGAAAAAAATTTGAGTTCTGTATTTTTTATTTTAACTTTGTTTTGAATAAAATAAAAACATAGCTGTTAGTGGCTATTTCAGACATGCTGTCTTTGCAGCATTGCAATTTGAGTAGCAAATACACCCATTTTTTTAAAAAAAAGCACATCATGCTTAAAAGTAGTGTATCCATTATTAAAAGTTTGTTTGCAGTGGAACACCTTTAGCAATCCAACACGTAAAGATAATCCTGGGGGGTTATTTTAGCCATTATTAAATTAATAGCGTGAACCCTATTTCCTACAATAAAAACTGGTTATTTCTAAAAATCAATGCAAAGGGTTTTCAGAGATAAGGAAAGCAAAGTAGGTGAACAGATGAGAGAGTGAGTGAACAAGTGAGTCTGAACTGCAAAGCTGATCCCAATAGTCTAATAAACAAAATTTGAATCCAAAGCAGGAGGAGTGGTGGAAGCAGCTCAGAAGGGACCCTGCCTATATTTGGATATGATAGTAAGGGACAGGAGAGGTATTTTCAAACTTGCATGATTCTGTTGCTGTAATCTTACAGTAAAGGTAGGATTAGAACTCTTGGACTACTTTGCAAAGCTAACAGGTTCACAGCAGGATGTGAAGTGTGCAGTGACCAAAAATGCTAGCTTTTCCAAGTAAAGCTGCCTTTTGCAATTAACTGAAGCCAATTATGCCAATTATGTTCCTCTCATGTCTCAGAACTGGGGTCACCAAGGATTGGCTCACATGGTCACAATGCAGAATGTTTTGTGTGCATTATTGTTTATTGCTAAATATTGTGATATTAATATGATTTCTTAGGGTATCAATCAGTCGTGTGTGTGTGTGTGTGTGTGTATAAACAGAAAGAGAAAAGAACAATTTGCAACTAAATCTGAAACTAAAAAGAGGATGGAAGACTGCTGAGCATATTATTATTGTGTTGGTTTTTCAGGTATAGTTGAACGAAAAAAGACCAGGGAGATTTTATTTACACATTTGTAGTTTATAACAGGAAAGAGAATAGATTTGGGGAATCTCGAACTGTTTCAAGGAGCACATGATCGCTGCAGAAATCAACTGCTATAATCTGCTTTCTCTATCTCCATATTACCTTTGAAATGTTGTGATGCGATCAGTTTTTTAGTTGCTATTCTCTCACTAATTGTAGTCAGTAAAATAAAACTGTGCTAGAAAATTAGCAAACAGGGATGAGACACCAAACAGATGTATTAGATTTTAGAGGGCAAAGGGAAAGAAGAGACCTGGATTGCTGTTAATCTAACTCAGCATGCAGTATCAAATGTGAGCAGTATAATTATGTCTTCATACAGTTCCCTGGAAATTGTTTTATAAACATCTGTGATTTTAAAAATAAGTTTTGCTTGATTACAATTCCAATTCTAAGCCATAGCTGAGCCACAGATCACTGAAGGTGCAGCTAGTGCTTGAACTGGCTTTTAGTGTCTGTGTTTTTAAATGATAAAAAGCATGGGTTCTACCTATCCTTGAGATAAAAATTAACAAAGCAACAAATAGATGATAATAAAGGATACAGGATGTTTCAAAGTGTGAGGCACTTTTGATTGGAGGGGGATGAAAGCAGTGGTAGGATTCAGCCGGTTCGCACTAGTTCGGTAGAACCGGTAGCTAATTTTTTGTTGAGTTTGGCAAACCGGCTGAATCCCACTACTGGATGGCATCCACTGAAGCCCTAGCCCTTTTTCACAAGGCCCAGAATGGCCCACCAGAAATGTATGGATGCAGCTTCCAGAAAGTCTCTTCTGGGCCTCGGAGGCCCAGACTCAGAATGGACTTCCGGAAGCAGCATCCACACAGAGAACCGGTTGTTCACATATTTGAATCCCACCACTGGATGAAAGTGATACTATTTAATGATAATGTTTAATGCAGACAAGCTTCAACAAATCTTGTTTTAAAAGATTCTTCCAAGATAAATGAAACTATGAGGTATTTAAGTAAAACTAAGGAAGTTCATTTTAGCTTATTGTCTCATAAGAGTACATAGAATTGCAATCTAGGTCATACCTGTTTCATGAAAGAGGAAGAGTTTAGAATTTAACTGTACATGCATGCAGATGGGTGTATAGAATTTAACTGTACATGCATGCAGATGAGTGTGCCAATCTATAGTTGTGCATTTTCCTACTAAAATAAATACCAAGTGCAGATAAAATTTCCTTATGAAGATAATGTATTTGGAGAGAAAATTTAGGCAGATAATTTTGTGAAAAGAAACATTTAAATGGAATGTTCCAGTCAGTTCAAATTAATACAGTACAATTTTTGATGCTTTCCTCACCACCTCCTGTTTAGCATCTGCAGGAAACCATTGGATGAGGTCATCTGTCAGTAATGACCCAGTTTCTGATGGCTGTTTGATTCAGGATGTTTTCATTGCTGGTCTGTGGAGTAATACTTTTCCATTCAAGACTTCTGTGCATATTGGAGGTCATTCTAGACCAGGGATAGGCAACCTTGGCTCTTTTATGACTCATGAACTCAGGAATTCTGGGAGTTGAAGTCCACAAGTCATAAAAGAGCCAAAGTTGCCTACTCCTGTTCTAGACTAAGAGTTACCACTTAGTGAGCAGGTGTTAACTACGGCCAGGATGTCCTTTGCCCTGATTCATCTTCCACCTGGGAAGCCCTTCAGAAAGTTACTCACAAGCCGACTATTGCATTCCTGCCTTCATGGAGGAGGTGCTAACTCACTCTGTCAGAAGTTAGTTCTTCTGATAGGTGCAGAAGGGAGGTGATGATTTTAACTTTACTAGGAAATGCAGTCCAAACATGTAGGGCTGGGCAGTAGAAGGACAGATCACATTTAGCTATCTGTATCATTTCTGTTTCCTTCCTTCAGCTTCAGTTTAAATTACCTACTTAATTTGAACCTCCTCCTTATTTCAGCTTTGACTACATTCTGTGTTGCTACTTGTTGGGGGTATTTTACTGATAATAAGGACATATTTCAGGTAAATTTAGAATAAAAAGCCATACAGTACATCATTAGTTACATGATTATAGCCAAAAGCCAAATTAACTAGATTTTGGAGAGGGTATTATTTTTTTTAACAATAATAGCTTTTCCTGACCTTTCCCCAAAGTCAGATTTATTGTCAAAATAGTAGGATAGCCACATTATGAGACTAGAATCTTAACTACAAATGAAATGCAGTTGAAAAGGCATCTTCTATAATGAGAGATTTCTTATGCTTTTCATGTGAGGATGCTTTTAATTTTTCATGTCTTGTGTCTCCAAATCTATCTGGTTGGGTGGCTTTGGCCTTCTCTTTCTCTCCTCCCCCCCCCCCTCATTCTCTCTCTCATACACACACTCTCTCTGCCTCTATATTTTCCCAATAGAGCATGTAGCTTTGTTGGGGGGGCAGTTGAAATTATGAAAGCAGTTTGGGGATCTGTGATCTGATGCATGCATGCACACGCCTGCCCACCCATCCCCTTCCCCCCGACACACCTACATACATTTAACTGGTCTCATCATACATTCATCCCTTTAGCTATCTGGCTCTGAGTCAGGATAACAAAATCTAACATTTTGTTCATCAGCCCCAATACTTCCAAACTTTGTATTTTATTAACAAGTATTGCACAGTGGAAAAGTGGTTCATAAATTCATGGTTTCGCCTTGATGATTCCACCATCAAGTGGTGACAAGTGGCTCAGATGCTGCTCCAGTCAACTTTTTCCTTCAAATCTCCACTTACCCATGGAGGTCATAGACTAGTCACTGCCACTCGGCCCAAACGAGTCTCTGACATTCTTAGAAAATAAAAATGGTACAAAGTGCATTGTTCAGAAGACTGCCCACCTGCATAGAATAAAGACAATGATATAGTGTGAATATTAAGAAGCATTATAGGGCCCCAGGGGATTAAAAAAAGAGCATTTCAGCCAATTTGTTTAATTGTAAATGATTATTTTGAGACCAGCCACCCCACACTACAGCTGTTTCTGGAACAGTTAATCCTTCCCTAGTAACCATTGTCTATATCAGTGGTGGCAAACCTATGGCACGGGTGCCAGAGGCGGCACTTAGAGCCCTCTCTGTGGGCATGTGCACCGTCGCCCCAGTCCTAGGTCTTCAGCTGGGTTTTATAAAACCTTTCCGCTTTAGGCCTCCGCCACCGTGTGCAAAAAAAAAAAAAAAAGGTTCAATCAGTCAATTTCAACTTCTCTCAGGAAAAAAAAAATCTTGCAAAGTTGGAATTGATTGATCGAACTTTTTAGTCCCACCCAGTCTGCCGTTACCACCACAGCCATGCCCAGCCAGGGGGCCACACTCAGCCAATGGGCCACATCCAGCCAATGGGCCATACCCAGCCAATGGGCCACACCCACCCAGCACCCAACGATGTATAAGTGGATTTTGGGTTGCAGTTTGGGCACTCAGTCTCTAAAAGTTTTGCCTGGTGTATATCACTGGCCTATATGTTTTCAATTTTTCAAATATGCCCTCTAATAAAAAAAAATTGTCTGAAATGGTATAGGGTTTCTTACCTGAGCAGGGGGTTAGACTAGATGACCTCCAAGGTCCCTTCTAACTCTGTTTATTCTCTTCTCTTCCCTTCCCTTCCCTTCCCGTCTAGTCTAGTCTAGTCTAAGTGTGATTCTAATTTAAGAAAGAAAAACATTTCTCCTCTTTCCCTGTCCAACTGAATGGAAGCTATGGAAATAATAGCTCTATCTGCATTCATTTGTAGCAAAATAAAATGCTCCATTTTTTTTGCAGTGTAAGAATACTGAACTGAAACTGTGCTAGGCAGGCAAGTAGCTAATAATAATAATAATAATAATAATAATAATAATAATAATAAAGTTGGAAGGGACCTTGGAGGTCATCTAGTCCAACTCCCTGCTCAGGCAGGAAACCCTATACCATTTCGGACAAATGGCTGTCCAGTCTCTTCTTAAAAACCTCCAGTGTTGGAGCATTCACCACTTCTGGAGGCAGGCTGTTCCACTGATTAATTGTTCTAACTGTCAGGAAGTTTCTCCTTAGTTCTAGGTTGCTTCTCTCCTTAATTAGTTTCCACCCGTTGCTTCTTGTCCTCCCTTCAGGTGCCATGGAAAATAGCTTGACACCCTCTTCTTTGTGGCAGCCCCTGAGATATTGGAACACTGCTATCATATCCCCCCTCGTCCTTCTCTTCATTAAACTAAACATACCCAATTCCAGCAGCCGTTCCTTATATGCTTTAGCCTCCAGTCCCCTAATCATTTTTGTTGCTCTTCTCTGTACTCTTTCTAGAGTCTCAACATCTTTTTTACATCGCAGTGACTAAAACTGGATGCAGTATTCCAGGTGTGACCTTACCAATACATTGTAAAGTGGTATTAACACTTCACGTGATCTTGATTCTATCCCTTTGTTAATGCAGCCTAGCACTGTGTTGGCCTTTTTGGCAGCTGCAGCACACTGCTGGCTCATATTTAGGTGATTGTCTTCTAGGACTCCAAGGTCCCTCTCACAGTTACTACTATTGAGCAAGGTACCCCCTATACTATATCTGTGCATTTGGTTTTTCTTGTCTACATTTTTTCACCTTTCAGTAAAAATGAGGATTTGGGTGATCTATTTACCAGAGTGGCTAGGAAACAAAAATACATTTATAGATATATGTCTAACATCCGAGGCCACCTCCTTGTATTCTGTTTATAGTAACTGCTTTTTTGACTTGTCCTAAAATAGTGAAAATATTGAAAACACAAAGCATGGCTGGGTTTAATTGGTATTTGGATAGTGAGGCTGTAAATGCTGAAGTAACAATGTCTACATTTCTTTGTTCAGTATGTGGCAGAACATTCTGTGCTAACATCAGTCTTATCAGCCACCTATGGACACATCACTGATGGCCCATAATCCACAAGATGTCAAGGTCCTCATCGAAAATCGATGGACGAACAACAAGGATAGTGGGGCACCAGATATTCCAAGGCTGTTTGCTAGATAGATTGAAATTATATCCTGGAAGCAGTATGGCAAGCCATGTTCATACTGCTGCAACAAACTTAGCGTTAACTTACTTTACTTTAGCCACAAACAAGCCCTGGTTCGGTTCCTATACAGTATTGTTCTCAACTTTTATGTGTCTCTTGAGCTTTAGCTTAATGTAAACCCAGCCATTGTGTGTAAATTAGTGTTTGTTGTTTAGTGTGCTGTTTGAATCCAGTTGTGATGAATCAAATCCATTTATTGAAAGAAAACAGTATATTTGCCTTTTGCCATTCAGACCCTGGGAATAATAGATTGGTTAAAGGATTCATAGAGTATTAATCCACACAAATACATTGCAGTAGTACGTACAGATTTTAGTTTGACATGCTGTGCTGCTGGATCATGTTTTATCATGTTTTCTAATTCCACTACTATTTACTTGGGAAAAATGCAAATAAATTATTGGTTAATATTATTTTGACTCTATAGGGATTTCTTTTGATAAACAAAGTAATCTTAATAGAAAACATTTACACTTCAGTTCATTAAAAAGGAGAAAAGCACAAGCACACTATTGAAGCATTAATTCTATAGACAAAATAGCTGTCTAAGTATGCATTTGCTAGTAATTTATGAGGTCTGTTTTGATTTATGTATGCTACTCTTGCATGCAAAAAATTGACAACCAATTCTATATTTGAACTGGAATTATTACCAGTGATGGCATTTGAAGAAAATTTATTTTGTTTTTAATTAAAGAAGAAAACAACGTAGTAGAACTTTAAAATATATGTACTGCATAGCTAAAAAAAATTAACTGAGAATGAAAACAAAATCAAAAAAAGAGGGAACTTTTTAAACATGTGATTACCCACACCCTCAGCAATACAAATACACCAAACAACCATATTAAATATTGATGTTCATAATTACAATTGTACATGTGATGAAAATCAATTCAGAAAAATACTATATATAAAAATACTGTTTATATATATTTAGAAACTGGTGAACTGATCTGAATGCACTTATTCTTTATTGTAGGGTTTCTTAAAAGCCTTTTAATTTGTTGTTTCAGCA
This sequence comes from Crotalus tigris, assembly GCF_016545835.1. NCBI lineage: Eukaryota > Metazoa > Chordata > Lepidosauria > Squamata > Viperidae > Crotalus > Crotalus tigris. Next base: position 954,391 of record NW_024096565.1, read on the forward strand.
ATAGTAATTTTCTGTCTTTTAAAATACCAATCACACAAGGAAACGGTATTTTAAGAGGTTCAGTGTACAATATGAATAGTTCTTTAAAATTTGCATAAGAAATCCATACAGCATAACCCAAAGAATTATCTATGGCCAATTATAATATCCTCTGGCACTTGAAATGCAGTATGTATTGCATTTATCAATTATCTGTTCACAATATTTTGTGAAGTACAATACAATTCAAGCCTTTTAAATTATGTTTGCTTTATTTATTTGTTTGTTAGTTTGATTGTTTGTTTATACTATTATTGAGGCTACCCATTTCATAACGAGTCTGGATCGTTATTTAAAGGAATGAAAACCAAACTGATGAAAGCAAACCATTCAAATAACACATATCTGAGGTCATCAAAACAAAAAACCAAACACCATTCCAGCTTACAATAAAAAATAACATGAGCCACCAAAGTTCACTTATCCCCTGTCCCATTGCCTGAGGAACCATGAGATCTTGCAGAAGTTATCTGGGCTGGGATTGTCTGGATCTCCAGAGAGATGTTGTTCCACAAGGCAGGCATTGCAACAAAAGAGGCAGGACTCCTGGGTCCTATAAGATGACTTTTTTTTTTTTGATGAAAGGAATGCAGAACATGCCATACACCTTAATTCTAGTGTGGGATGCACTAGAATCTTTTTCTTTCCTTGTAGCAAAGACATCTCAGAACTCCAAGTATTTCTTGATCAGCTTATTGTCTTTAAAATTACTGTGTAAGGAATAGGATGGTCTACTGGAAAACTTTAGCAAAAAAAACTTTAGCCTATGGTTTGAATGGCATCCTTGTTAATAGAGGAGAGTGAAATTTTCTTTGAAAGGAAATGGGAGAAAGGACCTGGCCAACGGAGCTGGCTGGAATTGAGTATGGAATGTCTGTCGTATCTTACAGTCTGGTTCCACTTATAGTACTAAAAGAAAATCAAAGTTAAGTAGCAACTAGCTGATTATATAGCAATGAGTGCTGTCAATCAACACTGACACTAATACCTTGCCTTCACATACCGTATTTTCCAGCATATAAGACAGCTCGACGTATAAGATGACCCCCGACCTTGGAGAATATTTGCATGGTTAGAAAGTCGTCTTATACACCGGAAAATACGGTATTTTCCAGCATATAAGACGACTCAGCGTATAAGACAACCCCTGACTTTGGAGAAGATTTGCATGGTTTAGAAAGTCGTCTTATACGCCAGAAAATACGGTACTTTGTATTGTAATTTCCAAATATTTTTATCAGAAAACAAGTGGATCCTAGAAAAGAATCACATATGAATAACTTGGAACATTCTTAGTCATGCTTGTAATTGCCAGGCCAAAGGGAGTTCCCTAAATATTAATATCTTCCTATGTACATGTCACTTAAAGAAAGGAAGCTAATGAGGTGAGACAGGAGAATATAAATGATAGAAAACTGATGAAGACTACATGATATTCTCATTCATCCCCTTTCTTAAACAGATGGTGGTATCTTTCCTACATTGTGTGACACATTTTGTATTGCTGCCTGATAATGACTCACTAGAGTAAAATCCCAGGATGCTCAATGGTAGAAAATAAGATTGTTTGGTGTTATTTGGTACAGCTATTTTTCTAACACAATTTCGACAGATGTGACTATTTCACTGAAATCTTGTCAAAATAGCATCAACACATTGACAAATTAAATCTGGCTCATTTTCATCCCCTTGGTATTAAAACATTTCTTGTGCCATAACTTGGGATTTTATATCAATGTCATTCTTGACATCTTGATCATTTCAGATGGCAGATTATCAATTTGTTTGCCTTTTTCTGATGGCTTGTTTTTCCCTCCCTGTGCTTCTCTCCTCCTGTCTCTATTTCAAATAATTATAACCAATGGAAGTGTGAGAGGACAGACTGCCTGCAAAATGGCCAGCACCTGGGCTGCTGGTGCCCTTTCCCTTTAAGGGGTCTAGGACAGCTCACCGTGGCCAGCTCTCCACAGCCAACTTGCCATAGGACAATTCACTGTGGCCAACTTAACACAGGATGATTCAATTCTGTTTTAATCATTTCATTCAGTTAGTTATATCATTGATGACCACATTTTCATCAAAATTATTGTAACTCTTGTGCAATATATATCTTACATGAACCATGGTGGCGCAGTGGTTAGAATGCAGTACTGCAGGCTACTTCTGGTGACTGCCAGCTGCCTGCAGTTTGGCAGTTCGATTCTCACCGGCTCAAGGTTGACTCAGCCTTCTATTCTTCCGAGGTCAGTAAAATGAGGACTCAGATTGTTGGGGGCAATATGCTGACTCTGTAAAAAATGCTTAGAGAGGACTGTAAAGCACAGTGAAGTGGTATATAAATCTAAGTGCTATTGCTATTGTTATTTCTGGATTGAATTTCTTTATTTTATTATTACTGGCCATGGTTCTGTTAAAATTAATATAACTTTTATATTTGTTGAATTGTCCCATGGCGAGTTGGCTGTGGTGGTGGCTGTGGTGAGTTGGCCATGGCAAGTTGGCTGCAGCGAGTTGGTTAAGGTGAATTTTCCCATTCTGCCCTTGAAGACCTCTCCGAAACCCACCCAGCAACATGTGGCTGTAAATTCTGAGCAGAGAGGCAGCTGAGTGTGGCATTGTTGAAGGCATGGCATTGATGTGAGAGGCAAGATAGTTTGTGTTTGGGGAATTAAAAAAGCCTGAAACAGCTTAAGGCAAGTAGAAGAGTTGCTGTTCTTCAGAAGCAGAGCTCAACAAAGAGAACAAGTGAATGAACAGGTGTTGTAGTAGCTTTGGGGAAGAGTGGTATAATAAACAATGGCTACTAGCCTTTGAGTACTTGTGGCTGTGTAGCCTAGAGGCCAGGTGAGATTGTGTTGGCTCTCTGGGGTTTTAGAGCCCACTGACCTGGAAATAGATAAAAGGACCCATGATAGGAAAAATGCCTTCCAGTTGTTCCCACTAGCTGCAGGTGAAAAATAGAATAACACATACCAACAGGGGGGGAAATAGCTAGCTTTGCTATCTGCTTCATATGAATCCCACATATATTAACCTAATAAGTTCCATATCTCTCCTGTCCAATCTTGCTGTGCTACCTCATTGTGTTGGGCTATTCCTGGAAGGAATGAGCAAAGAACACTAGAAGTGTTCACAAAGAAGATGTAGTCCCAGCAGGATCATCCAAGGTGTGAAGGTCATCCTAGCATTACAGTTAAAGCCAGCAGGCATCTATAATGGGCAGTAGCAATATACAAAGATGTTGGAAATAGGGAATGACTTTGCAACAACAGCAATGGCGTTTCATAGTATGCAAGATACTTTACCAAGAAAATCATGGGGATAAAGATAGCATAAAATGATTGACAGCATAATGCTGGATGATTGTCCCTGAGGCCAGATGGCACTCAACATACTACTGAGAAACAGTTGAGGATCTTTCAAAGTGCAAATGGTCTTTATCTTGCAGCTAGATTAAAGCCTTTGGGATATTTATTTGGCAATCTTGCCGTGCAGAAAAAGAAAATCTCAAATTGAAAAGGCACTAGCATAATGAGAACATGAAATGTAAGAAGGACAAATAGTTATTGGGGCCCCTAGACTGGCCCACATTACACCACTGTTGAGTGAACTGCACTGGTTGCCAGGTTGCTTCCGGATCCAATTAAAGGTGCTGAATTGTATAATTGTATTGGTGATCACCTTTAAAGCCCTACATGGCATGGGTTTCACCCCAATGGGGTTAGCTTGCTCCACCTGCACTGACAGGAGGGGCATGCTGCAGACCCCATCAGTCAAGGAATTCCAGTTGGTGGGACACAAGAGAAGGGCTTTTTCTGCCATGGCTTTTGGTAATAATAATATTAATAACATTAATAATAATAACATTAACAACAGTAGTAATACTACTACTACTACTACTACTACTACTAATAATAATAATAATAATAATAATAGAGTTAGAAGGGACTTTGGAGGTCTTCTAGTCCAACCAGGGGGCTCAGGCAGGAAACCCTATACCATTTCAGACAAATGGTTGTCCAGTCTCTTCTTAAAAACTTCCAGTGTTGGAGCATTCACAATTTCTGGAGGTAGGTTGTTCCACTGATTAATTGTTCTAACTGTCAGAAAATTTCTCCTTAGGTTGGATCTCTCCTTGATTTGTTTCCATCCATTGCTTCTTGTCCTGCCTTCAGGTGCTTTGGAGAATAGCTTGACTCCCTCTTCTTTGTGGCAACCCCTGACATATTGAAACACTGCTATTATGTCTCCCCTCATCCTTCTCTTCATTAAACTAGACATACCCAATTCCAGCAACTGTTCTTTATAAGTTTTAGCTTCCAGTCCCCTGATCATTTTTGTTGCTCTTCTCTGCACTCTTTCTAGAGTTTCAACATCTTTTTTACATCATGGTGACCAAAACTAGATGCAGTATTCCAAGTGTGGCCTTACCAATGCATTGTAAAGTGATATTAACACTTCACATGATCTGCACCTACTCTTTTGACCTTCTGAAAGAGCTTGAAAGCCTGACTCTGCCAATTGGACTGGGGCTCCAATGGGGGAATGTCATTCTGGAGGTGGCTAATAAACTGACATAAAAATGCACCTCCACTCCATGTACATCTTGCTCCCTTCCTGAAATAGACTAGATTTGGACTCTTTCAGTGAGAGGTTCATGCTGTTAACTAGTCAGGACATGAAAAACAAGGAAGGAACATCAATGATTTCATGGTCACAAAGAATGTAGTGAAAATACTCCTTGGACAGAGTAGAGTCAATGATCAAATGATCAATTAATTGCAGTGCAGTTAATTACCAACGATCAATGATCCAAGTTATGTTATGCAGACATTGGCAAGAGAGACGAGAATCAAAGTCATGAAAGGCAAAGATCTCAGAAAGGAATTTAAAGAATCTTAAAAGATCTGTTTAGAAAAGACAAAAACAACATGTTAATTGTATAAATATATAAATATTTATAGAAATTTGAAACAGAAGAAGAACCAGTAAAAGAAGATATGATAAAATGGGCTAAAAATTTGGTTACAACAGACACATGGAAAGTGAAAGAATATGTATCTGAAAAGATTGAAATTTACATTGTGTTATAATCTTAAAGAGATTTTTTATAAATGATATATCGTCTACATATATCACTAGAAACATTGTCTAGAATATATAAAGATACTTTGAATTTATTTTGGAAATGTAAATAAAAAGAGATGACATTTTACCATGCTTGGTGGACATGCAAAAAAACTTAAGATTTGGATTCCACTACATACACTAATTTAACATACAACTGAGATATTTGGGATTGATTGACAAAGAGTCACTGAAAAACATCATGGAACTTTTTTTTTATACATGATAAGGGCACCAAGTTTACTGTATGTGGAAAGACTTGACATTATCCACAATGGAGAAGAGGATGATGAAAATGAAGGAACTAAGTAAAATGGTCAAATAGACATAGTTGATCAGAGAAAATGCTGAACTAAATGCTGAATTAAAAACCCCTTATAGACCTTTTGTGAGAACCCCCCCCAAAAAAAGAATTTATATGATTTTGCTGATTAAAAAAATAGATAGAAAACTTGAAAATCATACTGTAACCATAGAATAAGAGGCTTTTACACTTATAACCTACTGCATGCTGTATACTTGCTAATACTGTAAACTTAAATCAGAAGCTACTTTATATTTTTTCTCTTTTCTGCATTTTAGCTTTTTCCTTCCTTCCTTCCTTCCTTCCTTCCTTCCTTCCTTCCTTCCTTCCTTCCTTCCTTCCTTCCTTCCTTCTCTTTATTCTAAATATTAATTTCTGTCAGTTGTTAACTTTCTTTGTTTTTTTAAAATTATATCAAGAACAGACTGGCTTTGAGTTAGCAGAAGAGTGAGACAAGGCTGTACACCCTTAGCTCATTTAATTCAGCCTATATTCTTCACATATTTTGTGGGAACCTAGATTGGAGGAAGGTGACTTTTAAAGAGGTTGTGATTTTAAAATTGGAGGATGAAACATCAATAATCTGTGCTGTGCTGATGATGCTACTCTGACAGTTGAAAATACAAATGATCTGCAAGGTCTAAGGGAGTCAAGGGACACAGTGAAAAAATAGGATTAAGATTACATATAAAGAAGATCAAACTAATCACAACAGCTATAGCAATAAGCCTTAGAATTGATAATGAAGATGTTGAAGTAACAGACAGCTTCTTCCTTTTAAAAGCAACCATCTTATCAATAGTAGAGGTATCAGCAGTCAAGATATATATCACAAACTAACCTTTGGTAAAATAGCAGCCCTTGAAAAATATATTCTGGTGCTGTGACATATCTACACCTACAAAGATCCAAGCTTTGGAGGCAATGGTATTCTCTGTGTCAATAAATTTAAATTCTTTATTCATTGGATTTTACAGAAGCAGGATAGAAAAAATATTGATGCTTTTGAATTTTGGTTTTGGGAAAGACTCTTTAGAATACCATAAATAGCCTAGAAATAAAATGGAACAAATGGTCATATTTGGGACAGATCATGCAAAGACATCATTTTCTTGAGAACTCTGTAATACTGGGCAAGATGAAAAGAAAGAGCAAGGTGGATAAATTTGATTGTCGGGACAAATGAGTGCACTGTTGAAAAACCCGAAGAGCCAATTTGGGGACATTTCATCCTGTAGAAGTTCTGGCCATGTGGTTGTTAAGAGTCAACACTGGCTTGATAGCATGTAATCAAAATCACTCAATTTCTGTATGTGTATTGTAAAAGTTTATGATGAATAAATATATTTAGAACTAACTAATTAACTGCTGGAAATAGGTCATTGTAGCTGACCAGGCTTTGACCATCAGTTATAGGTCTCCTGACATTTCATGGCTTAGTATAAGGAATAAGACCTGCAAGATGAGAACCAGGCTTGTTTCTGCCTCAAATATCTCAATTATTGCTGTAAAATAGCTTCCATATTAACATAGGGATGAAATATACCTGCATATAACAATAATATGTTTCTATCCATGTCAGATATCTGAGAGGGAATATAACATTATAAAATGAATTGTGTTTTTTTCTACTGTCCTAATGCACTTGTCTCATGGCTTCATGAATAAAATTTTGGGAGTCAAACTAGTTCAGATCTGTTGGACCTGAGGAAGTGGACAGGGTCCTCTGGACAGTGAGCTTGGCCACTGCTCTTTAGATCCACACCCTTCCTGACTTATCAAAGCAGCCCAGGGGTTTTCATGTGACTAGGTTCTGCTGGTTGTCAATTCTTCTTTGAGTTGAGTGAGTCATTCCTTTACCTTTTAAAGAGATTGTGTCCTGACCTTTCTTCAAACAGCCATCACTGGATATCACTATACTGGACAATTTTTGTTCAGCATGTCACCTGTCTTTCTTGTGGAAGGTGGTAGAGAAGTTGGTTTTGCAACAGTTTCAGAGGGCCTTGGAGGAAATAGATTATCTGGATTCTTTTCGGGCAGGATTTAGACTTGGCTATGGAATATAAATAGCCTTGGTCATGCTTTTGACTGACCTTTAGTGAGGGCAAGATGGGGGTGGTGCATCCATCCTTGCTCTACTTGGTCTCATGATGGCTCCCAATAACATTCACAATGGTATTCTCCTGGCTAGGAGAGCATTAGCACAGCTTCTTCTTCAGCAATAGTTGCGTCCATTCATGGATCAGCAAGCCTTCTTACAGTCACTCATGCTCTGGTCACCTTCAGAGTGAAAGAGTATCCAAAAGCTTCAGCTAGTACAGAATGTGTTAGGAAAAGCAAAGACAATATACTGTAAGAAAATAATTTCTTAGAAAGAAATACAAATATAATTGTCTTTGTAGTCTTGCCCCATTACTTTATAGTTATACCTTAATTGCTCATTGATCTCACAAGCTGCTTGATGTGCTAGATCTAATAAAATTCTTTGTTGTTGTCAATACCCAATCAATACCCTTGCGGCTTGTAGTATCTAATCATACTTATACTCTAATTTCCATAAGTAACAATTCTCCTCTTTAGACTGTCTTTACCTCCAGCGCTTCAAGAAATCAATTTGTTCTTCGCTGTAATTATGGTCTTGGGTTTCAACCTTTCTCTGGGAGAATTCTACGTTTCCTTGTAGCCAACACTTGATTGACATTAAAGGAATAATAGCTTGTCCAATTTTAAGTCTATAATTATCCTAAATGCATTACACTGTAACCGGAAATTTCAGAGAGTCTGTTATTATTAAAATGATTTTTTCAATTGACATCATTCTTTTGATGTCATCATTTAAAGCAGGGGTAGTCAACCTTGGCTCTTTTATGACTCGTGGACTTCAACACCCAGAATAAGCTGGCTCAGGAATTCTGGGAATTGAAGTCCACGAGTCATAAAAGAGCCAAGGTTGACTACCCCTGATTTAAAGGGAAAAGCATTTAATCAAGCAATCAACTCCACAATGTTTTTTTTTAAGGAAACAACTCCTGGTTTTAAAAAGGAAATAAACTAAAACCTCTCTTATGACAGAAGAACAGACTCATTATAAGTTAGGTTAAGGTAATAATGTAAACAGCAGATGGGATTGCAGTACATATTTAACTATCAGACTGATTATTTGCATTAGGATATTTGCATTAGGAAACTGATAAACCGCATTAGGATGCTGTCACTGGATAGGCAAAGAGGATTAAATAATAAAATATATCCTGTGATGCAAATTCCACTTGTTTTGAATTTGTGTGTGAGGTCAGACCTTGTACTGTGATATCACCATGCACATAGGTCATTTTGGCATCCTTGTGTCTATTTCAGATGACTAATTTCCCTGGAGCTTTCTGCACTGGTGAAGTGTCACTATGTTATCTGTGTCTATTGCTTACTACCTAAGTCTAAAATGTAGAGCTCATCAAACTTGTTCTATTTCAGATCAGAAATTTAGTTCTGTTCTCTTTATTTCAGTCTTCACCACAGCTTAATTTCCTATTGCAATCCTAACCATGCAATACATCTGATTTGTGTTGTAGCATTACAAGGTACAAAATTCCACAGTTTGCCCCCTCTCTTCCCCTCTGCTGTAAATACCATATAACCCAAATTCAGGCTGTCAGAGAAACCATAATATTAGTTTATGCCTACAGAAGAAAGACTTATGGCATCCTGAATAGTAACTGTTGTCTGAAACAATTTGCACAAGGACAAAAGCATATAGCACAACAATTAGGAGAGCTTTGCAAAGTGCTAGCAACAAAACATCATCGCAGCCATAAAAATAAGGACTCTACAGTCATGTTGACTTTTAGGAATAAGGTGGTGGTTGAAGACTTGTTTAAAAAAATGAATAATTTGCTTTGGATCATTTGATAGAACAGAAAATAATATATTAACAATTCTCTTTGCTAAATGAAAGCCTAGTTGATTGGATGGATTTTAAAAGATTACAGTTGTGTTGTAGCCTTTTTCCATTATTGGCTGCAGTAAACTAACTGTCAGTTATCATTCTACAAAGCTTAGAATAATAATTCTCCCAAATGTAAGAGTTCCTAATATAAAGCATCTATTCCCATATTACTTTAAAAAGATGTAATTTAAGTTAAATACATTTAAATATAGTGTAAAGTTCCCTAAAAGAAGAATATGTTATGGTAAAAATCCTTTATAATTGTTTGTTGTGCCAGGCAAATGTGCCTACTTTTGAAATCCATTTGGAATTGAACCTAATTTCCTTTGGAGACTCTGTTACCATTCACAAAAAAATAAAATATCTCATATTTTAATCACTCAAAGAATTGATATAATATGCTAATTCTTTATAAATAAAAAAGCAGGATAAAATGTTAAAAAATCACAAAAATATACCATATGATAAAGTGTCTTTTTGAAATGATCCATATTTGCTTCTGTCATTCTCTCAGAGGGGTGTAGTTCTATATTCCAGGGTTTCAGTTATGTATTGGCAACATCACAGAAGTGGCAGAGATTCAACCTTGGCAGATTTACGGTGTGTGGACTTCAATTCCCAGAATTCTGGGACCTGACGCCCACATGCCTTAAAGTTGCCAGGATTGAGGAACACTGGCCTAGACAGATGTGGAATTCCATAGCTCATCTCTCCTGAGTGATTGAAAGCCCTTCCAACCAGTCAGTCGATAGCCTGAAAAAGGACTTTAATGCATTCTCTATTGCTGCTTCCCAACTTTACATTTTCTTGACCTTTTCAGTTAAAAGTGAGGCCAAATATATTTGCTGAAGCCTCCCAGCAAAAAATGTAAATTAAGTAATTTGGTCTGAACTGCCAGACTCCTTGACAGTCAACCTGCCTGATATGTGGACAGCTGATTGCTTTTGATTAACAGCCTTGATTGATAGCTTTCCTGCTATTTGTTTATCTATTCCAGCTATTTACCAACCTGAATGCTTGTTTCTCCAATGTGACACAATGCTACATTAATACTAAGGTGACCAACCGTCCTCTTTTAGGGAGGACAGTCCTCCTTTTGTGAGTTCTGTCCTCCCTCAAAAAGTGTCCTCCAACATGTCCTCCTTTTCAATATTTGAAGACTAATCTGCAGGGCTTTTTTTTCTCATAGAACGCTCAGAACGGCGTTCTGGCACCTTTTTTGATGGTTTTTTTTTCAGCTTTCTGCATGAGCTGTGATACTCCCCCTATTGGCTTTCGAAAGCCAATAGGAATTGCTGCTGAGCATGCCAAAACACCTTTTGCTGCACATTTAAGTTGTCTGCAGCAAAGGCGAATTGGCAGGAACTTTGCACCACTCCCTGCTACCTAAATACACCATCTCCTAGTTAGTCCCGAAGATACCTGGAGGAGACTGGAACGGCGATGCCACGGTAACTTTCTCTTGATCTTCGGCCCTGTTAGGGCAATAATGGCTGCGGGCGCAAGAGGCAGGGGTGGCGGGGCTGCTGTGGGCGGCGGTGTGAGGGGCGGCGGTAGCCAGATGCCCCCCATGCTGTGGGAGCCACGGGGCCTGCTCTACACAGGGCTGTGTAGGGTGGGCAGTGGTGCTGGCGGGCGGCTGCGGTGGGGGTGTGTTGACGATGGGCTGCCCCCCGGGGCCGGATCAGGCACAGCTGGTGCTTTGGGAGCCACAGGGCCCGCTCTACACGGCGGGGTAGCAGTGCTGGCAGGGCAGCTGCAGGTGGGGGTGCAGCATGTAAACATAAGTACAATATAAAATGTTATTGTTACAAATGTTTTTTATTATGCATTTATCATATTATAGTGTATTCTGTATTATTGTTGCAATGAATAAAATGTTTCTTTTATTTACGATATTTTTTTCTTCAATTTATTTGTGTCCTCTTTTTTCATTGTAAAAAAGTTGGTCACCTTATTAATATAATATAATACTGAATTCTTGGCTTATGTGCTTCTCTCATGGTGATGAAGGGACCACCATGACCTCATCAATGAGAGTCAATCAACCAAGAAAAAGTCAATTATGCATCACAATTCTTCTTCCCACTCTCACCTCTATTTCTAAGCACTATTTATTTTTCTCTGTCTGGTACTCTCTTCCAATCACAACTGGCTAAGTAATCTGGGAGCTTATCTGAGAGACACCAAATTGGGAATGACTCCTCTGGGAAACTTATCTCTAGTGCTCCCCATCTGGATTGTTACAGCAACTTTCAGAACAGCATGAATACATTTGAAGAACACTCCCAATAAAGGCATGCTGCTGACCATCAATCATGTCATACTTAATATGCTGTCAAAACAGTATATTTACTATATGTAGTGCCAAGTGACCTGGTTAAGTTATATGTCTTCCTGCTAAGACAGAAGAATAGTTATGCTGTTTAGTTAGATCATTCTAATATAGTAGTAACTGCAAGAGGGATCTTGGAGTCCTAGTGGACAAGTGCTTAAATATGACCCAGCATTGTGCTGCAGTTGCCCAAAAAGTCAATGCTATCCTAGGCTGCATTAACAGAGGGATAGAATCAAGATTACGTGAAGTGTTAGTACAGTTTTATGAAACCTTGGTAGAACCACACTTAGAATGCTGCATTAAAAAAATGTTGAGACCCTGGAAAGATTGCAGGAAAAGGCAATAAAGATGTTTAGGAGGCTGGAAGCCTAAGCAAATGAAGAACAGTTGCAGGAATTGGGTATGTCTAGTCTAGTGAAAAGTAAGACTAGGGCTGACATGATAGCAGTATTCCATATTTGAGGGGCTGCCACAAAGAAGAGGGAGGTCAATCTATTTTCCAAAGCACCAGAAGGCAAGACAAGAAGCAAGGAGAGAAGCAACTTAGAACTAAGGAGAAATTTCCTGACAGTGAGAACAATAAACCAGTGGAACAACTTGCCTTCAGAAGTTGTGGGTGCTACATCACTGGAGACTTTTAAGAACAGACTGGACAGCCACATGTCTGAAATGGTATACTGTAGGGCAGGGGTCCCCAACCTTTTGGGCACCAGGGACCAGTTACAGGGACAGAGGTTTTTCCACAGACCGGAGGGGGTGTGGTTTTGTGTGCTGCCTACATCCTGTGGATGGGGCTTTCCTTGTTTGTGCAGACCGGTTGCTGGCATGCTGTGACCCTGCTGTAGGGTCTTCTGCTTGAGCAAGTGGTTGGACTAGAACAGTGGCCACCAACCATTTGGGTTCCAGGGACCAATTCCATGGAGAGAGATTTTTCCATGGACTGGAGGAGGCATGATTTCAAATGCTGCCTGCATCCTGTGGATGAGGCTTCTGTTGTTTGTGCGGACTGGTTTCTGGCATGCTGCAGCCTAGTGCCAATCCACAAAGTGAGGGTTGGGGACCTTTGGACTAGAAGACCTCCAAGTTCCCTTCCAACTCTGTTATTTTGTTAATACTGCCTTACCTGATCTTTGACACTGATGCTTTATTAGATATTAGCAGAATCACCTGCCCCACTTGTTTACTTTCATATTCAAATGCCTCAAGGTAAAAATTATTTGGTCTGCTGCATGGTGAATGTCCACATTAACTTTCACAGCCTCTGAGTGGTAATTGCCATCAGACCATGAGCCAGCTTTCAGGGATGTTATTTGTTTTATAATCTCATTAAGTCAATTCCTTGGTTTGCATGTTTATTTGTTGGCTTCTGAGGCAAATCCTCTTTGCATGAAGCTCCCTGCAGAATATTTCTGCTTTTCTTATCCTTGCCTGTGCCATTGAAACTGAACAAGGATTTCCTACAGAAAGAGATAACCATGGTCCATGTTTCTTTGTTAAATGTGATTTTTATTGAAACTTTTAAAAGGAAAATTAAAACCAATGCAAATTAATATAAAGTAGAGAACAAAAAAGAAAAATAAATCAAGGAGAAGATAAAAAGTATAAGAGAAAAGACACATTTAAAAAATACAGAAAATGACTTCCATAGCATATCAGTACAATTATATTTTCTCTCCTCTCTAAAGTCACATCATGACTTTCTTCTTTCTACAATCTACCCAGTCCAATAATCAAAACCATAAATCATAAGTTCTTTTTTTATTTTTGCTTGAAAAAAATCCATGTTTCCAGTAATTTAATTTAATTTCTCTCTAATCAAAGAAGTTAGCTCATCCATCTTAGCAAGATTTGCTTATTTCACCCACCATTCCTCCATAGTGGATATTATCCAGTCTTTCCATCTCTGTGTATATAATAAACTCACCCCAATAACACATATTAAAATAACTTTCCATGGCATTTTTCTAACTATTTATCCATTAATCCAAAATGAAAAGTTCCACCTACAGTTCAATATTGAACTTTAAAATCCTCTCTATCAAAATATGTATTTGAATCCATTTTTTAAGTTTTTTTACGTGTCCACCAAGTATGATAAAATATCTCTTCATTCCCAACATTCATTTGAAGTGTTTTTATACATTCGAGCTAGTTTCTCCAACTTCATATATAACGACACATCATTTTATAAAAATTCTGTTTAAGATCGTAACACAGTGTAAATTTCAACCCTTCTGACCACTTAATTTCCCATTGATCCTTCTGTATATTATAACCAAAATTCTTAGCCCAAAATGTGCTCCAAGTTTCTGTTTGAAATTTCTTAATTGGTAAATGCTATATATGTAAAAACTCTGGTTTTGAATGTTGATCACTTTACCTAAATTGCAGCTCTTTCACTTATTTAGTATGCATGAATATAGCCAACTGTTGCAGTTCCTTATAGTTTACAGTAAGTCATGAAAACGATAGAACAAAGTTAAAAACATAAACCATATCTGCATGCCAGCATGTTTCCAGGCATCATCTGTTTGCATGCACTTTTACATAATTTCAAATAAGCATGTAAATGCAAATTATCTATTGGAGTCAATCTCATATGGGATGCCTAAAGGGGACATAATACAGTCTTATTGCAGTAGGTTGTTTTAATACAGTGTTTCTCAACCTTGACAATTTTAAGGCATGTGGACTTCAACTCCCAGAATTCCACAGCCAGCTTTGCTGGCTGTGGAATTCTGGGAGTTGAAGTCCACATGCCTTAAAATTGTCAAGGTTGAGAAACACTGTTCTAATACATAAACATGCACAACTGCATAAAGCTAAAATCACACCAGGATCCATTTCTTTCTCTGTACAAGTTGGAACCTGTACTGTAAATATCTAAATTGGGGGCAGGAGTGAGAACCTCTACAATAAAATGAGACAAAGACTTCAAATCTCAAACTGGCAAGGAGAAAGAGTTGTAGACCAATGGTTATTATTGTATTCATTCAGTTCAATGAATGAATGAATGAATTTCTAGGTCCAGAGGTTTCTATTGATTACCATAAGAGAGATCTCAGAGAGAGAGTATGTCTTCTTTGCCAATTCTTCTGGTTAGCGACACTTAACTGTAGCCAGTAGTAGGTAGAAAAACACTGTTTCTCATTAGAAAAGGAATAGCACAGCATAGGATCGTGCTGTGCAGATGATGTTCTTCTTCCAGTGCAGATGGCATCTGCATGAAGTTCAAACAAGGATTGCATCAGGTTACCATCTGGCTTTTCCATTGTGGTAAGATTTTCATGCTGTGGTACCATCTGCCTTCCCTTTGGAGATGCATTGTGCTTATTGAATTTACAGAATGTGCTATGTTTCTATGTGACAAGTAATGCTGCTGAAATCAATGGGATTTTCTGAGTTCTGCTTTCCCTGCCAAAGTCTTCATGTAGTTATGCTCTAAAACAGGGGTTCTCAACCTTGGCAACTTTAAGACTTATGGACTTTAACTCCCAGAATTCCTCAGCCAGCTTTGCTAGCTGAGGAATTCTGGGAGTTGAAGTCCACAAGTCTTAAAGTTGCCAAGGTTGAGAACCCCTGCTCTAAAAACAAACAAAGAAACAAAAAAACAATGAGCAGATAAAAAGCTATCTGAGGATCACTTGGAGGAACGGAGCTTGTTTACAGATCTCTCAGTGTAGGAATGATGCTGCTCACCAAGCTATTCCTGATGGATCTTGTCTTCATATTGATCTGCACTAGCTGTCAATTGCTTATCAGGTAGATTAAATATATTGTATTAAAGGTGAGAGCCTTTCAAAACAAGGGTGGAACCTGAGGGGCTCTGCACCAGAGCTGTGAGCAGTTATCTTTTCCCCCCAGAAGCCTCTAATACCTACAAAATTTTAGAATCCCTACAAAAATTAGAGAAAGCCAGGTAATTAAAGTAGGGAAATGTTTGCTTTAGAAAACTTCTATTTATTTATATCTAGGTCTTTGTGCTAGCATTTATCTGTATTTTAAAATGTAAGCGAATGAATGAATAATTACATAAAGAAATGCATTGCAATCCATAGTAATTTGGGACCTCTCTCTAACCCAGTGGTTCTCAACCTATGGGTCAGGACCCCATTTAGGGTCGATCGACCATTTCACGGGGGTCGCCAAGCAAGGCTGTCCGCCATTTTTCCCCCTTTTCCGGCGGTGCCTTACCTCCCTTGGGCTGGGCCAGCTGGTGGCCCAGCCGATGGTCGGCCTGCTCCGTCTCTGCTGCTTGCCAGCTACGCCTCGGCCGGTGCAGGGGGCAGCACCACGCATGTGCGGCGCTCCCAGGCAGGGAAAGTCCTCGACTTACGACCGGTTGGGTAGTCCTCGACTTACGAGCGGTTTAGTCCTCAACTTACAGCCAGTTGAGGGTCGCAGCATTAAAAAAGTTGAGAACCACTGCTCTAACCCTAATCTTAACTCTCTCTGGTATCTTGGAAAAAGATCTTCATTTGTAACAGAGCAGTAACATTGGTGGTCTTTTTTAGTAGTCAACTGTGCCATAGTTAAACAGTAGTGCAGGGGTCCCCAACCTCTGGGCCATGGCCTACTGGCCAGCAGGCCACGGAACGGGCTGGCCATGGCATGCATGAGTGTGTGTGTGCTCACCCCCATTTGCACTAGCACCGCTGCATGGCAAAAACAGGGTGCCATGTGGTGAAAACAGAATGGTGCTAGTGCCCACACAGCAAAAAGCGGGTGGTGCTAGCGAGCAGTGCAGGTGCTAGCACTGCCCAGTTTGTGTCTTGTGTTCTCACAGCCCCGTTTGTGTGTGTACATGCGCATGTGCGTGAAATGCTTCCCCTTCCCTTTCCCTCTGGTCCCCCAACCAAGAAAGGTTGGAGACCTCTGCAGTATTGCCTGTAAACATTAGAGGTTAATAGGCCTGGCACTCATGTCGAGAAGCACTAAGGTGCTCCTGGGCTGAAAAATTAACCAATGACATCACCGTTGCCCAGTTGGGGGCTCCTTTCATGTCTCCGGCAGGAGCTGGAGTGAAGACCAGGAGCTCACCCTGCCCATGGCAGCACTGGGGCCTCTCTTTTAATGACTTTTATTGTTTTATCAATGTATAAAATACAAAGAAAAATAAAAATAGGAAATTAAGGGAAGGAAAAAGAGAGAGGGAAAGAAAATATGAGATAAAAGAGAAGTAAGAAAAAAAAATATTGACTTCCGACTCCTTTTAGTACAGTACAAGGTAACATTACAGCCTCAGCTTTTTACTGTTACACATTAGTATATAACTAGCCATTTCTATAACAACAAATCATCTATTCAGCAAAACCAAAGTCAAAGTTTCTTTCTTTTTTTTTAAACGCAAGCACAAAATCCGGAAGTAATATCCAAATAAAAAAACATAATTAAATATATTCTCCTCTTTGAATAAAACAATCGATTTAACCATTTCTGCTTTATCTTCCTTGCTGTGGAAATAATATGTATTTCTATTTGCACTTAAATATGATTTAAGATTTTTTTAAAAAAAATACATGGGTATTTAGTCAAAAACATATCCCATCAACTTTATGGTCACTTAATTCCTTTCAGTAGATTTAGAAACATAGTTACAAATTAATTTAGTTGTACTTTTTAAATATTATCAATGTTTATTTTATTTTTTTCTACTAATGGCAAAATGGAGAATAATTTTAAAATAAAAGAATTCAGGTGGTCATTTTAAGTGAAACAATTTAAACATGTCAGTGTAGCTTTTACTTCCGATCTTATAATTACTTTTCTGCAGCTAACATTTATATTTTTAATAATTAAATGATTTTTTTTCAGAAAATGGATTAATATCTTTAAAACTGTGCACAGCTCATGTTTCCATGGCTGCAATCATTAATTAGCATTTCAATAGGTTTTAAAGTTATTAGATTGAGGAAAGCTATGGCCATAAATCTTTATTACTATTGATTTATTTTTAGTTGTTTAGCTTTTTAATTTTTCTGCCAGTGTTTTCATACTGTAACATTTTACCATTCCACACTTTTTATAGTACTTCACATTATAGTTCTTATAAATTTAACATTAATTACAGGATTCAATGCAGATTTCAGTAATACAGTAATTCTATTTTTCCACTGTTTTTATATGTTAAACATTATTATCACACAATTTATACTAGACTATACAGCACTGTGTTGTCCAAAATCTTTCATAATCATATTATTTTAGTGATACCATGTTTTTAAACATTGTGTTTATAGTTCCAAATTTTGATTATTTTACTTGCAGCTTATGAGCCAGACTGTTCATATTGGAATGGTTCTACATTTTCATCACCAAGTATAATTTTATGATGGGCCATAATCAAAGTAAACATTTGTATTGCTACTACAATTGGTTTTAATTATTCCACAATCCATTTTCCCCAGAAGCCAATTAAAACAGAATTCTAGGCGTTGTAGTCCACACATCTTAAAGTTCCTGAGGTTGATAAACACAGTTCCTTGGTCTTCAAACATGGAAAATAGTTTGATGGACATTTTATGGTATGTTCTCCATTATACAAATCACAATGACCTTGCTAGAGTTAGTGGACAGGGTAGGTAGAAAGAGATGAGACTGAAGTATCTCTGGAGATAAATTGAATTGTCCCCAGAACAGTATATTTTTTTTTTCCTATTTTTCAGTGTGTTTAAAGCATTTGTATGCCAACTGGCTAAAAGGCAATTTGAAATGTTACTTCAAGTGGATAGCTAAAACCTGGATTTCCACTGGACTGAACCCATAAATTGGCCATCTTTGAGTATGATATTTTGTTGAGGAATTAAAAATTTATCTATTCATATTGAAGGGGGAAATGAGAAACATGTCAACCTTTTATCACATCAGAATCTCTTATTTATTTATAAGAAAGTAAATATCTTAGTAAGTATACAATTCCCCAAACTGTGTTATGCCAAGAAGCAAAATGCAATGAAGAAGCTTGCTCAATCTTTCCCATCAGCACTGAATAACCTACTTTAAGCCTAATTCTTCTGAAGTAAAACCTCTTTCAGATCCTGCCTCAGGCATAATCCAAGAATAGGGAAAGTTAGATGCCCAATTTCTACCCATAACCCTTTCTGACAGTATAACTCAGCAGTTCTCAACCTGTGGGTCGTGACCCCATTTGAGGCCGAATGACCATTTCATGGGGGTCGCCAAACAACGCAGTCCGCCATTTTTTCCCCCTTTTCCTTAGCTGTGCTACTCCCTTTTATTCTATTGGCTTTTGAAAACCAATAGAATAGACTCTCTTGAATAGAGTCTAATTCTATTGGCTTTCAAAAGCCAATAGGAATTGTCCAGGCTGTCTCTGCCCTGCTGAGCCCGCCAAAAGTCCCATTCTGCAAACGATGCTGCAAGTTGTCTGCAGCGAAGGCAAGCTGTCTGGAAGTTTCCACCCCTCCCTGCTGAGCAACTACTAAAAATGTAAGTAAAAGAGGGCCAGGGGTGGGAGGTGGGAGGCCGTCGGGCGCAGGGAGGGTTGCTGGCGCACGTGGGGCCCAGCGGGTACCTTATCTCCCTTGGGTTGGGCCAGCTGGTGACCCAGCCGGTGGTCGGCGTGCTCCATCTCTGCTGCTTGCCAGCTATGCCTTGGCCAGCGCAGGGGGCGGCACCACACTTGCGCAGCGCTCCTGGGCAGGGAAAGTCCTCGACTTACGACCGGTTGGGTAGTCCTCGACTTACGACTGGTTGGGTAGTCCTCGACTTACGATCGATTGGGGTCGCGGTATTAAAAAGTTTGAGAACCACTGGTATAACTGAATGGCAGGTTGGTCCTATATTGATCATAGTATGGTTTCATTAAGTATTTCTGATTTTAAGTTAAAATCTTATTGAGGCAGTATGCCACACGGCAGTAGAAACCTATATTAACTACCTGGAGGCATCTTCATGCAAAACAGAATTATTTGCTTCCACATGATAGATGGGCATCTTAAAATTGCATACATATTTTTTACTTTGAGGTGAAAAGCCTTAATAAAACCTCTTTTGTTCAGAAAATCTTTTTAATTCATTGTCATTCCATTTTACTTAAGTTTCAAAAATGTTGACTTTTATTATATTCCTTTTAAAGGGACAAGAAGGATCCTCAGTTCATTTTCATTTGAATAATTTCTGGTGAGAGAAATAATCAGTCTGGAGTTTGGTCTAGTAGTTAAGGCACCAGGCCAGAAACATACATACATACATACATACATACATACATACATACATACATACATAAATCTTTATTGGCCAAATGTGGTTGGACACACAAGGAATTTGTCTCCAGTGCATAAGCTCTCAGTGTACATATAAGTAATAGTGATAAATCATGATCATAAACTACATAAAAATACATTCACCATAAATTATTAGATACAACACTTCATCATAAATCATAAATCATGAAGTCAGGACAAGAAGCAACAGATGGAAACTAACCAAAGAGAGATGCAACCTAGAACTAAGGAGAAACTTCCTGACAATTAGAACAATTAGCCAGTGGAACAACCTGCCTCCAGAAGCGGTGAATGCTCCAGCACTGGAAGTTTTTAAGAAGAGAGTGGAGAGCCATTTGTCCAAAATGGTATAGGGTTTCCTGCCTGAGCAGGGGGTTGGACTAGATGACATCCAAGGTCCCTTCCAAGTTTATTATTGTTGTTGTTGTTGTTGTTGTTGTTATAAGATGTATACTGTATATTTGCAATTTTCTGGTTGGCACACATAAGTTCTTCACAAAAAGTAACATATGATGTTACAGTATCTGTGAGTTCATCCAAGTCTGCAGAGGTAACTTCAAAAACTTTCCAATCAGTGCAGTCAAAGCAAGCATGTAGCTCAGGGTCTTCAAACTTGGCCCTTTTATGACTTGTGGACTTCAACTCCCAGAATTCCTCAGCCAGCATGCCTGGCTGAGGAATTCTGGGAGTTGAAGTCCACAAGTCATAAAAGGGCCAAGTTTGAAGATCCCTGCTGTAGCTTTAGCTTTGCCTCCTCAGTCCAAGATTTCACTGATTTAATTGTTGGTTTTATGGTTTTAAGCCTTTGTCTATAAACAGGTATAAAAGGGGAATCATACAATGATCCGAGCTGCTCATGGTAAAGATCGATAGGCATCTTTTAGTGTTGTGTAGAGTGGTCTAATATCATGAACATTTTGTCATGGTTCCGGCTAATGAAACATTTTAAAGTACTTCCAGGCATTATTTTCCTAAAAGTCTTTTATTGTTACAAAATGTCGGCACAGGCACAACGGAGGGATGCTAGGATCTAAGTTCTCTTCCTCTGAGCAGTTAAATTATCAGCATGTTCCCTTCCTAAATTAGCCATCATTTCTCACATTATCCAATTAGTTTGAAGGTCAAATGTTTTCTTCCTCTTTCTTTCCCGGGCTTTACCCCCAACCCCCCTTCTGCTCTGTATTAACTCCATAATTACCAGATAATTCTGCATATTGTCAAAAGCAAGAATATACAATATTTGCACATATGGCTATAGGTTGCATTCCTGATTGTGGTACAAAAGAGAGAATTTATTTTTATTGCATGTTTACTTTTGACCAGATCTGTGGTCTGAGTTGTAACCACAGTGTATAACTTTGCTTTTGCTAAAAAGTCTGATTTTAAAAAAGCGAATCAAAACACGTAACACATGTCTCTCAGTTTTAAAGACCCAGAGCAAAACATCTGCTCTGAGGGCAATATAGATTAATCCAACTTGACATTTTAGTTAAAGCAGATGAAAAAGCATAATAGTAATAGAAGGCAGACAAGTGGGTCAATGGAAGCTATAAACAGTTAGAAAGTTAAACCTTGGTGAAGGTTTCTTTCTTTCTTTCTTTCTTTTTCTTTCTTTCTTTCTTTCTTTCTTTCTTTTTCTTTCTTTCTTTCTTTTTTTCTTTTTCTTTCTTTCTTTCTTCTCCCTTCTCTCCTTCATCCAAATTTGTTTTGAAATTATATGATTTAATTCCATAATTAAAATTAATTCCATAATCCTATAATTAAATTTAATTCCATAATTAAAGAAAAACATTAGTGTTGGTTGACTTCCAGTTAGATTTCTCTTCAAATTATTTTACAATAAAGTCCATGAATGGCTATCAAGCTGACTTTTTTTTTTTTTTTAGAATATATCTATTTTTCTTCTTCCTTTCTATACCATTATTTTATGTCACTTTGGAATGCAAATCAGTCCTGGAGTATAAGTCCCCTTGAAAGTACCAAATTCTCACATTAACATGACTAGATTATAACAGTGAGATACACAATATGTTTTTTGTTTGCATCTGTTTTGCAATGACCTGTTTGTACACTTCTCTCATTCTAAAAAACAGTTCAATTTTCAGCAGCTTTTAGAAGCGACCTTTGGAGTGCAGGTATCTTATTTGTATCAGCAGGCATTCATCTGGGGTAGTGAAAATTTATCAACCTGAACAAAATTGCTTGAGTGAACAAAAACTTTGGCCTTCCTACAAGACAGACAACCAGACACAAAATACTGCATGATATAATTTGACATGAAGGATATAATTTGGTATGAAGGATAATAGGATTTAAATATCGAAGCATTTACAGTATGTAGAATTATGCCCTTCTGTGATTAAATATTTTATATGAAGCTGTCCATAAAGCAGAAAAGAAAGAAAGAATATTTGTGAGACTTGCAAAGAAGTTTTGGATTCTAAATTTAATTTGTCTGTTTGAAACAGGAAAACTATGAGTCACGGGATAGATAATATTAACATTCCAAAGAGAAATATTGTTCCATCTACCCTGGATTGTCCCTTTATCTTTTGTGCATGAATTTCAAAGTCTAAAGGAAGAGATGACATTGGAAGTCCCATGAATAGCTTCCTCCACTTCATTGGACACCTTGTTCGATTGGGAAACTTCATCCTGTAAGCTGAATAAACACACTTCTCCGTTTCAATGAATATGCAAAGAATAAAAGACACAGCTGACAGGCAGTAGAATTTTATGAAGGCTGTTTGTCCCTACATAATAATATGGATCCATGTTAAGTTTCTAATCTTCAAAAAAGTACAAATTTTAAGTTGAATGCAGGAATAGAAAAAGTAAAAATTAGGTGGAAAGAATAAAAAGACAGGAATAGAAAGAAAGAAAGATAAAAGAAAGCTTAACACAAAAAAGTGGCTTCTAAACTTCTTAACAGCGAGCATAAATACAATTATATTTTACACCCCCTCTAAGATTACATTATAATTTCCTTTTCATAATTTATCCTTTCTAATCATCAAATTCAAATATCACAAGGTCATTTTGAGCCATGGGGGCGCAGTGGTAAGAATGCAGTATTGCAGGCTGACTCTACTCACTGCCAGCTGTTTGACCCTGACAGGCTCAAGGTTGACTCAGCCTTCCATCCTTCCGAGGTCAGTAAAATGAGGACCAAGATTGTTGAGGGGGGCAGTATGCTGATTCTGTAAACCGCTTAGAGAATGCTGTAAAGCACTATATAAGTGCTATTGCTATTGCTATTTTTCCCTTTTTTAAAACAAAATTCCAAAAGGGGCTTCCAGTAAAAATAGTCCTTGATCTTTGTCTAAGCAAGCAAGTTAACAAACTATACTAGTTCCATGATCTTTGTGGACCAATCTTCCTTTGTGGGTATTACAAAGTCTTTCTATTTTTGTGCATAGAATAATCTCACAGCAGTGATCATATATAAGAATAATCTTCTGTAGTTCCTTTCTAATTGTCTGTCCATTAAACCCAGAAAAAAAAGTGCTCTGGCTTCAGTTGAATATCAGTTTTTAAGTTCGTTGTAAATACTTTAAACTGAAAAGAACTGAGAACAGGTATATTTCCAAGCCATTCATACAGAAGCAGCTGTCTAATGAGATACCCTGAGATAAACCTCATCAGCAGCAGGCAAAAATGAATGGCACTCAAATCCTCTAGCATAACTGAATATATCTATGCTGGGTACCAGCACTAAATTGTTAGTTATTAAATTTATTATTTTTATTTCTTGTACCGCTATGGAAGAAGAGTTGCATTGGTAGAATGAGCTCCCTCAAGTGCATAAATAAATTGGCCAGCGCTGTGATAGATCACAGAGAGCATCTGCTTCTCTGCTTCAGGCAATAAGAAGTCGCAGACAAACTTTTCATTAACATTCAACTTTGCTGCCTAGTTTAATGGGGCTTGCTCTCAAATAATCTTAAACAGTCTTGCCACCTCCATGAATTACAGGTCAAATCTATGAATATTTACTGATAAGCAAATCTTGCCTGCTGCCTTCAATGAAGCCTTTCCCTCATTAATAGGGCCAAGAATTGCAGGATAAATTGCATTATAATGCAAAGGCAATGTACACAGAAATATAAATTGACTGATAGTAAATTCTAAAGCTTTTGAACTATCATTGACCATATACCATCCTCTGGGCAAGATTCAGTCTTCAGCCTTAGGGCGTTGTATGAATTCATCCACTAAGATTTATAAATTAAAATTTAAAGTTTAGAGTGGCATGTAAACCCAGCCATGATAATTATTCAAGAAAACACTTTAAAACTAATCTTGGTTTAGAATAGAATCAGAATAGAGCTGGATAGTTTCATTCCATATAGCATTAACCTTGTAAACTCTCAAGCTTCCTCTTTCTGTTATATATTCAAGATGGACAGTATTTAATATTTATTTTCTATGTACAGTATATGTAGGGGTGTGGCTATATGCATATGTGTTGTACGTAGTATGTTTAGGTGTGTGTCATGTATGTGTTTCACTTTGAGAGCAGGCAACTAAATTTCATTTTTGATGTGTGCCGTTGTTCCCACAGTAAAAAAAAAAGGACAATAAAGGTTATCTTCTCTTCTCATCTCATCTCATCTCATCTCATCTTATCTTATCTTATCTTAAAGGACCTTGGTGATCTTTTAGTCCAGCCCCCTGCTCAAGAAGGAGAATCTTAATTTTTAATTCCAGGTTGCTTCTCTCTTTGGTCAGTTTCCAACCATTGTTTCTTGTCCTGCCCTCTGGTACTTTGGTGAATAACATGACCCCCCTCTTCTTGATGACAGACTCTCAAATACTGGAATATTGCTATCAAGTCTCCCCTATTTCTTCTTTTCTTTAGACAAACCAAAACCAAGTTATGTAGCCATTCTTCATATGTTTTAGTTTCCAGGCCTTTGATCATCTTAATTGCTCTTCTCTGAATTTTTTTCAACTCTCAACATCTTTTTTGTGATATGGTGACCAAAATTGGCTGCAGTATTCCAGGTGTGGTCTTACTAGGGTTTTATAAAACGGTACTAATACTTTGTGTGATCTTGATTCTATTCTTCTCTTTATACAACCCAGGATTGTATTAGCTTTTTTGGCAGCTGCTGCACACTCCTAGCTCATAGTCAAATGATCATCCACTAGAACTCCAAGGTCCCTCTCACAGTTACTGTTTTTGAGCCAGGTCTCACCCAATCTGTACTTGTACCTTTGATTTTTCCTGCCTAAATGTAAAACTTTGCTTTTCTCCACATTGAAACTCATTTTGTTGGATATGGCCCATTGTTCAAGTTTGTCAAGATCTTTTTGGATCCCAAGTTTGTCTTCTGGGATGTTGGCTACTCCTGTCAGTTTGGTGTCATCTGCAAATTTGATGAGTTCCCCTTCAATTCCCTCATCTAAATCATTGATAAAGATATTGAAGAGTACTGGGCCTAAGACGGAACCTCGTGGTACCCGCTGCTTACTTCTCTTCATGTGGATGTGGTACCATTGAAAACCACTCATTGACTATGGTTTGTTAGCCAGCTACAGATCCATCTGGTGATAATATTGTCTGTTCCACCTTTTTCTAGCTTACCAAGGAGTAGGTTATGGTCTACTTTATCAAATGCCTTACTGAAATCTAAGTATACTACGTCCACAGCATTTCGCTGGTCTATTAGTTTAGTCACTTTATCAAAGAATGAAATAAGATTCGTTTGGCATGATCTGTTTTTAAGGAACCCGTGCTGGTTACTAGTTATAACTTTGTTTGCTTCTAGTTGTTTGCAGATCTGTTTTTTATTATCTTTTCTAGGATCTTGCCTGGTATTGATGTTAAACTGATTGGTCTGTAGTTTCCTGGGTCCTGGTCCTTCAGAACTCTGGGATGTAATATGTTGGGTCCCCGTGATTTATATTCATCAAGGTCAGATAGTTATTCTCTTACCATTTTCTTCCTTATTTTAATTTTTGTTTCTAGTTTCTCTTTTGCAGTGGTTTTTTTTTTTTTGTATGTTGGGCTATAGTTTCTTTTTGTGTGAAGACTGATGCAAAATATGAGTTAAGCAGTTCTGCTTTCTCCCTGTTGCCTATTTATTTCTCTTTAGTTGACCTACAGTTTCCTTGACTTTTTTCTTGTTAATGTGTTGGAAGAAACTTTTTTTATTACCCTTGGTTTGTCTCCCAGTTGATATCTAGATAGTTGAAGTCTTCCATTACTACTGTGGTATGTTTCCTACATACATTTGTTAACTGGTTGGCAAAGAGTTCATCTGTTTCTTCTGATTAGTTGGGTGGCCTGTAATATACACCTATGGCAATGTCACTTTTTTTCTTTTTTATATTGACCCATATACATTCTGGAGAGATTTTATCTTGGATCATGTGCATTTCTGTAGATATGTAGTGTTCGCTTACATATAGTGCAGTGGTTCTCAACCTTTTTAATGCCGCGACCCCCAACCGGTCGTAAGTCAAGGACTACCCAACTGGTCGTAAGTCGAGGACTTTCCCTGCCTGGGAGCGCCGCGCATGCGTGGTGCCGCCCCCTGCACCGGCTGAGGCGTAGTTGGCAAGCGGCAGAGATGGCACAGGTCGACCACCGACTGGGCCACCAGCTGGCCCAGCCCAAGGGAGGTAAGGCACCTGCTGGGCCCCACGCGCGCCAGCAACCCTCCTTGTGCCCGCCGGCCTCCTACCTCCCACGCCTGGCCCTCTTTTACTTACATTTTTAGTAGTTGCTCAGCAGGGAGGGGTGGAAACTTCCAGACAGCTTGCCTTCGCTGCAGACAACTTGCAGCACGGTTTGCAGAATGGGACTTTTGGCGGGCTCAGCAGGGCAGAAACAGCCTGGACAATTCCTATTGGCTTTTGAAAGCCAATAGAATTAGACTCTATTCAAGAGAGTCTATTCTATTGGCTTTCAAAAGCCAAAAGAATAAAAGGGAGTAGCACAGCTAAGAAAAAGGGGAAAAAATGGCGGACTGCATTGTTTGGCGACCCCCATGAAATGGTCATTCGACCCCAAATGGGGTCCCGACCCACAGCTTGAGAACCACTGATATAGTGCAACTCCCCCTCCTCTTTTGGTAGACCTGTTTCTTTTGAACAATTTGAATCTATCCATCAGTCCATTCCATTCAGGGGTTTCATCCCACCAGGTTTCTGTAATGCCAACTATGTCATACTCTCCCTCATGTACTATTGCTTCTAGCTTGTCCTGTTTGTTCCCCAAGCTTTGAGCATTTGTATATAAGCATTTAAAATTTTTATGCCTGTCCATGGGTATGCTTCCTGCATCTTCTGTTTGTTGTTTGAGTTTTTCTTTTTTCTCATCACTGTCTTCCTCATTGTTTGATTTTTTTTCCTTGGGATTTGTAATTGGCTTATGGTTCTAGAGATTCTAGAGATTGTCACCCTGCCCCCTTGATTTTAGTTCAAAGCCCTCCTGAGTTGGGCCAGTCTTTTTACAAGTACATTTTTCCCTGTTTTCGTGAGGTGCAGCCCATCCCTTGCTAAGAATCCTTTGCCTAGGAAATGCAGTTCATGATCCAGGAAACCAAAGTTTTCTTGGCGACACCAACCCTTTAGCCAATGGTTTATTTCTAAAATTCTTTTTTCCCTCAATGGATATTGGACTTTCGTTGGGAGTGCTGATGAGATCACTACTTGTGCACCCAGCTTCTTAGCTTTATTGCCTAGTTGTTTGTAATCTCTCACTATTGTACTCAGGTTCTTTGTTGTGTCATTCGTCCCAATGTGGAAGAGGAAGAAGGGGTAGTAATCTGTGGGCCTAATTATTTTGGTTAGGTTCTCAGTCATATCTTTGATTTTTGCTCCCTAGATTGAATATCTGGTCTGCAGATGGATGATTCTGTTCCTTTGAGGATAGACTCTCCTATTATCAACACTCACCTTCCTTTTTGGGAGGCTGCAGTTTCTATTTATCTCAGGTGTGTTTGTTGATGTGACTTTTTTAGGGATATTTGAAGTTGTTTCTTTGCTAGGTGTCTGCATGTTTTCTTTGAGGGGGAGGTTGTGGGTCTGCATGTTTCCATCTAAGGGGAGGAATCAATTGCTCAGTTTTAATGGGGCTGCTTCTGGTTGAGTTGGATTGGGCAGAAGGGGTTTGTTAGTTGTATGCTGCTTCCTTCTTTGAGTATTGTTGTTTCTTCTATGTGTGACATATTTCCATTTGTCTTCCTGCGAGGTTTATCAGTAGGGTCAAATCCTCTGGGAGTTATTTGTTCATTATTTGGTTCAGTTTGGGTGGCGCCTTCTTTTGTAGGTTGGGGTTTGGCTAGAGTTGCCTCTAAGTTCCTTACTTTTTCCTGTAGTACTTCACATAATTTACACCTAATGCATGTATACTTTGGGTGTTCTTTGGGCATAAGCACATACAGGGAACATGTATTGCATACCACAATAGTATCAGTCACCTGTTCCATGAGTTTGTTGTCTGAAAATCCCTCTTTCTGGTTGGTAGATGTGCTTTGCTATTAGCCTAGCTTGTCTGTTCTAGGTATTTATGCCTACTTTTCTATCCTTTTTTCTACCTGTGCTTGTTTTTGTGCCTTGTTATTTTGGTATAGATAAAGTATGTGGTAGTATGCCCTTTGGTTTTAAGAGAAAAAAAATGCAGTTTGTATTGAGGTTAACCCTAGGATAGGGCTATTTAACAAAGGGAAGGGCTGCTTTCTCCTCAACAAGGAATTTGCTTTTAGCTTTCTGCTTTCTGCCTAAAAATTCATCCCTATTCTTCCTTTTCTTAATTTGTTCCTAATTTAACCCTATCCTCTCTGCCATGCTTTTTTGATTGCCTTTCTGTGCTCAGCCGGTCTTTCTAGTTGCCCTCAGTTGCCTTTAGCCATTGCTCTATCTTCGTTGTTCAGCCAGGTTCTCTCCAGCTGCCAGTCAGGTCCTCCACTGCTCCACCACCTCTGTTGTGCTGCCTCATCACTGCTTGCAGGCCTCTTGGTCCCCGCTGCTACCAGCCACCTCCTCTGTGCTGCCCCCAGCTGCCTCTCCGGTCTGCTACTTTGTGCTACTGCCAGCCGCCTCACTGGTCAGTACTCTGCATTGCTGTCAGCTGCCTCTTCTCCACCACTCAAGCTGCCGGTGCGCCATGTTGCCCAGTTTACTACGCCAGTCCCCACTTCATTGGGCCTAGTTGGGTCACTGGGCCACCAGGCCTTTCAGGTAGGCCTCCGTAGACCTAGAGGTCATCCAACATTCCCTTTGTGATTCTGCACGGCTGCTCTGTTGGATGGGGGGCGCTCTGGTTCCTCTTTGATGGGCTCCAGTCTCTGGGTAGGCCTCTCGGGTGCAGCTGGGCCTCTCTCAGCAGGCAAGTTCGCCATAGGCCTTGTTGGTGTTTTCCTCCTGATTTCTTGAGTCTTTTCCTCTCCTTTTCCCTTCTCCAGTCTCTTTTCTTTTTCAATAACCTATTTTTCCCTCTTGACCTCTCCTCCTATTGTTTTGTCTTAATTTACTGGCAACTTTTCTCCCTGCAATATGAACATGCTTCCTCTCTTGCTGCTATCTTGAAGATCTTCCAGTTGCTTGAGGATGGATATATAGGATGGTATAGGATGACCTATACCATTTCAGACAAGTGGCTCTTCTTAAAAATGTCCAGTGATGAAGCACCCACAACTTCTGAAGGCAAGCTGTTCCACTGGTTATTTATCCTTGCTGTTAGGAAGTTTCTCCTTAGTTCTAGGTTGCTTCTATCCTTGGTTAGTTTCCATCCGTTGTTTCTTATCTTGCCTTCCGGTGCTTTGGAAAATAAATTGACCCCCTCCTCCTTGTGGCAGCGTCTCTAAATTTAATATATAATCTTGTATTATATATTATGTATTACTTTAATACATAATCTTATTTTCCTTGCACTTGTTATAGCAAACCTTTGCTACAAGAGAACAAAGGAGTTTTATCTTAAACTCTATCTGGCTGAATCATTAAATAACCTATATGCTGGACAACTTTAGAGATTTTTTTAAACATCATCATAGCAGTTCAATTAAGCCAGATTCATTCTTTAAAAAAAAAAAAAACCTGTCCTGCAAAAGTTCCCAGGATCCCAAGCTAATTATCAAGTTCAGATTTCTCTATAAAAAGTAATGTTATTATGAGGTGAAAGGCAGATTTCCTTGTTAGGTATCACTAAGTTGGTGGAAATTTGTATTTTAGTAGCTGTGAAATAATTGCAAAAACGTGTAAGCTGTGTGAGAACAGTTACTTTAAGTTCAGAATTTTGGGGCTATTGTAAGGTGACCAACGTTTTTACAATGAAAAGGAGGACACAAATAAATTGAAGAAAAAAATATCGTAAATAAAAGAAACATTTTATTCATTGCAACAATAATACAGAATACACTATAATATGATAAATGCATAATAAAAACCATTTGTAACAATAACATTTTATACATTTTACATGCCTATTAATTATTATTTAAATGAGTACTTTTCCATTGAATGAATATTTTTGTCAATGTATCATCTTCTAACAATATTTTGGAAATATCTGAACAAGAAATATCCTTCATATTGAATTTTAGCACAAGTGCTGCAGCTAGAGTATCAACATTATTGCCCTAGCAGGGCCGAAGATCAGGAGAAACTTACCATGGTGTCACCGCTCCAGTCTCCTCCAGGTATCTTCAGGACTAACGAGGAGATAGTGTAATTGGGTAGCAGGGAGGGGTGCAAAGTTCCTGCCAATTTGCCTTCGCTGCAGACAACTTGCATGTGCAAAGTTTGCCAGCCGGGTGTTTTGGCACGCTCAGCAGCAATTCCTATTGGCTTTTGAAAGCCAATGGGGTAGTAGCACAGCTCATGCAAAAGTTGAAAAAAAAATTAAAAAAAAGATGTCGGAACACCATTCTGAGCGTTTTATGAAGAAAAAAAAAAGCCCTGCAGATTAGTCTTCAAATATCAAAAAGGAGGACATGTAGGAGGACACTTTTTGAGGGAGGACAGAACTTACAAAAGGAGGACTGTCCTCCCTAAAGGAGGACGGTTGGTCACCTTAGCTATTGATGAATCCATAACATAAATAAAAACATCTGCTTTAATGCTTCCCCTTAAATAACCTCTCGTTATCTTTATCTATTAGTTAGATTTTATCCAGATTAAGGATACATGAATTGTGTAAATTATATAAACATTTCATATAACAACTTTTTTAATAAAGTGGGATTGAAAAACAGTCAAAAGGCTGTTTAGTATAACAGAGCAAACATTCTTTGCTCTGTTATACTAAAGGAGAAAAAAATAATCTTTCTAGGATTTTTCTGCAAGTATAAGATCTACTTTTTTTCAAATCAACCACGTGCTGAGTTATTTATTGATTGATTGATTTTATATGCTGCCCATCTCGCTGTCCAGGGTTCTCTGATTCATTGGTTGCAACAGGAATTGACTCACCAGCCTGTTGTCTGAGTCTGATATTGTTGGCTGAGATTAAGTGACCCAGCCGGTTTTCATAGCTAAAGCAAGTCTAGAATTCACAGTCTCCACTAGAGCAAGCTGGTTCTACTCACTTGAGTAGATAAAAATATGGTGAAAAAATGAATTTTCTCCATACTGTTCAGGAAATGCTTAGCAAAAAAGCACGGAAGTATCCAAAAAGAATAACCAGGATGTTGATAATCAACACACTCATTCTTCCACCAAACGGGAGGAATGAAAGGGAATCGCTCCTCCAAGCTGGTTTGACTCTTGCTGACTTTGTAGACAAGTTTGCATAATTTTCTTGAGGAATTTATAGAAAAGATTTTCTTTGCTCTTCATCCCAACGTAGTCTACATCAGTGGTTCTTAACCTGGGCAATATTGCCCCCCAGGGGGCGATTTCATTTTTCAAGGGGGCGATGGAATGAAAAGGGGCGACATGGGGGCGAAGGAACGAAAAGGGGGCGATATGGGAGCGATGGAGCGAGAAGTTTTGGGGACACTTTTGAGATTTTTTCGTACAGTGAATAGCTGTATATCTGTTGTACAAAAACATCAGATGATCGCTATTAGTGGATTGAATTGTGTTTTCAAATGTTCCTCCAGCTAGCTTCAGTACAGAACGCTGTACATATGTGAATACGCATCACTTATCTTCATGCGCGTTGCGCAGCAGCCTCTACCCATTCAGTGGCGTGCCATTGGCCAGAATATGGGAGATATGGGGAAAAGACTGGAAATAAATTATTTGCATCGATATGTCCTGATGGCAATTTTAAAGAAAACAAAAAAAGTGTTTGCATAAATTGAAGAATTATTTCCTATGTTGTGATTGAGAGGTTATGTTGGGGGAGGGAGGCAATGACAACTTCCTCATTGGCTCAAGTGGGCAATTTGTTCAAAAAGGTTAAGAACCACTGGTCTACATCCCAAAGAATCTCATTCAACTATAAAGTAGACCGCACTAAGTCATAGGATGAACATCTAAGAGAACTAGGTATCTTTTCTTTGTAAAGCTAAAGAGAAGATGACATGGTAGCTGTCTTCCAGGGAAGAGGGGGTTGATTGATTCTCCAAAGCACTTGAGCACAAGACAAGAAACAGTGGATGGAAACTTGTCAGAGGAAGATCCAGCATGGAAGATAAAGAGGAATTTCCTGACAGCAAGAACAGTTAGTCAATGGAACAGCTTGCCTTCTGAAGTTGTGGGTGCTCCATCACTCAAGGTTTTCAAGAAAAGATTAGACAACCGTTTGTCTAGGATACAATAAAGACTTCTGCTTTGGGCAGGGAGTTGGACTGGAAGACCTTCAAGGTCCCTTCTATCCCAATGATTCTAAGATTTCTATAATTTCTATGAAATCTTCACCTTGCTAATACATTTTTGCCTAGGGAGATATAGTGAGTTATTAACACCTGGATGGGGCTTATCTGACCTGGAAATTTTAACATGAGAACACACTTAATAATCTGTTACCAACATTTGCTTTAATGACGCCAACATCTTTAAGCATTCCCAATATGACTGCCTGCAGTAGCTAAGCCTTTGCTTGTGTGCTTGCACTTACTTGCTAGGGGTGTATGTCATGCCCCTTGATATAATTTGTGTATATAGTGTTGTTGTTCTCTAGCCCCGTCTAATGGCCAGGGCCAAATATCAATCTGTATTGTTTGGAAGCCCTTTAAGTGGCATTTACCCACAAACCCTCACTTCCAAAACATGTGCATCCTAGGAAGCCAGACTCCATTTCCTTTAGCATTTGGAAGGAAACAGAAGCACTAGGAAGACTCCAGCTTAATCTGTTGCACATGTTCATCTGAGGACAAAAATCTATATCCCATACACACAGTATCACTGCTGAGATTTCTATATATCTGAATTTGTTCGTTATGATGCTCACTAGCAACTCAACACTGTTTATTTTGTATTTGGGTTCTTATTGTATGTATTTCTATTTTTCCTAGTTTCGCCCATCCTGTTCCTTTAATAAAGCATCCAGAGCTATGCACACGGTCTGTTTTATTGGAGGATAGGTGGGTTTAGCTGCATCTCAAGCTGCATACAGAGAAGTGTGTACTGTGGACAGAACAGTGTGCATTATTACTATCCTACTGCACGTGGAAGCCAACCAAGCTTTGCTGTGGCAGAGAATTCATTGATTATCTCCAGATGTCATTTGAATGATGCCAATAGGAATGGGGTTATCCACAGCACTGATTTTTGAGGGCTCTGGATAACAAACAAATATTTGAAACAGTCTTTGCTTGGCAAAAACAAATGGCTAGAAGCAGCAGCAACATTTTGTTTATGATTGCAATATGAAGTGTGTACACTTAGATTGGTATTAGATGCAAGTGTTTTATTACCTTCTCACAGTCAATTCCCACCTGTATGGAGTACACAAGTTTTATCGCCACTTTATTATTTAATTGATAACTCCTGATTGTGAATTAAAGGGTGCTGACCTAAATTTATGAAAAACGCCTGTTATATGCAGCTCGCAATGAGGCTATGTGAGCAAATGAAAAAAAAAATGTATGTCCTTCTGTTTAAACTATTGCCTTCATTAACCCTGTGGCAAAGGCTAGGGCGCATTAATAGATGTGACTATTTTATATTATCCAGGATGACAAGAAACTTGCAGTTGAAATGCATTTCTTAGCAACATTATAAAGATTCAAGCCAAAGGTTGCTATTACCAATTCCACTCATCACCCCATGCTGTTCTCGGCCATGTGTTACTGTAAATATTTGATCTGGTTAGTTATATTTTTTATGCCAATGACATTCAGTTTGTAATCCTTTTTAACCCTATAATAAAAAAAAAGAAAATAATCCCAGAGCTACTTCAGCACAATACAGCCATGTTAAATCAAATCCCTTTTACTTTACAGAAGTAGTGGATATCATGGATATTACATCTTTGGGATTATTAGGCACTACAATGTGATTTTAGGTAAATCTGGCTCTGACAATTTAGCAGTGAATGTGCTTTCTCTTATGAATTGGAACTGTATAGTAGTAAGGTGACCAACCGTCCTCCTTTAGGGAGGACAGTCCTCCTTTTGTAAGTTCTGTCCTCCCTTGAAAAGTGTCCTCCTACATGTCCTCCTTTTTGATATTTGAAGACTAATCTGCAGGGCTTTTTTTTTTCCTCATAGAACGTTCAGAACGGTGTTCCGGCACCTTTTTTGATGGTTTTTTTTTTCAACTTTTGCATGAGCTGTGCTACTCCCACTATTGGCTTTCGAAAGCCAATAGGAATTGCTGCTGAGCATGCCAAAATACCCGGCTGGCAAACTTTGCACATGCAAGTTGTCTGTATTATTGTTGCAATGAATAAAATGTTTCTTTTATTTACGATATTTTTTTCTTCAATTTATTTGTGTCCTCCTTTTCATAGTAAAAAAATTGGTCATCTTAATAGTAGAATCCTAACTTTGCCTACTCCACAATACATCCAGGTAATGGGATTTAATGGCTATGTTCATACTCTTTTTTCAGTTTTCGCATTTGAGACAAACCTGTTTCATTAAAGTAGTGTTCAGTAAGTTGTACAAAACCAGAAAATGGGTAATTTCACTAAGCAGGTTGAATGGATTGTGTGAATGCAGCCATTCTTTAGTTTGGATTGGTGTATGTCTTCACCGTTCAATCATATTTATAACCAAAAGTAAAATTCCACTGGATTCAATTAAATTTCCATTTGTAGGATTGTAGCCTTTATTTTCTACTCCTTATTTTACAGAGCAATCCTATACATGTCTCCAAATAAAGTTCAGTGATGCCTGCTCTCAAGGAACTGGGAATTGGATGGAAAATTTTAATTATGCTAATTTAAATTATGGCTATGATCTCTTCATTCATATAATGCAAATTAGTATTTTCTGATACTTTTTTTTCCTCCCTTCAAATCATTGTTGACACCTAGTGACTACATGGATTAGTCTTTGCAGTTTTCTTGGCAAGATGTCAGAAGTGATTTGCCCTTCAATTTTTCTTAGGGCTGGGAGAGGGGAATTGGCTCAAGGTCATCCAGTGTATGCATAAAATGGAACTAAAACTTACAATCTCCCAGTTTCTAGCCTGGTGTCTTAACCACTAGACCAGGTTGCATCATACAGCTCACCCCAGCTTCAGGTAATGCAAAAAAAGTTGCAACATGTCATGTGACACGGCGAGTTTGACACCCGTGCACTAGACCAAACTGTAGTAGTATCATACGTATCTGTCAGCTCTATAAGTACCAGTATTTGTTAAAACAAGTACGAAATAAAAACTTTCTAAAAGAAACACATATTCACATAGACAAAAAAGATTTACAGAAGGATTCTATATAGAAGTAAGCTGATAAAGAATGTAACATTCAACCAAAAAATTGAAATAGCCTGGGAAACAAACGGGTCTTAACCAATTGATTAAATAAGATGCTAATAATTCTTATGTTTCCATTCATTATGAAAAGTTACATATCATTAGGTTAAATCAGTGGAACTTTCAGGACACTACCAAGACTTCAAATTGTTTCCAAAACCAAATTGTGAGTCTTACAGAACCAATGGTGTAGTTTTGCCAATCAGTAGCTGCCAGCTTTCTCAAAATGTGATTTTCTGGACTGAATACAGTTTCCAAGAATTCTTCAGAGTTGCTACAAGAACAGTGTATTTTAATATTCAATTCTAAACAAATAAAGTATGTGTCACTCAGGTGTGGGTCACCTTGTCATCAAGAATTTACTGTATATGAAATAGCCTATTACCTTAAGGTGAGCAAGTGTACACCTGGTTGAAGCTTTTCAGATGAACCCAAAAATAGCACTGGATTGCAGACTTCATTCTTCAACAAAAATACTGCCTGCCCCAAGCATAGACTGTAGAACACAGAATAATATAGTTAGAAGGGGCCTCAGAGATCTTCTAATCCAACCCCCAGCTTGAGCAGAAGATCCTATATCATTTCAGACAAATGGTTGTCCTGTCTTTTTTTGAAAGCCTTCGGTGATGGAGCACCCACAACCTCTGAAGGCAAGCTATTCCATTGGTTAAAAGCTGACAAATATAGGTTGAAACTGGTTTGTCTACTTTGGGACAAGGAGCACCATAGTTTCAATTAGCTCTCATCTATCCTATAGTACCATCAGATCTCAATTAAAACCATCAACAGCTTGTCCGAGATCAAATTTTAAATCAGAAACAGAGATAAGGCTTATTTGTTGGTCATCGTGTATTCCAAAACTCTTAAAGTTATTCAGAAGATTGCTGTAGATCACGGGTATCAAACCTGATTGCATCACATGACACATCATGACATATCTTTATCTTTTTGCCTTTGCGGGCCAGGGTGGGCGTGGCCTGCACGTGACGCCTCAGGCCTGCATGCCACCAGTTTGACACCCCTGCTGTAGATAATTCAAGTGATCAAAGATCCATTTCTCAGGAATATGATAAATCAATGATCCAGAGGCTGATCATGGGTGTTCCTACACAATCTTCTGAATTCAGCCTTTGAGGAATGACTGATACTTTTGTAAAATCATTTCAAGCTCATATAAGCTTGATGCTTTATATCAATGATATAAAGTGTCACTGAGAGCTCTAGCAGAACAGGGATATAGTTCAGTTCCCACCTTCAAAGTTGGCAAATCCTAACGCCAGATGAAATAGATCTCAAGAACCTATCTCACTCAAGAAACTATGAGCTCAGAAGTGACTATATCTAGAACTTTCCCAAAAACGGCAAGTCAGAAATTTCCAAGTGAAATCTGAAGTATTTGCTTTTTGTAAATTAATGAAGGCTTTTAATTAAACAACTTCATTTGCTTACAGTAATAAAATATGTAATCTATCTGTAGTCCTTTATTTTTACAGTTGTAAACCTCACCCTGTTGCTAATTCTATTCTGCTTCTATTCTTTCTGATTTATTTCATACTGTATAAGTTGGCCTCCACTCCTTCCTGATTCACTGATAAGGATCACATTCCTCTTCAAGCAAACTATTTTCTTTACATATGTTATATTCTTAATGCGAACATGACTTAGTACAGCTATTACAGTACAGTAAATTTTTTGTAATATAAAAATACATTCTCACATATATTAGTTTCCTCAAAAGATTTCTTCACCACTACATTCTAGCAACTCTGGGAGTTGAAGTCCACGAGTCATAAAAGAGCCAAGGTTGCCTACTCCTGCTCTAGCATTTAGCGCTCTTGGTTTCTCTTATAAAACCCATCAGCAGATTTTTATTTCAAGAAGAGAGATCATAAACCATCACATATTACTGCACATACGTAGCCAGTTGCCATTGCTACAAGCAATTCATAGGACAATATTTTCTTATAGCACAAATATAATAGAAGGTAGTGCTCAAGTTATAACTATGATGGAGTCTGCCCCTTATGATCATAAGCTGTTAACATTTGTAAAAAAGATCAAATTTTTTTGCAATGGTCATGCGAATACACTGTC
Source organism: Crotalus tigris (assembly GCF_016545835.1). Lineage (NCBI taxonomy): Eukaryota > Metazoa > Chordata > Lepidosauria > Squamata > Viperidae > Crotalus > Crotalus tigris. Next base: position 992,307 of record NW_024096565.1, read on the forward strand.
ATAAGATGAACACCATGGTCATTAAGCAAACCCATTGTTTGCTCTGGTGCAGTTTTCCCATTGCTACTGGATGCCTGCAAAGCAGCCATCAATGTGACTTTGTTGCCGGGCACCTGAAGTATGTGACTGTTTCAGGGGAGCAATTGTGAGAACTTATGACCTGGGTTGTTGTCTCCTTTTTCAGGTAGGCCGTAACTTCAAAGAGTTTCTAAGCAACCAGTTATCATTTGAGGGATACCCGTACAGTAACAGCTGTATCAAAAAAGATCCAAATACCAGTTTTCTGGTTGGAAAATATAACTTGTATCAGATTAGCTTTGCCACCTCCATCAGCAGATCAAGAAGACCACCTTTCCAGTTTCTCCTGCAGACTCCTCTCGGTCCAGACCATCTCCTTCAAAAGAAATCTAGGGCAAGATGTACCATTTCAAGGATCAGTATGACTTTATCTATCAGGACACCTTTTCTGGCTGCACTGGAAGACAATGTCTAAAACAAAGGGAAGATTCCAAAGATAAAAATAATTCATTAGAAATCGCCTCTGGCTTCATTTAAGAGAGACAAAATTGCTAGGAGACCATCCACCATGAGAGAAGAGAGAAAGTTGTCCTTCTTAAGTCTTGAGCTCCACTTTGGGTTCATTGTGTGGTCATAACCTCCTTATCACATGAGAGGCTACCTTAATTATGGCAGGATGCGACTGTCAGCCTGATGTAGCACTCCTTTTATCAAGGTGTTGGAAGTCAGCACCCACCCACCCTCCTAGAGAAGGAAATATTTGATCAGCTTTCCCAAAGCCACATTTCTGTTTGGTTCTGCTCTTCAATAAACTACAATCTTCTTTCTAAACCAGTCTCCATTTTGTTTATTCAAGGCTTGGACTGGACTCTGATGAAGATTTTTTTTTTCAACAAAGGAAATACAAAAAGGCTGGTAGATATTGGAACAATTTTTCATACTTCTCAGAATATTGATTTGGGGCATATTTTAAGTGACTATCTAAGATGCTTCTGTCTCATTAACAATGTTCAAAGCTGGTATTGCATGAAGAGTCTTTGAAGAAGTTGTTTATGAAATAGAAAGATTTTGCATTACTGTGTTCTGTGATAAGTGATTTTTTTATACATGTACAACTGACATTGGTGAGATAAGAATGATGGGTCCAAGATTTACATCTCACAGAATCGCTAGGACAAGGTTTTAATTGAAAATTAAGGGCGTTAGTATTTCTTGTTTGAATTCACAGCATAGTTAGAAATTCCCTTTTTAGTTGATATGTTACATCTTCACAGATTACGTCTGTATGCCTTTCTGTTACTATGTTGTCTTATCAACATTTGGCCAATCCTATTTTAATTAAGTACATAATTAAATTCTCTTATGGTTGCCCATTTGCACTCTGTTTCAGTAATTTCCTAAAACTTGGACTAACAACTTCATTATCTTTCATTCTCCTACCTTAATTAGTTTGCTTATCATAAGAACTTTGGACATTTTTTATTAAAAGTGATGGAGAAGCACATCTATTCAGAAATATAGCTTAATACTTCATCTGAGTTCGATACAACTCCAACACATTTATGTCAGAAATTATATATAGACTCCTTAAAACAATTTACAAGTGGAGATTGCTTTAACTGGAAGTAAACCTCAAACTGAAACTTGAACCTGCAGAAATACTTTAAAATACTTAAAATAAGTAAGTAATGTGTTTAAAATATCTGCACAGTGCTCAGTACAATGTTGGTCACCATCTTAGAGCACAATCCTAGAAAGTGGGAGACTATGAGTTCAAATCCTGTCTTAGCCATGAAATCCAGTTGGGTGATTTTGGGCCAGTCACTATCTCTCACCTTAATGCACCTCACAAGATTGTTGTGAGGAAAATAGGAGAGGAAGATGTGTTGGAGATGTTCACCATCTTGTAAAAATAATAAAGACAGGATACAAATAAATAAGTAAAAACTCTTTAACTAATAATATGCTGAAAATTGCAATGGCACAATGGCTTAATGATGCTGAAACTGCCAGGCAGAAACGGTCTGCACTCCAGTGGTTCAAGCCTGCCCACCCAGCAGTTTAAACACGTGCAATATTGCAAGTAGATAAATGGGTACTACTTCAGTGGGAAAACTTAGCTGTGTCCATGTGTGAGGAGAGCGGAAGCCGGCTCTGGACCTGGCCAAATGCAAGGTGAGATGAGACGGCAGAGGAGCCTGGAAAAGCCAGCAAGCTGAGCGCCACTAGTCAGCTGGTGTAAGCTAGTTTGTCCCCTGCAGTGCACCAAGGATAAGCACACAACTGCTGAACAGAATGAACCAGCAATTTAGGCTGTCAGAACTGCTTTGGGTCTAGTATTTGTAGATTTCCCTGACATAGAGTTTCATATGCTAAATAAATAAATCTGCCTTGCTAAACAGTCACTTCTTGTAAGAGGAAGTGGAGAAGGAATGTGGATTTCTGTTCACAGGAGAATGTAGGACATTTTTGGAGCTTTTTTCCTCCAAAGTTTTTGATAAGTTGGCTGGCTGGCTTGTAAATTCTAATCTAAAATCTAGAAATTATGCTATCATTATGTAACTCAGAAAGGGGTTGATGCAAAATCTGACATACAAAGAGTTAAAAGTTCACTACCACCCCTATATTGAAATAATAGTAATAATAGCAATTGCCACAACAGTCATTCACAGCCAATGGAAATTATTATTTTAATCCCATTTTTATATATATCTTAACTCAGCAAACGTAACCAATACTCGTACCTCATATTTTGGGGACAATAACAACCCTGTGAGATGAGTTGGACTAAGAGAGAATGCTGGCTCAAACTTGGCTGTCATAACTAAGGCAGGACTAGAATTCACAGTCTCCCAGTTTCTAGGTCAGCACCTTTACCAATCAAATGAAATGTTTATGATTGTGCAACCCAATCATATAATTGTATGTTAGTAAGTAATAAGAAGTTTCCTTTAATTAAACATTCCTAGTACTGTGAAAAATATTTATCAATTCAGGATTGTTCATTTTAGCTTTGTTTTGAATGTAATTGATGCTGTTGAAAGTTCTTGAAGGCAGATTCAAAATAGTCCCTGTAATTTAGCTTTTTTTCTGTATGGGCAAATGTGACCAATGATCTCTCCATGTATTTGTTTGCTGTCTTGTTTCTGCAAAGGCCTGGGAAAAATATAGGTCACTTCTTTTGCAGAACAAAACATATTGGTTAGCTCATTATAGAATCATTTCTTTTGGTAGTTACTAAAGGCAATGTTCTTGAGACGGAAGGCATTTTGTCTGTTTTGCTGCTATTTCTATGAAGAAAATACGCATTCCTGCTGATGCTTAGAAATATAATCTTTGGTGGCCATATATTTTTTATCTTGTCCTGTCGTGTTGATGCTTTGATTTCATTTTTCTAACTTAGCTTGCTAAGGCATCACTGCTACATCAAATAACATTTGACATTTGAATTGGAAGAGGGCACGTATCACTTGGCAGGGAGTTTGTTGCTTCCAGTCCCCTCTGATCGCCCTTGCTTCATGAGAAAGGGGAACCCTTCCCTTGCAGAGCCCATAAAATCTATGAGCCTCAATTCATGAGGCTGGGACAGGTGCTCTTTGGACAAAGGTCCATAAATAACAACCACAGGGAGATCCTTCCATCTGTTCGGAAGCCCCAAGAGCTCTTTTTTGACAGGTGTGTTCCTTGACATCGTCTTTCTCTATTTCTTCACTCTCTCCACTTTGTATTCTTCTATTCTTTGTCAGACTTGTTGGCTCTACAAGTAGTTACGGCCACAACTGAGCCCAAAATTTCCATTGCTAGGCAAGAAAGTTAAGTGAATTTTTGTCCCATTTTATAAACTTTTTCGCCCCAATGGTTTTAGTGATTTCACTGCAGTTGTTAAGTTAGTAACACAGTTGTTAAGTGAATCTGGCTTCCCCATTGACTTTGCTAGCGAGAAGGTTGCAAAAAGGTGATCATATAACCCCAGGACACTGCAACCATCATAAATACATGCCAATTGCCAACTGTCCAGATTTTGATCACATGACCACAGGATTCTGCAATGGTCATAAGTATGTAAACGGTCATAAGTGACTTTTTTTCAGTGCCATTGTAACTGTGAATGGTCACTAAATAAATGATTGCAAGTCCAGTACTATATCTACATAGATATATAGCAATAGCAATAGCACTTAGACTTATAAACTGCTTCACAGTGCTTTACACTCCTCTCTGAGCAGTTTACAGAGTCAGCCTATTGTCCCCAACAATCTGGATCCTCATTTTACTGACCATGGAAGGATGGAAGGCCGGTCAGAATCGAACTGCTGGCAGTCAGCAGAATTAGCCTGCAGTACAAAGTGAAGCGAGGGGAGGCTCAGCTTAGCTTTCTTCAAGAGGCTGCCAGCCTTATGACAGCCTCTTGCTTTCTTTCTAGCAACTGGCAGTTCTCTGGAGACTACAGGAGGCTCTATTTTTTTAAGTTTGTTTATGGGTGATATGGTAGCTCAGGCACTGGGCTCTTCAGCTAGAAAACCAGCAGTTCAGATTCAAAATCTAACAGGGTGCACTCTCGTCCTTGCCCCAGTTCCTGCCTACCTAGCAGTTCAAAAGCTGCTTGCAAATGCAAGTAGATAAATAGGTACCACTTTGGTGGGAAGGTAACAGTGTTCTGTGACATCATGCTGGCCACATGACTGCGGAAATGTCTTCGGACAGCACTAGCTCAAATGGCCTTGAAATGGAGGTGAGCCCCGCCCCCTATAATTGGCAATGACTAGTGGAGTAAAATCCACAGGGACTCCTTTATATTTTATCATTTGTTTGTGGAGTTTGTGAATCCTCCTTAAAAAAAACACCACCCTCCACAAATAAATATAGCCTGCTTCTAAAAACGGATAATGTATCTATTTAACAATTGTGGATGGAGTTATGTATCCTCTGTAAGATATTTTCTACCAACTTTCACTTAAATTATAGTTTGGGGTAAATTTTATTAAAAGTTTCCGTAAGTGCCGTTGTTATAATGTAATTGCTTCTTTTGCATGCATTTATTATACAGCCTTTTACTTGTTTTGTCCCTATGTCATAGTAATTTGTACTTATATCTTAATAGATGGCCTTGATTCTGCATAAGTGTTTCAAATCCAATCATTTGTCTTAAAAACCCTCCTTTTTTCCTGAGGTAACTTTCTATTTGTCCATCAATAAATATATCAGCCAAAGTAAATATTTGGCTTTTGCCAAATAATTTTTGCTGTGCCCTTAGTTTGTTTTTAGAGTCTGAATGCATCATATGTAATTATATTTTCTTAAAATAATTGACTCAAGAATAAAAGAAACTTGAGAGTGAAGCTAAAGGCAAGGTTTCTGGTTATATTATTGCTTTTGTGGATTTCCTTATTTTTATCATGCTCTATCTTATATGTCCTTTGAAGTTTTCTAATCTTCTTTTGTGCCCTGATACCAGATAAAAACTATAAAATCTATTGACTAAACCGGGACCTTCTAATATTGACATTCTATTATTCAGGGATTTTATCCATTTGACTATCCATGTCAAATAGCTTACATGGTAATATAGTTTAAAATTTGTGAGTTTGCCTCTTTCTTTTGAATCAGGATATCTTTCTATATTTTACTCTGGATTTTTTATCTTTCCAAATGCATTTGTTAACTAATTTTGCCAGTCTTGCCATTTTTTCCTGGATTAACATCAGTGATATTTAAAATTGTATTTATATATACGCTCTGTGTGTGTGTGTGTGTGTGTGTGTGTGTGTGTAAAATTTTATATTTATTTTAATAGTTGCAATTAATTCCAATAGTGAACATTTTAATTTTTTTCTCCCTTCTAATTTTAAATATGTTTTTATATCCTGAGAATTCATCAACCCTTTGTTTTCATCAGAAGTAAATAATCTGAAGAGACCAGATCCCATAGACCAATCTCCTTATTACTGTCAATTATAAAATGTTTACTACAATATTAGATGAACACTTAAAGAAGTACCTGTATTCTGGGCATAATACACATGGATCGAACAAGTTATGTTGCTAAGAGGAACATCAAGACTTATAAATGCAATAGTTTATATCATTAAAAAAAGAAAGGGAGCGACAGTAATTTGGTATGTGTGTGGAGAAAACTCTTTGTCAATTTGTGATGACCATTTCTCCTTGCAGTAGTGAATAAAATAAATCCCAGAGAAGAATTTACAGCTTGGGGTAAAAGCATATATCAACAGCAAACAGCAAATGTCATAGCCAGTGGGACATTTTCTTTGGACATTTTTCTGTCAGTAAAAGTAACCAGAAAAAAATGTTCTTTCTCCTTTATTATTTGCATTTATTTTCAAAATATGTGCAAATAAGGTTTGAAAAGATAAACAAGTATCAGGCACTAAGAATCAAGAAGAATATAAATTAAAATACTAAATGGAAGATGAAGTATTAACCATTGTGCAACCACAAAATACAACAAGATAGCTGGTTACCAGAGTATTGATAGAAACGTGTCATTAAGACAATTGTGCTGTCAACACCAATAGTTGGTTTATTTGTTTCATTGTCCTGCAAGGGAGGAAAATGTATAGGTAACCATTTTGTAACCAAAATGTGATTGCTTCACATGTGACACATTTAAACTTATTTGTTTCTCCAAGTGTATAAATAAAAACATAAATGCAACTAACCAGGTTTGGAAACATGGCTATTATGTTTATTAGAGAACTATGTCAAGCTATCCCCTCTTTTGAGGGTGTTGTGGGTGGCCAAACTCTGGTTGCAACAATCAAGAAACAGATCAAGTACTTTAGGTTTGGAGCCCCCCCCCCATATTAGTCTTATTTTGAAAAAATCATTTGGTGGAATAAAATGCAGAAAATATAACCTCCACTAAACTGAGGCAGCAAGTGAAAACAGCTGAAAATTGTGAAGGCCAGAGTTTTCTCAGGAAATTCAGAACTGAAATATACATTTATGTGAAGTTTGAAGTTTAAAAGCAGAATGGCTGTCTAGGCAATTTCCTAGCTATTTTCCATGGAAGAAAGAAAAACCAAAGGCAATAGGTTGCTGTGCAAATTCAAAAACAAAACTATAAATAACAAACTGAGATAAGCAATTGTCAGTAGGAAAAATTAACATTTTGACAAGCAGTGAGCAAATGTAATTTAAACAGAAGGAGGAAATAGCAACATTTTCTTTCTTTTCTCTAGAAGATCATTATTTGCCAAATGGCATGTGGTTTTTTCCCTAACATTTGCAAAACAGTCTGCAGGTTTCTTCTAAGATAATTTGTCAAAGAAACATACAGGCCATATGGAGCTGAAGGGATGATTGTGTAGGCCAGTGAACACGAACCAAAATAAGTTGATATTGGAGAAGAGGGATCCTGGCTGATTTCTTTATGGAGCTTCCAACATTTAATCAGCTCAACAATGATATATTTGCACTTTTTCCTTTTCAAAGCCATGCATCAGATGACAAAACTCAACATAATTATAATGCAGTATATAACACTAATTCAAAAATGTCAAAGGTGAAGAGGACACTGCACTCTGCAGTTGTTGTGATTCCGTCCAAGCCTGTGCTCCCAACAGCTGAGTATGAGGAATCTGAGGAAGAGGTGGAGGAGGCATTTGTAGGGCCATTAGGGGCAGAGGGAGGCTCTGATGAATTACAGGACTCACAGTTTGATGCAGAGCCTGGGCCCTTCAGTCGTGTTCCTGATGAAGCTCAGCTGTGTGAGGAGAATGAGTCAGACTCGGAGGACTCACACCCGATGGACTTGCTAATTGATGCTTGCACACGTCGTCAATTAGTGAGAGTAAATCACCAGCAGTCAATACAGCAACTCCAGAGTAAAAGGAGAGGGCAATGAGAGGCAATGCCTTGGGACTGCTGTATAATAAGAGGAGGTGTGGGCGGTGCTGGTTGCTGAAGGCAACCGTTTGCAAAGTGCTTCTTGGAATCCTGGTCTGTTCGTCTTGCTTGTGACTACTCTTCTGTTTGCATCATGTTTCCTGTGGACTATTTTCTTCCTTTGGACTTGAGTTTTGTTGTTTGTGTTTTGGACTATTTGACAGGTTTGTCACCCATATTAAAAGGGGTTTGTTTTGTTTTAAAGTCTCCAGCCTATTTTATCAACAGGGGTTTGGTCCTTGTGCCTTTAACAAGGACGGCAATAGGCTGGGATAGAACAGCAGTCTCCTAAATTAGGGCTACTGGACAGTAGCATATCTTCCACCTTTCAAACAAAATTGACAGCATTTCTGAGACATTTGTGGATCGGGATGGAGTGAGGGAAATCATAATTTATTGGCAATCTACCAACTGCATAGCAAACAGAAATACAAGTAATACAGTTGTTTCTGCCCATATGGTTGAATAATGCATAATTTTATACGGCAGAAAAAATGTATGGACACAGAATCAGTAGAGTTAGGTTAACTTTTATAAGCAAGTTTTCTCAAGGCTGGTGTTTGTGTGAAAGGAAAGTGAAGATAAATTTTATTTAGGAAATAATCTGGTGACGGGAAAGGCTAAGTCGCTTAGGTCTATTGTAACGACAGCTAAAAACCTGCGGTGTGCTCTCTCCTTCTTAAGGAGAGAGAGAGTGAATCAGATAAGTATCTGAACTGCGGATGTTATGGATAGAGGAGAAAAGAAGATTGAACTGAGAATGTAAGGAAGAGACTATAGGACACATGTAATGTATAAGCAAACAAAGTATGTCTGTTTGACAAAGAAAGAAGATAACTAACCATCTTTCTGCTAACCATCTCTACATCTGTTGCTTCTCGGTGCAGAAAGCTGATGCATGGCAAGTTGAATTCCACCACTGATGGACAAAAATCTAATAATAACAACAACAAAAGGGGACAGTATTTTTTGACTCCTGATACCAAGCTTTAAATATCATAGATACCATGTGGGTGTGGGGGAAGGTCAGTGTTATTTTAGCTGATGGTCGGAAAACATTGGTGTCACAAGAAAATAGTATTAAAGATTAAGTTTTTTGCCATGACGATCCAGTTGTGGTAATACAGTTAGTCCTCGACTTACAACATTTCATTTCGTGACCGTTCGAAATTACAATGACACTGAAAAGAAGTGACTTATGACCATTTTTCACACTTATGACCATTGCAGTATCCCCATGGTCATGTGATCAAAATTCAGATGCGTGGCAACTGACTCATATTTATGACGGTTGCAGTGTCCTGGGGTCACATGATCCCCCTTTTGTGAGCTTCTGAACAAGCAGAGTCAGTGGGGAAGCTGGATTCACTTAACAACCGTGTAACTAACTTAACAATTGCAGTGATTCATTTAACAAATGTGGAACAAAGGGGGCAAAACTCACTTAACCAATTTCTCATTTAGCAACAGAAATTTTGGGCTCAGTCGTGCTTGTAAGTCAAGGACTACCTGTACTAGTAGAGAAATGAAGGTTGTCAGGGTTTGTTTAGTTTATCCAGATAGGGAACAGAGGCTGCTTGTTTTACCTTTCAACTTTTTTTCCCTTTCAACTCTGCAGGTGAGTCCCATCCCAGGATGCATCCGGGCGTTAATGAAGATGCTGTACTGCCCTTATTGCCGTGGTCTGCCCACTGTGAAACCTTGCAATAACTATTGCCTCAACGTAATGAAGGGCTGCCTTGCAAACCAAGCAGATCTGGATACCGAGTGGAATCTCTTTGTAGGTAAGGGATGTGTGTAAACGTGGGGAGATGAGCAAAGTAATCTGTCAAACTTTCTGATGAATTCAAACAGCATTTGCCAAGTGGAAAAATAGGACATGTTGACAGAATGCCTTCATTCAGTTGCCATTCACCTGCTTTGATCAAAGTTTCTCTGGCTCCACCTGGGAGCTATTTTCATGAAATCTCTCTTTGTGGGACGTTGAAGTCCGTAAGCAAAATTCCACCCCAGTTGGTGTGAAGCAGCTCGAAAGATGAAGGCTGCATTTCTGATTCTATAGGAGACAGAAGAACAAGGTGGAGGGAGGGGAAGAAGAGAGCGACGACGACTAAATTCTGTGCATTTCACATTAAAGTTTCATGTTTGTCTGCCAGATGCAAGAATAAAGACTGCATAGTCCTTCTTTGCCTAAATCCAGTGTGATTGCAAATTGGTAAAAATCCATTATTGTGACAGGCAAAAAAAAAGATCTTATAAGGCATATTTTAAAATATTCCAAATTTATTCCTTCTGGGCAAGGAGAAGAATGGATCTCATTTCCACTTTCAGACAGTTGTGTGATCTGCTGTAATTCACAGAAGAGTTTGGAAGGGCATCCCCCCAAAATATGAAATCTACCGATAGTTCAGGGACCCTGGATGGGAGGGAAATGGCTCCACTGCAAAGCAGCAGAATGTCATCACAATAAGACAAAAGATTAAAAAGGAGCAAAAAGGATTATATGAATGTGCCCTTCATCCAACTACATGCATATATTCGTGACACATTTTAAAAAAGACTTGTGACACAGAGTTTTCCATTCTAAAGAAATCTCAAATGGCTGAGCAGTTTTGACTGATTTCCGTTCCCTTTCAGGGACATAAATAAAAATTAATTCTCTTGAAGTGTCTATCTAATTTTTTTTTCCTTTTTCTAGTGCCGTGGAATGAAATAAATATACAATAATAAGCAATACGGCAGAAGGATATAGATACACACATAGACACACACAAATATGTAGCACAGGATAATTTGTTTAGTCTACAAAAGAAACAACCCAAGAATATGATCTTACATATTTAGGAAACATTGGGGGATGAAAGAAGAAGTAAGAGAAACATAGTGAGGAAACACAAAGAGTACTTAAAAGAATTAATATTTACAATAAGGATTCTTTTTTAAAAATGCATATAATTATTTGATCTTTAGGCTACCCCCCATTGAACTCTGTCAACAGAATACACAACTTGTTTGCTTTCTCAGTTATTCCCAGATGAACCATTTTGAATTTCCAGTGTCAAGAATTTCCAGAGCAGTTTGTTCTCACTTCCAATCCCAATTACCATAGTTAAGCAAGGACTATATTTACAGGTTGATCACAACTGAGCTCAAAATTTATGTTGCTAAGCAAGACAGTTGTTAAGTGAGTTTTGCCCCATTTTACAACCTTTCTTGCTACAGCTGAGAAGTGAATCACTGCAGTTGCTAAGTTGGTGACATGGTTGTTAAGTAAATCTGGCTTCCCCATTGACTTTGTTTGTCAGAAGGTCTCAAAAGGTGATCACATGACCTCAGGACTCTGCAACCATCATAAATACATGCCTGTTGCCTAGCAACCAACTTTTGATCATGTGACCATAGGGATGTTGCAATGGTCATAACTGTGAAAAGCGGTCAAGTCACTTTTTTCAGTGCCGTTGTAACTCTGAATAATCACTAAATAAACTGTTGTAAGTTGAGGACTATCTGTAAAACACACTCAGGCTTTTAAGATTCTCTTACCGTATTATAGTCTATCTCATAAAACATGGAATGTAGAATAACAGAGTTGGAAGGGATTTTGGAAGCCTCCTGTTCAAGCAAGAAATCCTTACATTTGAGACAAACAGTTGTCCAATCTCTTCTTGAAAAGAGTGATGGAGCACCCACAACTCCTGGAAGCAAACCATTCCACTGATCAATTGTTCTCACTGTCAGGAAATGTATTCAGGATGGGTTTATTGTTGGCCTGATGACACTGCTGACTACGCACTACTCTTGCAGCAGATGAGATAGGATTGGTTTTGGGAACATCTCCATCAATCTCTTTTAATGCACAGATCTTTTTCTCGTGACTGTAGAGTTAATTGGGATAACCACTCTCTGCAGGAAGCAGGAACCAATTAAGAGGACTCAAGCCAGGTTCTTGATGGTTCTAAATCACTGTTGGGAACCACTGGGAAACTTGAGCTGGTCCAGCATGTAGCAATACATGTTCTTTGTAGCCAGGCATACTACTTCCATGTTATACCAACGCTGTGGAAACTGCACTGCTTGCCAGTATGTTTCCAAATGTTAACACGTGTGGTCTTAGGACTTGGGGATCCATGATACCACCTTTTCCATACAAATTCTGCCCATCCAATCAGCCTTCTCTTCATTAAACTAGACATACCCAATTCCAGAAACCGTTCCTTATATGTTTTAGCCTCCAGTCCCCTGATCATCTTTGTTGCCCTTCTCTGTACTCTTTCTAGAGTCTAAACATCTTTTCTATATCGTGGTGACCAACACTGGATGCAGTATTCCAAGTGTGGCCTTACCAAGACATTGTAAAGTGTATTAACACTTCACATGATCTTGATTCTATCCCTCTGTTAATGCAGCCTAGCACTGAGTTGGCTTTTTTGGCAGCTGCAACACCCTGCTGGCTCATATTTAAGTGATTGTCCACTAGGACTCCAAGACCCTCTCACAGTTACTACTACTATTGAGCAAGGTACCACCTATACTATACCTGTACATTTGATTTTTCCTGCCTAAATTTAGAACCTTAGTTTTTTCACCATTGAATTTCATTTTGTTAGATAGCACCCAGTGTTCAAGTCTGTCCAGATCCTCCTGTATCTTAAGCCTATCTTCTGGAGTGTTGGCTATTCCTGCCAGCTTGGTGTCATCTGCAAATTATTTTTTTCTATATGTGTCAATCATGTGAAACAGAGTATGGATTTATTATTGACTGGATAAGGACCAATAAACTAATATTGAATGCCACAATATGCAGCATATGTTTCCAGTTCAACACAGATTCTGAGTTTCAGGAAGTGATTGTAGGTTCATTCTACTAACAGGGAATTTAAAATTGATTTAAACTAGAATATCCCTTGGTACACTGAACATTACTGTGATCTCAATAGTCCTCTTATATCAGCTATTCATTCTTAAAGATGAAGCCATTTCTACAAACAGATTAGTATAGAAGAAAAGACTCTGGTGGGCTATCTTATGAAATTTCTGCTTTTTATTGCTATAACTGATGCTACTGCAGTATTTTGTTTTCTAATACATTAGGACTTTTTGCATTTTATGTATCCTCTCAGAGTCATAAGATGGAAGACAGCATGAAAATATTGTCAATACAGGTCAATACATCTTCAAACATTGGAAGGATATAAAATTATCCAAACCAAACTTGGTTAATCTTGTAAAGGCTAAGCAGGATTAAGCCTGTTAATGATTGGATGACCAGGAATATCAGGATAGAGTAGAAAGTTTAAAGGTATAGAAAAAGACAAAAGCAAACTAATTTGTGGGGTCCTTGGTGCTCTCTGAGCTTGGTTGTCTTATTGTAGAGTTTTCATTACCCAACTAGGTACATCTTCAACCCCTCTCCCCTGCAGCATTGATGGTGTTATCTGGTTGGGTAATGAAAGAACCTGCAAGAAAACAACCAAGTTCAGAGAACACCAAGGGCCCCATAGTTCAGTCCTGAGCTACAAATAAACTAATTTCCTATAGTTCCAAAGAAACATCCACATGTCCAAGTAATCAGAATCAGAAATTGTGGTTAATTCAAGGGAGATTTTACATGCTAGGGTAAAGGTGGCAGTTATGGTGATATTGTCCAGTTATCTGAGGAATTAAATTTTCTTCCATCATACTTTTGGGCATTACTGGCAACTGAACTGAACTGAAGACTCTACAGCACTACTAAGCTATGAATAATTGGTCAGAATTTGCTTCTGAAGCTCCTGTTGGAAACTAGACACAGGGGGAGGTGTATTAATTGTGCTTATGGAAAGGTGGTAATCTTTATTCTCCCACTCAGTTCAAGCAAGACTTTTATTTTCTTCTGCTTCGTTGTCCTGAATTTTTGTAGATAGCTTTCATTTAATTATTGGCAGAGATTGATCACTGAGAAAACAAATGGTACCGTGCAGCCTCCACCTTATATATTTCCTGTCTGTGGAAAATGCAGGGTTTATCCTGCTGCTGGCAAGAAGGTTCCCAGCTTGATCTTACTTATTTCTTTGTTGGATTTGTACCTTGCCTTTCATTCTGGAGCTCAGTGCAGCATAAATATGCAGCCCCTCTCCCATTTTCCCTACTACAACATCTCAGTAATGTAATTGAGAAAATTATTGGTCCAAAGTCACCCATGACTTTGGACCAAATTCAGGATGAATTTGAATCCGGGTCTTTCCAGTGCTTGTTTAATATTTTATTTATATATATTTTTATTTGTATAATAATTTTCTTATTTTCACAAATAATTCAATGTGGTGAAGGTATCCATCATACCCACCTCTTCCTATTGCCACATAACAACAATCCTTTGAGGTGGGTTCGGCTGAGGGAGAGTGACTAGCCCAAGATCACCCAGCCAATTTTCATGCTTAAAGAGGGATTAAAGCCCACAATCTCCTGGTTTCTAGCTTGGTGCCCTAACCACTAGACCAGTGGTGGTGAACTTATGGCACATGTGCCAGAGGTGGCACTCAGAGCCCTCTCTGTGGGCACATGTGCTGTTGCCCCAGCCCTGCCTCCCCCTGCGGCCCCCTCCTCACCAGTAGCCCCTCCGAATGAGAGTTGTCCCCGGGTGCAGCCTGTGCCGAGCAGTGCAGCCAAGGACATGGCAGCCAGGCAGCAGGGACAAAACTCCGCCCTCGCGCCCCATCATGCGCAGATGATGCTGCAGCACACGGGTGGAGGATGTGGCTGCAATGGTGCTGCTCAGCTGCCTGGGTGATCTGCTGTGGTGGGCCCTGGGGGATGGTGGGTGGCCCTGCTGGCGGGTGGGGGTGGAGTGGGGGCAGTGTGGGGGGCAGAGGTAGAGCAGGGGGCAGAGCAGGGGTGGGGCAGGGGTGGGGGGCAGTTTTTGGACACTCGGTCTCTAAAAGGTTCATCATCCCTGCACTAGACCAAACTGACTTTCTATCATCTTAACTATGAGACCACATTGGCTCTCACATGACTTATCCAGAGAAGAAGATGAAATTGTGGGGAAAATTCAGACATTTTACAGTGGTGAGATCAATGTACATACCGTAAATATATCCACCTCTTTAAAAGTTTTTTTGCCTTTTTCGGAAATAATACTTCATTCCAATCCCCATTTTAAATCGTAGAGATTTTTAAAGAGAAAAAGAACTGTAGTTCATTGCAGAGAAATTTTCCATGTTCTGAAAAAGTATGGCTCCAGGAAAATTGCTGATCTCCTCAAGTAAAATCAAGTTGTAATTTACCCTGGAATGGAATTCTTTCTGTTTAAGCCAAAGTTTCTGGCCCTCAGTAACTTTAAGATGCAGGGCAATCAAGTTTGTGGGAGTTAAAATCCACCCATCTTAAAATAGCTAAGGTTGAGAAACATTGCTTTGAACAATTCTGCTCACAAGGAAGTAGACCAACCTTTAGCAGAACAAGGCTGGCAGAGTGGAACACAATTAGGACACTAGAGTTTGGCTGCCTTATGAACCCCCGCCCCATCCCAAAATGATTTATTTCTGAAGGAGTTATTATTGTAACTTTCCTGGCAAAAATGGAAGTAATATCTTTGGGCATTTACAGTATGTCTCATGGGTCAGACTTTGGGTTCAGTACATTTTGATCCCAATGACAGGGTGCATTTGTTGTTTTGCCTCAAATGGGTTTCAGAGTTACTGAAAAGTCACCATCTTTTGTGTGCATAATCATGTAATCCTTATGCATATATACAAACACATACACACACGCACAGAATGTGAATTTGGCAGGATTTGCTTGGGATTAATAAAGTAACTAGCTCGCAGTCTCAATTTGCCAATTCCTGATTTAATTTCTAAATATACCAGTCAATGTTTTTATTACTTGTCTGCAATCTCCTAAGGGCAAGTTTGTTTACTGGTGGAAAGATAGTTTTCAGTTTGATTCTTAATGACTCCATGGCTAAATATGCCCAATAATCTCGGCAAAAATACATAATTTTTGTCCTCTATATCTAATTGGCAGTCCTAATATTCTCTAGTGGCCTTCCAAGCTCTTTCAGATCCATGTCTGCTGAGTTTTCCAACCCAAATAAAGTCAGATGCTACTCTAATTAGATCTTGCTACAGCTTTAAAAAATCCACTTGTTAAAGTGAATGGGATTTTGATGGCTACAACAGCTTTTCTTCAGCTTTGGATGGAAGCCAGAAAGAGATTGGTCTATTTTAGAGAAATCTAGAGGGTCATTCTTGTGTAAATTCTGGAGCACTTCCAGATTACTTTAAGGCTCTAGTTAGTATCAATACTAGAAGAGCTGATGCTCTGATCTCATCTAGAACAAAATTATCCGTAATTCAAGGTTCTTGGAAGGACCATACTTGATAGAGATCATTTCTCAGACATTAAGTCCCTATTGCTACTATGTTATGCCTCTTCAAAATATTAGCCACCAGCTTTTGGAAAACATCATCCACATCTTGATTCAGCAGCGGTAATAGAGGTTCAACAGTGACATTGCTTTTATTTATTCCTCCATTATTTTAACACTACTGCTTAGATAGTTTAGGTTTTTTTTAAAGGAATAAATACTTTAAGATGCAGTTGTATTCTTCCATTTCTAACACTTCTGCTTATTTTGACAGAATTGTATCTTTCAGTTGCTACATATCAGTCATGGTCCAATTATTCCAATCAGGTCTCTGTTGAGTCTTTGCAAATGCTTTTGCTGTCTTGCATTAGAAGCTCAAACTTATCCTGTTTTTTCTGATTCTCTGAGCATCAGTGCATAGACATCACAGGCCATAATTGTGTAAGTCAATGCTCTTCTCAGTTTTTCAATGAATGTCTTTAATAAGCCCAATTCAAACATCCTTCTACATTATCTGATATATATGTACCGTATTTTCTGGTGTATAAGATGACTTTCTAAACCATGAAAATCTTCTCAAAAGTTGGGGGTCGCCTTATACGCCCAGTCATCTTATACGCCGGAAAATACCTGCATGTGCGTCGGAGGCCAGCCGGTTGGGCCGGGAGGGGAGAAGCGGCGCCTTCCGAGTGGGAGCTGGCGCTCCGACTGTGCCCCTCTTGTGTGCTATGGGCTGCACGGCATGGAAAGGGGCTCCCGCGACCCCACCGCTGCGATGGCGCTCAGGAGGCTGGAGGGGCAGGCAGGTCCTGGGGGGGCAGCTGGGAGAGAGCAAGAGGTACCGGGATGAGGATGGGGGGCTCCAGGTTGGCAGGTGTCAGAGTGCAGCTGGCGGCTCCAAAGCACGCAGATCCTCCGCGCAGCTTCCGAGGCCCCGGATGTGCCACCGCTTGGCTCTCCACCAGGCTCTCCGCCAGAGCCTCCCCCCCTCCCCAGGCAATTGTGTGGAACTGCTTGGGCGTCCTTGGCAGTGCCTCCCTGCTTCAATATCTCTCTCTCTCCTTCCTTCCTTCCTTTCCCCTTCAATCTCCTTCCTTTCCCCTCCAATCTTCTTTCCTTCCTTCCTTCCATCTCCATCCCTTCCCTTTCAATCTCTCTCTCCTTCCTTTCTTCCTTCCTTCCTTCCTTTCCCCTTCAATCTCCTTCCTTCTCCATCTCCTTCCTTTCCCCTTCAATCTTCCTTCCTTCCTTCCTCTTCCCTCCCTCCCAACATTTTTGAACAAGGAAGAGTAAACTTCTCCAGCGAGCATTGCTACCGTATTTTCTGGTGTATAAGACGACTTTCTAAACCATGAAAATCTTCTCAAAAGTTGGGGGTAGTCTTATACGCCCAGTTGTCTTATATGCTGGAAAATACGGTATGTTTGATTCAACACAGTAGAATACATCTCAAAATTCAGAAAAGCAGCAGGCCAATTTAAGTATGTTTTTCTTGGCTGAAATAGACTAAAAGTTAAACAATTTTCTCATGGAAACTACAGAAAGTTTGAACTGCAGATGCTTGAAAGAAACATATTTTGTATAAAAGGAATTTTAGTGGCACTACAGATATTCACAGTCCTGCCCTTTACTTTCTTTCTTTTTTCTTTCATGGCTTCTACAAAGAAGCCTTCAAAGTAATATTTGGCTGCAATACCAAGTGTATTCATATTTTTTTTGTTTATTCCGTTTGTTCAGTTTGAGCCTGGCTTGCATTAGAAGCTCAAAAGGTCTCCTCCATTGCCCTTCCTCCACCACCATGTGGATTTGGTTGCATTAAGAGAGGTCAAGTGGCTCAAAATCACCCAATATATTTCTGTGACTGTGTATGGATTTGAACTTCAGTCTCCCCAGTCCTAATCTAACATCTTTATGACTACCATACACTACAGTGGTTTAATACTTTTAAAATCCATTTTCTTATCTAGTAAAGCCAGTGTAATTGACATTATAAATGATCCCAAGGAGGCAACAGTAAGGAATGCTAGACTTCCAGTCTAAAGGGCTGCTCTCCTGAATTCAAAATGAGAATAGAAGGCTAACCTTAGAAAATGGCTGGCTGAGGAATTCTGGGAGTTGGAGTTCATGCATTTTAAAGTGGCCAGGGTTGAGAAACACTGCCTTAGAATCAGTCCCACCGCCCCTATTTATTTTTTTACAAGCTGTGTCATATGCCATTCCTAGCATATGAAAGAAGTTGATTTGTCCAAGTCATAAGGATCAACCTTTGTGAATCCTGGATATGTTGAAAATAGGTTTCCTGGAATCCTCCAGATTTAATTTAATTTAAGCTCTTTTAAGAAAATATGACATCCTGATAGGTTTCTGTACCTGCTTCTGAATTCAACCACCACTTGTTTGAGGGAGGCAGTCTTAGAACCTGAAAAGCAAATCCATACTACAGTATATCCTGCTCTTTGGGATAACATTTTTATTCCTCCACCGAATTTCCATGCAATCTGATTTTGTAACGATCATACTTGTAAAAAAAACCTTTACTAAATTGCCTCTTAATTTCAGGCCAAATGTTCCATCTTGTTGCGTGCAGTTTGGAAATCAGTATTGTTGCCTTTTTTGGTACAACTAAAAGACATGCTCTTCCTCCATACAAGATGCCTAGAAGGTTAAAAAAAAAAAGGAATTAAGGTATTGCATTCAGAGGGGTTTATTTGTAGGTGACAATGTAGAGAGTTGCCGTTTGGGTCTCCCATGGACAAACGTCTGATGTCTTAAAAAGTAAGCACAAAGATAAAACACAGTTGTAATCTCAAAGAACAAAAATAATAAAACCATTTACATTGAAAGAATTGCAGACCCAGAAAGATGCCTTGTATTTTTCTCTCTAGATGATTCTCCTGGAATGATTTCAACTGTCACATTTGCCATGTTCTATTGTCAGTCACATTGAGCAAAATCTGTAGCCATATCAAATTATTTTTATTGAAGAAGAGCTCTTCAGCTCTTACTCCCACCTGCACTCCCTCCAGATCACTTTGCTTTTATGTTGAGGAAATTCTATAGCAAAATATTAGATCTTGGCATGATATGGAGATTCTCTCTCTCTCTCTCTCTCTCTCTCTCTCTCTCTCTCTCTCTCTCTCTCTCTCTCTCTCTCTCTTGTTTGTTTTCCCATACATACATATGGAACCTCTGGGCATATAGTTTTCTCACCCACAATCTTAACAGAACAAACCTATATCAAGCAATTTTGAAAAGCTTAGGTGGGCAGGATTAAGCAGCTGCACCAAATCAAGGCCACTTGGCCAGTTAAGCAGAAAAGCACATGTGGATTGTGCACTGTTGTTCTATAGGGCTATATACAGAATTTCTAATACCTCTGGAATGAGGTTCCCCCTGAGATCAGGATGGCTCCTGACCAATGTGAAAAAATGGTCATGTCATATTGTTTAGAAGATCCATGAAAACCTGGCTCTACACCCAGGCCCTCGATGAGGGAGAGTGTGATAGTATGTGGGACTGATCCTGTGAGACAAAAGGAAGATCTGCAGCCTAGGCAACAATCTGCTAGGAATAAATGAGAATATTTGTAGTTCAGCATTGAAATGAGTGGTCCTTGGGCCTTTCTGAGCTTGGCTGTTTTCTTGCAGATGTTTCATTACCCAAACTAGGTAACATCATCAACACTAACACTGATGACATTACTTAGTTTGGGAAATGAAACATCTGCAAAAAAACAACCAAGCTCTGAAAGCACCAAGGACCCCTCAAATCTGATAAGAGACAGCTCAGTCTACAAGTAGCAGGAAAGCATGGAAAATATTTCAGAAGGACCCTCCCTAGTTTTCCAGAGACTAAAAACAGAGGAGGGGAGAAATATTTTCAGTCTTGCCAGATTCTGCTTAATGTGACCTTATAATAAAGAAACTGCTAATGCTCCTGGTTGTGTTTCTTATCTAAACTATCTCCTAGGGTTACAGAGACTGAGATTCTGTCAGTTTAAGTTTAAGAACAACAAAGAGCAATTCAGCAGACTTCAGTTCTTTACACACAATAGAGAGAATCTTGCCAAACTAAATCTTTATTACTCTCACTTTAATGGATTTACTGTGGATGATTCTAGGAAGTGGTAACCCATATAATAATAATAATAATAATAATAATAATGATGATGATGATGATGATGATGATGATGATGATGATGATGATGTAGGAAGGGATCTTGGAGGTCATATAGTCCAACCCCCTTATAGAAAATCCTATAAGCAGGAAACCCTATGCTATTTCAGACAAATGGCAAGTTTTTTCTTAAAAACTTCCAGTGTTGGAGCATTCACAGTTTCTGGAGGCAGGTTGTTCCACTGATTAATTGTTCTAAGTGTCAGAAAATTTCTCCTTAGTTCTAAGTTGCTTCTCTCTTTGATTAGTTTCCATCCATTGCTTCTTGTCCTGCCTTCAGGTGCTTTGGAGAATAGCTTGACTCCCTCTTCTTTGTGGCAGCCCCTGAGATATTGGAACACTGCTATCATGTCCCCCCTCGTCCTTCTCTTCAATAAACTAGACATACCCAATTCCAGCAACTGTTCCTTATATGTTTTAACCTCCAGTCCCTTGATCATCTTTGTTGCTCTTCTTTGTGCTCTTTCTAGAGTCTCAACATCTTTTTTACATCGTGGTGACCAAAACTGGATGCAACATTCCAAGTGTGGCCTTACCAAGGCATTGTAAAGCGGTATTAACACTTCACATGATCTTGATTCTATACCTCTGTTAATGCAGCCTAGCACTGTGTTGGCTTTTTTGGCAGCTGCAGCCTCCTGCTGGCTCATATTTAAGTGATTGTCCACTAGAACTCCAAGATCTCTCTCACAGTTGCTACTATTGAGCAAGGTACCACCTATACTATACCTGTGCATTTGGTTTTTGTTGTCTAAATATAGAACCGTACTTTCTAAGTTCTTCTTGCTATGTGACCAGCCCATTTCCATTTCAATGCTTTTACTCTTTTGATGATATTGTATACTTTTGTTGTTCTCTAATCCATGTGTGGGTCTTCCTACCTGGTCTTGTGATGTCAAGCATATATCTTTCCAGGGCTCTTTGTGGCACTCTTAGCTTTTGTATCGATTGTGAGGTTAGTGTCCATGTTTCACTAGCATATGTTAGAGCAGGTAGCACAGACTTATTTTCTCTATAGGCCTAGGGGGAGGTTGTTCTTGAAAATTATGCTTAGCTATCTGGCTTTATATCAAGTACCACCACTCCTAAATATGGCAAGAAATGGGCAACAGAAGATTATGAATTTTTTGCTTAGAGCCTTTTGCAGAAGGCATTTTTGCATAAAAATGAACCAGTACTAGGCTGGAAGGTTGCAAAAAATAAAAGGGCAAGAACAGCAATCTCACTCCTCATTGTTATAGTATTGTGTGACATTTTCAGGCTGTCGGGGAAGATAGAATAAGGAATGGGAGGGAAGGGAATGAATTGCCAGATTCACCAGGGATGATAACATATTTTGGCCTGGAGCTGCTTCAGACACTATAGGGCCAGACCCAATAGGAGATCTATGTTAAACTGTTTTAGCCAAAATTCTGAAAGGACACGAAACTAACTATTTTAAAGCATGAGCTTTCATGAGCTACTGCTCAGAGCTGTTTTGCTGACCTAGCAAAAAGTGAATTGTGCTTTACACCACATATATGCAGATAGTCTCAGGCAAAGCATGTCTAAATCAGTTTGTTTCTTGTCCATGTCCTTTTGGTATGTGTTCACCAGTAGATCAATTCCATTTTGCTGGTTTTTTTAAAGTGCCACATGAAATACTGCATTTAAAACCATACTAAAATATGCATTTTAAAACAAAATCTAAAAAAAAACCCTACCATTGACATATTTTATCTTCAATTATAGTTTGAAGTGTGTTTTTTTTTTAGTCAAGAACCAAATTGAAACACTTAGGTAGGCCCTTAAGGTTTAGTTGATTGAATTCCAATTAGTAAATTAGTTTAAGAAGCACAGATCAGGTCAATTTGTTTTGGAGATGGCAAGGATAAAACTCTTCAGCCACTCTCAGATCAGACAAAGGCCAAGTGCATCTCAGGATTGTGAATGACTGTACTCCAATCTCTGATATGTTCTTCAGCTCAGTTTAATTTGTGGGTTTTGAAGTTGGGCTACAAGTCAAAAGGCCAAATTCCTGTTATTGAAGTTAATAGCTATAGTAGTGTTCATTCATTCTGATTTCTCTGAGTTGTGTATTTTATTTCAAGTAGGTTGTTTCCCAAAGAAAATAGCTGTCAGGAAGCTTTTTTTTTTCATATGGCATTACTTATCAAGCAGCAGCAAAAAGAAAAAGAAAAAAGGAGCAAAACAGAAAAGCCCAACAACCTACTGATTTTGATGCCCAGTTTGCAAAAACACAAGAATCCAGTACATGTTTCTCATCAATTTCTCATGCAGAGCAAAGTTCAAACATAAATGCCTGCCATTTTAAGCTTGCAAGGTAATTTTTCTTCTCAGGTTCAGGTTGCACTCATGAACATAAGTACATTTCATGTTGTGGTGGCAATACTGCAAAGTAACTTTTATCCCATGAATTATTTATATATGCCCTCCTCTTTCTCCAAGGATTTCAGGATTGCTATTTAAGAGTTGGCTACATAATAGGCTCTCTCATCCAAACCTACCCATTGGTAGACTAAGGCCCCTCTTACCTTATCTTATAGTCTCATCTTCCGCTGTCTATCATCCCCCTGCTTGGGGTATGAGAAACCCCAACTAAAGAAAGAAGACTACAGTTAAATTGAATACGGTAAGGAACTATGGTGCTGGAGAAGACTCCTGCGAGTCCCTTGGACTGCAAGGGGTTCAAACCGGTCAGTCCTAGAAGAGATCAACCCTGACTGCTCTTTAGAAGGCCAGATCCTGAAGTTGAAACTCAAATACTTTGGCCACCTAATGAGAAGGAAGGACTCACTGGAGAAGGGCCTAATGCTGGGAAAGATTGAGGGCAATAGAAGAAGGGGACGATAGAGAATGAGATGGCTGGATGGAGTCACTGAAGCAGTGGGTGTGAACTTAAATGGACTCCAGAAGATGGTAGAGGACAGGAAGACCTGGAGGAACGTTGTCCATGGGGTCGCGATGGGTCGGACACGACTTCGCAATTAACAACAACAACAAAGGAACAATTAACCAACAGAGAAAATAAACTATTAGAGACAGACCAATAATCAACTGTGTACCAATGATAGGAAAGAAAGGGGATAATCTGATCCATCAGACTCTGAATCCTTATTAAAACTTTCCTGGGAACTGTCTTGTTTTCTCTCAGTTTAGAATAAGTTTCTGTTATATTTGCATTATCCATAATGCAAAAAGCCCCCCTCCCTCTATTACAAACTGTTCAGAAGCATTAATAATGGTGGAACAGATATTTCTTGCTTCCTCTTTTCCAAATACAACCCTGTGGGAAGCTTATACTATGTGAAAGGCGATAAACTAACTTTTCCTCTGCAACAGGATAGATAGATGGAGGGAACAATTGAATTCTTTCTCCTTCATCACATTCCCATGAACACATTGTCCAGTATCTGCTAACTAGTATCACAGAGTTGCCCCAAAGTGCTATGCTTTACTCTTCTTAATAGGAATTAATGAACATCTGCATATGGTGTGTTGCACCAGTGTTATGAAATAAAAGGCTAACTCATATGATACGATATATTATAAAAAAACTTTTTTACTTTTTTTCTACATTCAAAGTCTTATGCAAATAGTTGCATAAGAGCCTTTATGTAAGGTGACCAACTTTTTTACAATGAAAAGGAGGACACAAATAAATTGAAGAAAAAATATTGTAAAAGCTGGCCCGGCCCATGGAAAGTCAACCCCGCGCACACCCCCGCCCGCAGCTGCCCCGCCAGCACCGTAGCACTGCTGTGTAAAGCGGGCCCTGCGGCTCCCAAAGCACCAGCCCTGCCGGCTCCGGTCCCAGGGGGCAGCCCGCCATCGACACACCCTGCCTGCAGCCACCCCACCAGCACCACCACCCACCCTACGCAGCCCCGTGTAGAGCCAGCCCCATGGCTCCCAAAGCACCAGCCGCACCAGTTCTGGCCCCGGGGGGCAGCCCGCCATCGACACACTCTGCCTGCAGGCACCCTGCCTTCACCACCGCCCACCCTGCGCAGCCCCGTGTAGAGAGGCCCCGCAGCTCCCACAGCATGGGGGGGCAACTGGCCACTGCCGCCATTCACACCCCCGCCCATAGCACCCCCGCCATCCCTGCCTCTTGCGCCCACAGCCATTATTGCCCTAGCAAAGCCGAAGATCAAGAGAAACTTACCGCTCCAGTGTCCTCCAGGTATCTTCAGAACTAACTAGGAGATGGTGTAGTTGGGTAGCAGGGAGGGGTGCAAAGTTCCTACCAATTCGCCTTCGCTGCAGACAACTTGCATGTGCAAAGTTTGCCAGCCGGGTGTTTTGGCGCGCTCAGCAGCAATTCCTATTGGCTTTCGAAAGCCAATAGGGGGAGTAGCACATCTCATGCAAAAGTTGAAAAAAAAAAACATCAAAAAAAGGTGCCGGAATGCCGTTCTGAGCGTTCTATGGGGAAAAAAAGGCTCTTCAGATTAGTCTTTAAATATCAAAAAGGAGGACATGTAGGAGGACACTTTTCGAGGGAGGACCGAACTTACAAAAGGAGAACTGTCCTCCCTAAAGGAGGATGGTTGGTCACCTTACTTTATGGCTCACAAATATGTTCACTTGCAAAGCTTAATGCTATTGAAATTATTCAAAATAAGTTTATTAGAGCCATACTGATGGTACCTAAAAGTATCAAAAATGCCATCCTATGGGTAGAAATAGGCATAGTTTCATTGGAAGCTAGAGCATGGTTCCTTCTTCTTACCTTTTGGCTAAAGTTAATTTTGATGCCTGTAGGTTTAGCTCCATTAGTATTTATAGACCACTTTAAATCGTCGTGGGGGGAAAAAGCCCTAGATAAAATTAAATCGCTGGGCTTCTCTATGGAAAGTCTGTGTTCATTAGGATTTGATAATGCTAGAACTGCCTTGAAACAACGAATCTGGGATATTTTTTTTTATTGAAAATTTTTAAAAATTTTACAAGACAAATCCCCTCCCCAGACCCCCCCACCCTCCCGTACCCTCCCCCAACTCCCCAAACCTCCCTAACCCTCCCCTGAACCTCCCAGAGTTGATTACAGGCTTATCCAAAATATTTCAAAGAAAAAAAGAAAAAACTTAAAACACATATAAAACTTAAAACACATATAAATCCTAAACTAGTCTAGATATTTTAAATTAAATAGATTATCTCTAGAAAATAATAATCATTAAACACATTATAATATACTCTAAACATTTTCTAATCATGCTTATAATATTATCCATCATTCTATATAAGTTCCTCCCAGAATTGGGATATTGATCTCCAAACAAACCTAAGTAAGGTGGCACATTCCAACATTTGTCACTTGCTTCCAGAAGGATTCTTCCCAGCTTCTTATCTATTTTCCATTACAATTTCGAAATTTTGTAAAGCTTTCACCTTAGCCAGGCTGGATGCATTGCCCACAGCAGTCCTTTCTGGATGGTTTAAAGGCATTCCTATGCACCTTCGGTTGTGTCCAGGTGGTGATGGCTCTATAGAAACTCTAAGCCATATGTTGCTTCATTGCTCTTTATATAAAGACTCTAGACAGGTTCTTATATATCTGATATTGAAGAAATTTCCAGGCAGGGGATATGAATTTTATCTAAAGTTGCTACTTTCGGATAAGGATCTGAAAATATCAATTCAGGTTGCCCAATTTTGTGCCACCATTTGCACAATACGTTGCACCATTATTAAGGTCTGAAAAAAAATGTTTTATTTTGAGAATTTTGGATTATACTATATTGATTGTTTGGTGGTTTTATATCCTGTAAATATGGAAGTAAAATTGTTACTGTTGTTATACATTTTGATTATATCTGGCCTTACGGCTGTAATAAACAAATTGATTGATTGATTGATTGATTTCAGTTGGTTGGTTGATTGCAATGGATTTGATCTGATCTGGCCCTAGATAATTATATATTATTAACTTGGGGAATTGTTAAAAATGAGCATAAATAAGAGTATATGCTATTAGACTAATGGAGGAAAACAGTGTGCTGTAAAGAAAAACAGAAGGTAAAATTCCTTTGTGGTATTAAGACCTCAAAACTTAATCATCTAATCTGATAAGGTACTATACCTACAAAATGCCTTCATTAATACTATACATAAGCATTAAAATTCTCTTTCAGCCTTGCACATTTCATTATGTTTTTAAAATTGATTGATTAGGTAATTTTCCTGAAATATTTATTAAGGTTACAAATCAGTGCTGATGATTTGACTTCCATGAGTTCATAATGTAATATAATATAAATCGAAGAAACCCATCCATTTTTAATGCTCTTTGAGGGATCACCATATTCAGCATGCTGTTAGACAAAATGTTGCTCTTTGCCAAGTAATTTTTGAATCCTTAACTTCAACTCGACATTTATATAGATACCATCTGGAGCATTTGGATTTATTATTATTTTTTGTAAAGTTTGGTAAGTATCTGTGTAGAGGAGCAATACAGAAGAATGTCTATTGCTTATATAAAAATGTCTAATGGCAAAAGACTTTCCTTATATCTACCATTGGGACAATATGGTAGAATCAAAATTCAACTGTAGTCAGTCTATATCTTTATCCAAGCCCTATTGTCAACTTCAGAAGACCCATCTTCAGACATACTGCTGCATTAGGTTCATGCCATGCCCTTGGTAGACGTTTCTTAAAAGCTTAGATTTGAAGAAAAATGTCTGGCTTCTTAAGTATAATTCCACTCTATAGGTTATAGGTTTAGCCACACAGAGATTAATGGTAGCTGAAATCTATTCTGTTCTTCTTGTACAAAAAATATGATATATTCTCCACACTGCTTCTAAGAATCTTCTGGGAGACAAGTAAGAAGTAAGCTTTCTGCTTCACATTTGATTGGAAAATCATCCCAAGGTAGTTACAACAAACCACCTGATCAAATTTCTGTCCATTTGACTGCCCCCTTTAAGCCTATGGATCTTTCTGAAAAAAAATCATAATTTTTGTTTGTTTTTTTACAATTTAGCTCTAAGTAGTGTTCCAAACAAAACAAAAGGCCTTCTGATAAAATCACTGCATCATCTGCATAGATTAGGAGGGCTATCTGCCTGCCTGAAATGCTTGATGGGTGGTGTTAATGCTTTTGTAAGCTAAGAAAGGATGGATTTATATAAAAATTGAATAATAAAAGAACAATACTGTTGCTTTCTTTGACTCCCACCCTGAGACGGTAAAACTCAGAAAGTTTGCCCTGCTGCACTGCATCTTACCATCAGTTTGATATTTTATATTTTATATACAAAGGTTAGCAGTAGTAGGTCAACTAATGTATCTCTAAGCTTTACTCAATCAGTAAATGCAGCATATTGGGCAGATTTTGGTTTTGCTATATATAGTGGTTGAACATCAGTCACTGTTCTGTGGTTCTTTTGCCTTCTCTGAAGCTGCCTTTAAATGTAAACTTAGAAATAATCTAGATTTATTTTACAAATGATAATTTGCTTTTCTATTTGCTATTGTAATATACATTTGATGGGTGATATTAATGCTTTTAAGAGCCATGGTGGCACAGTGGTTAGAATACAATACTGCAGGCTACCGGCTGCCAGCAGTTCGACAATTTAATTCTGACTGGTTTAAGGTGGACTCAGCCTTCCATCCTTCCAAGATCAGTAAAATTAGGACCCAGATTGTTGGGGAACAATATGTTAACTTTGTAAACTTTTAGAGAGGGCTGTAAAGCACTGTGAAGTGGTATATAAATCTAAATGCTATTGTTATTGCTATTTGCTTAGAATTAGGATGAAATTAAATTATTTTAAGAATCAAAGCCTAAAGATGAGATGATTCCAAACCCTCAAATGTTATCTCAGGAGTACATTAATCCTAATTTTTTAATTAATCCATAAGAGAAAATCCTAAAATGCCCAATAGCAGCTTTCCAAATCTCTGTGCCCATGTTCCCGGTGCCATGGATGAAAATAGGGATAACAATTTTCGAGAGATTTTATTAGAACATAAAGCTATGGAGCCATTAGTTCATCTAAGATTTACTGCATTACGGTGTCTTTGATCAACATGTTGAAAGCCTACATAGTGTTAGTGATTTCATAACCACACCTTACATCAGAGACCCATTCAGCTGTCTTTTTGAGGTCAACTTCAACTCTTGCCAAGACTGGAGTGTTGTAATGGCTCTTGGGATGCTACTCACCCTTCATTGCTCTAAGCATAGTCCAAGAAGCCATGAAAATAAACAGTTTCTGTGAAGACAAATGGCTAGAAGAACTAACAGACTGTATTTTTTCACTATTTTATTTATGTCACCTGAAACTAGCCAGTAACATTATTCAGACATCAAATTAAACAAGAGGCTGTATTAACCATGCTGTGCCAAAGAACTTTTTTAAAAAAGCCAGTATCCACCCTGCAGATAAACAAAGTGAATATTGCTTCCTGTGGTTTTTGGTGGGGTTTTTATGTTTTGTTTTTGCTTTTTTAAAAAAAAAAATTCTTGCCTTGGGCCTCTGTGAATTTTTAAAGGACCGGATAAGAAACAAAAAGACTGAGAATAAACCAGGAAATCACATATCATGCTAAGCCTTTATAATTTATCATAATGCATGTTATCTAGTGCACAACTACTATAGATATGCTTTCTTTTCTGTTTATCCAGCCCAAAGTCCTAGAGGGATTTTAGAAAAAAGAAGAGCAGAAATCTAATTTTTTCTTCTTGAAGAAAAACAGAACAGACACAGAAAACTCCTATAAATTGAAATTTATATTTATGTTAGCAACATAGATCCTCCACTATGGGCACCAAAACCTGGATGTTAAAAGAATAATAAATGTTATAGGAATTGCATATTATATAGAGATCATCCCATCTATCTTTTCTTAATATAACTAGTCTCTCTCTGTGCTATAAGATGCAATCTTCAGTTCTTATGCAGTGTGGTTAATTAATATGATGCCAATAGTTGGCCCAAGTTAATGAGTTCTTCATGTAACTTTATATAGAATTAGCACAAGTTCGCTTTATTTTGATTCATTGCTTAATTATTCCTTATGATGATTTTTTTTAATGTTTTAATGTTTGCAGGCAAAGGGAAAATATCATCAGCTCAGTGGAAAAAGATGGGAATATCCTAGTTCATCAGTCTCATTCCCATGAGATTCAAGTAATTTATTTCAAAATAGATGATTATGTTTTGGAATCACATCTTCTTTTACTTGCTTACAAATTAAAAAGCTGACATTTTGTAATTATGAATTATATCTAAATTACCTTGCATTTCAAGCATAGTGCTTGAAGCAATATCAATAAACTAAAGTGGCTATGTAGTCACTTTTCCTATTTTATTTTAGTTTGTTACTTAGCCAAGAGTTAATGATAAAGCAGAGTTATTCAAGTTACTCAAGTTACTCAAGTTATTTGAGATTTGGGAAATAAATAAAAATAACATCCAAAGTATCTGGTAGATGAAATTATAACTATCTCCAGTTGGGTTGGAGTTCATTGTCTGATTGTATAAGAGAATCAATGAGTTGGGTTCATTGTCTGATTGTATAAGAGAATCAGCATGGTGTAATGGTTAAGGGAATCAACATGGTGTAATGGTTAAGTTGCTGGGAGGGGAATGAGGACATCTAAGCTCTACTCCAGAAGTGTCCAACCTTGGCAATTTTAAGACTTTGCTGGCTAAATGTAAAACCCTGTTATCAAAAAGAACCTGGAAGAGACAATAATATCTCTATGTTTTAGGAATTATCTGGATCCTGGGAAATATGCCAATAATTGTTTTTCAATTACCGTATTAAGCCCTTAGTTCTCAAACTATAGCAGCCAGCCAACTTTAGGCAGGTTTAGAGACTTACAAATTATTTTGACCTATTCCAGGCCATCTTCAGACCATATTTAAAAAGACATCACCTTTGGTTATCCTAAACATGAGATTTGCTGGGTGAAGGATAGATGAGATATATTAAGTACCCTTACAAATATAATATTTTGGAAAGTTTCAATTCAGTTCATGCTTCAGTTCAAGCATGAATCATGGGTAGGTAGCAGTCATGGCTAGGAGGGTCTTTGCGCAACTTTGCATTGTGCACCAGTTGTGCCTTTACCTGGATCCTGAGGCCCTGTGCATGGTTACTCATGCCCTAGTCATCTCCCATGCACTCTACATGGGACTAACCTTAAAGAGTATTTGGAAGTTTCAGCTGGTGCAGAATGCAGTGGCACCCCCAGTCCTGAGAGCCCCTAGGCCTATATATATAACACCATTATAGTGTGAGTTGCATTAGTTACCAGTTAGCTTCAGGATCCAATGCAGGGTGTTGGTTTTTACTTTTAAAGTCCTACTCAAGACATGGGTCCAAGGTATCTCAGGAACTGTCTCTCCCCAATGGGACAAGCCCACCTCACTCGTGCCAGCAGGAGAAGCCTTCTACAGATCCTGTCTGAATTGAATTGAAGCAGATGGGATAGAAGCAGGTGGCTTTAAGGAGGAGAGACTTTCCACTATGGCTCCATCCCTGTGGAAGATTTTACCATCAGAGGTGAGAACTGCCCCCTCCCTTTTGGCCTATTAAAACCTGGCTTTGCTGGTTAGCCTGGGAACCCAAGGGCAGGTGCCCACTGCTGGAGATGATTGATGGTAAGATGACCTTATACCCATCCCCTCTGTCTCTTAGCTTTCTTAATTTCAGTTTTAGTACAGTTTTAATAATATTTTAATCTGTGTAGATTTTCATATTTTAATTATTTTTACTTGTTTTATAACCTGTAATCTTCCCAGAATCACTTTATAGGGGAGATGTGTGGTATAAAAATTTAATAAAAAATAAAAGTCTTCTGCAGGCTTCTGGTTTTGCGCAGTAGTACAGCAGCTGAGGGATCGCAAGGCTTCGCTCCCTAAGGCTGATTTCTGCCTTCCAGGGGACCCTAAATGGGCCTGAAGTTGCCCCATAGAGGCAACACAGAAGGGAGGAAGTCCTGCCGATTGCGGAGAGATGGCGGTCGATCCGATCAGTTTGGGAAAAGCCCTTCAGAAACCAGAAGGAGAAGATGCTGGCTTAACTTCTTCTGTGTCTAGTCCAAGCTACAAGCAACCGAAGTTCAAAAGTACTCCTTCAAGCTGACTGTAAACAACATGTTTGGAACTGGATAATAACCGTGATTTTTTTCTCTTCTATTTGGAAACTGATTTCCTAGGAAAAGAATCTCAAGAAGCAAAAAGCCTCTGAAAGTGAGAAGGAGGGGGACTTTTGCCCCACCCTCCTGCAGACAGAAGCAGTTAATTAAACCTTTCAGGGGGAACAGAAATATATTGAAATAAAAAGAATATAAGACTTAATTTGGATAAGTTTGAAATTGGTGGAATCTGTTAAGATTTTCCTTTTATATCATCAAAACAGAAATAAGTGTTTATTACTGAAAGAACTGGTGCTGACAATGTGGAAGAAAATATTACAACAGCTGCTCTACTACAGAGACTGGCAAGGCCCAGGAAAAGATAAATTTGATCTTGGTGACCTTCAGTGTCTTAATAACAAAGAACAGCTGTGACCAAAAAAAAAGGAAACATCTTGGGCTTTCTATAAAGTGAGAATTATAAACTCTAAAAGAAAAAAAAAATGACCTTTCTGGATTACAAATACTAACTCAACTGTGACTCTAAAGCCATCTGTATAGAAAGGAAAACCTTGATTTTTGGCTATCATGGAAAACCAGAGATCTGAGAAAGAATATACCAAGAAAAAACAAATACTTTCCAGAAGGAGATCTATGCTTGTTGTTGTTAATTGCGAAGTCGTGTCCGACCCATCGCGACCCCATGGACAACGTTCCTCCAGGTCTTCCTGTCCTCTACCATCTTCTGGAGTCCATTTAAATTCACACCTACTGCTTCAGTGACTCCATCCAGCCATCTCATTCTCTGTCGTCCCCTTCTTCTATTGCCCTCAATCTTTCCCAGCATTAGGCTCTTCTCCAGTGAATCCTTCCTTCTCATTAGGTGGCCAAAGTACTTGAGTTTCAACTTCAGGATCTGGCCTTCTAAAGAGCAGTCGGGGTTGATCTCTTCTAGGACTGACCGGTTTGAACGCCTTGCAGTCCAAGGGACTCGCAGGAGTCTTCTCCAGCACCATAGTTCAAAGGCCTCAATTCTTTTGCGCTCAGCCTTTCTTATGGTCCAACTTTCACAGCCATACATTGCAACTGGGAAAACCATGGCCTGGACTATACGCACTTTTGTTGGCAGGGTGATGTCTCTGCTTTTTAGAATGCTGCCTAGATTTGCCATAGCTTTCCTCCCCAGGAGCAAGCGTCTTTTAATTTCTTGGCTGCAGTCCCCATCTGAGGTGATCTTTGAGCCCAGAAAAATAAAATCTGTCACTACCTCCATTTCTTCCCCATCTATTTGCCAGGAATTGAGAGGGCCGGATGCCATGATTTTGGTTTTCTTAATGTTGAGTTTCAAGCCAACTTTTGCACTCTCCTTCTTCACCCGCATCAAGAGGCTCTTTAGTTCCTCTTCACTTTCTGCCATTAGAGTGGTATCATCTGCATATCTTAGGTTGTTGATATTTCTCCCGGCAATCTTAATTCCAACTTTTGATTCATCTAGCCCTGCCTTTCTCATGATGTGCTCTGCATATAAGTTAAATAGGCAGGGTGACAGTATACAGCCTTGCCGGACTCCTTTTCCAATTTTGAACCAATCAGTGGTTCCGTGTCCAGTTCTCACTGTTACTTCTTGACCCGCATATAGGTTTCTCAAGAGACAAATGAGATGGTCTGGTACTCCCATCTCTTTAAGAACTTGCCACAATTTGTTGTGATCCACACAATCAAAGGCTTTTGCATAGTCAATGAAGCAGAAGTAGATGTTTTTCTGGAACTCCCTAGCTTTCTCCATGATCCAGCGTATGTTGGCAATTTGATCTCTAGTTCCTCTGCCTCTTCGAAATCCTGCCTGTACTTCTGGTAGTTCTCGATCCACATACTGCTGGAGTCTAGCTTGTAGGATTTTAATCATAACTTTACTAGCATGTGAAATGAGTGCAATGGTGCGATAGTTTGAACATTCTTTGGCATTGCCTTTCTTTGGAATTGGAATGTAAACTGACCTTTTCCAATCCTGTGGCCACTGTTGAGTTTTCCAAATTTGCTGGCAAATTGAGTGTAGCACTTTTACTGCATCGTCTTTTAAGATTTTGAATAGCTCAGCTGGAATACTGTCACCTCCACTAGCTTTGTTGTTGCTCAGATTTTCTAAGGCCCATTTCACTTCACATTCTAGGATGTCTGGTTCGAGGTCAGTGACCATCTCATTGTGGTTATCTGGGATGTTAAGCTCATTCTTGTATAGTTCTTCTGTGTAGTTTTGCCATCTCTTCTTAATCTCTTCTGCCTCTGTTAGGTCTCTGCCATTTTGGTCCTTTATCATGCCCATCTTTGCATGAAATGTTCCCTTCATATCTCCAATTTTCTTGAAGAGATCTCTGGTCCTCCCTATTCTGTTGTTTTCTTCTATTTCTTTGCACTGTTCATTTATGAAGGCATTCTTATCTCTTCTAGCTACTCTCTGGAATTCTGCATTCAATTGGGTGTATCTTTCTCTTTCTCCTTTGCCTTTCACTTCCCTTGTTTCCTCAGCTATTTGCAAAGCTTCCTCAGACAGCCATTTTGCTTTCTTGCATTTCTTTTTCTTTGGGATGGTTTTAGTTGCTACCTCTTGTACAATGTTGCGAACTTCCATCCATAGTTCTTCAGGCACTCTGTCTATCAGATCTAATTCCTTAAATCTATTTGTCACCTCTACTGTATATTCATCAGGAATATGATTTAGTTCATACCTGAGTGGCCTAGTGCTTTTCCCTACTTTTTTCAATTTAAGCCTAAATTTTGCAACGAGAAGCTCATGATCTGAGCCACAGTCAGCTCCTGGTCTTGTTTTTACTGTCTATATAGAGCTTCTCCATCTTTGGCTGCAGAGCACATAGTCAATCTGATTTCTATGTTGACCGTCTGGTGATGTCCATGTGTAGAGCCGTCTCTTGGGTTGTTGGAAAAGAGTGTTTGTTATGACCATCGTATTCTCTTGACAAAATTCTATTAGCCTGTGCCCTGCTTCATTTTGTACTCCAAGGCCAAACTTGCCTGTTATTCCGGTTATCTTTTGGCTTCCTACCTTAGCATTCCAATCCCCTATGATGATAAGGACATCATTTTTTGGTGTTAATTCTATAAGGTGCTGTAGGGCTTCATAGAACCGGTCAATTTAATCCTCTTCAGCACAGTGGTTGGGGCATAGATTTGGACTATTGTGATATTGAATGGTTTGCCTTGGATTCGAATTGAGATCATTCTGTCATTTTGGGGATTGTATCCCAGTATTGCTTTTCCTATTCTTTTATTGACTATGAAGGCTACTCCATTTCTTCTGAGGGATTCTTGCCCACAGTAGTATACCTGATGGTC
This sequence comes from Crotalus tigris, assembly GCF_016545835.1. Lineage (NCBI taxonomy): Eukaryota > Metazoa > Chordata > Lepidosauria > Squamata > Viperidae > Crotalus > Crotalus tigris. Next base: position 1,027,217 of record NW_024096565.1, read on the forward strand.
ATCTGAGTTAAATTCACCCATTCCTGTCCATTTTAGTTCGCTGATTCCTAAGATGTCGATGTTCAGTCTTGTCATCTCTTTTTTGACTACGTCTAGCTTGCCTTGATTCATGGATCTTACATTTCAGGTTCCTATGGAGAAAAAATCTTTACAGCATCGGACTTTCCTTTCACCACCAGATATATCCACAGCTGAGCGTCCTTTCGGCTTTGGCCCAGTCGCTTCATTCTTTCTGGCGCTACTAGTACTAGCCCTCTGCTCTTCCCCAGTAGCATATTGGACACCTTCCGACCTGAGGGGCTCATCTTCCAGCGTCATATCTTTTTGCCTTTTAGTACTGTCCATGGGGTTTTCATGGCAAAGATACTGGAGTGGTTTGCCATTTCCTTCTCCAGTGGATCACATTTTGTCAGAACTCTCTGCTATAACCTGTCTGTCTTGGGTGGCCCTGCACGGCCTAGCTTATAGCTTCATTGAGTTACGCAAGCCCCTTCGCCACGACAAGGCAGTAATCCATAAAGGGGAGATCTATGCTATGCTGCAACTAATCTAAACAACAATGATCTCAAACCACGAGGAAATTAAACATAACCTTGAAAACATAAATGAACACATCTCCAATTTAACTTTACAACATAAAAATAGAGAATGAGCAGAGAAAACAGACAATTGATTGCGAGACAGAGGAGAGAGATTTCAAGATGAAATTTAACAATGCTAGGAAATATGACTTAACCCAGATGGGAAAAAATTTACAGGGACCTCTGGACATGGAAAAGACAAACTACACTTTAAGATTACAAAATAAGTTTGAGGACAAGAAAAAAGATTTGATAAAATGGAGAACTACGAGATCTTGAGAAACAAAAAATATTAAATAAAATCAAAAAAGACAAAAAGGAAAATATTTTTAATGAATATGAAGTGACGAAACTTCCTATAAAAACATTTTACCTGTTTTGCCTTTTGTACCTGCAACAACATTTATAAGATTATGGGAAGACTCTTTGACTCATCGAAGCATATTGAACAGGAAAGATGTTGGGGGGAAAAGAAGGCTAAAGTGAGAATTAAGAAATTAGATGATGGGAATTACCAGAGGGAGTACTTAAAAATTAAACATTTGTTTGAATATGGTTAAAGAAATAGAAATATTTTGAATATAAATGAAGATTAGTTTAAGAGGGATGAGCCCCTAAAGTAATATAGTATGCCTTCTTTTCTTTTTCTTTTGTGTTTGGTTTTTGTTTTTGTTTTTGTTTTTTTTGACATGAGAAATATAAAAACGTTGGGATGGTTTATATAAAATAAATGTTTTCTTTGTTTTGTCTTTTTTTTCCTTTTTGCTCTTATTTTCTTTTAAGATATGAGAAATGTAAAAATGTGATGGCTTGTATAAGAATTTTTTTAAAATACTTAAGTGTAACTAATTTTGAGAAAATCTTAACCAGTAAGAATATTTTGAACACTGTGGGGAAAACAAATTTAAATAAAAATGTAAACAAGATTTATGATGAGGCAATCAAAATGATCAATGAAAAGAAGCTTTATATTGATGTGGTTATTATTTGCAAAAACATGAGAAAAATGTTTATATTAATTGTCATTTATTTAAATAAGAACTGTATTAATTTAAGGTTGGCTAAAGAGAATATTATTGGAAGAAGAGGAAATCAAGTAAATTATTATGTGGACTATAGAATTATAGAAATTAATTGTTATTGTTTTTTAAAATACTAACCCAGACAACACGATGCTTACCAAATATTAAGGTGTATGTTAAAAATCAATAAAACATATTTTTTAAAAAATAAAATACTCTTGTGCAGCAACAGTCTAATATGGAGATTGGGGTCTCTGTCTTGTAGTGGTTCCAATCTTAGTAGATATTTGCAGAAATGCTGGAAGACAGATGTTTTCTTTTGTGGAATATATTACATCTGATTCTATATACATACCAGTAGTACATATTTCACCCAATTCCCTTTCAGTAACTTTGTGGGACCCCAAGTAAATTCATTCATTGACTTGGACCCACCAGTAGGCTGGTAATTTAATTTTCATCCAATTCACCTATAAAGCTATCAGGACAGAGATTTCTTCACTATAATGCTTCATACTGTGAGGAAAGGAAAGATCTATGGCACCTTCTTTTGCATTGATGTGCAGTTTGTTGGGGATAAAGGTATATATGCATATATATATACTGCTCAAAAAAATAAGGGGAATACAAACGTATAGGATCCTATACGTTTGTGTTCCCTTTATTTTTGTGAGATATATATATATATATATATATATTGCTCACAAAAATAAAGGGAACATTTTAATGCATATATATATGTCTTTAATAATTTTGAATATTGGAATCCCAGGTATGGACATTTAAAGTCAATCAGATAAAAATAAAGAGCTCTGGGATGTAAGATAAAAGGCTTTTTTTATTAATTGCTGAGCTTTCGTTAACAACCTGTTAACATCAGGTTGTTAACAAAAGCTCAGCATATATATATATGCATATATATACATATATCCATATATATATATATTCAAAACCTAAAACAAAGATCACTGAGACTAAAGAATTTATTTAAAAACTTAGCTTTCATCAGCGTCTGCTGACATTGTCAAGAGTTCTAGCCGGGATTGAGAATTACGTTCTTATAGTCTCTGTAACGCCAAGCATTTGGCTAATGAGCGTGTTACCGGTCTATTCAGCTCCCGCCCCCCTGTAGTTAATTGATCTCTTGTTTCCGTCCCACTCGTTGATGGCTGTTTGAATTTAGGCACCCTGCTCCTCTTCTCGCTCTCTGCCTTTGTGGAGTGCGTATTCTGCCATGTGCAGTCATCTCGCTGCTTTTCTGGCATTTGCATAGGCGATGCTACCATTTCAGCTGGCTGTTCGTTATTGCTGTTATCATGCCTCTCCATGTTGATTCCAAGTCTTTTGCTGTCACTCATTGGCGCCGTTTGCCTCCTCTCAATCATTTGTTGTGACTCTAAGTCCATTGAGGAAGGGATACGATCCTCTGTTGACCTGTTTGGATCAGTGAGGCTCTGTGGCTGTTTCATCTTTGCAGTTTTCTTATTTAAAGATATCTGCTGGCATAATGTCTGATAAGCTGGTAACAGTTCAATATGCCGGTTGATGGAATCTTGCTGGATAGCATGCCTCTGACGAAAGCTAACGCTGACAAAGCTAAGTTTTTAAATAAATTCTTCAGTCTCGGTGATCTGTGTTTTAGTTTTTGAATATGAATATACCTGAGATATATATACCCCTAATATCTATAAAAATAGATAATCCCAGGCATATTTGTTTAATGGTACAAAATCCTCGAACTCTGGAATGAACTTTAAAACAATAAAAACAATAAAAGCAACTATTTACAAAACATAAAAATCAGCTGTCTAAGCTTTCTCTGGTCCACTGCCAACGTCATCAGAGTAAGCGTTTGAGGTAGGGAGTTTGCTTATAAACCCAATTGATTCCGTGCTCTACCCATTGATAGTGTAATGGGACCATTACACTAACTGAAAGTAGTTGCTCTAATTTTCTCACCTCTCCTCGTTCACATTCTAGTCCTGTCACTCTCTTTCCTCCCATTGCTCCTTTCTTGCCTTTCCCACTCCTGTCAATCCTGCTTCTCCTTGCTGTGTCTCCTCTCCTGGCCTATATGCCGATTCTGGGGGTCTCTTTCCCCTTTTTCTGTCTTCTCCGCCCGTCTTTCTTGCATCTGGCCACATGATGTTGCTGCCGATCTATCTAGAAGCCAGGGGATGGCGAGTTCTAGTCCTATCTTAGGCATGAAAGCTTAAATTAGACCAATCACTCTCTCTCTCAATCTAACCCACCTCATAAGGTTGTTATAGTGGGGAAAATAGGAGGGAGTATTGTGTACGCTCAATGCCTTGAGTTATTGACAAAAATTTAAAAAGGCAAGCTATAACTAACAAATTTTAAAAAGTCTTCCTCATTTAACATACTTCAAAATGGCATCTTCAGAAACACTGAGATTGTTTAATGCTCCTCCTAGCGGTTTTAATTTCAGATACAATTTCTTCCAATCCAGCATTTTTCACGATACATTTTGCATATAAGTTAAATAAATAATGTGATAGTATATTACCTTGATGTCCCTTTTGTCAATTTTGAAGACTTTTGTTGCTCCATATTCTTTTCTAACTGTTGCTTGTATAAATTATTTAATAGACTGATGGGCTGGCTTGGTACATCTGTGTTTTAAAGGGTATACATAATTCCTTGTACTGTATGCATGCAGTTAAAAAAAACGTAGAATAATAATCAATAAAGCAAAAAGACGTTTTTGCCTTTTCCATTATCATTCACTTGAAAGCTTCTTTTAAATTCACTCTGCACATCTGGCAGATCTCATTCCATGTATTGCTGAACTCTGGATTACAAACTTTTGAGCATTATCCTACTACAAAATAAGTATTATTTTGAGAGTTTGAACATTCCTTGACAAATCCATGACAAATGGCCACTTTGTGATCCATTCCTGTTTAAAATCTGCAAATAACGCTTTAGGTGCATTATCCTGCTGAGTTTTAGCAGTCTATCACTATTTCATTAGTTGCTATATTGCTGTTGTTAGCAATATGTTCTGTGGCCCATTAAACTTCATTTTCCAGACTATTTGGTTCTACTTTAGTAATCAAACCTTTGTCCATGCCATTAATTTTGGGATCTTTTTGTACATGTGTGTAATATATGCCATCCCAATCCAGTAGATAGCCTGCTTTCAGAATCATAACCATATTGGTATAAAAGTTCCTTTTGATTTCTACAATTTTATCAAGTAAATTACTTGTCCTTGCTGTTTAATTTTTAGCCTGATTCTTTACGTTGCTTATTTAAATAAATATATTTATTTAAATATATTTCCAAGTTCTTGCACCTCTCTGGAGCTGGAATATTTTAAGTTATTGGGCCATAAGCTGGCACTCTGTCTTTACAAAACACCTCAACTTATTATTTTGGAGCTCAGATCTCTTAGACTACTGGGATTTTTTTTTACAGTTTTTAATTTAAATTTTTATTAGTTGAATTTTTATTTCTGCGTATATTGCCTGCATGGTTTGAAGGTTTCAGACTACATATAATTTTGTTTATTAACTAGATACAACAAAATATATGGTAAAAATAAGACGAAATGGACTGTAAAGAAAGAACCAAATGGACTTGCTTTATTTCATGTCCATAATTGCCAATTAAACACTACAGAAGAGGGGGGAAAGTAGCCAATAGGCCAGAGGTGAAGGTGAAGGAGCTCTAAATTTTTGCCACATTTAGAGCACTTGCATTTGCTCCGTTAATAAGCTGTTCTAGTTCTTCTTTGTGAATTATGACTAGAAATTTCCTTGTTAGTTCCAGAATATTTGGCCCATTTTAAGCATCAGGAAGCACTTTCTAATGGAACTCAGAAAAATATTGGGTGTGGGGGATGATTCTGAAATGGAGTACATTATGTAAGACATGACCAGTCTAGAGAAAAGAGTCTAGAGCAGGGGTAGGCAACCTTGATTCTTTTATGACTTAGGGACTCCCAGAATTCCTAAGTCAGCATGGCTGGTTCAGGAATTCTGGGTATTGAAGTCCACAAGTCATAAAAGAGTGAAGGTTGTCTACCCCTGGTCTAGAGAAAAGAAGGACTAGGGGTATTCCAGTATTTGAAGGATTGTCACAAAGAAGAGAGGGTCAACTTATTTTCTAAAGCACCAGAAATCAAGACAAGAAACCATGGATGGAAATTAATCAAGGAGAGAAGCAACCTGGAATTAAGAAAAAACTTTGTAACAATGAGGACAATTAACCAGTGAAACAGCTTCCCTTCAAAAGTTGTAGGTGCTTCATCACTGGAGGTTTTCAAGAAAAGACAGGGCCAGTGGTGTGATTCAGCTGGCTTGCACCAGTTCAGGTGAACCGGTAGCTAAATTTACCTGAATTCAGAGAACTGGCTGGCTTCTGGAAGTCCAGTCTAGTCCTCGGAGGCCTACCAGACCTAGAATGTCCCACTGGAAGTGCATGATACCACTTCCGGAAGTCTGTTCTAGGCATTGGAGGCCTAGGTCTGCATCACATAATAGAACCAGTGGTTCAGATATTTGAATCCCACCACTGGACAGGACAGCCACCTTTCTGAAGTGGCTTGAACAGGGAGTTGGACTAGAAGACCTCCAAGGTCCCTTCCAGCTTTATTCTAATTGATTCCTGCTTCTTTTGTAAAGTCAATACTGTAAAACAGAGAACTTACAAAGAACATGGTCTATAAAACAATTTTAAAAAATGAATTTAATATTTAATTCTACAAAATCCCATCATTACAACATCCCATCAGCGTATTGTGTAATACCATTCTAATGCAACTGCACCTGAGTAGTAAGTAAGCATCATATTAATAGTAAATAGTAAAACCAATAGTAAAATTAGACAAATCATATAACTGAAGAGTGGCCCTACAACACAGGAAGAGAAGCTTGGAGTTAATGAATACTTGCTTCAGAAATAGATACTTTCAAAGGTAAATATATCATTTGCACATTATACATCCATGATTACTGTAACTATATCTAGGCAGTATAAAAACAGTTTATTATTAATAGCTAATAATGAACTTTTGAGGCTTATTTTTTAAGCTCTACACTAGGAGCTGGTAACCTGTCCAGATTGTTCAAATATGCTAATGTGTTATTTTGGAGCAAAAGCACTACAGTATGTATTCTATTTTGCTCCAAAAACATACACAAAAACATGAGCCAATTTTGACACCTTTCAGAGGACTGGAAATTTTTAAGGGTTTGCAAACCTTTGTAAATATTTTCGTTCTTAATGATACATCATTTTGATGCAGCAAAATATTTTCCCTTTTTTTACCTAGCTATTTTCCATGGGATCTTGTCAAACAACCCATTAATTTCCTCAGTAAGGATTGAGTTTGAAAGCTAAACCTTTCAAGAGTCTTTTTGAGTCAGGACAGTTAATTGAAATTTTTTTTTGTCCTATTCTACTTGTGTATAATAGATTTGGTAGGTATTCATAACTCTATGTAATACATGCACTAAATCAAATACTATGTTTTTGAAATAAGAAGGCTGCTTTCAAAAAACCAACAGCCCGAATTATCAATTGACTTATCTGTGTATACAGTCCTGTTATTAGAGGCAAATTTCCTAAAGGTTTCCATGGAAACTTGGATAAGCTTAAACTTAGTAGATGAGGGTGCTGTTTAATATAACATTACCATAATCTAGGGAAGAACTGTGTTAGTCTATAATAGCAAAAAAAAAATCAGAATGTTTATTAACAAAATCAATATTTTCCCATCTACAAATGTAATAATTAATATTAATAAAAAGATGTAAAACAATCCAATTATTATGATAACAAGAGCAGCATAATTTTAAAATGCTGATTTTCCTAAATTACTTAGAATTCAGGTAATATGATGCTCTCATATGAATCTGTCCATTTTTTAGGAATGCTTGCCCAGCCTTTCTCTGTGTTTCTGTTTCACCTGAGATACCAGAGCAAAATTTCTCAATCTCAACAAGTTTAATATGAATTCTGGGAGTTGAAATCAACTTATTTTAAATTTGCTGAGATTGAGGAATAGTGTATTAGAATTATAAAGGAGCAGGGGACAGTCATGGTCCTTGTTCAACCATTTCATCACTGAATACCTTTTCAGAATATTTCTTGAGGTAGAAGCCCATCAAATTCTACTATCGTGACAATCTTCAAAAAAAAGATTTGTTTTCATTGAAATTAACTGTAGCCCTCGTTGAGACAACCTCTAGAAGAAAGCCACTAAAGTTTTATCACAATGAACACAGTCTTCTGAGTCTTTTCTCACCCAGTCTGTGCCTATTTGGAAACATACTGATTGGATAGAAAGAAAATATTAATTAATCTTGCATGGTGGCTTCATTCACCTGGTTTGATGGAATGTACACCTGGAGATATGGGGTGGAGAAGAACTTTCTTAGAGAGAGGCCCTGATGAAAAGATTGAGCAGTCCTGAGCTAGATGTTGGGGAGGGAGGAAGAAATTCAAAGTAGCCGTACTGTAGAATATCTTGAGATACATCTAGTAAATATAAGGTTATACCTTTAGTTTTGCAAGTTTCTGTCTCTTAGATGTAAGCAAATCAAGGATTGAACTCAATTGAATTTCGCTATATCATCTCTGGATTTGAGCCTGACATATGAGCTCCTGAATGTACAATTAATAGGTATGAGAAGAGGAAGCCTATGTTCTTAGCCTTGCTTGTATATAGAACATGTGAATCAATTAGAATGTTTGAATCCTGTTGATGTCCTGCAGTTGGCCGGGAAAGAATTGCAATTAGGCTTTTTATAGTTTATGAACACAGGTTGATAGAAAGAACTTAAGTTATTTTTGCCTCTATTTATAACACATATGGTTATGATTGGCCATTTAAAATTAATATTCACAAGATGAAATTCTAGCTTTTATGTGATTCATTGGAAGAAGTCAATACAAATAGAAATTGCTCAAATATATATCCAATAGGCATGCAGCCTTCTTACAGAGACTGCCTGACTCCATTCTGAAAACAGGCGCCATTCGCACATTCTCTCAGATGGGCACAAACTTTTTGTGAGAAATTACGAGAGTGGAAGCCATTTCCAGAATAGCATCCCCTTCCAGTGTTGCACTAGACAGCCTCTAGGAAGGTAAAGTATCACATTGGCTGGGTGCTCTCTTGAAAAGCAATTTCTGAAAAATCACCTTTCTGAAAGAGCGCTTAGCCAATGGGATGCATGATCTTTCTTCAGAGCTGCTTCATGATGACCTGGAAGCATGCATCGTTCAAACAATCTCTCGGAAAAAAATCATGCAATTTGGGAAATCATGCCCTTCTGAGAGAATTGCAAGAATTTCAACTGCTTCCAGAATGGTACCTGCTTCCAGAATGGTACAAGGTGGCCTCTGTAGGAAGGTTGTGCATCACATCAGCTGGGCATTTTTTCAGAGGTGAGTGGATCAAGACATGTTGAGATCAGGAGGAGGCCCAAAGCCTTTGGGACCAACAGGGTAAAATGAGGCGGGGGGAGATAGGCAGGTGAGGGAGTTGTAGCATCCCTGCAGTCAATCATAAGGGCAGGCAGATTGCATTGGAGGCAGTTATATACCCCAATTTGCTCAGGAAAGATAAGGTTATCAGGTATAAAGACATTTTGATGGAAGAGGGTCTTTTAAAATCTAAACAAGAGTTAAGACAACAAGGAATAGAGATAGAGTGGTGGTCGTACCTCCAAATCCAAGCAAGATATTTGAAAGACAAACATGAATGGGATATTTATAGACAAGATACGGAGCTAAATAAAATTCTGCTTGGTCCGAAAAAATAAAGAATATTTACAAACACCTATTGGAGTACAGGCTATTTGAAGAACAGGTTAAAGAAACAATGGTGACATGGGCGATAGATCTAGGACGCAACATTAATTTGGATCAATGTCAGCAGGTATGGATGCGAAATAATAAAATTACATTGGCGTCATCATATAAAGAAAATTCGTATAAGATGATTTACAGATGGCATCTCCCTCCAGCAAGATTAGCCAAAATGTACAAAGGATGCCCATCTTTGTGTTGGAAATGCAAAAAAGAAAGGGGCACTTTTTTCATGTTTGGTGGTCATGTAAGGAAGCACAGAGATATTGGTGTATGGTTTGGGAATGGGTAACAGAAATGAATATACAAAACATTCAGTATAAGCCTGAGACATTGTTGTTAGGAATTCTTGAAAAAAATGTTAATAAAGAGGATATGTATTTATTCATTCATGTGGTTACAGCGGCAAGAATTGTATTCGCTCAAAACACTGGCTATACCTAGTGAGGAAATCTTAATTCATAAAATTATGCACTGCGCAGAATTAGATAGGTTAACTAAAAGACTTAAAAATCAGGATGAAACGGATTTTTACCAAATTTGGAACAAATTTTATAGATGGTGGGGGGAAAAATATGGAAGTCATTGTAATGAGATAAGTTAAGATTGAGATTAGAGTGATGTTATTGTATAGAGTTTTTATCAATAATTAATTGTGAATATGAACTGAGATGTTTGTCACATCTGTTTACCATGTTCAAACGTTTTTAATTTTTTTTCTTTTTCTGTTATTCAATAAAAATAAAAAATAAAAATAAGGGCAGGCAGATTGCCAAGTGCCCAAATTTTCATCACAGGGATGCTGCAATGGGCATAACTTTAAGTACAGGTTATATGTCCCTTTGTTGAGTACTTTCATAATTTTAAATGGTCACTGAATGAATCATCATAAGTTGAGAATTACCTGTACAAAGACCTGCAAATGGAAATAGGATGACTGTCATTCTATTGCAATAGAAGGAAAAGATAATATCAATAGTAATAGGTACCTTAGGTGTAATCCCAAAGGATTTGGAGCAACCCTTGAACACCATTGGCATTGACAAAGTCACCATTAGGCATTCACAAAAGACAAGTTTCCTTCGAACATCCTACATTCTGTGATGACATCTTTAATACCATCAAACAACATCTGCCTATCCCAGACCCTTAGGAAGGATTCATAGATAGACATGCCAAATCCAATCTAAACACCTCACTGACTGTGCAACCAACCATAATAATTAAGAATAGCACATTGTGAAAACTCACTGCTATATGTAGTTTGAGAATGAGCTATCCTTAGAAGTTACTCTAAGATTTGACATTTAATATGTTAATCAAAAGACAGTTCATCAAAGCAAATGAATTAACTTTGTTGTATATGTAGGTTTTACTATCTTCGTAACAATGTCCTGTGTGGAGTCGGGATTGGGTGCCTCTTTCTGAACGCTGTCACTGTATAGTTTTGGTGCTCTGTATTCTTCTTCAGAAGTCCGTTTAGTTCATTGTAGCATATACCAGCTCAGAATATACAATGTTGTACCCCATGCTGCTTACTTGAGAATAGGTGTATCTTCTGAGTAGATGTTATTGGAGCAGGGTGCATGGCTAAAATCATTAGATAGCCTGCATGTATGGTGAAAGAGAAATGCACGCACAGAAGCTGCAGTTGATTCTTCCCAGTTGTAGCTGCCGTTGTTGACATCAAGAAGAAGATAATTTCAGACTAAAAAAAAGTAACTGTTCAATAGAAAAGTAAAAACTGTTGAAAGAAACGATTATGCCTTGAATAAGGATTACTATTAACAAGCAGAACAAATAGAATAATTAAGTTTTCTACAGCTTTTTAGCTATAATCTTTGTGTCGTGCCTTTACAAATTGCTGTGGGGAACAAGGGACATGATAGAAATGCTTGGGTTCAATAACCCAAGTTCAAGTAAGTTAGGCCTAATTATAATAATGTTATATCATTTACATATGACCTTGAAGGATTAGAAAGCACTCTGTATGTGTTACTCAAGTACAGTTCTATCAACAGAATAGTAAATAGGAGAAATGCAGTGAAAATTTGTTGAGTTTGAATTTTAACACAAACCACCCTAATTTGCATTTCTCCAATTCATAAGCTGAGCAACAAGTATCCTTTGGTATTTGCACCTTTTGTGATTAAGTCCACTGATCAAGACATACAAACAAAAATGTACTGTAATTTAGAACCACCTGCCCAAATACATACATGTAGCACACTTGCATACAAAATGCATACCTTCGGGAAGTAAATGGAGAATTCTGGATTAAAAGCATATTGCAAGGGAAAGAGGGTATAGTAATTAAGGACTGTAATAATAAGGAATTGAAACCTGCTCAGGAGTTGCAGACAGTGACAATACATCCTTCCATTGATTTCCCATCCGAAACAGCCCACTGATAGAAGCATCTATGTCTGAGTAAAGGCCTCTACTTGTAGAATGGGTTGGACCTCAGTTTATCACTTCTACAGATTTGGTGAGTTGCTGAAGCTTGAAGGGACTCATGATAAAGTGGTATTGACAGATTTATTTACTCCTCACCCTCTGTTAAAAGGTTTAGTGGTATCTAAGGCCAGTTATTTTCACGCCTGAGGCAGGAAATCCCATGAGCAGCTTTTCCCTCATCTGACTATAAAAGTACAGTAAAAATTTATTCAATAATGACAGATGTGCTGACCTTTTATGATACTCCTCCCTGGAGACTTTAGACAAGCACATTGTGATGATTTGGGGAAAGCGGGAGAAGCTATCTTTTTTCTACCTGGCTTTCATTGATTTTTCCTCTGTAACTGCTTAGTTTTAATGCTCTATTTTAAAATGGCTGCTTGTTAAAAATAGGATATAAATACAATGTTTCCTTAAGTATGGTCTAAGAGTATGCATGCATAGGTCCAATGTCTGCTTTATGATAGGGCAGCCCTCTTCTGCATTATTTCAAATTGAGGGCCTGTGTATGTAAGGTTTCATGTCAAAAAGAAGAAAGGTAGAGACCGCCTGACAGAAAACTATTCAATGTTTTAAACCCCATTTCATCCCTTGGTATCTATAGAGTATTGCTTTCTGTTAATCATAACATCACTATTATCTGCACATGGCAGCTCAGAGAAGATACTCAATGCTTTCGGTTGTTCAAGTGTTTGTCCAGATGTAACTTAGTTCTCTTCCATTACTTCTACTGGCATAAAATACATTACAGGTTTCTTCATTCTCTACTGAACTTATTCAGCTGCCATTTAGAGGTGACACAGAAACCTGCAGCATGGCGATATTGCATGTTTAGGATGCCTAGACAATAATGGCAAGAGGAAGGGTAGTCAGATGTGATTGATGTTGGCACAGTGTCAAATCCACCCTATTGTCCTTATGTTCCAGCTGCTTGCACTTTGTGCAACACAGATAATGCAATAGTTGTGCTAAAGCTAAAGCAACCATTAAACTTCTAAAATCAAAGTCTAACCTTATTACTGAGGGACAAGCACCCCAAAGAAGCTTCAGTATCAATACAATTAAAATGCTTTTCTTTTTACTCCCTTGCTGTCAGTTTAATGAGCTATTTTGCTTGGTGTGTCCAAAATATACAGTGACATAAAAGTGTGCCATAAAAGTCATTTTCCTACTTCTTTGCATAACTCACTGGTAGCAAAGCATCAATAAAAGCTTTCTATCAATATACTTGTAAATCATGCAACCATACATGGTACAACATTATTAGTAACTATATTGACATGTACCATAAAGACCTAAAGTATGCCTCACATTACAGTGTTGTTGTTGATGTTTTTAATGATTGATCAGGGAACATTTAAAAATTCTGGAATTTGCACTACAGCAACATAAATCAAAGTATAATAAATCCAACGGCAAGCAAATATGGAGGGAATTGAGAGGAATCTCTCAGCATTTCCTATCAGCCATGAACAATGCAGCTCCTATTTTCAAAAAACATATACACCTAGATCAGGGGTAGGCAGCCATCAGCATGGCTGGCTCAGGAATTCTGGGAGTTGAAGTCCACGAGACATAAAAGAGCCAAGGTTGCCTACCCCTGACCTAGATAATTGTCTGGTCAAAAATAAAAAAGGATTTAGAAAAAAAAATCATAACTCCACATTTTGACACAGAAACAAAACTGATCTTTGAACAACAATGAACTTTTGGTACACCCCAAACTACATAAGATCCCTGAGGTAAAGTTAGCTTGATGCTACTCCGTGAAGAAAAAGTGATTCCAATTATACTTTTGAGAAAAACAAGGAAAAGATCTGCCACTTTGTCTTTGGAGAACATCTTCCAAGCACATTCTGGCAGTAAATAGATTGAATCATATATACATTGTTACAACTGATTCCCTTATTGAAAACTGATTTCAGTTTCATGATAGAGATTAATAATTCATTGGGGGCTACCCCACAGTCCACTGAAAGAAGCCATCTCTAACTTGCAGGCTACACTTCAGGCCCTGTAATAGTCATGAACTTCTGACTGTATTGCCTATAACTTTATAACTTTATTTATATTTTATTTACTTGTATCCTGCCTTTATTATTTTTTTCAAATAACTTAAGGTAGCGAATATATCCAATACTCCTTCCTCCTCCTATTTTCTCCACAACAACAATCCTGTGAGGTAGGTTATGCTGAGAGAGAGAGTGGCTGGCCCAAAGTCACCCAGTGGCTTTCATGGTTAAGGCAAAACTTAAACTCATAGTCCCCTGCTTTCTAGCCTGGTGCCTTAACCACTAGTTCAAACTGGGTCTTGCTGACTTGCTGTTTCCCAAAATGAAGCAAACATGCTAATTGAGATGCAACAGGGCCATGTTTGTTGATCAGAGCAAGGAATAGGGCTTTTTTTTCTCATAGAACGCCCAGAACGGAGTTCCGGCACCTTTTTTGGATGGAACCTTGTAGGATAGGCAAGGCGGGTTGTATGATGTGTGTGAGGTCCAGCACCTTTTTTTTCTTTTTTCTTTAGAAAAAAAGCACTGGCAAGGAACACTCAAGAATTTTATCTTTGCATTTCCCGAATAAATGGAGTTAATTTGCTCCTTCCAATTTCTTCTCCTCATTTTCACATCAAGATACATTTCAATATATCTCATTTTAAGATAAAATCAGTTAAAAATGAGAAAACAATGTGTACAAAGTTGATTTTGTTGGGAAAACTGCATTAAAAATCTAAAGTTTAATCCAGAGATGGGCTACCTGAGAGACTGGAACTGTTGTGAAGGGCCAGTTCTCTCAGCCCTAGGAAGGAGACAATGGCAAATCAATTTTGGAAAATCTTGTCAAGAAAACTGAAGGAATTTGTTCCTGCGGTTGCAGAGAATAGAACATCATTAAATGGAAGAAGAAAAAATGGAATGAAGTATTGTAAATAATATAACTTTAGGCTCATTAGCTGCTTAAATGTTATTAGTAAATTATATACAATATTTCTTTATGCTAAACTCTTCAAGACCAAGAGTATTTTTGCAGAGGAGCAGGTAGGGCCAAGCTCAATGTCTCACCAATATATTTACTTGTTTTTTTTAATAATATAATAAGGAGAATTTTTCTGACAGTGAGAACAATCAACCAATGGAACAGCTTGCCTTCAGAAGTTGTGGGTGCTTCATCACTGGAGGCTTTCAAGAAGAGACTGGACAGCCACTTGTCAGAAATGATATAGGGTCTCCTGCTTGAGCAGGGGGTTGGACTAGATGACCTACAAGGTCCCTTCCAACTCTCTTATTCTGTATTATTTGTTTATTCAATTTGTGTAGCCATCCATTTCAAGTCAGTGACTCTGGACAGTAAACAATCCTAAAAGCAATTAAAACAGTTAAAACACAATACAAAAAAGTGAATTAAATACAAAAGTCAGGCAAGAGATATTGTGATCTGTTGATGTAAACATAAATAGGAAATGAGGCCCTTCATAACCTGGAGACTGCAGGCCTGGGCATAGAACCAGGACTTCTTCAAGTTCAGAGAGTTTGCAAAGGAGCTGTTTATGTAGACTTTGTAGATTTCTGTACCCTCCTTGATCTGATTCATGGGAAGAGATAATGGCACAAAATTATACATACATACTATAAATAAGAGAATATTAATGCTTAGTAAAAGATCAAACAATAATACCAATTTTCTCTTCTTTTCCATTTATATATTGGCTCAATCCCCTTCTGCCTTTTTTTGACATGCAAAGTATTTCCAACTTCAATATATGCTGACAATGGGGCAATTTTGACTGTCTCACAGGGGGATATGAAAAGGGTCATGAGGTCCCTATGTATCTATTGCAAAACCTAAGATCTTCTTCTTAACAACCAGAAACCAAAAATGCTGTCTTTTCTTTCAAAATCATCAAAAGATGGCAAATAAATGGGAACAGAATTTACCATACATATTCTTTTTTAGGGGTCCTTTCTGTGCTCTGTGAGACTGGTTGTTTTTCTTGCAGACATTTCATTACCCTTTTTTTTTTCCTCATGAAAAGGATGGGTCATTTTATTTTGGTGATCTAGAAGGGAATGGCAGATATCACCCTCCTTCATTTTTTTTATACCAAAGAAGTCTGTATGTTTAGAAAACTGTTTGTATAAAACTACACAATCAAGGCTTCTCAATTCATTTTGACTGCCCCCCCCCCATGTGCTATAAATGTGCCTCTGTTGCTTGAGGTGAAGTTATTGTCTCTGGAGTTCTCAGTCTGTGATCAAAATTAAATTTTCCTTCCTGGGAAGTCCTGCCTGTATGCTTTTCAGAGAACATTTCATGCCAGGGCAGCTAAAATATGTGGCAGAGAAGCTCGGTTACCAATTAGCAATTAGTCTAGCGGTACAGAAACACCAAGTCACATAATAATGCTTTATTGTTCATTTTATAGTGACTGGCAGGGCCTATTGCTTTATGCTATTCTTTAGGGATTTCCAGGCAGGGAGCCTGATTACCATCCATATTATCTATTAGTAGATTGCTGTTATTACCTAAGTAGAATTGCTACATCTGGTATTTTGTGTGTATGCCAATTGCTGCTGATTCCAAAATATTGTCAGTTTGTTATTCAATTTTGTGTTGCTGTAGTTTTATTTTAGTTACCACTAACCAAATAAAATAATTACTAATATGCTTATCTGAAGAGGCTGTCTAATTCACTAGTTGTTTCTTATATATATGTAGGTCTTTGGTTATTCGGGTTCTCTCCCGCATCAAATTGGAAGTGTCTTGGTGACGTTTCGACAAAGTCTCATTCGTCATCTTCAGGCTGGTGTTTTCAGCTTCGTGCTTCTAGGAGCACAAAGCCGAAAACACCAACCTGAAGATGACGAATGAGACTTCATCGAAATGTCGCCAAGACACTTCCCGCAGGAGATTATATGATAGCAGTATTCCAGGACGAGAAACAATGGTTAAAAACTGATCAAAGAGAGAAGCAACCTGGAATTAAGGAGAAAGTTCCTAACAGTGAGGACAATTAACCAGTGGAACAGCTTTCTTTCAGAAATCATGGGCGTTCCACCACTGGAGGTTTTTAAGAAGAGATTGGACAGTCACTTTCTGAGATGGTATAGGTTCTGCTGCTTTGGGGGGGGGGGCTGGACTAGAAGACCTCCAAGTCCCTTACAACTTCTATTCTATTCTATTCTATTCATATTATATATATATGGGCTTCTCTTTAGTTGGTACATAGCAAAGAGTACCTTGGAGAGACTAAGAAGGGTCACTGGGTGAATAGATTAAAGTAGGCTAGGCAGGCAAGTAATTTTGCAACCAGGGTATTCATGTCACCCGTAATATAGCCAGTGTGGATTGCATATATAGAGATTTAAAATGCAGTGAGGTCAATTTCTGCATTATGGAAATGCTATTTATAGGAACTGAAAATAGTTCTCTGTGAGCTCTGATCATTCAAGCACCTATTTCTTTCCCAAATAATTTCATACATGGCTAAATTGGGCTTAATTCGAGATCAGGGACTGAACTTTTGCTATTTAAATTTGGATAGTTTTTATGAGAAAGAGAGAGAGAGAGAGAGAGAGAGAGGGATGAATGTGCAGGATACAACAGCAAAATGTACTCTCATTGTGTTTTTGATTCTGATAGGAAACATTAAATTGTTTTAAAAATCACTACCTCTTATGTAAGTTGGGTAAAGCAGAAGGGGCTGTGTAGCTCAAAGCAAATGCCATTTCTTTAATGGAACAACTTCCAGAGCTTTCCAGTGTCTTTGACAGGAAATACATTTGTCCTGTAAATACTTAGTGGAAATGCCATTCTGCAAGGGTTATTGCTAGTGGGTGGCTTTCAAGAATTATTACGTAGATCCCCAAGAAATAAAAGTTTCTATTAAAAAGTCATGATAGTTTGAAAGAAATGCACAATGAATTGTTTCAATTTACAGTTTCATTCTGGGTCATTTAGGGTCACGCTATTACAGATTAATATTCTTTCCCATGCCTGACATTATAAAAACCACTATCTCAGTTTTCAAATTCAACTAGAATAAAATCAGCCTGTTAAAACTTGGTATACATTTTCATACCCTTTCACACTATTTATGAGAAAATAAATGTGAACCTCACTGTCAATTGGACCTTTCATAAGGGCATCCCAAGTATGGGTGCCAGGATAGGAAAATTAGAGAGCACGGAGTTCAAGAATATAGATTAGTGAGAATGACAAAAAACCTAGTAGAAGAGAGACGACCAGTGGGATATGGTAATTCCTGGATGCAAACTTTATAAAAGGGACAGGGATGGTTAGTAACAAGAGTGTGATGTTTTACCTTCTGTTCTAGGGATATTACTGGAAAATAGTGGAAGAAAAATTTTCCCTTGACTTTTTATGAGGGACAGTATTTGGCCACAACCATAAATGTAACTGATTGGATTACTACATAGTAATGAAGAGGATTTGGAAGCTGTCGCTGGTTCAGAATGCACAAGCACTTTTTGCCATTTCTTGTTATCCCCAAGTAATACCATAGTTCTGAAAGCTGCCTTGGATTCCATTGGATTCCTCCATTACATAAGGCCACATTGCATGCCCCCCCCCCAGAGAGATTCATATGGCACCAATCCTCTTAACCTTTTGCACAGCATTGAAGGCCTTGCTTCCCCAGGCATTTGGGTCAGATGGGCAGATGAGCTTTGCTGCTATGTATAGAGAGTGGAGTCACTGTTTATTCTTGGTTTCCAGGAAGTTAGGGTTGGTGGGTTTGTGTGTTTAATCTAGTAAACTGTTTAGGGACTTGTTTGAGCCAAAATAATCCTATAAATAAATAAATCCTAGGGAAGTGTATCACCCAATTGATTAAAGTGCTTAAGTGATCTTGAAAAAATAAAAAAGGAACTTGGTGGTCTTCAAGGCCAACTCATTGTCCAGTATACGAATCTTCAAATTGCCTGAGTTAAATGGCTGTGCTTGAAGCCTCTCCCGTTGGGACATCAATGACTGCTCTTGTGGTTAGGAAATTATCTCCTTCCCATTGATTCCTGTTCTGCCTTGGGTATGATGGAGAATAAATCCATGTCGTCTTCCCTGTGACAACTTTTTGGAAGAGTGCTATCATGCCTCACCTCAGCCTTCTCTGCTTTAGGCTAAACATACACAATTTCATTAATGGGTCTTCATAGGATTTAGTTTCCAAGCTCCTCATCATCTTCCCCTTTTCTGAACTCCTTCCAGTTCCTCAGCATTATTCTAGTATTATGGTGACCAGCGCTGAACACACTATTGTTAACTATGGCATGACCAGAGCAGCATAGAATAGATGGGATTTGAAGTCCACAAGTCTTAATGTTGCCAAGGTTGGACACCCCTGGTCTAGACAGTGAAAGGTGTTGTTATCTTTGAGGCAGTTGTTATAATAATAGAGGGATTTATTCTCACTTAGAGGGTATTTTCATGTTCAAGCCATAGAGCAGACATGTCAAAACTCATGACATCACGTGACATCGTGCAATGTATCGGAGCTTTTTTGCCATTGCTGGCAATGGGGTGGGCATGGTTTCCCGATGACACATCCGACCTACGGCCAGCAGTTTGACACCCCTGCCATAGAGGAAGAGAAGGATCAGCCCCAGACATTCTTTATCCTTCTTTTGTTCAACAAAAAGCCTGAACAGCCAGTGTATATTTTTGTCAGAATATTTCATTAAGAACATAACAACAGAGAAAATGAGGCTGTTGTAGTATTCTATTAGAAGAAGGCCAAGAAAGGAAGTAGAAAAATATATTTTGTGGAATGTATTGTGATCTGTCAATCACTGGTCATTATGATTTTTTTATGAGTATTACTTTCAAGTTCAGAGGCAGCAGAGTAATATATTTTGTAGTCATGACTGACTTTGTCTCTTCTCATGGTCACCTACTTATAGTATATGGCCATTATATGAAATGCCTTTGGCCTGATCTATCAGTGTTCTTTAATTGTACACTATGAATCATAGTAACATATAAACTGAAAAGAGGTCAGTGATTACAACTTCCTGATCATTACTATACTAAGTTCTATGAGTAGATTGATATGTGTGTGTTTTTGAGCCAGTGTTGACTCCTGGCCACTACCTAGACAAGTCCATCCAGTTTTCTTGGCAGGGTTTTTCAGAAGTGGTCTGCCATTGCCTGCTTCCTAGAGTTAAAATAGTATGACTGACCCAAGGTGTTCTACTGGCTTTGTGCCTAAGGCAGGACTAGAACTCACCAATCCTAGTTTCTAAACTGGTGCTTTAACTACGATACCAAACTGGCTCTCATTCCCCTATTTTCCCTTTGCTACAAATTTGTAATTGGTACATCTGCAATCTGCTTCTGGATTATACACAGACACCCCTGAGCAAGAATTTTCAGAATTATTCTCCTTTTCTTTATTTCTGCCTACTGGTGCAGTAGAATGAAAATTTGCATGCACTGAAGCATATTTATAATATCACTCAGCCTAGCAGGTGGGCTGTTAACTAAAACAATTGTTTTTAAAATATTGACCTAGATTAGCCTGAATTAAGGCATTTGTTTTTACTGGTTTTGCACATTTTTTGTTTGTATTTCCCTTCCTCACATCTTCACCTCTACAAAGTAGACATCACACAAAACAGTTTTTATTATGTAGTTTCCCCAGAAGGAAAAATTAGGCGAATAAATTGGGAGACCCAGTTTCTTGTATGTAAATTCTCTCCAGAACATAGCAGAACTATTTTTCAGCCTCCATCTTAGATGCTAAGAATGATCTCTATCCCACACCAGGCTTGAGAAGTAGATCTAGCTAGTCGAATTTAAGATTAATTAAAACCAAGAACTGAATGAATGCAGAGAAAGAGCTAGCCGGAGCTTTGTTTGTCTAAAGAATGGTGGTAGTTTTGCTGCTCTGTCAGTTTCCACAGCAGCTACCTGTAGAAATGCAGAAGGCTCATTTGCACAACATACAACTTCTGTGGAAGGAAGTCCGGCATATCTGATTCTGCTAAAAAGAAAAGAGAGAAAGAGAGTTACTTTTCAAAATGTCCATTCATATACATATTGACTTCCCTTTATTCAACTGCTGGCATAATTTAGAAAAGTCAGGTAGTTAATGATTTTGCCAGTGTCCACAAAGCTGCTGATCCATGACCTTGTTTTCATTCATCTATCATTTAAATTTCATCCTCATATTTTTATGCTGTCGCTAGCAATTAAATGACACAAAGTGCAGATTAGGATCTGGAGAAAAATGCAGCTTTGTAGACTTCTTTGTGGCTGGTTGGAGTGCAGACAGAAGACCAAAGGGCATGTCCCTTTCTAATCCCCTTTCTAATAATTTATGTCAGGATTAACTTAAAGTATAAAGGCAATGAAAAAAAGTGAGGTTTTTTTTTTCTTGGCTAAGAGAAAGAGTTTGCTTATGAGATAAAGTATTGCATTGTCAGTTCAAATTATGCTGTGCTAGAAAAAGAAATCCATACACTTGAGGAATTAGGTCCAAGGTAATTTGAATATCCCAGAGCAAGATGTTGCAAGTGACCAACTTTTGAACTAAGTTTACACTGGCTCACATATGGTAGACAGATAGACAGGCTTCAGTTCATGGAATTATGGAGATTAAAGGGATTCCACTGCATGTGGTTGAAGCAAGAATTCTTTCCTCCATATTTGCTGCCCACCAAACTGTTGCTTCAAAAGCTCCAATGAAGAATAATCCACTGCTTTCCAAGTCAGTTGGACTGGATTGCCAATGGTGCAACAGAGTAATATAATTTAAAGTTTGGAAGGAACTTTAAGATCAGTGACTATGATCCTCAACAGATGACCATCTAGCCTCCACTTAACCAGTAAAGAAGAGGCCATTCCTTCTGTCCCATCCCACCCTATTTTGGAACAGTTTTTACCATTAGGATTTTTTTCCTAGTGTCCAAGCAAATACTGCTTGTAATAGCAATACCACTTAGACTTATATACCACTTCATTTTATAGCCATATCTAAGCGGTTTACAGAGTCAGCATATTGCCCCCAACAATCTGGGTCCTCATTTTACTGACCTCGGAAGAATGGAAGGCTGAGTCAACATTGAGCCAGTGAGAATCGAACTCCTGGCTGTGGATAGAGTTAGTCTGCAATACTGCATTCTAACCACTGCACCACAACACCATCATTTCTTGATCTGTTCCTTTGAAACAGTTCTGAACACTTCTGCCTCATCTTCTACCTTGAAGCCTTTTGCTACTGCTGTCACACTTTCCCACAAACGTTTCTGCTACAATATATACAACATCTAAATATATACAACATCTTCAAATATCCTTCCAGGCTATTTATCATCCCCAATTTATTAGTGCCTTTCTTAAAATGGGATGCCAGAACAAGACATTATATTCTGGGTCTAGGACAATTTGCCATGGCCAACTTGTCATGGTTAACTTGCCATGGCCAGTTCCCCACAGCCAACTTCTTGAGGGACAACTGGCTGCAGGACAACTCACCATGGGACAATTCAAGGCTGTATTGATCATTTCATTTAGGTACTTTTATTATTGGTGACCACGTTTTGGATGAAATTATTTTAACTCTTGTATTTCTGGTTTCACTTTTTTTATTTTATTATATCGGTCACAGTTCAGTCAAAGTTAATTTCACTTTTTTATTTGTTGAGTTGTCCCATGGCAACTTGGCCCATTCTGCAATATTCTAGGCTAGGGGTCCCCAACCTATGGGCCGTGGCCTGGTCCCAGGCCATGTGCTCTTAGCCAATGGGCCGTGGAAATGGCTGGCCAGTGTGTGCACACGTGGGCGTACATTCCCCCACTCATACTAGCACCTGCAGCCTTATTTGTGCATGCATGCAGGTGCAAATGGGGATGCTAGCACGGGATGAGTGTCATGGCCCATTTGCGCATGCGCGAATGGGGCCACTAGCTTAGGTGGTTGCGCATCCCATTTGCACATGCGTGAACAGGGCCGCTAGCTGTTGTGGGGGTACACGGCTGTTTGTGCATGCACACGGCACCAATGTGTGCCACATGTGTGAACGGGGCCACTAGTGCCATGCCAGTGTGGCCCCGTGCGTGTGCGTGCACATCAATTTTGAAACTGCTCTCCTTCCCTCTGGTCCGCAAGCCCGGAAAGGTTGGAGACCTCTGTTCTAGGCAGATCTAAAGAGTAAAAAGATCTTTTCTTGATTTAACACAATGCTTCTATTGAAGTCTTGGATTACATTTGTTGTTGTTGCAGTTGCATCAGACTGTTGGCGCATAATCAAATTGTAATCCACCAAGGCATTTATATTTTTCTGCAGGGACTATTGTCCAATACTGTTTCCTTCCCATCCAACACTTATTTGTTTAATTCCACCCCCCCCCCTACTTTGTAGTAGGTTTCACATTTTGTTCCCTTTGAAGCTCATCTTACTGGTTTCTACCCATTGTTCCAGTTCATCAAGTTTCTCTTGAATCTTAATGCTGCCCTCTAGCAGAATTGCTATCCATTTCCCTTTATGTCATCCCTTTGATAGCTGTACTTTCTAAACTCTTTATCTAAATCATAATATTATCATGAAAGGAATTTAAGACTCAAAAGGGAGCAGAGGGGTAGTTTCTGGAAAAGCTATCTGTTTCCCCTCGAGGTCTGGGGAAAATTGGGTATTTCATTGTTCCTATCTTGATGACTTGATACCCATCAGGGTTAATCTGACTCTCCTGCTCTTTCCAAGGGTCTCAGTGGGGAAATTACATTTATGGGCTGCCAGTGTTCCGGTAGTCATTTGCTATGATGATTACATGTCTTATGTTACTTCTTTTTAAAAGTATAACCAAACTGTTAATAACAGAGACCACAACAGAGACCCAGCAGATGTGGTGTAGAAATGATGGCACAAAAGAAGAAGTTTTGGTTTGTTTCCTTTGGGTTTTGGAAGAAACAAGAATGTTTTCTTTATTGTACCAATTGCATTAATTATGCTAGCCTTATAAGGATATCCAAAGTAAGACGTCTGTTTGTGTGAATGAGGGAGGGGCTTGCCTATGATGTTGTTGGCTTCTTGGAAAAGGCTCAAGCTCCACTTGTCTGATTGTTGCCTTGATAGAAGCACTTTCTCCTCTCCTTCAAAGCCATTATTTGTTCATGATTTTTCATAACCAAGTGGCAGGAAACCATGACATATAGTAAGTAGCTGACTTCCAAACTTCAGAAAGGCATTTCTGAATGTGGGTCCCTGATTCTTTCCTACGGCTACAACTGGCCTTCCCTGTTTGTGTCTGTGTGTGGAAGAGAGAAGGGGAGGGGTAGAGAGAGAGAGTTTTAAAAATATGTTGCATGTTGGAGTGAAAGCAGGATCAGAGGTTTCTATGATAATCTTAAGGGTTTCTTTCAAGCTCTTGAGGGATGAGTTATGGAGATGAAATATAGGACTGTTTTTCTTTTTTAAAAAAACATTTCCATGCCCTGTGTGAGGATAAAGAATGTCAGGTTTGGGGGGGAAAGACATTCATTACAATTCTTTGAATAACCATTGATTTAAGTAAATAAAAACCATGCAGAAACATTTTCCACAGATATACAGTATAACATAGCTCTCCATGAATTTGCTTTCGAAGCAGGGAAAACATTACATACCACAAAATTTCATTACAGTCATAATTGCTAAATCTAAACTACTTCTTTCCATCTCTACAGGTTTTTTTTATATCTGTTTACAGATATAACAGAATAACAGAGTCGGAGAACTTCTAGTCCAACCCCCTGCTCAAGGCAGGAAACCCTATACCATTTCAGACAAATGGTTGTCCAATCTCTTCTTAAAGGGGGTACTTTACAGAATGGGCTGTTCCTATTGGAATGATGCAAACGTATTTACATATTTAAATTACAACAATCGCCATTATTGGCCACCATTTATATAATAGTTACTTTAATATTCATCTTCCACTTAAAAATCATACTCTTATTAAGTGCATATATTACACAACATATGCACATACATACAAACATATACTATATGTAGGTCTTTGGTTATTCGGGTTTTCTCCCGCGTCAAATTGGAAGTGTCTTGGCGACGTTTCGACAAAGTCCCATTTGTCATCTTCAGGCTAGTGTTTTCGGCTTCGTGCTTCTAGGAACAATGTGTTATCGTAGCTG
The DNA here is from genome assembly GCF_016545835.1 of Crotalus tigris. Taxonomy (NCBI): domain Eukaryota; kingdom Metazoa; phylum Chordata; class Lepidosauria; order Squamata; family Viperidae; genus Crotalus; species Crotalus tigris. The sequence continues at coordinate 1,052,260 of NW_024096565.1, forward strand.
TTTCTTCCTTTTAACTGCTAGTTAAAACCCGAATAACCAAAGACCTACATACAAACACCCGTGAAAACCTCAGAAAACATATATATATATATATATATATATATATATATATATATATATATATATATATATATATATATATATATATTCTGAGGTTTTCGCGGCTATTTGTATGTAGGTCTTTGGTTGTTCGGGTTTTCTCCCGCGTAAAATTGGAAGTGTCTTGGCGACGTTTCGACGAAGTCCCATTCGTCATCTTCAGGCTGGTGCTTTCAGCTTCGTGCTTTGAGCAGCAATGTGTGTTCTTAGCTGTTTATTCCTTTTAACTGCCAGTGGGGGTATGAACTGATTGGGTGGGAGCTTGGCTGTGTTCTGATTGGGTGGAGGTGTGTTCTGAATGGTTAGGGGCTTGGCTGTGCTCTGATTGGCTGGGGGAGTGTTCTGTATGGTTGTGCTCAGGTTAGTCTGAGTTGCAGAGGGGTTTAAGATTTTGGGCTGCCTTGCTATTTTTTGGCTTCTCGTTCGTGGTTGTGTCTCCTCTTCATGGAGGGTGTCAGTTTGCTTCATGTATGGATTGGAGGGATATATATATATATATATATATATATATGTATATATATATATATATATATATATGTTTTCTGAGGTTTTCGCAGGTGTTTGTATGGCTGACCCCATGGACAAACAATTTATCGAACCACCCCAGTTTACCACTATACCCCAACCAACCCAGAATGTTATATATGACCATCTTGACAGCAGCTGGGCACTAGGGGGAGGTACTAGGGATGAAAGGGAAAACATTCACAGAGAGAATAGCCGTGTAGATGTGGATTGGGAAAAGGAGAAATGCAAACCACTATATAAACCTGAGGGAGAGAATAGATTAAAGGATGGAGACAATCAGAGAGGTAGGGAGGTTCCTCCACCTACCTCAGAATCCAAAGAAAAGAAGGCAAATGAGGACACACGCGAAAAAAAGGGGTGCAGGAAGAAATGAATCACCGGAGCACAATTTAACCAATTAGGGCCGATGACGAGATCAAGGAGCTGGGCGCAGACTTCGGCTTGCTTATAAGAGACTCTCTCACTCTCTGGCGTTTTAAGCCCTGAGGATGCCGGCAGGTGACGGTGAAAGCTTGGCGTTTTTAAATTAAATTAAACTTTTATAGTTTTATTACCCTGGTGCTCACTTTATTTTAAACATGAATATTCCCAGGGTTCATATTTTTAGTGTTATTAGCCATATATATATATATATATATATATATATATGTATATATATATGTATATGTATATACACACACACACAATACATTATACACACAGGGAGTTATATTTATAATAAGTTGATCATAAATAGTATCTCCAAATGGCGAAACTTGAAATTGAAAAAAAGTGGTTTATTTAAGAGTAACATAGTTTACAAAAGATTATGGCTGCTAAATTCTAGGCTGGATTGTTAAAGAATTTATTCAGGAGATAATTCTCTTGCTCCTTATACTGTAGAAATAAGAAGCAGGCTTCATTATGATCATAAATTGAGAACTATCTGTATTTCAACATTTAACCGCACTTCTTATAAGAGAAATGGTCAGTCCAAAATGCATGCAGACCCCAGTAAATCTGGCAGTGCTCTATGCAGATTCATAGGTTAACCGGTCTCCTTCTTGCATTTCCGGTGAAAAGTATTAATTAGAAATTGCATTTTTAAGAGTTGAAATGCTGCTTAAAGGTCAGTACATTCTTCAAGTTTGGTTCACCCAGCCAATTGAACTTTAGTTGAAGCTTATGCCAAATCACTATGCATAAGATTACAGTCATGCCCTGTAAAGTTAATTATGAGATTTTGTTAGTGGGAGTCTCTGTTTCATGATGGAGTCAGCTTGTTTGAATGAGAACAAGGGAAAAGGAGAGGTAGATAGATAGGTATAATATTCCCGAGGGCATAACTATGAAAGATTATCAAGGATGAACTTTTGGACTTCTGAATTTATCATTTTAGCCTTCCTTCACAATGTAAGGTAAAGGACAAGTAAATATTTGAACTCTTCTCTACATAAGAGTCTTGTCTCTGCATGCATGAAGACTACTGAAATTTATATCGCTATTGAGAAGATAGATTTTCTTGACTGCCAAAAGTATCCATAATTCATAGATGGGCCTTAGCATGATTTAGATCATTATTACCCATAAAAATACTGCTGTACTGATTTATGACTGTATTTGTTTGAACGAAAGCTAGTTATGTGTTTTGGAAAACTTTGAACCAACTTGGAATGAAAAGAAAAGTTTATCTGTCTTCCTTATTGATTATAAAAATATTCAATGATTGAGTATAAAAATACAAAAAAAAGTGCATGCTAAGGAAAAACATGCCTGCCAACAGACTACATTATGAGAAAATCCTTTAAAAGTGTTTGGAAAAGCACAAAAAGTGTAGACTAGTAAAAATCTGATTAAAGTTCATTGTGGGTAGAGAATCTAAGTCCATCAAGGATGATATTTACCAAATCTTCCTCAGATGATTTATGTGTTGCAAATGTTTTGCTCTAATTTAACTCAATTTAGCATGCTCATTAGTATTATTTTATATCTAATCTGCTTTCTTTTGTTCTTATTATATTCTTATATTCTTTTAAATTGGCATTATGATGTAGAATTATTTTTCTGCTTAAACTGAAAGTATGTATACAACAGCTTTACTTCACAAAGAAGTTCCTTTAATTTCACTTATTTTATTGGTAGAGGAAGGAGGGAGGGAGGAGGAGGAGGGAGGGAGAGAAAGAGAGGGGGGGAGAGAGACTAATGAATTGTTACGTATGCAGAATAGTAATACAATATATAATTCATATTCTTTACTGTAACAAACAGAGCAGAAGCCTGAACTACATTTCAGTCTGTTTGCTTGTTTGTTTGTTTGCTTGCCTTGCTTTTCTCTTTACAAAACTCCTGGGGATTCAGGTGCAGGTCAAGTTGTTAACTCTGATGACCTGGCTTTGTATTGGGCAGTTATTTCCAACTTAACATCCTACTATTTGTCTTTTGTGTCGCTGTTCTTCCCCCTTCCCCCCATATTAGACTCAACAAGACATAGATAAATAAGATTGAAGAGCCTCATGGACTTGAACAAACAACTTTAGCACCAATTCTTTATTGTAATTCTGGAAGGATTGATAATTCAGTTATTAATGAGCAGGAATGAGGCTGATACAATATGCATACTCTCCTACTTCAGATCCAGTAAGGCCTTTTCTATGCTTCCCCTGTGTAGCAAAGTTTTCACGTCTTTTCTCTCACAATGACTTCTTGGTAACAACTGCATATTTACATTGTCTGCATTCCTGCTTTGGAAATCACTTGTCACTAATGAACCAGCTGTCATGGTTATTAGTTCTTTGTGCTTTTCACTCTCCTGCTAAAGTCTACGCCCTTTGCTTCTCTTGTGAGTTTTCCAAAATCCATTTTAACTGTACCTCCATGTATTTTTATTTAGATTTATAATTCAGGCCGCAAACTTGGTGGTTAAGATATATGGGCCTGCTATCTATCTTATTCTATGGTAAAAGCTGCCTCTTGACCATAAAGAAATGAGTCTTGAAGAGCAGCTGGAAACTATGAATCAGATGACCTTTATGTAGACCCATCTTATGCACCAATTATGCATAGTCCTGAGTGGCGAGGCCTTATTGCTGAAATGCATCTATATAGGGCTTCACTTGAAGATTAAAAAAAACTTATAGCTATTCCAGGATGCAACAATGCAAGTAGTTTTAGAAGCACCTTGATATATCCACATAACACTCTTCTTTCTGAGCTGCACAGTCTACTAGTTTTTAGGTGCAATTCAAGGTGTTGATTATTACCTAAAATATCATAAAGAGAATCCTGGCTTGAAAGAAAAGAGAAAATATTGAGAAATATGATAAATCAAGAATCTAATATTATGTATCAGTTATAAACTCCATTTTCCACTGTTCTATAATAATGTATTGGGGAAAGAATTGCCATATTCAAAAATCCACAAATCTTCATGTCTCTTTAAAATAATAGGGATTTAGCCAAGAAGACCATGTGACTTTCCCCTACAAGAATATTTAAAATTATAGGATGATCATGCTACTGTTTTCAGCTCCAAATGTTGTGCTTTCTGTTCCCATTTGTATTGCAGGTATTCTTCGACTTACAACCATAATTAAACCCAAAATTTCTGTTGTTAAGTGAGATGTTTGTTAAGTGAGTTTTGTCCCATTTTATGACTTTTTTGCCACTGTTGTTAAGTGAATCACCACAGTTGTTAAGTTAGTAACATGGCTGATAAGTGAATCTGGCTTCCCCATTGACGCAAAAGGGGATCACATGACCTCGGGACACTGCTACCATCATGAATATTACTCAATTGCCAAGCGTCTGAATTTTGATCACGTGACCATGGAGATGCTGCAACGGTTGTAAGTGTGAAAAATGGTCATAGCTCACTTTTTTCAGTGTTGTTGTAACTTCAAACAGTCACTAAATACTGTACTACCTGTACTGCAATGTAAGCAAAACTGTTTTCCTTTATTTTGTAGAATTAAGGAATGGAATTGATAAAAGTTTTATACATTGACACTTTTTCCTTGACTCCTTTAACTAATTGTCAATGCTATTTTTAAAATGTAATATGCTTTTTTTGAAATGTCATGGCACTATCCCATGCCAATACCATAATGTCTAAGCCCTTGTTAAAATGGAAGAGACTCATCTCCTATTCCATCTTCTTAAAAAAAAAAAACTTTATCTGTCATCAAAGGATCACTTTAAAAGATATTTAATTTTTTGTCAAATAACCTCTAAATTTCACAGGATAGTATTCTGAAATTGTAGTAACATCAACACTACCTACTTTAACTTAAGATACCAAGGAATAAAATATCAATAATTAATCCAAATGAAAACTGTATTTATGAAGAATTGGTAATTATTTGTTTAAAAAATAAAAACATAGTTCTCTCATTTATCTGGATTAGCTAATCTTTACAGATATTCCAGAAGTGAAATACCTATGCTGACTCTATAGCAATAGCACTTAGACTTATATACCACTTTACAGCCTTCTCTAAGCAGTTTACGGAGTCAGCATATTGCTCCCCAACAATCTGGGTCCTCATTTTACCAACCTTGGAAGGATGAAAGGCTGAATCAACCTTGAGCCAGTGAGGATTGAACCCCTGGCGGTCAGCAGAATTAGCCTGCAACACAGGTGTTTATAAAAAGAATGAGGAAAGAATCTGCACTCAAGGTCCCAAATGTTATTGGAATCGTCTCCACAGTTATTAGCCATATTAACAAAATATTGCCTGAATAGTATTACTGTCTGCAAAAGACAAACAACTCCCCACTATGTCCTGCTTTGAATTGTCCAGAGTTATCTGGCTAATATAACCTAGCTGGACTTTGGTCTGATTCATCAACATCCATTTATACTCACACGTAATTATTTACAAGTCAAACATAAAGTTGTTAAATGAATAAAAAAAAACTATTCAAAGTTGGAATGTATTTTGTAACATTTCTGCATAATATCGCCTATACAAATGAGACCAAAAAATTCTGCTGAATCAGTGCCAAGACATATATAATGTGCCATTCCATTTTCCAGAACGGAAAGTAAACCCCTGTGGAAAATTCACCAGCTGGATATGCAGTATCCTTTTCTTGGTGGCTAACTGCCAAGACATGTCTTGTGTTCCAGGAAATTGTATAATTTTCTCTTGAAGCTGTCTGAGTTGGTAATCCTTGTTGCATCCTATGGAAAATAATTCTACAGTTTAATTGCAGTATGCTGTATCCTTGGTATTTTAAGAAGGGGCCATTTCAGAATATGAATAATTGGAATTGTTTACTATTTGATTGATTATGTGTCATCAAGCCAGTGATAGCAACTAACCTTACAACCTTTTGGCAAACACATTTTCCCCAGGAAAATTTGTTCCCAATCTGATCACTCAGGACTTCCTAAGATGCACATCCTTCTTGCCACTGGTTGTTTTCTTCCCTTTTCTTCCACCTGTTGCAACATTACAGACTATTCCGGAAAGGCAGATCTTCACAAAATATATACAATAATCTAAGCATGGTCAATTGCATTGAGTGAAAATTCTGGATTCATTTGTTTGATGATCCATTTATTTGTTTCCCTGGTTATCCAGCAAAAGTTTTAAATGTTAATACTCTCTCTATAGCTTCTTCAAAGTCCAATTTCACTTTGACTGAATGTCACATGAAAAAAACATTGCTGAATGATATTGATGTTTATAGATATAGACACATTCCAAACTCTGAAACTGTTTTCAAGGTCTTGACTGCTACCTATTAGATGCTAGTCTGCAGTATGTTTTCTTGATTGCTGTTCCTTTACTATTAATAATTGATCCTAAAAGGAGGAAACTATCCACCATTTTTATGTCTTCATTATCAATTCTGAGGCTGGTTGTTCTATTTGTTGTCATTAGTTTGGCCTTCTTTATATTTAATTTTAATGCCATTTTTTCACTGTTGTCCTTCACTTTCACTCCTAGAACTTGGAGACTGTTTGCATATTGGGCTATGAGAGTAATGTGTTCTCAGCATAGCACAAATTATTAAAGTTTCTTTCTCCAGTTTTATAAGCACATACATCTTTTTCCAATTCAGTTTCCCTCAATATATATTGTGCATGTAAGATGAATAAATAAAAAGACAGTATATATACTGTAGCCTTACCTCACCCTTTGACAACCTGGGAGCCAGTTTATTTCATTATGTTCTGTCTGTTCTCTGGCTTCCTCATTTGTATAAAGGTTTTATATGAAAACAGTAGATTTTCATTGGGATTTTTCTAAGCATCTTCTACAGCTTGACATGATCAACACAATCAAAGGCTTTTTTATAATCAATGAAGCACACAGTAACTTTTTTTTTTTTTGGCTTTCTCAATTATCAGAATCCATCACAATAACATCATATGTTCCTTGACCTTTTCCAACCCAGCTTGAACATATGGCATCTCTCTCTCTCTCTCTCTCTCTCTCTCTACATAGGACTCTAATCTGGATTGGATGCTCCTGAGCATTATATTCCTAGTGTGTGAAGTTAAGAATATTATATTTGCACACACTGTTAAGTCTCTCTTTTTCTGATATTCATATATAGATTTAACTTTTCCAATCTGTTGGCCTCCATATCATTCTCCAGATTTGCTGGCATAGCTTGGTTAGAATCTTTACTAATTCTTCTTCTGCCTCTTGCCATATTTTTCTAACTATTTCAGCATTTCCTGTGGCCTTCCAAGTTGGCAATTATTAAATGTTTTGATTTTCTAGCATTACAAGTTCTTGTATTGCTTTGAGAAACTCAAAACCTCAGATGCATTACAAGCTGATATGTTGATTTCTAATCAAACTGAATTGAATTCTCAACTTTCCAAACTAAGTTACATTGTATAACATATTGTTTTCGTACACATACTCCCACAAATTAATCTGCATTCTTTTATAGAAGGAATTACATGTGATTTCTGATGCAAAGATAAAATGTCTTGACAGCTGTTACAATATATAAAGCCAACTCAGTATACCCTACTACAAATATAAAGTTTGGTTTTAATAAAAAAAAATGGCTGGTTGGAAAGGAAATACAATCTTTAGAATTTATTTCTTTTGATAATAAACAGCCTTCATGAAAAAAAACATGAAAGAAACATGGAAAAATCATCCAGACCGATTACTGCATTTTCTAATAATTTTTAGAAAATGTGGTATTTATTTTAGCAATCAATATTGGAGTATTATACCATCAATAAAATATTTTAAACCAGTTTTTTCCTAAGTCTAATATTCATAGTAAATTTATCTTCTACTGATATCCTCCTTTGTTATGTGTCAGTTCTTGTATCTAAGTTAGTTAGACAATGTTTAACTTGCTTGGTTCTTGATTCACACATCTCCAGCAACTAGTAAAAATCTAAAACGTTCTAAGTTTTGGGGTTCAAGTTCTTCAAAGTCTAGTCACTGAATAGTTCATCTTTTTTTGTAATTCCTTTAGGATTATCCTGCTTCTTTGGAGATACTGATTCCAGTGATTCTGACCATTCAGAAGAAAAAAAAATCTTTAAAAAATTCACATTTGATTTGTTAGTAATTAAGTCTCGGCATCTATTCAAAGATCCATGCAATTTATCATATAGTTTACTCTGCATTTTATTTCTGTTCGCATTGGTATGGTCTGGCAACCATGAAAGTGCTTTCTACTGAATGATATATTAGATCCTTGAAACTTAGTACTATCTGCTCCAGGTGGTGACAGCTCTCTGGGGCTTCAATCATGGATCTTTTCTGCTTATACTTTTACCTAAAAGTGAGAATTAAACTTGTGATCTTCTGTTTCCAAGGGTTCTGCTTTTGAGCTCCATCTATTCTCTCTCTTCATCAGGCGACTTTGATCATCTGCCACACAATTTTTTCTTCTTTCTCTTGTGATATGTCTGGTGCTGTAGCTTGAAAGCAATACTAAATCAAACTTTATCATCCAAGCAACCTACTGCTTTTGAAAACACTACACAGGTTTCTGTATTACTTCATATTCCCTGTATAGTTTTATTTTCTGTAAATGCCTCCTCAGATAAATAATCATTGATATGTTTTAAGGACCAAACATTGGAAATTTTGAGTCTGTACACACAAAGGGTGCCCATTTAAGACACTGAAAATTAAAATCTATTGTTATACAATAGAATGTAATTACACTAGGAATGTGATCCTTCTCTTGTGGTATGTCTGATGCTGCAGCTTGAAAACAATACTAAATATTAAAACAAACTTTATCATCTAAGCTTTTGAAAACATTACACAATGTACAGGTTTCTGTATTACCTCATCTTTCCTGTATAGTTTTATTTTCTGTAAATATCTCCTCAGATGAATAATCATTGATATGTTTTAAGAAACAAAAATTGGAAATTTTGAGTCTGTACAAACAAAGGGTGCCCATTTAAGCCACTTAAAATTAAAATCTATACAATAGGAATGCGATTACAGTTTAAGGGTGCAAATATATCCCTACTGCAGTTGTTGAAGGAAAAATCTTCATCAGGGTCCAGTCCAAGCCGGGAACAGACAACATGGAGACTGCTTTAGAAAGAAGGTTGTAGTTTACTGAAGAGGAGAGCCAGACAGAAAGATGGCTCTGGAAAAAAGTGACCACATGGAGCAGAGTGGTGGGCTTTTATACCTTCTGGGGCTCTTGGGGTTGTTTCCTCTTTATGTTTGAGACTTTGTATTTCCTGTGTCATGTACTTTGACCTCAGTCTGAGTGTCCCCTTCTGGTATTCTGATGGTGGTGGGTTAATCCTATTATGTCCCAAAGGTCATATCCTGCTTCCCTGGGGCAGTGGCTGATGACTGTTGGATTTTTGGTGTGAGGGATTGTTGATTCTGGGGATCTTTCTTTCTAATCTAAGCTTCTTGACTCCAATCTTTCTGACAAGGTTATCACATCTGCATTTCTTCAAACCTGGTTTCTGTCTGGGGCAGAGAGACTTGGGGGATGGGGGTTGGTTTCTGCCTTTAAAATATTTTGGGGAAATATATTCTGCCTTTTTTAATATTTCCCAAAATATTTCTTTCTCTAGATTCTTCCCACACAGTATTTGTAGAAAATATGAATTGCTCTTATTCAATCAGTTAGCTTTTTTTCCCAGTGGCTATAGTTTTGCAACTTAGGTAGCAAGCTTTTGTATTGTACATATATAAAATTATTTACCTTATCTGGAGATTGGAGAAAACATTGCTTTTTAGGAGTATTTTTGATGTATATGTCTGATTCCATACAATTTTTGTTTTAATATGTTAAATATCTATTGCTGTAGTGATTTCTATACTGTTTGTTATTTTTTATTGTTTTTAGTGATGCAGTGAGCCACATAAGATGATATAAAAATGGGAAACATAAATGTTTTAAAGAAATAATAAAATAAGTAAATTGGTGATCCATGAGGCGAAGTTAGAACTCATTAGGCTGCACTAGAATTATCTTCTACTAAAATAGCTAATATATAGTGAGTTATCCTTTCTAAAACCTCACCAGCTGGTGTATCGTATAACTTTCTATTTCCCTTAATTAAAATAACAGAGCTACATTTCATACTATTGGTTTATTACATTATCAAAATAATCTGACAGGTCCCTTCTGAATAATGACGTTTTATACTTAGGCTACAAAGAGAAAAATAATTTGTAAACCTTTTTTGCTATTAGTTCTGCATGATTTTTAAAAAAAACATTCAAGCATTGTTATTAATAGAAGCACCACAGATAAAGTTCCTTGATGAATTCTCAGTGTATAAATTATCACATTAGATACCTTTCTCCTCTTGTCACCTATTTTTATACAAAAAATAATTTCATATTATAAGCATAAATAATAAGTAAATTATTATAATAAATAATATATCCATTAATATTATTAATAATATAATAACAAAGACCAAAGTGGCCTATAAGATAGACCAAATGAGGAACAGAAAAGAGACATGGAAAGACAAAGCACTACATGGCCAGTGCATTAAAAAAAAAAAAAAAAGCAGGCCCAAAAAAGCAGATAATAACAGGATCTGGCAATGGCTAAGAGCAGAAAAGTTGGAAAGAGACAGAGGGGCTAATCTGGCTGCACAAGACCTTAAGAACAAATGCATACAAAGCCAGAATTGAGAAGACGGCAACAGATAGCAAGTGCCACCTCTGCAAAGAACCTGAAGAAACAGTGGATGCCTGGTTAGCTGCTGCAAGAACTTCACACAGACTGACTACAAATAATGACATGACAAAGTAGCAACAATGGTATATTGGAAGAAGTGAGAGAAATATTATTCACCTGCAAGCAAGAACTGCTTGGACCATTAAATAGAGAAAGCCAAAGAAAATGAGGAAGCTAAAGTGCTCTGGGACTTTAAAATTCAAACAGACAGGCATCTGCCACATAACCCCAGAGTTAACAACTGCTGATAACAATAACAAAAGTCTGGCTAGTGGACATGGCAGTATATCAAGACAACAGAATAGGAAGAACTGGAGAAGGTAACAAAATACAAAGACCTGCAAATAGAAATAGAACAACTGTGGCAAAAGAAAGCAAAATAGCACCAATAGTAATAGTCACTTTGGGTGCAATCCCAAAATAACTGGAGCACCATTTGAATATCGTCAACATTGACAAATTTGCTTCCAGTGAATTGTAAAAGGCAGCTTTATACAGATCAGCTTAACACCATCAAACATCAACATTTGCCTATCCTGTGTCTTTGGGAAGGACTCAAAGGTGTATAAAAATGCCAAATCTAGTCTGAACATCTTGCTGACTGTACAACAAACCATAATAATAAATAGTAATTATAAGGTAGAAATAATTTTTATAAAGCTATAATACATTTGTAAGAATGCCCCTAATGTTTCAGTAGGCAGAAAGGCAAGATCAGAGTACTTTATTAATGGGAAAGGCGTGATCAAAAGATAATAATTTTAGAAAAAAAATCACCATTTTAAAAACCTCATTAATTTTAGCTTTTACAACTGATGGAAACTTAGGAATCTCATGTTCTTCAGTTAGAATAGAATTGTAACAGTTGTCCCAGCACTAGTAAAATAAAGGATAAGATGAGTTGAGATGAGTTGAGATGAGAGATGAGATGAGATGGATGATGGGATGGGATATAGAAGATGAGATAAGACAACCTTTATTGTCAATTTTTACTGTGAACACACTAGCACACATCAAAATATGAAATTCTGATGCCTGCTCTCATAAGAATATCCTATCCTATACTATACTATCCTATATATATATATATCCATACACTTACATGCACACACATATGCATATGTTATACATAAACACACAAGCACACACATATATACACATGCATATTAATCACAGTCCATTTTGAATACATAGGAAAAAAGAATCTTGAGAGTTAATAAGGTTGATACGAAATGGTACAAAGCTATTACAGAATCTAGTTGTTCTGCTTTGGATATCACGAAGCCTCTTCCTAGAAGGTAACAAAAAAATCAGTCATCGATGTGTAGCATCCCTGCCAATACTGCAGACCCTGATCAAACAGGGCTTATTATTGCTTTGTTATGATGTATGTAGCTGAAACTGTAGCCCAGACATAAGAAAATCTGTGTTCATTGTTCTGTAAAGATTCATGTATGATCATGAATAAAGATATTTTGCACTGCAGTTGCCAATGGCTGCATTGTTGACTGACTGTCACAGCCTTCAATTTTCAGTTGGGAACTGGCCCTGCCATTCCCTCGTTCTTTTTCATTAGAGAGTTAAAGGATTTAGCCATGAAACCCCTTAAAGTGAAACTGTACCTATGAGCGACCTCAGAAAAACTATCATGGACAAGAAACATGGTAAAATGTGCTTATCTCAGCTGCCTAGTGGAGGGTGTAATTATAGTTAACTTTGCTATTAATACTGTTTCTTCCCTGCAGATATGCAGACCAAGACATGGCTGTAAAATAAGGAAACTTCATTTTCATGAACACTTTGTATTACATTATGCATTATATTTTTCAGAAATCTGAGCTCTAAGCCAAAAATGTCATTATTGGAGCCATACCATTATACTTTGAATGAAATACAGGTAGTACTTGACTTAGGTCCACAATTATTTCTGTTGCTACACTGGGCAGTTGTTCAGTGAGTCGCACACAATTTTATTACTTTTTTGCCACGGTTGTTAAGTGAATCATGCAGCTTATTAAGTGTCAGAGGCATTGCAATTAAAATAAGGCATACTTATAGGACATTAAATTTAAAATGTGAAATGCAAGATTAAAATAGGTACAAATTAAATAGATCTTGTCCAGAAACTAGCAACATTAATTGCATTCTCTCATGCAGCCATGAGGTCTTCAAGTGTACATTGATCAGAACACAAAAGACAGGTGTACATATATGTGGTATTGGCTGCATGTCACCACAATCGCAAAGATCAGAAGCCACCGGATAGCCCCATTTGTTCAGAGTGTCTCTGGATCTTGTGCAGTCTATTCAATGATTTCCATACTTCCCAGCTTTTGTCAGATCCAGGTCCCAGCTCCTCCCTTGGTTCCATCCAGTGCTGGTTCTTAGTAGCTTTCCATAGGTCCACTCTGCTTTCAAATTCTTCAAAGTCTTCCATCAACCTAAAGAAGCTTTTCTTGGATTTTAACCTCTGATTGGATTGGTTGTAGGCAATAGAGAGAGTCTTGTCTAGTTATTGATGATTTGAGCCTCTCTCTGTATGCTGCTGCTTCGCTGCAAAGAGCAGGAAGAGCATTACTGGCTAGATGGTAAAGTGAATCCCAGGTCATTAAGTGGATCTGGCTTCCCCCATTGAATTTGCTCATCAGCAGCCAGTTGGGAAGATTGCAAATGGAGATCATGTGATCCTGGGATGCTGCAATTGTCATAAATACATTCATTTGTCAAGGGCACATATATTGTTCATGTGACCGTGGGGAAGATGCGATGGTTGTAAATGCGAGAACTGGTTTAAGTCACTTTTTCAGTGCTGTTGTAACTTTGAATGGATGCTAAACAAATGACTGTATGTCAAAGGCTACTTCTAAAGCATGGAGATTATCAACCAGGCCCATTCATTAAGGGACATACAAAATGTTTTCAAGCATCCATTACAGTTTCCTTATTATAACAAGGAGACTTCAGCATTCAGGACAAGAGATCTCAAATGATAACTGCTATCTGCTTTTCCAATCCTATTTGCTACCTCCTGGATTAACTGTTATGTAGTTTATTCCTTCCAGTTAAGTAGCAGGAATAAATCTAGATCACCCACAGATTAATGATTTCTGTCTTTACCTGCCCCCATCCTTTATTGAAACCGTTCTCTTCTGAGAATCTTAACATTAAAACTAATGAATCCTTTATAGAAGAGTTTCTCAATCTTGGCAGCTTTATATGTGTGGACTTCAATTTCCAGAATTCCCCATCTTCAACTCTGGCTGGGGAGTTCTGGGAGATGATTTCTGATGTCCAGACATCTTAAAGTTGCCAAGGTCAAGGAACATTGCCTTACAGTAATAGCTACTATAATAGTAGGTGTACTATATAATAATAAAATCTTAGTTCTCAGCATCCTCCTACTCTGATCTTCAAAGCATGGGAACAATAAACAATTCACATCCCCTTCCTTTTGACTTTTTTTCCTGCCATAGAACAGCTTTGAGTGTGATTCTATCAGTGTTTTTTTTTTTAAATGAGTGTCTTATGATATAATCACAACTTGGAAAAAAGAGAAGGGAAGGGAGAGAAAGGCTGTTGCAGGAAATTCTGAGAGGAAAATTGAATGCACTCTCTTCAAGCTTGAATTTAACTATAGTCAATTATTGTACTGATAGAAAATGCCATCCATACTGTAATTCAGAACAATCTCCTCACAAGTGGGAGGATGATCATTGAAATATGTTACTCCATTTATTATCTCAGCATTGAATTGAACTGGTATATCATGTATTCCTAGACCAGATCTAGGAAACATATTACATTTTTAGAATAGAACAGAAGAACAGAATTGGAAGGGACCTTGCGAGTCATCTAGTCCAACCCCCCACCAAAGGAGCCTACACTCTTTCTGACAGATGGCAATCCAGTCTCTTCTTGAAAGCCTCCAGTGAGGAAGCTCCCACAACTTCAGAAGGCAAGCTGTTCTATTGGTTGATTGTTCTCACTGTCAGAAAATTTCTCCTTATTTCTAGGTCAAATATCTCCTTAATCAGTTTCTATCCATTATTCCTTGTCTGTTCTATCCATTATTCCTTGTCTGGCCTTTGGGTGCTTTGGAAAATAGGTTGATCCCCTCCTCTCTGTGACAGCCCCTCAAATATTGGAACACTGCTATCATTTCTCCCCTGGTCCTTCTCTTCACTAGACTAGCCATGCCCAGTTCCTGCAACCGTTCTTCATATGTTTTAGCCTCCAGTCCCCTAATCATCTTCGTTGCTCTTCTCTGCACTCTTTTTTTTTTTTTACTGTGGTATAACTAATTTAATACCAAACATTATGTGGAAAGTTCAAATTTTAGGTCCACTTATAGTTCTGGCTAAGTCTACCATTTTTTGCTCTTGGCCAACAGAAAGTGAAAATCCATTAGAGAATATACCGGGATAGGAATTCTTAATTCACCTTAATTTTCAGGTATCCTGTGCAAATGGCTAGAAATTTTGCTATTTGGAAATTTGCATCTTGGAAGATTAGAAAAAAAATTAGGAGCCAGGAGCTATGATTTAGTTATAGGTGGGATATATCTTAGATTCATGTACACTGTACCAATGCACAGTGTAAATTCTTGAGTAAATTCTTATTTGTGCTTCTGTTTTGCACCTACCAGTCTATCAGGCCAAATCTTATACCTGGATAGGGAAGCCCCATAGCTGGTTTCATCTTATCAGTGAAGAGACCTGCTTCTTCACTGGATTATGGGGAAACTGTTAGAGCATCAGAAAGCTGTCTCCCAAATATATGTAAGGACATATTGTGTCAAATTGTTACCATGATACAACAGGCTTTTTGTAGATCTTCACAATTATTGAAATTGAAATTATTGACATGCTGCAAAGTGGTTTTGCAATGTTTCTTCTGGAATTGCAACAGAGGTAGATTCTGCTGGTCCCACCATCCATGCTTGGATTTCTTCTTCCCTGTACAGCACCTTGAAATGATCTTTCAATATTTCAGAGGAACTGGAGGGTGCCTTTTCTTTCCTCCTGGATATTAGGAGGCTTTTTTTTTTCTTAGAAAAGCTAATATTTGAGGAGACAACAAGAACATGGGCTGGAAGACACGATCAACACGCTGTATATTCTTCCTATCTTCCTCCTTCCAGCATCTTGGAGCAGTTGTAGGAATAGCAATGGGAGGCAAAAGTGCAAAGGACCTTAGACAGATGTTTTGACCGTCCTAATAAGGAAGCCATGTCTGGTGGAAGCTGGCGTATACCTGAATATTCTAGGTGTGGATGTTCAGTGACTTCTACAAGATGTACAGCACAATTTGATTTCTGCCGAACTAAGTATTTAGAAAAAAATTGCAATATGTACCTGCAGTTACATTTATGATTCATTATACATAAAATACATTTTAAGGATTACAGCTCATTAAAATATATTCTGTTTTATTTTTATTGCACTAGTGTATGTTTTGCCTCTTGGACTTAATAGTAAAGCTTTAAAAACTAAATAAAACTAGGAAGTTTAATTCAAATAGCAATAAATGTAATCTTACTGTATATTAATAAACAGACTGACTCAGTGATTAGAGGCAGCACTTTAATAAACTCTTTACTACACTAATGTAATGTGGTTTGCAAGGCAGAATGTACTGAAATTTCTTTTGATAAGACTTTTCTTTAGCCCAATTAGCATTTAAAATAAGGTGTGAAATCACGCACTGCTTTTTTCTCCAAGTACAGTTTTTGACAGGTGTATGTGAGAGGCCAAGATGTTTCAAAGCAAACTCAAAACAGTTTCCTGTCATGTCAAGCCTACCACACTTAAGTGCTTAAAGAAAGTGTCTATAGTCTAAGTTAAAGACAGACTAATGCTCAAATTGCATCCATGTTTTTAATTTTAGATATTCAAAAAGAAATGAAAATAGAGCAAAAAAAGAGCAAGGATTGGAAATAGGAGCAATAAAAACAAATAGTAAATACCTGTAAATTAGCCCAATTTCTAAATACCTCACATTTGACTTTATAAAATAATATTGATCAGCCAGTTTAAGACATCCATAAAAAGCCAATTCCTAAACTGAAGTCTTTGTTCTTGCTTGGATCATATCTGGAGCAACTGGAATAAGACTGCCAGGGCATTTGAATAACAGCTCTTTTAGTGAGCTCTGCAGAAACTTTTATTTGTTTTATTCTGGCTAACCCAAGAAAGGCAAGAAAGCAATAATTTGGTAGTTCCATCACAAAATTAGAGGACAACAAAAACCTCTAGAAAATGAGGACAAATTGGGACAAATAGAAAACAGAAAACCATTGAGCATGCCACAATCCACCAACCACTTACACAAACTATTGAAGGACCCAAAAATGATTGACTACCCACTAAAATTTGGAAGTAGGGCCAAAATTGCAAGTTGTATATGTACTACTGCTAACAATAATATAGATCAGACATGTCAAACTCGCAACGTCACATGACATTGCTCAACGTATCAGAGCTTTTTCGCCATTGCTGGCAATAGGGTGGGTGTGGCTTCCCGATGATGCATCTGGCCCATGGGCTAGCAGTTTGACATCCTTGATATAGATTATCTACCAGTTGGGGATCTGGTAGCGTAGCTGGAACATTTTAAGCACCCTTTTCCCCCAAAGGTTGAAATGGAACAACAGAAAGTCTTTGTAACTTCACAAGCTGCTTTCCTGGTACAACTGTCTGGCCTGTGGCAGTTCAACATGGTTATCTTAAGAAAAATGGCTACGCAATAATTTTCATCTTTGAATATCTGCTCTTGGCTGTGACAGTTTTGAGCCTTTTATCTTGTAACATGTCCTCACCTTTGCTCCAAGAACGTCCCAGGAGTCAATCCCTTTTTCTGATCAGTAAGGGAACACACAAATCAGCAACTGTTTTTCAGAGTCTTTGATATCAGAGATCCCATCATCACCACCATCCACTGAAATATAGATTCTCAATAAAGTTCCATTAAAAAAATAGGACTTCACATTTTTTCTGTAGACTAGACTATGTTATCTTCCCTAAATCATGTTAAACCTCATTAGATGCATTTTTATTTTATCTTCAATTCCTTGCACATTGAGTTGTTTTGTTCCTCTTTTGTTTTTGCTTGAGCATTATGGGAAAGCTGGTTCATCTCACTAGAAAGAGCTTTAAGCTTGTTTGATGTTAAAAAGGCTCCATATTTAGTTTCATTTTGTTACATGATTTATCTCTCAGTTTATCTTAGCCTGTGTGTTTGTCCACGTGTGCACGTTCCTTCTATCTTCTTATGCCTTTTGATATACAAGAATGAAGTAGATGGCCTGTTGCCTATGGAAGCACCATTTCTAATAAAACTCTTAGGGTAAAGAAGCTACAGCAATTTATCTTGATCTTTCTGATGCCATTCCTTCTCATCCCACTGTGGAAAATCCAGAAATTAACTGGTGTGGCCTACAAATGAGAACTGCCTCATCCTTCTTATGCTGCTGTTTGCTGTGGTTAAAAACATGAATTATACAAGAAACACAGATGTGGCTACAACTTCTGGGACAACCACACAGATCTCTGCTATGGATGTTTGCGGTAGAAGACATCCATTCAAATCCTCAAAACATCAAATTGGCTTCTATATCACAGTGGTAGCAACGTGTTTTTCTGGTAGTGTCTTTTCCCACATCACAGGGGCTCAAAATCAGTTGTATCCTTCTCAGATGTTCATCTAAACACTGAGAACATGATTTCTATTTTTTTTTTAATTTAAGCACACACACACACACATGTGCATAATTTGGAAGTATCTGCAATTGCTACCTTAAACAGAAATGCAAAATCTCAAATACCTGAATTCAGTGTTTACAAAGAGCATTTGTATAGATGGGAACAATCTATTAAGAAGTAGAGTGGGTTTTTTTCTGTTTTTGATTTTGTTTTGTTTTGTTTTTGGGTGCCTTTGAATCATTGTTGATTCCAGGTTACTTCCTGAACAAGTCCTTGCAGGGTTTTTTTGGGGAGGGAGGGGTTGTCGTTGCCTTCTTTCTACAGTTCAGGAAGTATGAGTAAAATTTTCTTCCACATTCTTTGGAGTGGGATTTTCAATTTGTCCAATTTCCCACTTCTCTTCTCCTTGTGCTCTTGGTCCCTGTGAGGATGTGCTGGAGAATATGGGAGGCAAGAAAGAATTCTGTCTAGTATGGTAATTTCAGATTATTTCTTTATGCTCCCAGTTTATCATGTCCAAGACTAGATGAAAAGATCACATGTATTCTCTCTCAAACAGGGGCTTGCACCAGGCTTTGGAGGCAGAAAGGAGTGGATCAATCAATCAGAATAGAGCTAGAAGGGACCTTTGAGGTCTTCTAGTCCAACCCTCTGCTCAAGCAGGAGACCCTATACCAGTTCAGACAAGTGGCTGTCCAGTTTTTTCTTAAAAACCTCTAGTGATGAAGTGCATACAACGTCCGAAGGCAAGTTGTTCCACTGGTTTATTGTCCTCACTGTTAGGAAGTTTCTCTTTAATTCCAGGTTGCTTCTCTTCTTGATTCTTTCCACTAGCACGCCAAGGTCCCTCTCACAGTTACTGTTTTTGAGCCAGGTTTTTGCCTAATTTGTATTTGTACCTTTGGTTTTTCCTGCCTAAGTGTAAACCTTAGAATCAGATGCACAAATGCAGGGACTGAGGCCCTTCCACTACTGTACACCCAGTTTTACATTACAGCAAATGCTGGCACAGGATTAGCATGGCTCTAACACTGACAAAAATGTGGTCTACTGGAGAGGGAAATGACAACCCACTCCAATATCCTTGCCAAGAAAGCCCCATGGACAGCACCAAAAGATATGGCACCAAAAGATGAGGTCAGAAGATGTCCAGTATGCTAATGGGGAAGAGCAGGGGGCAATTACAAGAAGCTCCAGGAAAAATGAAGCAGCTGGGCCAAAGCCAGAAGGACGCCCAGCTGTGGATGTTTTTAGTAATGAAAGGAAAGTCCGATGCTGTGAAGAACAATAATTCATAGGAAGCTATGATAGTGTCCTCAATGCAATGAACATGAATTTGGGCAAACACTGGGAGACAGTGGAAGACAGGTGTGCTATGGACCATGGGGTCAAAGAGAATAAGACAGATTTAGTGATGGAACAACAAAGCACTGAAAAATGAAAACTTCTGAAACTGCCCAGGAAAATTGTCTTGCTCAAGCTTTCTGGAGATATGAGCAAGAGTCTGATTTAAAATTGTATAGTTATGTAATAATAAATTTTTGAGTTATAGACCTAGCTCAACAATAGCCTTTTCATTATTTTTGGAAGGATGTCAAGATAATGGAAAAAGAGGAGGTAGGTTCCAAAGATTTATTAATTAAAGCCTAGAATAGGAACACTTCACCCACAGGATGGAAAAGATATGCTTAAATATTTTGACACAGATCTAAGAGGTTTTTTTTAACAACAAAAAAAAATCCAGCTCTTTTGGGCAGTCCTCTTTTTTTTTTTCAATGAAAGTTTTTTATTTTTTTCCATATAAACATTATAAAAAAACAGTATACAATACAATTTTAAGATAAAATAAACATTATTACGACCTGTGCACTCCCCCCAGGCCGCGTCCACCCTCTCTTAAGACATTCCCTACTTCCCTCCTCTTTCTCACCTCCCATCCTACTCTCTTCCCCTCCCCCTCTCCTCTCACTACCCTACTTCCTCTCTACACTTGCCCACCTCTCATCCCTATCAAACCCATGAATGCAGCATAAGGGGAGTGCCCAGGCCGCACCCCTATAAGCAACCATTATCTATATTACACTTACCCCCCCACACACATTTCCTCCCTCCCACCCCCAACCCCCCTCCCTTCACTTCCCAGAGCAGAATACAGGGTTAATAATTAAAAGAATTTATAATAATAAGAAAAAAGAAAAGAAAAAGAAAAAAGAAAAAAAAGAAAAAAATAATAATAAAAAAAGGGAAAAAAATTATCATACTTGACCTTTAACTCCAATAGCCTGTAAAAAGGTAAAGGCATTTTGGATTATAATTTGGTGGAACATTCAAAAGATTTTTAGAAGGAAGATAAAGTTTACTCCTCAACTATTTTTATTGGGTATCTTTGTGGATTTAAATGATAAAGAAACTATTTTGATGTTGAATTTATTAACTGCCGCAAGGTTATTAATAGGTTTATATTGGAAGAAAGATTCTTTGCCTACTTTAGAAGAATGGGTATTTAAAGTATCTAGTTTTGCAGAGATGGCAAAAATTTCTGCCTATTTAAAGGATTATACACAAGAAAGATATATTACTGTATGGAGAAGATGGATAGATTATATTCAGAAAAAGTATGGAACTAAAAAGTTTCACTTATTTTATGAATGAATATTATAGTAAATATTACAGAGAATTGTCTTATAGGCAGTCCTCTTTTTTACACAGCAATTCCTGAGTTTTGCAACCTCTGTCATTTAGTGTTAGCCTAGGGCTAACACTAAAGGACAGTTCCATCAACTCTACCAATGCCAAACCTTGGATGGTCTGCAGGGTATGGTGAAAAGAATCAAAATGGTAGTCACAATGGTGAGATCAAAGCTTTACCATATGCAATGCAGATAAAAAAAAGCTTCAGTTTCATTGACATGGCTGCCATTTTGACCATAATCTGAGGTCATGCCACCTTCTCATCTTGCCTTGCTAAGCTGAGCACTTCCTATTCTTTTTCCTAGCCATTTTTCCAGGTTTAAACTCTTCAGTTCCTAGGCTGCACTTGCCCCTGGACCTGTGTGGTTTTCCACCTATAACTCCATACCTTTTATCTTCTCCAAACTCTACATTTTGTTTCATCATCTCAACTCTTCAGATTGACTTCCCCTTCCCATCCAGCTCATTAAGAAAGACCTCAGTTTTTCCTTGCTGGCTTCCCTTTGTATAATAAAGAATCCTGTGTTCTACTTACCACCTACACCAACACCCTGTTATCCTTATAGCCTTTTTCTGCACTGCTAGCAAAAATAATCAGGCATCTTGTAGCACCTTTTCCAACTAACAAATGTTATTAAAAGGCAGGAGCTTTTGTGAGTTGCAGCTTACTAGACTGGATGCAAAAAGTGACTAGATTGATGTAGTAATAAATTGGCTGAGAAGCCAGAGAAGAAAGAGAAAGACAAGTTGGTTATGCAGGTTACATGTTAAACAGAATGCAATACCTATTCAGTCCAAAAACATAAAGCGTTAACAACTACTGTATTTGTTGAGACCTTTTGAAATTTCCTGAAACCTTTTGAGGTTTGTGAACTCATTGGTGCTGTTAAAAGTCCCACTTTTGTACAATGGTGCTGTGGAATATCCTAGGAGGATGAACTGTTCTGATTGTCCTTGTCTGGAATCCTAATGTCAAAATTTGCCCATAAATTTGCCCCGTTTGTTTTATATAAAATCCATAGGGGCCTTGTTGGCAGGTGATGGGACATAGAGCTATAGAACAGGACCACATGAAAGAGTTTCTAGTCTTATGTGTGTACTTCAACATTGGAAGTTTTCAAGAAGAGATTGGACAACCATTTGTCTGAAATGGTATAGGGCTTCCTTCCTGACCAGGAGGTTATAATAATAATAATAATAGTAGTAAAGTTGGAAGGGACCTTGGAGGTCATCTAGTCCAACCCCCTGCTCAGGCAGGAAACCCTACACCATTTCGGACAAATGGCTGTCCAGTCTCTTCTTAAAAACTTCCAGTGTTGGAGCATTTACTGCTTCTGGAGGCAAGCGGTTCCACTGATTAATTGTTCTCACTGTCAGGAAGTTTCTCCTTAGTTCTAGGTTGCTTCTCTCCTTGATTAGTTTCCACCCGTTGCTTCTTGTCCTGCCTTCAGGTGCTTTGGAAAATAGCTTAATTCCCTCTTCTTTATGGCAGCCCCTGAGATATTGGAATACTGCTATCATGTCCCCCCTTGTCCTTCTCTTCGTTAAACTAGACATACCCAATTCTAGTAACCGTTCCTTATATGTTTTAGCCTCCAGTCCCCTAATCATCTTTGTTGCTCTGCTCTTTTGCTAGCAGGTTGGACTAGAAGACCTCCAAGATCCCTTCCAACTCTGTTATTCTGTTACTTTTGGGGGCCAATGATGCTGATGCTGATATAAATATGGAGGCAAACTAGATGCCCGCATTTGTTGTTTTCATGCTGTCATCCTTACTCTGTTGTTTCATGTGAGAATCTTGTTCAGGTTGGGGTGGTTGTCTGTATGCAAATATGGGAAATCTCCTCCTCCTCCAATTCTAATCCTTGTGCTTACAGAATCCTAACTCCCGTGTAATTTCCTTGCTTCTCATAACAAACCCTTGACAGTTTGTTCCAGCTACTCATTCCCCCAGTTTACTGTAACCCCTAGCCCTTGCTGCATTTCTTAAGTCTGTGAGTGTAGTCAGATTACAACCTGGTTATAAGAGCATTGTTCTATATAAATTTATATTTTTGTTTTTTTCAAAAGATAGGACTTAGAATGCTGTGAAGATCACAGATCATACTACTTTTACAAGGAAAAATGCCTCGTGGCACTGAAGCTAAGCTGAAATGGATTGTTGCCATTGCACACATTGTGTTCTTTGCCGTCTACCCAGTCCCCATCCTCATAGATAAAGGCAACAAACACTCAGTGTACAGAGCTCCTCATTTGACTTAGAGTTAAATCTAAGGCAGAAAAGCCAGTTTATCAAGCAAGAAGACTTTTATAACAAGTTAAATCTCTCTAAGCATTATATAAAATGCAGAAATTATAGCAGGGTTATGTAGAAATAAATCCAAAACGTAGTCCTTTGTCTAACATATAGATAATAGCTCCCTTGACGCAAAACAAACCTATTTTACCTTGTGTATCTTTCATAGCTGGTTATCTTTTTTTGACAGGCTGGGGCCCTATTTTGCTAAGTCAATAGACTGATATGATAATGGGGATTCTTTCTTAACATTTTTATAATGAAAAAAGCTCTTTAAAAATTGAATCCAGAAATCAGATTTAGTTTTGAATTTGCATCTTCAAGAAAACCATCCAATTTCTCCCTCCCTCTCTTGCCTCCCCACCCCCACCCCAGTAGATCAATAGGCATCAGTTTCACACAGAAGTGTTGTAGACTAGAAATTGACAGTTTCAATTTGGGAAGGGCAAGAAAAGGCTAAACAAGCACATTAATCCTCTACATACAGACGTAAAACTGATTAAGAAGCCTAACCATTCCTTTTTCCCTAGCAGTGTAGTGATCAATTAAGACTCTCCAGATTTCAATAACTAATGTTGTTAGGTCCTACGCTAGTAGCACCTGTAACCTATGGCATTTTTCTTGACTAAATGTAGAGGTAACTTACACACAAGTGGCAACAGAGATAGAGACACACACAAACACAGAAACAGTTTCTTCTGTTTCATTAACTCCCTTTGACCATAGAAAAAAAGATACACATTCAAAGAATTGCATTTTTCTAAGGATGCACGATCATTCTATAGCAGGGGTGTCAAATTGCCAGCCTGCAGGCCGTTGCATCATGTGGAGGCCATGCCCACCCCAGCTCCGGCAATGCAAAAAAAGTCTTGCGATATGTCACGTGACGTGGCAAGTTTGACACCTGTGGGCAGGGCTTTTCAACCTTTTCATCGATTGTATCACTTTTAGGATATGGCAATATTCCAGTACCACCAGTCGCCTAGCAAGGTGTCAAAAACTTGATGACAAAAAAAAAGGAAAAAAGTGATAAAGTACAGGTAGTCCTCGACTTGCAACAGTCCACTTAGTGACTGTTCGAAGTTACAGTGGCACTGAAAAAGTGACGTATGACCATTTTTCACACTTATGACCGTTGCAGCATCCCCAGGGTCATGTGATTTACGTTTGCATGCTTGACAACTGATTGATATTTATGATGGTCACACTGTCCCAGGGTCATGTGATCCCCTTTTGCAACCTTTTGACCAAACAAAGTCAATGGGGAAACCAGATTTACTTAAGAACTGTGTTATTAATTTAATAACTGCAGCGATTCATTTAACAAACGTGGCAAGAAAAGTCATAAAATGGGGCAAAACTCATTTAACAAATTTCTCACCCCTTCTCCTTTTATATTCTCTCCTCTCTCCCCCTCCTCCTTTTACATCCTCTCCTCTCCCCCCCCCCCCTTGTCCTTTTATATCAGGTGTTGAACTTGAGTTCATTGAGGGCCACATCATCATTGCGGTTACTATAGGGGGGTGAGTGGGGCTGTGTGGCCAGCTCTATGTCACTCAGGTCAGGGTGGTGCTTGTGAGAGGGATCCAAGGGTCTCTGGTGGAGGGGGTTAGGGTTAGGCTCCTTCCATCTCTTCCTCCTTCCCATTCCCATCTCCTTCCTTCGCTTCTCATTTTCTCCTCACAGCTTCTTTCATAAAAAGCCTTTTCTCTCCCACACACACCTCTCCAAAATCCTTCACAGTCCCACACACACATTCCTCCAATATCCTCCTCATTCTCTCACACACACGTCCCTCCAATATCCTCGCCATTCTCACACACATGTTCCTTCAGTATCCTGCCCATTCTCACACACACACATTCCTCCAATATCCTCCCCATTCTCACACACACACATGTTCCTTCAGTATCCTCCCCATTCTCACACACACACACATTCCTCCAAATCCTATTCTAACCAATGACATTTGACATGCAACATATATCTTCTCATATACTTCATACAATCCCTCTTCAGTGAAACAACCTGTCTCTAGAAGGTCCCTTCCAACATTTTTATTATTATTATCATCATCATCATCATCATCATTATCATTACCATTATCATCATCATCATCATCAATTGGATACCCTCCATTGGAATAGGTGGAATCAATAGTTTGGAATCAAGAATATAATGAATGTATATATCATCTCACAAAAAGGACACCATACCTTAATGTATCTCAAGATGTATTTTCAGTTCACTGTATCGCTGCATAATCCATAATCAAAATTTAAAGTGTGGTATTTTATACCAACAATCAGTAAATCATCATTTGAGCTATAGCTGATATTCCTAAAAAACAAAAAGAGTTTATTCATTCTCTAGTTTGCTGCTGCCCTTTTTTCTCCCAGCAAAGACTTTTAAATGCCCTGCTGTGTGAGTGAATGGGAAAATAAGCTTCAGCCTAGAGAGTGAGAAATGGCTCTCGTGTTTTTTGCTAACACAGTTGAAAATCTTTCTAAAACGAACAGCAAATGTTTCTCCAGAGCCTCTATTTTAATTTTACTGTGTGATATTAGGCATTTTCCAAAAGCCCAATCACCTACTTTGGTACTACATAATTGTTCACAATGAAATAAAAAGCTCTCAAGACATTAGTCAGATTGCACTGTTGTATACCTCCAGGGCCAGGTTAACAGATGTATTGATGAGAGCCCAAATCTCTCATAACATTTAATAGCACTCCATCAAACATCAGACATTATCCAAGCAAGTTAGGAGCCTCTAAATCTGTATTGCTCCAGGGCATCATATTCCTATGGTTTGTCCTTGGGCTTTCCTGACATTTCTGCACTTTGTTTTCTTTATTTCCACCCTGCTATACAATTTCATTTTCAGCCATTCATGGTTGAAATATATATTTGCGGAGAACAATCTATTCACACAAATCTTCTCTTTTTTTAATTCATCAACTCTTTCTCACATAATTCATTCATATATTTGATTAAAATAACTTGTTAGTTTTGCATTCCAGTACATCCACAGTCTGCAGCCAAAGCCATTTTTTTTTACATTTTTTTTGACAGTGTGGAATACATTAAGCCACTGGTTTTAAAACTGTTTAATGCAATTACCCCTTTTCCCAATCTCAAATAATGTCATTATCTCACCCCAGCCCCAAACTAAATTATCTAGGCTTCATGCGATGCATAGTTTGCATATTTAAAAAATGTGGTTCTTTTTTAATCTTAATTTATTTCATACTTTTTTATTGAGGAGATACATCCAGGGAGTGGGATACTGCTTCAAACAATGCCATGTTTTAATTGTGCTGCATGAAGGTTCAGAAACCAAGCTTGGGATGGGCAGCAGGTGGAAAAGGATAAAGAGAATGGGTGGGTGGGTGGGATGGAAGTATTGGTCCAGCTGCAGCATTTTGCATCAGGTGGCAACAGTTTTCACCTTGATTAGGTCCCTTTGTGCAGGTAGAGCTATTCTGTTTTGGCTTTATGAAGCAGTTTTTTGGTGGCCTGGAAGGAAAGGGAGCAACAGGGAAATGGGTGTACGCAAAGCCCCTTGCACACATGCGCAAATGGGTGTGTGCACGATGGTGGCATTATTGTGCAGATGCATGCATATGCGGGCTGCGTGCACCTACAGCATGCACGCTGGTACCCATGCGCATGTGCAAACAGGCCACTGGCACCCATGTGCATGTGCAAATGGGCTGCTGGTGCCTGCATGGTGCTGGCAGTGGTGCTACCATCCCCGCACATGCCAAATAGGGCTGCTAGCTCCCCACAGCAGTGCTACCATGAGGGGGGGCTCATCAGCTATTCCCGTGGCCCGGTGGCCAACAGACCACAGCCTGGTACCGGGCACAGACCATAGGTTGGGGACCCCTGCTCTACAATATATTTTTATCATTTTCAAGGGCCTTTAAAGTATGACCTCAAATATGGAGAGAACTTCAGAATGGATATATTTTATCTACACTAGCAGTCCACAACCTTTTTGGCACCAGGGATCAGTTTTATGGAAGACAATTTTTTTCATGAACTGGGGAGGGGAAGGAGGAGGAGGAGTGCACAACCTAGATTCCTCACATGTGCAGTTTACAGTAGGGTTTGCGCTCCTATTAGAATCTAACATCTGATGATCTGAAATGGAGCTGAGGTGGTGATGCTAGTGCTGGGGAGCAGCTGCAAGTACAGATGAAGCTTCATTTGCTTGCCTGCCACTCACCTCCATCAGTGCAGCCCCGTTCTTAACAGGTCATAGACCGGTACCAGTCGTGGCCCAGGGATTGGGAACTCCTGATCTACACAAAGGAATATGAAATTAAAAGAAATGAGCCAGTGATTTCAGCAGAACTGACATGGCACAATCCACATAACACAATCTACTAGCAATTGTTCGAGTATAGAAGCATATAGATGAAACTTGATACATCCAAAAAGCTCACCTTTAGAAAAATTGAAAGCAAAAATAATTTATTAAGCATATTTGCACTAAGAGAAAGAAAAGATATGGGGAAATTGTGTCTTATGTATTGAAAAAAATTGCCCACTACAGTTAACATAAATTTTTCAGCTTTTTCTCCTTGTACAGTATATGCAAACTATCCCATTGGAATTGAATAGGTGAATGCTTACAAAATTGAAAGAGAATGGATTTAAATTGATCAGTGAGCTATATTCTTACAGTAAAGTTTGTATTTTCATTTGTTGAATGGTACAGGGACTTTTAAGATATTTGTTTATGTATTTATTAGGAAATGATTCTGTTTGCTTTTTCCTTTAAAATTTAAAAGGTACAATTTATTAAATTAAAACAGTGATAATTAAAAGGTGTAGAAATAAATTAAATCCCCTAATCTGGCCTGCTTCAATACTTCAGAACTGTATAATATGGCCCATAGAGAATAATGGATTGGTGGTGGTTCTCAAATTATTTCAGTAAAAACGCTGAAGCAGAATAAACCAAAAGTGACTTCCTGATATTATATTAATAAATGATATTTTCTCCTCTTATCTCAGGACATTTGTTAAGGACTCCTCAGCTTTTAAATATAAGCTGTTAAATACCCAGATATTTTCAGAAGGAAAATCTCAGTGCTTTAGCACTAACATACATGTGGGTGGCCCAAATGGTGGTGGATGGATTGCAGCAGACAGATATGATTTACCAATGCAGTGAGAGAGTTAAATGGTTGTAATTGCTAAAAGGAAGCTGCTATTGACTATGGCTCCCCTTAGCTCTCACCCACAAAGGGCAAATTTAGAAGTCTTCAAGGCAACTTTTTAGAACACCACAAAAGTTCTGCCATTTCCTTCAGCAAAGCCTTTGGCACCTAGATGATTCCAGTGCCGTCAAACAGCTTCACCCACCTGCTTCTCCACTGTAACCACATTCAAGGTTTTGTTTTCACAGAAATGGCACAGTTATTTTAAAGTTGTATCACTGGTGCTTAGAAGCGAGGCACATGTATGAGCCCTGATGACATCCCTGTTTTTTTTCAACTTTTAACAAAAGGTTGTTTGGCAACGAAACAGGCTCTTCAGGGATTAAGCAGAAATTAGCTCAGAGTCTCTATAAAGCAAAATAATAAATCTCTTGTGAGATGGGAGTAGTTTGCTTTGGGATTCAATTTTAAAATGATTTGATTATTGCAAAGCCACAAAAAAGAATATGTGAATGCATATAGAAGAAAATCTCTGAGGGAAATGGGTGGTTTAGAAGTAGGATAGATAGATAGATAGATAGATAGATAGATAGATAGATAGATAGATAGATAGATAGATAGATAGATAGATAGATAGATAGATAGATAGATAGATAGATAGAGCTTTTTTTGTTTAAAAAAAAAGGTGCCGGAACTGACACACGTCATACAACCAGCCTTGCTTACCCTCCAAGGTTCCATCCAAAAAAGGTGCCGGAGCTCCGTTCTGGGCGTTCTATGACAAAAAAGCCATGGATAGATAGATAGATAGATAGATAGATAGATAGATAGATAGATAGATAGATAGATAGATAGATAGATAGATGATATATTTAGCAAGTATTAATTTTTAAATATCTTTCATAAATGTCAAAGACAAACATTAAAATACAAACTAACTTAAAGGGAAAGGGAGAAGGGAATAACAGGACAAATTAAATAGTGACAAAACATGCATCAAACAAATATATAAGGAAAATTACCTCCGGCTTTTAGTACAGAAATAATAATAAAAATAATAATTAGTGGTATTCTACAATCTCCAAGTTTAAATGAATAAAACCTTTCTTTAAAATATCTTAAATACTAATAATATTCTAAAAAACAATGTTTATAATATATACTTCTCTTAATTATCAAATGTAACTATGTCTTTAAAAAACTACAATAGTCGAATCAGATCTAATCCTCAAATCCCAAAGTCAAGAGCTGATTTTTCTCCTTATCTTGCAAGAAATCTAACAGTGGTGTCCAAGCCTCAAAAATTTTAGTCAAATTATTGTGTCTAAACAGAGCAATCAACTTTACCATCTCAGCTGATTCCATTAGTTTCAAAGTCTATTCTTCCATTGTGGGTATATACACCTCTTTCCATCTTTGGGAATATAGCAATCTTGCAGCCAATATCATATATAAAAACAAAGTCCCATGTCTAAAAGTAATTTCAGGTTTCAATTTTACATCCATATCCAAAATTTTCTGAGCCAATATATATATATATATCTGATTCCAGAATTTTTTTTAGCGAGCCTTAGCAAATTGCATCATTAAAAAAAACCAATTTCCCTTTTCAAAATTTCAGATTGGTTTCCCTATTTCATGTGTGAGTCACCTCTCCCATACTTGGCCTCTGAGAATCATATATAGTTCTGATAAATAATGAATGTTTTGTATTTTATTACTAAAACAATAATAGTGATTTGCCATTGCCTCTTCTGGCATGTATTCAAATTCCCAATCCGGCTACACCCCTAGGATTTCTTGAGTATTTTCCATCCAGATTCAATTTTGTTTAGCTTTCTGAGGTCAGTCAAATATGCTTTACAAATATTTAAAGTTTAATTTAGTTTAAATTGACACAGTTGACAGAAGTGTTTTGTACCAGAGCTGTGGTAGATCTGCTGATAGCAGCCAGGTTTTTTAACTTAAAGATAAAAAGGAAATGGAAAAGGAACAAAATATGGCCATCTTGCATTTAAAAATATCACGCAAATTATTATAAACTTTTTGATGTTATTCTCCTATTGAAATGTTATTCTCCTATTGAAATGTACCTTAAATACTGTATATTCAAAATTCCCTCTGAAAATTCCAAATTAAATTCAGAAAGAAATAACCTGATGTTTCTCATAGCTTTTTTCCACTGCTCTAATTTTAGAACAGTTCATGCCTCATTCTACCCAGATCTAAACCCTAAATTTATGTCTTCCATTCAGAAAGCTAGCTGAGCTCACAGGTTTGTTATTTTTTTTTTTTTTAGTCTAGACCAGGGGTAGGCAACCTTGGCTCTTTTATGACTCATGGACAACTCCCAGAATTCCTGAGCCAGCGTGGCTCAGGAATTCTGGGAGTTGAAGTCCACGAGTCATAAGAGAGCCAAGGTTGCCTACCCCTGGTCTAGACCATAAAGAACTGCATTTTGTGGTTTAATAAAATTTGAGAGTCTCAAATTTAGTCAATTCAAAACTTCAATTTGAACTGCAGATTTCAGGTACCTGCTAACATTTATACAGACATTTTTCTCTAAGAAAATTTTGAGAAGGTCTGGGGCATACTTTGTATTTGATTCCAAAAAGTTGTTTCAAAGATCTTACTCTTTTTGGATTTAAATCCTAAACCTTGTTTGAGGCCTGAGGAAGTAATGCCTCAGGAGACTAAGGCCAATATCCATTCATTATGTTTCTGCCTTGCTCCATTAAAATCCACAATTTTCTTAATGAGGAGTTTATCTTTCAGATAGATGACTTTCAATATAGTCACAAAAGTATCTAGAAATTAAGTCCTTTGCTTCCTGCCTCTTGAAATACTTGAAAATTATACTACTTATAGTTCCTCCACTTAGTTGTTTCATCTCTGTCATAGTCTGCTCTTTTCATGTCTAATTTCACCTTTTTTGCATTTTAGATCTGTTTAATTAACAAACTTTCAAAAGAAATGAAATAAAAACTGATCATAGGTTTTAAAATTCAGCATATCCAGCAAGACTTTGTAGTATTTGCACAGAACATCAGATTGATAGAAGAGCAAAAATGAGATGTGCATGCACAATAATACATTTTTCTCTATATACTATAAAAAAGCAAAAATATAAAACCATGCTCATTAATCCTTCCTATGGTAAACTTCTGAAAAATAATGAATTGTGCTATACCACCAAGGTCAGTAAATTTAGACAACTTCAAATTAAGAAAAGACTGTTCATTCCACTATAGAAAAGAATATAAACCGGACTGCTGGGGATAATTTTTTTTC
This sequence comes from Crotalus tigris, assembly GCF_016545835.1. NCBI lineage: Eukaryota > Metazoa > Chordata > Lepidosauria > Squamata > Viperidae > Crotalus > Crotalus tigris. The sequence continues at coordinate 1,084,184 of NW_024096565.1, forward strand.
TTAGCCTATATTAAAAAACCAGGAAGCTAACAAAAAAGATATGTGTAAGAAATGTATGTTGTTAACAAATTTGCCAGATCTTATTGGAAAAGAACTGCAAGAAGAGTAACAATTACAACTTCTGTGGTTCTTAAAGGACAAACATTTGTTGCTCATTCTTTAAAAGATGATTGCTTAGATCAGTGGTTCTCAACCTTTTTAATGCCGCAATCCCAACCAGTCGTAAGTCGAGGACTACCCAACTGGTCCTAAGTCGAGGACTACCCAACCAGTCGTAAGTCGAGGACTTTCCCTGCCCAGGAGCACCGCGCATGCGTGGTGCCACCCCCTGAGCCGGCTGAAACGTAGCTGGCAAGCGGCAGAGACGGAGCAGGCCGACCACTGGCTGGGCCACCAGCTGGCCCAGCCCAAGGGAGGTAAGGCACCCACCAGGCCCCACGTGCACCAGCAACTCTCCCTGCGCCCGCCGGCCTCCCACCTCCCACCCCTGGCCCTCTTTTACTTACATTTTTAGTAGTTGCTCAGCAGGGAGGGGTGGAAACTTCCAGACAGCTCGCCTTCGCTGCAGACAACTTGCAGCACGGTTTGCAGAATGGGACTTTTGGCGGGCTCAGCAGGGCAGAGACAGCCTGGACAATTCCTATTGGCTTTTGAAAGCCAACAGAATTAGACTCTATTCAAGAGAGTCTATTCTATTGGCTTTCAAAAGCCAATAGAATAAAAGGGAGTAGCACAGCTAAGGAAAAGGGGGGAAAAATGGCGGACTGTGTTGTTTGGCGACCCCCGTGAAATGGTCGTTTGACCCCAAATTGGGTCCCGACCCACAGGTTGAGAACCGCTGGCTTAGATCATTTCCATACTTTCCAAAATCAAAGCAAACTTCCAATCTCATATGTACTGAGAAATATCAGAATAAAGATGAACTGTGGTGGGGCAGCAATTAGAATGCAGTATTGCAGGGTAATTCTGCCAACTCCAGGAGTTTGATCCTGACCTGCTCAAAGTTGATTCAGCCTTCCATACTTCCGAGCTCAGTAAAATGAGGACCCAGATAGTTGGGGTCAATATGCTGACTCTGTAAACTGCTTAGAGAGGGCTGTAAAGTACTGTGAAGTGGTATATAAGTCTAAGTGCTACTGCTAAAGATGCTGCAGGACACACTCAGACAACAAAAGAGACAGAGTTGATTCAGGATTGCTCTAAAGACTGCATTGTTTATTCTTTTTCATTGTAAAATGAAAATCTGAAATGTATGAAGATCTGAAAATCTGAAAAAAGTATGTCTGAAACATACTGAGTTTTAATAAAGTCATACATGACACTGAGCATTAATTTTTGGAAACAAATTTGACATGTAACCAGCGTCTGTAGACATAGAAGCCACTTTTCATGCATTACTTTTATAAAAGGACAACAGCCATACAAAAGTGGTTTGCTTTTGCACCCTTCCCGAATGGCACATCTGTTCTCCCACTCTTTTGGCAACTGTGAACAGTAAACATAAAGAGAGAGCTACCAAAAAGGCTTCAGCTGTATCCATCTGATGCCTTTTCACAAGGATAAGTGAAAACTCTGCCTAGTTTATTGCTCGTGTCACTGAAATAATGGCCAGGAACAGAAGCAATCACCACCCTCCTCAAAAAAACAAAACATACACCAGATTCAGGTCATGCCTCCTCCACCAAACACGTGACACTGCTGCAAAGACTCTAGAAAGAGTACAGAGAAGAGCAACAAAGATGATTAGGGGACTGGAGGCCAAAGCATATAAGGAACGGCTGCTGGAATTGGGTATGTCTAGTTTAATGAAGAAAAGGACCAGGGGGGACATGATAGCAGTTTTCCAATATCTCAGAGGCTGCCATAAAGAAGAGGGAGTTAAGCTATTTTCCAAAGCACCTGAAGGCAGGACAAGAAGCAACGGATGGAAACTAATCGAGAGAAGCAACCTAAAACTAAGGAGAAACTCCCTGACAGTTACAACAATTAACCAGTGGAACAACCTGCCTACAGAAGTGGTGAATGCTCTGACACTGGAAGTTTTTTTTTTATTAAATGTTTTAAAGATTTTATACAATATATATCCCAAATCCCTCCCACCTCTCCCCCCTCTCCCCCACTTCCCAGAGCTGATTACAGGGTTACAAATAAACAATCATAATCTAACTAACATTACCCAACTATACAAACAGTCAAATCCATAACGTGCTTTAACTCCTTTTCAAAATAAGTATTAACAAATTAAATACAAAAATAATAATATAATTAAACCATAAAACTAAGAGTAATATAGGTTCTACCATATCAAACTATTAATAATAATCTGAAATTGACACTGGAAGTTTTTAAGAAGAGACTGGACAGCCATTTGTCTGAAATGGTATAGGGTTTCCTGCCTGAGCAGGGGGTTGGACTAGATGACCTCCAAGGTCCCTTTGAACTTTATTATTATTATTATCAATCATCGCACAGTCAGCCAGATGTTCAGACTGGATTTGGCATTTTGTCTACCTATCGAGTCCTTACCCAGGACCTGGGATAGGCAGATGTAGATGTTTGATGGTATTACAGGTATCGTCGCAGGATGGAAGCAGTTCCTAATAAGGCCGCCTTTTGCAATTGACTAATAGTAAATTTGTCAATGCCAATGGTGTTCAAGTGGTGCTCCAGTTGTTTTGGGATTGCGCCCAAGGAGCCTATGACTATTGGTACTACCCTTGCTTGCTTTTGCCACAGTCTTTCTATTTCTATTTGTAGGTCTTTGTATTTTGTTATCTTCTCCAGTTCTTTCTCTTCTATTATTATTATTATTATTATTATTATTATTATTATTATTATTGATCATCGCACAGTCAGCCAGATGTTCAGACTGGATTTGGCATTTTGTCTACCTATCGAGTCCTTACCCAGGACCTGGGATAGGCAGATGTGGATGTTTGATGGTATTACAGATATCGTCGCAGGATGGAAGCAGTTCCTAGTAAGGCCGCCTTTTGCAATTGACTAATAGCGAATTTGTCAATGCCAATGGTGTTCAAGTGGTGCTCCAGTTGTTTTGGGATTGCACCCAAGGCGCCTATGATATTGGTACTACCCTTGCTTGCTTTTGCCACAGTCTTTTTATTTCTATTTGTAGGTCTTTGTATTTTGTTATCTTCTCCAGTTCTTTCTCGTCTATTCTGCTGTCTCCAGGCACTGCCACGTCCACTATCCAGACTTTTTTGTCTTTCTTATCGACAATTGTTAAGTCTGGGGTGTTATGTTGCAGGTGCTTGTCTGTTTGAATTCTGAAGTCCCAGAGCAGTTTAATTTTATCATTTTCTATGACTTTCTCTATTTTATGATCCCACCAGTTTTTGCTTACAGGCAAATGATATTTTTTGCAGATCTTCCAATGCACCATTGTTGCTACTTTGTCATGCCACTGCTTGTAGTCAGTCTGTGCAATCTTCTTGCAACAGCTTATGATGATGATGATGATGATGATGGATCATCGCACAGTCAGACAGATGTTCAGACTGGATTTGGCATTTTGTCTACCTATCGAGTCCTTACCCAGGACCTGGGATAGATAGATGTGGATGTTTGATGGTATTACAGATATTGTTGCAGGATGGAAGCAGTTCCTAGTAAGGCCGCCTTTTGCAATTGACTAATAGCGAATATGTCAATGCCAATGGTGTTCAAGTGGTATTATTATTATTATGGATCATCGCAAGTCAGCCAGATGTTCAGACTGGATTTGGCATTTTGTCTACCTATCAAGTCCTTACCCAAGACCTGGGATAGGCAGATGTGTATTATTATTATTATTATTATTATTATTATTATATAATGTCAATATTCCTTGGGCCAGAAAAACCACTTCCTGAAAACCTTATGCAATAAGAGTTTCCATTTGGGGATGAGATTTGGTCTAATGGTTAAGGCACCAGGCTAGAAAACGGAGGTCATAAGTTCAAGTCCTGCCTTAGCCATGAAAGCCAACTGGTTGACCTTCAGCCAGGCACTCTTTCAGCCCCACCCACCTCACAGGATTATTGATGTGGAGAAAATAGGAGAAGGAAGGTCTGTTTGATGTGTTCACAACCTTGAGTTATTTGTAACAATATAAAGGTGAGATACAAATAAATAAATGTGATAGACATGATTACAAGTGTCTTTGTACGTGTTTCCCTGCCGTTATCTCCTTCCAACTTTCAGAGTGGAGAAATCATTGGCAACCACAGGATGTTTACTTCTCCTCAACTCAAAGTTTCTGGTGAGGTGCTTGGTCATTCGCACAAGTGAAGCTCCATCCAGGAGAGATGAGACTATATTGCATGAGTACTGTAGCTTTCATAAGCTAAGTCTGAGGTTTGACATTGCCTGCTAAGGCTCAGTATTTCTGTCTGGAGACTTTTTTCTTCGGAGCCATACACTAAGTAAATAAAATAATTTTTCCACAGAGTTTAAAAAGGATACAAAAATGGCAACTGCTTAATTCTTCAATATCTCCTACCCTATTGACACTTTTGAGAAGTATCGCTATAATTTCCTTTTTAAAAAAAAATGCAAACCATTATACCTTTCTTTAATAATTACATTTTCCTGGTGTGTATTCTTAAAATATAGATTCTCCCAACCTAAGTCCTTTTCTGCACAAAAATTGTTTGCAGTTATATACTTTTTTATAGAGGGTTTTTTTTATTGTTGTTGTTGCTGTTGTTGCAGATTTTTGATCAGGGAAAGATGAATGCCAAAGGATTTTGTCTGAAATCTATGTTCATCCAATAGCAACATCCAGTGAGAATAGAATATTCAAACTTCTTTCTAGTAAAATTCCCTGTAGAATTACGCTATGCCCGTACTCCTTTAAAGAACTAATATATGTAAAGAGTATGTTCTTCTTTTTTACAAACACATATCCACATGGATAAATTCAGCAGCACACAAGTATAGTTAAATTGGGTTGAGATGTAAACACACAGAAATGTTTCAGTCCCCAAAATACTAAATGACCAGCTATCTTTTAAATTAGAAGAGGAAAAGTCCAGAACTACCCCTACTTTAAGTATAAATATTAAAGTCTGAATATTGATCCAGGAGGTAGCTGGTATTGAAAGGACACAGGTCCATATTCTCAACTGTAAATGGTCTTGAATCAATAGCAAATCATGCTGAAATCAGTCCTTTTCTTTAAAAAATACTGATCAGGTCCAAGTTTTTTAAGGACTACTTTTGTATAATTCTTATAAGAAAAGAATATCATTTACAAAGCTTTGGTATAAGTATCCAGATTTGAAATCCTATTGTAAGAAGTAGAGTAACAATCTTTGGTTTTTGTTTTTATTTTAAAGGCCTGCTTAGCCCCTGTATAGCTCTGTGTTGTTCTGCAGATGTGGCAATGGATATAATTTATGCACAGCAGCATGAGCTAGACCTGTATCCAGCCCAATTTAAGAAATGCTGACTAAAATTTATTGCTCAGTTTCTTAAATTACATATGCATGGGATATTAGAACTTCCCAAGGTGGTGCTGTTTATTGACCTGATAAGAAAGCAGGCTCCATTTTGGCAGTGTGAGGTCTATAATTCACATATGGCTATCAGGCTGTCATCACATATTATCTTGAATTGGGATTCTTTATATATTAAATTATTTTCACTGGGAATAGAAAAATATAAGAAACACTTTTTCTCATAAAAAAAGCTTATGTATGAAAAGGAACAAGAAGAAATGTTTTCTTCTATAGAGGAAAAGAAATATAAAAAGTAAATCCAATTAATAAAACCAATAAGCAGCAAAATGACACAGTACAAGTAGAGAACGACTGCAAACTGTATTAAATATCTTTGCAAATTTAGAGTTTATCGCATAATGCAAATAGCTTCAAAAATTATTCAGTGAAGGTAATAGCATCTGTTAAAAAAAATACCGAAGAATTCACATTTAACTTGGAACTCTTTTCTGTACATCTAGAGGAGAACATATCAGCTAACTTTTAAAGTTCACAGGCCTGATCTACAGATTGTGTTGATGGTATACAAATTGTGCTGCAGGGAATAAAAAATAAGCAGTGCGTGCCGATATTAAATGAAAAGAAATTTGCAAACACTATTGTTCCTTGCAATCAGCAGCTTTGGGTAAAATTTTTCTCTGGTCCATAATTAGTAGAAGCAAAGTCCAGATGATCTTTAAAAAAGTAGTCAGTTTTTTATGTGTATGACCACCCTCTCCCTGCCTCCCCCAAACACAATGTCTTCCAAATATTTTAATTGATTGTGAATTTTGTAGTTAAATATAACATGGGCTTGTACAAGTGACTTGGAAGTGGGAGACACATACACGTAGCCCATGACTTATAATAGTTCAGTTGGTGACAATTTGAGTTTACAATGGCACTGGAAACAGTGAGTTATGACCATTTTGCACACTTATGGCCATTGCAGCATCCCCACGGTCACATGATTTACATTCAGATGCTTGACAACTGACTCACATTTATGATGGTTGCAGTGTCCCAGAGTCATGTGATCATCTTTCTGACAAAGCAAAGTCAATGAGGAAGTCAGATTCCGTTAACAACCATATTAGTAATTTAACAGCTGCAGTGATTCACATAACAAATGTGTCAAGAAAGTCCTAAAATGGGGCAAAACTCACTTAACAAATTTCTTACAGCAAGATAAATTTTGGGCTCAGTTGTGGTCGTAAGTTGAGGACTACTTGTACTGAAGAAAAAAAATAAACCTTTGTGATTTGTCTGGTTCTGCTGTGGTAAATGTTTGTAAGAACTCTGATTGATGCTAATGTGTCCCAAAGTAATACAGACAAGTATCTGTAGAAATAATAGAATAGAATAAAGGAACCTAAAGCATTGCATGGAGGATGTTGGATGAAATGACTGACAGAACTAAATAACTGTGAGGCATATAAATCATGCCTGAGAATTTGCCAACTACAGTATCCTATTTTGCAATATGGTTGCAAAACGTTCAGATATTACACTGTTCCAGCAGCTGATCCCAACTGCACAAGAACGTGTATCTGGTAGTTCTCCTTGAGCAACTGCCTTGTTTAGCAAACATTTGCTGTTAATGAAATGATGAAAAAATAATTTTGAAACCAGTCTTCCCATTGACAATTTTTGCAGGTCCTTAAACAAAAAAAAGCTGAAGTAAGATCTTAAGCACAGTCACAGTTTCACTTAGCAATCACTTCATTTAATGATCAACTTGCCCGTCCTGATTGTGGCCACTAAAGCAGAGGTCCCCAACCTTTGGGGCATCAGGGACCAGTTCCGTGGAGAGGGGTTTTTCCGCGGACCAGAGTGCATGGTTTTATGTGCTGCCTGCATCCCATGGATGGGGCTTTGCTTGTTTGTGCAGCTCGATTGCTGGCATGCCATGGACCAGTACTGGAGGTTGGGGACCCCTGCACTAAAGGAGGATTAGCTGTAGTCTCTTTCTGTGCATATCTTTACCTAGTAGCAAGTCTTAGCAGAATTCAACTGTTACTGTGGTGATTGAAAGATCTGCCAGCAGAGAGATGAATTGATTTTCTTTTTTTTTTCTCCAGTGTGTTTCGGAGTACAGAAAATAGCAGGTCAGAGATATATAAATCACAGCCCTGGGACAAGACAAGGCCAGCATCATTGGGAACAGGTTACAAAATTGGATAGCTAGGCTGTCTGGTGATACTTCAAACAAAGGAAGTCTCTATGCTAGACATGCTCTTTAACATTTCACCCCCTGATCAATGTGTCCACAAAGAAGGAAAAACAGTGAATGTTTAAAAAACCTGGTGCCTTTTCTTTCTTTCTCCTCCTTGATTCATCATTTTACCTCCTCCTAAGCAATAGTACCAATATCTATCTTTCTTTCTTTCCATCCAGTCAGAGAGGTCTCGGGACTTATACCCTGAATTAGGAGTATAAATAGCAATGCTTCAAGGTAACGCTTGTTCATAAGATTAAAAGTAATGATTTCCAACCATTGTTATAGTATATTTCAACCTTCTGAAAGTCATGACCTCAGCTAAGCAATTAAAAATTATGTCTGTGCTGTTCTTTGCCTAGGAATTGTAACGTTACCCAACCTTTGACTAAAGAGGCACATACTGTAGAAATACAGTTGGGTGCTGAAACCTACGAGATTCCTGTGTTGTAAGCATGTACCTTTCCCATCCTGTAGATCAGTGGTTCTCAACTTGTGGGTCAGGACCCCATTTGGGGTCGAATGACCATTTCACGGGGGTCGCCAAACAACGCAGTCCGCCATTTTTTCCCCTTTTCCTTAGCTGTGCTACTCCCTTTTATTCTATTGGCTTTTGAAAGCCAATAGAATAGACTCTCTTGAATAGAGTCTAATTCTATTGGCTTTCAAATGCCAATAGGAATTGTCCAGGCTGTCTCTGCCCTGCTGAGCCCACCAAAAGTCCCATTCTGCAAATGGTGCTGCACCAGTTGAGCAGTCCTCGACTTATGACCAGTTGAGTAGTCCTTGACTTACGACCGGTTGGGGGTCGCGGCATTAAAAAGGTTGAGAACCACTGCTGTAGATTATATGTGAAAATCTTATATGTGTATGCGAGAAGCAGATATACGAGAAAATATAAGGTAAAAAGTATAAAAGTATAAAAAAATAAACTCTGAAATTTTCTAAAATCTGAAACTTTTATTTAATGGCTGCAAATGTTGAGATCAAAAATGAAAGATAACCTAAATTAAATTGGTCTGGCTTCTGAACTGCAAAGGACATAGGAAAAAAAAAAACCTAAAAGATAATAGTGTTTTCTTTAAGTCACATCCTGTATGTGAAAAGCTTTACAGATCAAATGCTAAAATGCTTTCTAAATTTCACACCTTGCTAAAGCAGTTTTCTGTGAACACCATAGCAGGCATGATCAAAAAGACATTTCTTTCAGTCTTTGTGCCTGCAATGGGACTGAGATTTCCCCATTATTTTTCAATGGAGATTTCAGCTCTTCACGAGCAAAGGAATATTTGGAAAAACCTTCTGCTAAAAATGTAGTGATGTTTCCCTTATTTACTGAAAGGGCTAACAATCTATTTAAAGGATATGTTTTTTGTGGTAAAGTGGCAATTAATGTCAAATATGTACACTTCCACTGCAAGACACCTATAAAAACAGAAAATGCTTCCCTGCTAAATTGGAGAGAGAGAGAGAGGGGGGGGAGGGAGGGAGGGAGGGAGGGAGAGGGAGGGGCAGGAGAATTAAATGAAATCCAGATTTCAGATTCTTTATGAGGTAGGACATTTTAATACAAATTTTGAACATGCTGTCAAACTGCTCACAATTTGAATCTCTAGACAGAAATGATCCTTGGCTCCATTTGTTGAGAAAGGTATAGTTTTATTAGAGATCAATTGAATTGCAGAGCCAGAATTGAGAATCACGTTACAAAATCCCTACATTTTACTCTCCCGCCCTTTACTGTCTCTCATTGCCCACCCCAATGTAACCAATCAAGTCCACGCAAGATGTTTTCATAATTTCATAATGTTTTCAAAACAAGATGCTTTCATTATTTTATCATAATACATAATGGTCAATCTAAGCACCGGTTAGTATGCAGCTCCCCCCGTCTTCCAGCTGGGTGACATTGAGGCAGCATCTCAAGAAAGTACAGCCTCTATTTTCTATTTCCCAAGCATTGCCCTCTTCATTCCCCCTCCCCACAATTCATGGCAGTCTGTCACCGCATAGCAGCAAAGCAAAGCAAGCATAAGGTGGCATATACAGTACCAATGTGATTTGATTTAAGAGAACCCTGAGTAGATGGCACATAGTCACTAGTAATATTCCATCAATCCTTTCTCAAAATTTTATAGATTTTTCAAAGTGGCTGACTGGTAGATGCCTGCTTCCACTTTTACAAGAATCTACATGTTAAGTATCAATATTAATTTTTGTTCTACCAGACCCTAGATTGCAATTTAAAGGGGAGGTTGCAAAGAAGCAGGTAGCCTATCTAAGAAGAAGGAACATGGTCACTTTGCACCTCTGGATAAAATCCAGAGATTTCAGGACAACAGTACCATAATCACAATGAGCATGAAAGTACAGCAGTTGGGTATTCAGAATTAGGTGCCTCCAACTTAAGTATTGCTCATGAATTTCAATGCTTTGAGGAAATCAAGCAGAACAAAAAAATGTCATTCTTCCCTATCGTTAAATACAGCCTCTTTACAATATACTTTTCATTCTCATTCTGGTTTGCCTGTATCTTCCTATTCTCAGGACAGAATTACAAGTTTAAAAGAGATAACTGAGACGATCCCAAAATGTCTCCTTTCCATAAGCAAATGTTTTCTGCATTGGAGTAGATAGTATGTTTGTTTGCCTATACTGTGTTCGATTCACTAACACTTAAAGCAAGGAGCAAAATAAAAACCACTAGGAGAGATGTAATGTCAGCAATCCATATTACTAAACTATATCAACACAAAATTGACAGTCTCAAACATGAAGTGATAAAACAATTATTGTCAATGTATCTTTAAAATTGTTTAATGAAAACAGTTTTAACAAATAAGCATGCTAATTTCATGCAGTTTGCTCAGTATATCCTTTCTTATTTTGAATACTAGCTCATCTCCAGCTAAGAAGCTACTGAATTTGATTTCTGTCACAGTAACAAGGGCCCCTGATCTATTGCAACTTCAATCTGCCTCTTCTCTTGTTATCCATTCTTCACATTACCATGCAGCATACAACCCATTCTTTGCCTGCAAGCCATTCACTCCTTTAATCTCTCTTGTCTAGAACAGAATTGGTTGGATTCAAAGGGGGAGAACTTATTCAGAGCCTATGGAAGTACACCCAGATCATTTCTTTGCAGCTTCTTAAGCCACACATTTTTTCTCCCTGGATTGCACTCCAGCAGCTGGCAGATGCTGTAGAAGTGCCTCTGTCAAGCATTGAACAGGAGGGCATCTACAGGATATGGTCAAAACAGCCAATATGGTGACCTCAATAAGATGATCAAAGCTCCATCTAGTTTTGTACATAAAAATAGGCACAGCTTCTATCTCACTGCTGTGATTTCCATTCTGACCTTTTTGGACACCCCCTGGCAGTGCACATATTTGATGGCATTGGGGTGTCATCTTCCTGCAAGTCTTCTCCAGATGGTAGTCTTAGGGAAGAGAAGGAACGTTATCATTTTCCCATCCTGGATCTGTTTTATTTATACTCCCCACTGCATAAACAGTGTCACTTTCTTCCACAGAAAAATATATCAATTACAAGGATTTGCCATCTAACAGAGACAGTAATATGGTGCCGTCTAATCACCTTCCTTGTCATGTTATTTATTCAGTGTTTTTTTTAATTGTGTCTCTTGCAGAGTGAACAATTTTTCTTTTCTTCCCTAAGTTATTTTCCTCTGTTGTATCTAATCCCTTCTCTATTATATCTTTTTGTTTGTTTGTTTCTTTGTCCCTAATTCTCTCTCCCTTTTCCTTTCCTGTCTGGCTTACAGTCCTGGAATTTCCTGCTGATCTCCCATCAAATTACTAATTGGAACTGACCCTATGAGAACAGCTATTGTCAAATTAGGTATTGCCACCTGCTGAAAGTTTTTTTGGTAATATCCAATTTTCATGAAAAATATAAAAAACAGACGACATACGTCACTTCCAGTACTCTTATATTTAAAAGTTGTCTGTAAAAGCTACTTTTCACTTAGTAATACTATTTATGTAAATTACCCTGCCTGCATTTTACACTCTGAATGAATGATGGCTGAGCTTTTCATTGAAAAGATCCTTAAAAGTCCCTCCAACAGTGAAAGGAACAGGAGAAAAGATATATCTGTCACACACATATACACACACGCACACACACACACACACACACACACACACACACACACACAAAGGGCCAGTTGTGGCTCTACAGGGACTGACCAGGCTGCACAGAGGGGCTCAAGACAAGGTCATTCAGATGCTCCTTTTAAATTGTCTTCACCTGACCTTACATAAGCATGGAGATCACCACTCAAATTAGGGGTTTAACATGTGAGAGGAGATAAAATGAATTTACTGCCTACTCCCCAACATGAAAAAGGATTTGAAGAGCTGGGACCATGCACGTTGCCTGGCAAGCATAAGGCCCCTCATCTAAATTCACCTTTTGTATTTGTGTGGCCGATATTTGGGTCAACTAGGAGATGGGAGGGGCATGGCAATGATACAGCACACATGAGCTGCGCCCTCCCTCCCCTTTTTTAAACTGTGGGTGAGCACTTACTTGTTCATTCTCACTTAGCAGTTTTGGCTTTTTAGGTAGAACAAACTTCTCCAACGATTTAACCTAGAAAGTGTGACATATGTTTACATTTCCTTCCAAAGACTGGATATCCCTGGCATTTTCCTGCTTCTACACAAGCAGCTGTAAAGCTCAGTTAAGCAACTTAACCTTAGCCTCCGCAGGATCCCTTGCTTTCACCAAAGCAACAAAAACAGCATCACAGATAAGCATCACCCTTTTCAATGGGCATCAGGACATAGCATGCATGCACAAACGGGTGGGATTTAGCTTATGGAGGCAACTCCTTCTGCTTTCCTCATGGTCACAAAAGCACTGTGATGCCTATAGAAATGTCTAGTCTAGCGAAGAGGAGGACTGGGGTGACATGATAGCAGTGTTCCAATATTTGAAGGGTTGCCACAAAGAAGAGTGGGTTCAACCTATTTTCCAAAGCAAGGACAAGAAGCAATGGATGGAAACTAATCAAGGAGAGAACCAGCCTAGAACTAACAGCTCACCTTCAGAAGTTGTGGGTGTTCCATCACTGGAGGCTTTTAAGAAGAGACTGGAGAGCCATTTGTCCAGAATGGTATAGGGTCTCCTCCTTGAGCAAAGAGTTGGACTAGAAGACCTCCAAGTTTTTTTCCAACTTGTTATTCTCTCATTCTGCCTGCTGAGCAGAAATGTTCTTTGCTGCACTTCAAGTGAACATGTACTTCTGTCGGTGTATTCAGATATAATTCCATAGTTCAACTTCATGAACTGATGCAAAGAATTCTGAGGGAAGAGGGGCTTTGGCCACAGCCATTCTGAATGATCATTCAGGTTCTGAGAATAGCTAGTTCAACTTTGCCCAGTATAGAACAGTTCAAATGAGGGTCATATTGCACATAGAAGAACAACTGCAAATTCAATTACACCATCATGGCGACCATCTTTTTTAAAATTTCCTGAAAATACCCCTAAACAGCAGTAGCAGCAGTCGCCCAAGGCTATTACAAAGTTAAGAAAATGTTTGCAGAAGCTTATATTAAAATAACACAACTGCTCACTTTTGAGCATCCTCCCAGAAAACTCTGTATTACCCTTTGTCTGGGAAGTGGCTCTAAAGTAAAAGCAGCATTGCATTACCAATGTGATCATTTTTGGCCATGCTGTTTGGGATAAAATATGGATGAGAATTGAAACTCTATGAAAGAAACTAATGAGAACATCTCTGGTTGATTTGGGCTTCAATTTATTCACACAATTACCCTCCAGCAATATAATATATGGAATAATCAGAACTCACCCCGGGTGATTACACAAATACATATGTCATCAATCACCCCCTGAGTTGTGGGTCCCAAAGCAAGCAGAGTATGGATTTCATTTGCTGATTGGCTCTCAGGAATTTGGAACAGATAGATGGCCAGGATGCCAGGGTAAAGACTGCCTGCTGCTTTTGGTTTCTCTGCAAATTGTGGCTCTGATTAATGGAATGGCAGAGCATTACATACCTTTCCACGTGAATCTTTTGTGTTTTTTATACCAGGTAATATAGATGGATTACCCTAAAATTCCTTATTCCTAAAGTTAGATCAATAGAGAGATATTTGGATAACACCATTTAAATAGTCTTGAGATGCCAGAGAAAAAGATTAATAATAGACTTTACCACATTTTATTTGTTTCTGTATAGTGAGAGGCAAATCCCACCATACCGCATTAGTTATAAGACTATATATTAGTTATAATGATGTAGCTTGCCATTTTCCCTAATATTCATATGGCAATATTATTTGTTCTTTGTTCAGAGTCTCAGGATATGCATAAACAAATGACAGGTTTACAAGTTATTGTTTATTTTCCGAACCAAACATTCACTCACAAAAGGTGCATAAAATGTTAGTTAACACAGCACTACATGGGAAGTATTCCTTGAGAGAGCCATCTTCGTTGGCAATTCTTACAAATCCTCACTTTAGTTGGCTGGAAAATAGGAAAGAATCCAATTGAATGTGCTTTGGAAGTGCTCATATGCCTTTTTCCTGCATCAGTATTTATATTTCTATAATCACACAAATACATGACACTATACATGGACACACACACACACACACACACACACACACCACAATACACTTGTATAAACCATACAATTAGCCGTCAATATACCTGTTAATGCTATAGTAGCACTGGTAATAATATGGTGACAGCATCACAGAAAAATGACAATAGTATGAAAGGCAAGTCAAACTTATATTTTGGGGAATATATATTTGAGTTGATTTAAAATACATTTGTAAGTGTATTCTGCAGCTGTAGTTAACCTGAGCATAACCCTGTTAAGAATGGCTATTTAGACAAGACAAACAGAAAGAAAAAGGAAGGGAGAGAAAAAATAGTCTCCAATCAAATAAAGATTACATATGCTCATTTAAATGTATAGATGCAAATGCATACATAATTGGTATAATTTAAATAGAAATATATCTCATCACAGTGACTTCTTGTTAGTCTGCTAACCAATAAAATGTTGCTTATTTACAACTGAAAATACATAAATGGAAAAGGGACAGGGAAAGAGAAGAAAATTCATTTCTTTATAGTACTGTATATTCGTTATTAAAGCCATCTTGCCAGGAATCTCTGAGCTATAAAACACATCCCAAAAAGAAAATTTGTTTTTTTTTAATTTGGGTGGACATCGGTGGTGGGATTCAGCCGGTTTGCACCACTTCAGCAGAACCGGTACCTAATTTTTTGTTGCCCAGGCCCAGAATGGACTTCCGGAAGTGGCATCCACAAAGAGAACCCGTACTTCACATATTTGAATCCCATCATTGGTGGATATTTATGTTACTGGAGTACTATCAGTTTTATGAATCACTGAAGAAATCTTGCTGGAACGTTTTGCTGCATGTCCAAGATTTTATTGGACAAGGAACTGAATGAAGAATGAGGCAGACAAAAAAATTCTTGTTTGTTTGTTTAGCAATATTTCTAACTTGACTTAATCTTAATGAGTTCCGGGTAGCATAGAATACAATAAATCAGATAACCAATGAAATAAAACACATTCCTATCAATCACCTCAGGCAAAAGGCAGGATAAAATAATACTGTCTGGTCTGTCCAGAAGAAGGAGGGAGGGAGGGAGGAAAAAATTCCTATGCTCCCTGCAAGTTCCCACTGCTTTTTTGCCTGCTCTTGGTCATTTTGTCTTAAAGGTGCTTTTCAAAAGGCAACTGAACTTTCTTGATTTTTTTCCTTGAAAACATTTCATTTCTCATCCAAGAAGTTTCTTCAGCCCCTGGCTATTCTATTTCTCCATTTAAGTAAGGAAATGTCTGAAATGATGACACAACAGGGCATGGTTG
Organism: Crotalus tigris; assembly: GCF_016545835.1. Lineage (NCBI taxonomy): Eukaryota > Metazoa > Chordata > Lepidosauria > Squamata > Viperidae > Crotalus > Crotalus tigris. Next base: position 1,099,803 of record NW_024096565.1, read on the forward strand.
TCTATTATTATTTAAAGGAACATACAGAATTGGAAGGGACTTTGGAGGTCCAACCCCCTGTACAAGCAGAAGACCCTATACCACGGGTGTCAAACTCGATCGTGTCACATGACGTATTGGGATGCTTTTTGTCTTTGTGGCCTGTGCATGACACATTTGGCCCATGGTCTGCCAGTTTGACACCCCTGCCCTATGCAAATACTGGATAAATGGCTGTCCAATTTCTTCTTAAAAATCTCCAGTGATGGAGCACCCATGACTTCTGAAGGCAAGTGTTTCATTGGTTAATTGTTCTCACTATCAGAAAATTTCTCCTTAGTTCTCTAAGTTTTCTTAAGAGTTCTCTTTTCCTGAAACATCTTTCCCTTGATTTTGTTTTCCTGAAACAATTTTCCTTCCCCCCCCCCCCCGGACACTTTTCCTTAATTCTCTTAGGAGTTCTCTTTTTGTGAAACTCCTACTGTTAGTTTCCTGTGATGGTAACAGAAGCTGCTGCTGTTTCTTCCTCCCCTTCCCTTTCCAATAATAGTTGTTTTTTATATCTTCCAGTTTCATATTTTTAGTCCCACCCAGGGCTGCCCACATTTGGTGTATGTTTATGTGTGTGTGAAAAAAAGTCAAGATGAGCACTGCGAATCTGTAATCCAGGCAATGTCCTTTTTTGTGTGTGTCCCAAATAACAAAGCTCAGAGTAGACCACAGAGTTGTGTTTTTCAGTCTTGACTTGTTTGATTCTCTCGTCCACATCTTTGATCCCACCCATGAAAAACACTACATAGATGCTACACAAACAGACATGACTACTCTATGACATCACTGAAGACAAACGTGAGCAAGCACAATGTAAACTCTTTCTACCAGAAGTGCTTCAAAGGAGGTGCTCCCCTTCCCAGTCAATTAAGTTATTAAGCTATGTCCTAAAAGAAGTTCATGTCCAAAGTCCCCTGAGAGAAGGATTAGTTGGAAGGATTCTAGGAAAAAGATTCTGTTGCATTCCCAGATTGATATTCCATTTGCTCCAACCTCAGTATCTGGGTTCTCTGTGCTTGTTGCTTGTTACAGAGGAGGATGGATGAAAGGATTTGTTAGCTCCTTGAGGTAGTCTTAAGCAGGCCATGTGATATTTCACATGCCAGTGAAAACGAGACATTTATTTGCCAGATTTTTATAACAATCTGCTCTGTAGCTAGAGATCCCGCCAGTACACCAAGGCCTCCTATGGCTGATGCCAAATGCTAGTCTCTGAAGCCACCCACTGCAATGACATTGACACTAGAATGTGTGGGAAACCCTATAAAGCTCTCTCTTTGCTGATGCACGCCTCAGATCTCTTTGCTTAGGTGAAGTGCACCATTAATGATTTAATGTTATTCAATTGAGCTGGATCCCTCCCAAGACATTTGCAGGGAGATCATAAATCTTGACACAGTACTTTCTCAACAATTATTTTGTGTTTTAGAAGTTTAGGAGCTGGGCTTTAGAGTTAAACTCCTGACAGTTTTCAGGAAATTGGATTTTTGTGGGTAAATTGTAAGAATTCTCCAGTGAATGTGCTATTATTGAATTTAATAGGGCTGCAGCTGGTGCGGACCATGGGGGTTTAGAAACGTATGGGGTTTGCTACTTCCTTGTTGTGCTCTGCTGCCTTTTCCCTTCTCTAACCTTACAGCTTTAATTGGCATTTTGAAAAGTTCAGAAATGGTGTCTAAATCTGGTTTTATTTTCCCCCTGAAAAAAAAATCTTTAGATTTATAACAAAGTGGATTTATTGGGCTAAATGTATTATTCCCATAGGGTTAATGTGATCTGTTGAAGGTAATTGGATGACTGTTTGAGTTGAATGAGTATAAGAAGTTAGCAAGCCCAAGGGAGTCTTTCTTTAATTCTTATATCTTTCTCATGTTGGCTGGGGGTGAAGTATCTGAAGATTAAAGATTACATAGGTATACAAGCAAGACACTGGCTGGTTCTTCCATTAAGTTAGATGATAGACCAGAACATCTAGTTTAGCTGCATAATCTTAGATTTGGATTTATGAGCCAAATGGGTTCCTTGGATAGGCTGATTGTGCAACATGAACTGAACAATCAAACATGTGAAAAGTAACCTAGAAAGATATGACCCAATTTTTAAAAAATCATACATCAGTACTAAAAAAAATTAGAAAAAAATATGCTTGGATGTATATACTTTATCATCATCCGGTGTAGCTATGGTTGTTGTAGTCTTTGTTCTATATTGCCTCATTCTCGAGGCAATATAAAATAATAAGGTCAAGGACTTCTTTTAGGGCTGTGGAGTCCTTTACATTCCAAGGGGAAAGGATGCTTTGAAGAGTGTAGGAGGAGATCAGAAGCTATTTAAAGCACCTCCCTCTTTTCTCAGCATACTTAGGTTGATTCCAGAGAAAAGATTCATGGCCCTACCTGCTCCAAAACCCCTATTTCAGTAGTGGCAAACCTATGGCACGGTGCCAGAGGCGGCACTCAGAGCCCTCTCTGTGGGCACGCGTGCCATCGCCTCAGTCTTAGGCCTTCAGCTAGGTTTTAAAAAATCTTTCTGCTTTAGGCCTCCGCCACCGTGTACAAAAAAAAAAAAAAAAGGTTCAATCAATCAGGCAATTTCAATTTCTTGCAGGGAAAAAAAAGATCTCGCAAAGTTGGAATTGATTGATTGAACTTTTTAGTCCCATCCAGTCTGCTGTTACCACTGCAGCCATGCCCACCCAATGGGCCATACCCACTCAGTGGGCCACACCCACCCGGCACCTGACAATGCATAAGTGGGTTTTGGGTTGCAATTTGTGCACTCGTTCTCTAAAAGGTTCGCCATCACTGCCCTATTTCCTTTCTGATCCAAGATCCTGGACATCCGTGATTTCCTTTCTGTCAAACAGATGGAGGTAGCAGAGGTGTGGTAAAAAATATCATGATGGCATCCATTATGGTGTGATCATAATCAGCCTGTTTTTCATATGCATCACGTATGCAACCCATGTAAAAATCAGGTCTGTGGATGACCTCTTGAAGTTTTTGCCACCTGATGGCTGCCTGAAAATAGATAGCAATAACAATAGCTCGTAGACTTGTATACTGCTTCACAGTGCTTTACAGCCCTCTCTAAGCAGTTTACAGAGTCATCATACTGCCCCCAACAATCTGGGTCTTCATTTTACCGACCTTGAAAAGATGGAAGACTGAGTTAATCTTGAACCAATCAGGATCAAACTCCAGGCTGTGGGCATAATAGAGCCTGCAATACTGCATTTGAACCACTGCACTATCACAGTTCCTAATAGATAGATAGATAGACAATATTGTAAGCCTATGTACAAAAATAGGGGATGGTGCAATGAGTCAGTGATTAAGACACAGGGACTGTTGGCTGGAAATCTGACAGTCTGAATTCGTGATCCATATTGTGCAGCGGAGTGAGCTCCCATCTTCACCTAGTTCCTTCCCACCTAGCAGTTTGAAAGCATGCAAATGCATGTAAATATATAGCAGTGGTGGCAAACCTATGGCGCGTGTGTCAGAGGCAGCACGCAGAGCCCTCTCTGTCACTCCAGCCCCGCCTCCCCCTGTGGTCCCCTTCTCACCAGCAGCCCCCCTCAGAGAGTTGCCCCCAGGCGCAGCCCACACAGAGCAGTGCAGCCAAGGACATGGTAGCCGGGCAGCAGAGACAAGACTTCGCCCTCATGCCCTGTTGCGCACAAAGGTGCTTTGCGGCATGGGCAGAGGGCATGGCTGCTATGGCGCTGCAGGGCTGTGGAGACAGTAGATGGTCCTGTGGGTGGGCAGAGCAGGTGGGGGTGGAGCGGGGGTGGGCAGGGGGTTTTGGGCACTCGGTGTCTAAAAGGTTCACCATCACTGATATATAGGTACCACTGCAGTGAGGAGAAAACAACACTCTGCAATGTCATGCTGGTCACATGACTGCAGAATTGTCTTTAGACAGGCTTGAAACAGAGATGAGTGTTGCCCCCTATAGTTGGCAATGATTAGCAGAGTAAAAAAAAAAAGGACAGAAATAATTACAATTTCTGTATGACATATTCACACTGGCAAACATTTGGCTGCTTTGGTTCAGCCCTGTTTGAAACAAGCCTGCAATTTAGATACCTTGAATGAAGACCACCAGTCTGGAAAGGATTTATTGACTAAACAAAAGGAGCAAGAATTCTTTTGGATTTTAATATGCAAGATAATTATGTCTCAGGGCAATAATGAAGGAGTTGAAGGGACATTCCTTTTCTAATATTTTTTAAATTCTTCTCCATGTTTTATACTACAATTTTTTTCATTGTTTTCTTAAGCAAGATGTATTGTGGGTAGATTATTTACAGATATTGATCCTAGACTACCTGGGCCTTCAGACTTGCCAGTCATTAATGTTTTCTTGCTTTAATGATGTCTAGTCTGTTGATTAGCTGTATAAACTCTAATTGAACTCAATGAACTTCTAATGAACTCAAAGGGCTACATATTTTTTTACTAGATTTAAGACTATGTCAAGTGTTTACTATTTATCTGCTTTGGGGACTTGTTTATTTAGCAGTGTTTGCATGCAACTTTTTTTCTTTTTTGCTTATGTAGTGATTTATCCTAATGCCGAGCTAAATCAGGGCCCTGATGTCTATGTAAGTCATTACTATCCCAGTTTCTTATGTGGATAGTAAATAAATCTCAATTGGAATTTGGGGAAAAGAAGTTTATCTTTGTCCTCTTTTCCCTTTTCCCCCCCTACTTGAAAAAAACAACTTCAAGGATGCCAACAGGAAGGGGTAAAAAAAAAAGTCAAGATGGTAGTCCACAGTCATGGTTAGAAAAAGGGTCAGAGTATTGACTACATGTTGATACCTTGTAGACTATATGCCATCTTGACTTTGTTGATACCTTTGTGGACACCCATGAAGAGCAAGATTGCCAAGATTGTTACTTGCAAGATTGCCAAAAAATATCCTTCTGTTCTGCTCTATCGTCTTCCTTTAAAACTCTACATGGGCAAATCAGTGTGGGATACAAAGAAAGAAGACAGAACTATGAAAGCCATTACACCATTGTAAGCATTCCCAAGAGCTTTTTTTTAAAGAAGGAAAAAAGTACCAAGGAAGCTGACCTCAACTCTACTCCCTGAACCTTCATGTCACTCAGAATTTGGGGTTCCATAAAAGTTAATTATAATGCAAGTACAGATAAAATTGGGAAGCCATTTCTTATTGGGTAAAATAACAGTAACATCAGTATCCTTTCTGCACTGCACAGACCATTTATGAAGGTCACACAGAAAAGACTTTTGAATGGAAAATCTGCAGGATAATAGCAAGTCCAGGAATAAGAAAGACAGTAGGGCAAGCACAGCTGTGGGAGAAAATAAACATGAATAAAAGGAAAAGGTAAAAGCCAGCTCAGACACAGGGTGGAAAGTCAAGAGGGTGGTTGACAAGAAACTACTGATGATAGCTAACCAGACCAGCAGGTCTTTAAAACACTACATTTTGTTTGGAAGGCTTTAGAAAAAGGTGTGATGTGCTATGTGGACTGTGGTATCAATAAATCTCTATCTGTTCAGCATCACTGATATAAATGGATGTTCAGAGCTGTTTCAGTATTTCATTAAAGTGCAAGAATTATGGCAACCCACCACGATAGCCCTTTTCTGTTTAAAATCAGATACTCTCTGGTGGGAGGCCGCCCTTTCATGTGATTTAGGCTGACTGACATATAATCATAATGATGTTATTTTGGCTGCCTAGGGAAACACGGCCTTTAAAGATCAACTTTTATCCTGAAAATGCAGAAGTAGAAAAAAGCAAAATGGTGGCATTATGCTTGGAAACATAGTTCCTATGCCTTCCTATCTCCTGGTCCTCACATAGTTAGATTTTTTAAAAAAGATTCTTTTCATTAAACAAAATTATATGCAAAACTTCCATGATTTGGTCTCTGAGGTCTCCACAGGATATGGCCACAAATGTCAAGATGATGGCTATGATGGTGCATTTGAAGCCCTGTTTTTTTGTTGCACATAAAAATGGGTGGAGCTCTGATTGCACCATTGTGGCATCCATTTTGATTTTTTTTCCCCTAACCTGAAGATACCTGTGGTTGGTCTCCAACTTTATCTTTACTTATGTGAAGAAGTAGCAGACCCCATAGACTTTCTTAGAAAATAAAAACAGACTTGGGGGGGGGGGCTGAAACAAGGAGCAATCTTATCCCTCCATTCTGTACAACTGTACTTTTTAAAAATATTATTGAGCCATTTTTGACACCATTTTATGAGCAAAGAACCAGCTTGGAACAGAGTTTGTACCCACAACCAATTCTCAATGCCACAAATATATCTGAACTCAAAATGTTTCTTTATACCTCCATAATAGATGGTTATAGATATCTGCTTTCGTGCTTTGAACATATTAGAACAATTTTCTTTTCTTTTTTTAACAAATGCAGCAGCATTAAAGTGGCAACACCAAAAAGATGTATGTTCTGGGTCAAATATGGGCAAAGATATCTTGTATTCATGACTTCGTCTGATTCTCAATCAGTTGCTCCCACAGAGGAAGATTGCCTCACAATTTCTGGTTGATAAAAACTGTTCCTAATGATCATAAGAAACGCCTGCCCTGTAATCTTTTTGACTTAGTGTAATATTGAAAGGAGTTAATGGAATTTTACCCTATTAAAATTGGAGTGCAAGAGTTCATACAGGCATATTTAAACATGCCTATTCATTTAAACCCTCTAAACCGTCCTGCTGCTGCCTCACATTAATTACACGTTGTGCTCTCTGCTTCAGCTCATTCTGTGAAAATATAATATGGCTCATCAGCAATTCTATTTATTGTTGGTTACCAAGAGTTAGGAACCAAATTAAAATAGTTGAAACAAATTAAAGGAATATAAGAGAATGTTTGAGAGTTCTCAGCCTCTGGACTATTTTATTCCTGTCACACCTCTGTAAGCAGACTATGCTCTATTTAATGTTTTTTTAATTGTCTTTTGACAAGGAAGAGGGCTACTACCCTCCCCTTGCCATTTTTAAGTGATGTCAAGTACCCAAACCTAGCCCAATGATACCTTCTGAAGAACATATTGCTCTTACCCCTATAGTTTATAATGCTGTACCTAAGATATGGATTACATTCCAGTATAATTCATTTCCTTCCTTCCTTCCTTCCTTCCTTCCTTCCTTCCTTCCTTCCTTCCTTCCTTCCTTCCTTCCTTCCCTCTCAATATTTTGAGTGCCTTCTATCTCCTAACGCAGTGGTTCTCAACCTGTGGGTCGGGACCCCATTTGGGGTCAAACGACCATTTCACGGGGGTTGCCAAACCACGCTGTCCGCCATTTTTTTCCCTTTTCCCTAGCTGTCCTACTCCCTCTTATTGGTGGCCACACTCACTTGGGGGTCACCACAACATGGGGAACTGTATTATGGGGTCACGGCATTAGAAAGGTTGAGAACCACTGTCCTAACGCAACAATTGAAATTTATTCAGTCTTCTAAAATGATTTGGGGAGTAAAAGAATCCATAACTTAGAGGTTGCTTTTTCATTCAAGTTTCCAAATTTATTATCAGATATTTTCAGATAGAACTGGAGAAGTTCAATGGGCAATTTGCAACCCTTCACATATTGCTAAACTAGCATTCACAGCATCTTCAACTATCATAGCCAAGAGCAATAGTTCAGCAACATCTGGAGGGCTACACATTGCCCATCCTGGTCTAAAGTGAGCTAGAAATTGTGGGTCTTTATGATCTCATTCTGGTCAGCTGTTGTAATTACATTTCCGCACAAGATTTAAGAAGGAACAACAAGGCATGCAGGAACTCAGCTCAGAAGTACAGCAAATGTGAAATATTTCAGATATAATCTTTGATATTTTCCAAAATGTTTAAGAAAAACTTTTGTGGAAACCCTGTAGCTCTGCTACTATGTTGACCCACATTTCTTAGCAATCCTATTTAAAACTGATCTACTGATATTTGAATTTATTTGAGTTGCATTTATTTCAGATAGTGGTGTTGAAAGAAAAATCTTCATCAGAGTCCAGTCCAAGCTGGGAATAAACAAACATGGAGACTGCTTTAGAAAGAAGGTTGTAGTTTATTGAAGAGGAGAGCCAGACAGAAAGATGGCTCTGGAAAAAACAACTGACCACATGGAGCAGAGTGGTGGGCTTTTATACCTTCTAGGGCTCTTGAGGTTGTTTCCTGTTCCTATCTGAGGCTTTGTATTTCCTGTGTCATGTATTTTGACCTGAGTCTGAGTGTGCCCTTTTGGTATTGGTGGGTTAATCCTATTATGTCCTGTCTTAGAATTTGAGTGGGGTATGTAGATTTTAAGGGTCTTTGTCTTCCTAATTTCTTCAGTTTCTAGCTGGAAGGCTCCAACCTTTCTAAAAGGATTATTGAATTTGCATTTCTAAAAGCTGGCCCCTGCTGAGTTTTCTGGCTGGGGGGTAGGAGAAGTTTCTGCCTTTTAAGATCTTCTTCATTATTCCTTTGGAGAAATATATTCTGTCTTTTTAATATTTCTCAAAATATTTCTTTCTCTGGATTTTCCCCACTGTGGTATGTCCATTTTAATTGCAAGAATTGACTATTTTATTCCAGGTGATTTTCTCACAAGCAATAGCTATCTGATCTGAACCATTTTGTTGCACTTTCTAAAAAAAGAAAGACATGAAAACAAAGGCTTGCAACTGAAAATGTGGGGGGACAGGAAGAAGAAAGAGCATAAAAATTGAAGAATTTTTGTCCCTGTCAGGAGTGGTTTTTTAATGGAGATATTTATATTCTTCTAGCACCCTAATGCTAAATGTGTACATTTAGGCACTTCTCAATAGAGTCAGTCTTTCTCCAATATTCTGCCCTTTTATGTTTTCTCCTTGCAGACAAAGGCCATATTTGAATGTACCCAGAGAGGAAGAATGGGGGTGGGGGAGTCTGTTATTTTGCCTCTGAATTCACACCTTTTCCCCATTTCCTACTTCTCACATCCCCTTTATGGATTACTGCCTTGTCGTGGCGAAGGGGCTTGTGTAACTCAATGAAGCTATAAGCTATGCCGTGCAGGGCCACCCAAGATGGACACGTCATAGCAGAGAGTTCTGACAAAATGTGATCCACTGGAGAAGAAAATGGCAAACCACTCCAGTATCTTTGCCATGAAAACTCCATGGACAGTACTAAAAGGAAAAAAGATATGATGCTGGAAGATGAGCCCCTCAGGTCGGAAGGTGTCCAAAATGCTACTGGGGAAGAGCAGAGCTAGTACTAGTAGTGCCAGAAAGAATGAAGCGACTGGGCCAAAGCCGAAAGGATGCTCAGCTGTGGATATATCTGGTGGTGAAATGAAAGTCCGATGCTGTAAAGATTTTTTCTCCATAGGAACCTGATTTTTGGTAGAGGACAGGAAGACCTGGAGGAACGTTGTCCATGGGGTCACGATGGGTCGGACACGACTTCGCAATTAACAACAACAACAACTTCCCACATTACCTAATGAGCAAGCCAACTAGATATGGAAATGTCCACCAGCTTCCATTTCCTTCCAGCATTTTAATAGTTTCTGCAAACTTAGTGCATTCTGATTACTGAAGGCAAGTTAGCTGCTGACTGCTGACTGCTGTTTGGCAGTTCGATTCCCACGGGCTCAAGGTTGACTCAGACTTCCATCCTTCTGAGGTTGGTAAAATGGGGGGGGGCAATATGCTGACTCTGTAAACCGTTTAGAGAGAGCTGTAAAGCACTGTGATGCAGTATACACAGTGAGTCTAAGTGCTATTGCTAACTAAGTGGAGTCTAGGCTGCTGAATGGGCTGTGGCTGGGAAGGGAGTGGAAAAGACTGCAGGATTTAAATCAGAAATAAATGTTTGCTTGCGAAAAAATCTCCCTAAGAATGTGCAGAGCTGCTAAGAAGTCATGCATCTGAATTTTTTTTGCTGCCCTCTTTATTCAGCACGGTGGGAGGTAAATACATTGCTTGAACTTGAAAGCATTCAAGTGTGATAATTTTAGCACTCAGAGGAATCCAGCAATATTGATACAATTGCCCATTCTCACCTTGTAGCAAATCACTTTGGGATGCTGCCTTGCGACCACATGTCCCTGCAGTGAGAAAATGATAGGGAAGGTGATGTCATAGCCACTGGAGCACAAAAAGGATTTTTGTATTTATTTATTTATTTTTGCCTCCAGGCTAAGAAAGGACCAGCTTTGGAGCATGTGCAAAAAGATTCGGAGTCATAGCATTATCGTCTGCTAAGGTGCATTTTTTTTTGATGGTGCATTTTTTTTTAAAATTGGTGGAAAATATTCCTCCTGGATTTGTAGAAATGTTTTTGCCAAGGTAGGGGAGGGGGAGATTTCATTGTCTCAGAAACCAAGTGGCCCAACTTCATTTATTCCATTTATTGCCTGCATGAGCTTGCTGGGTTTTTTTTTAATTTCACTTTTTAAAAATTTCATCTGTAAGAACCTATAGTAAATCATTTTCATAGTTAAAAACAATATATGAATATATATATTCTGAGGTTTTCGCGGGTGTTTGTATGTAGGTCTTTGGTTGTTCGGGTTTTCTCCCGCGTAAAATTGGAAGTGTCTTGGCGACGTTTCGACGAAGTCCCATTCATCTTCAGGCTGGTGTTTTCAGCTTCGTGCTTCGAGGAGCAATGTGAGGTCTTAGCTGTTTCTTCCTTTTAACTGCCAGTGGGGGTATGAACTGATTGGCTGGGAGCTTGACTGTGTTCTGATTGGGTGGAGGTGTGTTCTGATTGTTTAGGGGCTTGGCTGTGCTCTGATTGGCTGGGGGAGTGTTCTGTTTGGTTGTGCTCAGGTTAGTCTGAGTTGCAGGGGGGGGGTTAAGATTTTGGGCTGTCTTGCCGAGATCAAAATCTAATCCCCACATGTTTCCAACTGAAATTCCACTCCAACTCTGCAGCCACCAAACGGATCCTGAAAAGAACAGAATTGGCCCTAATCAGAAATGAACTTCACACAAAAAGATTCCTCCTAGACTGAATTAACAAAGATCTCCTCACACTCCACCTCAAACTCAGCAACAAAATCCACCCCGCACTTTGGGACAAATCCAAACAACTCGCCGTCTGGAGAGCCGAAACACAGACCACCCTCAAGACAGATACACACACCAACAAACTCCGAAGACTACAAGAACGCCAAAAACAAACCCCTCCTCCCTCACAGCCACACATGAAACAAACAGTGCATAACATCTCAGATAGGATCCTCACCAAAGCCGAAACCAATGTCCTTTCCAAAGGATTCAACTTTGCAGTCGCTCCCAAACACATCCCCACTGAAACCATTATATGTGGAGTTGAAACCAGCCTGACCAAAATCAACCCCGACGACGCTAACAGAATCAGACTCGAAATCACCAACATCCTCTGCACCAGCAAGCCACCCAAAAGCAACTTACCCAAAGAGGAACAGACAGCACTACGTAACCTGAAAGAAGACACTAGCATAATAATCCTACCAGCAGACAAGGGCAACGCCACGGTGGTTATGAACACATCTGACTACCAAACCAAATTAACCAACCTACTCCAAGACTCCACATACAAACCCATAAATACAGATCCCACCACCTACCTGGAAAAAACCACCAGATCCAAAATAAAAGCCTCCCCCATTAGCGAAGAGATCCAGCAAAGAATCATTCCCAGAGAGAAATCATCCAGATGCCCCAAACTCTATGGTCTCCCCAAGATACACAAAGAAGGAACCCCACTCAGACCTATAGTCAGCTCCATAGGCTCACCTCTACAAAACCGAGCCAAATTTCTCGCCAAACAACTACAGCCCTATGCAGAATCCATCACCTCACACGTAAAAAACTCATTCCAGTTTATAGAGATCATAAAGAAACAAAACTTACAACCCAGCGACCTACTAGTGAGCTTCGATGTCATATCCCTCTTCACCCAAGTGCCTATCAAAGAAGCCTTGACAGCTATTCAAAACAAATATACCCCCCCAAACACATCTTAGATCTGACCAACCACTGCCTATCCAACACATACTTCATCTATAATGGACAAAAATACAAACAAACAGAAGGAGCACCCATGGGATCACCCCTCTCACCTGTCATTGCAAACCTCTACATGGAACACTTTGAAACCCAATCTCTAGTTGTTCGGGTTTTCTCCCGCGTAAAATTGGAAGTGTCTTGGCGACGTTTCGACGAAGTCCCATTCGTCATCTTCAGGCTGGTGTTTTCAGCTTCGTGCTTCGAGGAGCAATGTGAGGTCTTAGCTGTTTCTTTCTTTTAACTGCCAGTGGGGGTATGAACTGATTGGGTAGGAGCTTGGCTGTGTTCTGATTGGCTGGAGGTGTGTTCTGATTGGTTAGGAGTTTGGCTGTGCTCTGATTGGATGGGGGTTGGCTGTGCTCTGATTGGATGAGGGGTTGGCTATGCTCTGATTGGATGGGGGAGTGTTCTGTTTGGGTGGGGGCTTTGTTGTGCTCAGGTTAGTCTGAGTTGCAGGAGGGTTTAAGATGGTGGTCAGAGAAAACCCGAATAACCAAAGACCTACATATATATATTATTATGTTATTCGGGTTTTCTCCTGCGTAAAATTGAAAGTGCCTTGGCTACGTTTCAACAAAGTCTCATTTGTCATCTTCAGGCTGGTGTCTTCGGCTTCGTACTTCTAGGAGCAATGTGTGATTGTAGCTGTTTCTTCCTTTTAACTGCCAGTGGAGATATGAACCGATTGGGTGAGAGCTTGGCTGTGTTCTGATTGGGTGGAGGTGTGTTTTGATTGGTTAGGAGCTTGGCTGTGCTCTGATTGGATGGGGGGTTGGCTGTGCTATGATTGGATGGGGGAGTGTTCTGTTTGGGTGGGAACTTTGTTGTGCTCAGGTTAGTCTGAGTTGCAGGGGGAATTGAGATGGTAAGCTGCATTGCTGTTGTTTGGCTTCGTGGTCGTGCCTCATCTTCATGGTGGGTGTCAGTTTGCTTCATGTATGGATTGGAGTGGTTTAAAGTGGCTAACCAGAAGCCAGACTACAGCTGCATCATTAGCCACTTTAAACTACTCCAATCCATACATGAAGCAAACTGACACCCACCATGAAGACACCAGCCTGAGGACGACGAATGGGACTTCGTCGAAACATCGCCAAGACACTTCCAATTTTACGTGGGAGAAAACCGGAATAACCAAAGACCTACATACTGTTTTTTCCAATGTAAGGAAAGAATATAAAGAAAAAAGAGAAACATTAAAAAGTAAAATAGAATGAAAAACAAGACAGAAAAAGAAAAAGAATTAAAGAAGCAAGAACCAGGAAAAGAAAATAACTTACACCCTTTTCAATAGTTAAAACAAGTTCATTATGTTTCTTCCTGCTTAACACTACAAAATGTTTCAGTCCATTATTTAATCATTTTTCAATCATCAAATCTATAAACATCACCTCACTTTTTTCCATTTTCAGCAAAAAAAAAAAAAAATCCACAAAAGATTTTCATAAAAATACTTGTTTTATCTCTGACCAAGCAGGTCACTTTTGCCATTTGTGTCATCTTTATTATCCATTTCTCATTGTGGTAATTTTAATGTTCCTCCATTGCTGTGCATATAATAGTCTTGAAGCAGTCACCATATATAAAATCAGTTTTCCATGAGTTTTTTTCTATTTGACTATCCATAAGTTCCAATTTTAAATAAACTGTTTTTTCCAATATTCATATTTAAAATTCTTTGTATCATAATATATATTTGTACCCAGAATGTTTTATCTTCTTCATGTCCAGCCTGTGTGGTAAAATGCCACTTCCTGTTTTCATATTTCCAATATTGACTTGAAGCACCATTATACATATTTGATATCATTTTATAAAAATTGTCTCTTAAATTGTAACACAATATCAATTTCATTCCATTTAACCATCTTCTCTCCCATTATCTGTACATTTTAACCAAAGTTCATGGCCCATTTCATCATACAGTCCTTAATCAGTTCCTCTTCCATTTCAAATCTTAGCAAAGATTTAGTTTATACATTTTTGCAATCACAATCTCATCATCTGTATATAATTTAAGTTTCAAATTCTGTTTTCTGGTGTTCAACTCCAGTTACTTTTTTGTCTGTGTTAAATCTTTCTCTTAGCTGTGCATATGAAACGCATTGAAAACTGAACCCCTCTGCAGCCAATTGTTCTCTTGACTTCATCTTAAATTCTCCATTTTCCTGCACTGGCAAAGCTTGTTATGTTAACAGCCTGCTGGTTTATTTTGATGAAAGAGAAAATTGGTAAGAAGATATAACAATATCACTTTTCTTCGAAGCTTACAAACTATGGTACATATTGTCTATCAGCCACGTACTATATTTAGTTTTATAAAATTTTCTGTTTTTATCAGTTCCTCACCCAATATGGTGGGGGGAGGGGGAATGAACTCAGCCCTGCTGCTTGGTATCCGGCACTGCAATTTATGTAGACCTGGAGCAGTCTCTAACTTGATGTCTCTCGGTGATTGTTTCAGTCGAACAATCTTGAGACAAATTATGCAGAGGTTGACTCTGTATTTAGAGTTTGAGAAAAGCTTCCGAATTGTAAGAATGTCTTCTGGCTGTGAGTCCTCTTTAGTGTATATAATGTATCCCTCTTGAACAACTGATTTCCTATAAAAGGGATCAGATTAGGGAAGGATGGATTACTTCCTTCCCTTTGCTTGTAATTTACAACTGAGTTGCGTTCTTCTATTCACTGTCATACTTTTAGGGGTGTCTGGAGTTGGAGTAGGGGAGACAGCATAAAGAGGAAGGAATTGTTTTAAAAGGTGCAGGGCTTCAACCATGTAGCAGTGGCATCAGTTTTGACTTTACTGATGCTCTGCAGATACCCTGATGTTAGCATATCAGCATGAATACAATATTTGTTATATGTCTTTGATATCAGATTCGTCTTGTCCACATTTGAATAGGTAAGAGTAATTTTATTTTCATTGTACTGATGGAGATGCAATACAAAATAATCAAATATACTATCATACAAGAATCCACTGCAATTCAATTTAAGTCCGTAATGAAAATATACAGACCTTCTTCAGTCAGGTCCTTAGGAAAGAAAGACCCTCGACTCCATTTGGTCAAAGTGATATGTACTGTTACTAAGAAAAGTTGGTTGCAGTAAACGCAGGCTAGAACTAAAGTTCACACACAAAAGAGTGAACTTTTCCCCTTCATCCCAGCCCTCCCCCCTTGACCAGTTTGTCTTCAACCAATGGTCTGCCACTTTGGTCTTTTGAAAACCGCTCAGATATTTGGAGCAATCTGCATTCCTTTCCCAAGCTGCATGGTCTTGAAGACTTGCACAGGCTGGTTTCTTGCACCTCTGGTCTCCATCAAAGCTGTCATCCCCCCTCCCCTTTTCCATCTCTCCCCCATACATGCTATTTGCCCATCCCTTCTCCTTCTACCCCCCCCCCCCAACAATTAATGGAAGGATTCCAGCAAGGTTCCAAGCTGAAGATGGCAGATCTGACACTCCTTGGCCTGATGTCTGATGTCTTTTAAATCAATCATGAAATTATATTGAGGATAGGTTTACGATTTAGAAAAGAAGGGATTTAAAATGATCTTGGCTTGCACAGAATTCTTGAACAATCCCACTTCTCATTATCCAATGCTTTTTCCCCCTATAGTTCATTTACCTAAGCAAAAAAATAAAAAATACCATTCACAGAACTTGGCTACATGTCATTGGACTTGAAATGTGCAGTTGATGAGGTTATATATTCAATTGAATGTGTGGAGGTTTCCAGTCCTGAAATTCCTTTCCCTCCTTTCATCATCTTTTCTTTTGATAATTATTGATAGTAACAACATTGAGATATAATTAACCTAGATATTTGCATTACTGGGTTAATAGGTTACACTGGCTCCATTGGAGCTATTACAGAGAATCCAATGTTACAAAATACACAGTTATAGGCTTGCTAAAGCAGACATTTACTATGCTCAGTAATCTATGTAGGCTCCATACAGTCTGCTCTGCAAAAAAAAAAGTTAAAATTAAACAATCATCTTTAATATAGCATTGATCAGTAATTAAGCAGCATTAGAATGCTGATAGTAAAATATATATTATCAATAGTTGCACGCCAGAAACTGTCTATGTGGTTATCAAAGTGGTTGAACATTTTAAAAATAACTGGCTTTTGGTCCATATTCTCTTTGATTTAAAATACTGTTTTAGTGCATATCCTTTAATTGGCAATAAAATGTGTGATACTCTGAGTGGATCATGTAACATAACCAAGCTGGGTAAGAGACTCCACCAGGAAATTGGCACAGACCCTAACTTCATTGTGGCTGTGCCTTTTTGTTTGCCAGGTCAGGAAATCTAAGCCCTTTCTTTACCTTCTGTGTTGCTCATCTCATTGTAACTATTTCTGAAGGACTGAGAAGATGGCCTTTATTTGCTCTCTCTGTTTTCCTTCACATACTCAGTCAAACCAATCTTTCTGATTCATTTCATTAGTTAGCTCAGTTAATGCTCCCATACAGAGTCTGGAAAGTAAAGCAGCATGTTTAACACAACATTACCATTCCCAATGCTTAAGGATCATCTTGCTTAATTTCAATTCTATCCAGAATCCAGGTTGATAAACTGAAATGGATCCAGTTGGGAAAAAATGGGATTAACTGCTCACAGAAAACATGTAGACTTGATCTTGGTTGCATAGGTAAGGGAGTTTGTGATGAGTGATGGATGGAGTATCTTGAATGGTTCAATCATGACATCTCTAATGTTTTCAGAGGTCCAGTAACATAGCTAGAAAAGAAACTTATTTTAAAGATGGATTTATAGTCTGACATGGTAGGTAGATCAACTATTCAAATTTGAGAAGCAGTCACACAGTGGTTGTACAATAATTCTATAATGTAATAGTTATCTAAGATCCTGGAACTAGTATTGATTACTTGATCCTTGCTGGACTCTACAAAGACCATAGTCCATCTACTCAAATAGCTTGTTCCAGGTATATAAGGAGGGATACTCACTTATCACTTGCCCAAATGCTTGTTCCTCTAATTGTTCCATTCTCTGCATTAATATTAATTAGTAAATTCACCTTTTGGGCTCTCATGTATGGGACAGATTCATTCAGGGTTGGGTGGGTAGGGAATTTAATTAATCGGTGAATAGGAATCTCATTAGATATCCATGCTTTTCACTCCCCTTCTCTTTTTTAATATGTATTTTCCACTCTGTGTTGTTTTATTGAAATACAATAGTGTTCATTTGAATGATTTCCCCACACACCCAGGTCATTCAGCTACACATATTGCTTCACAACCCAAATTTGTCATAAATCAAGGATTCCTTTAAATCCAGGAGAAGAACATGTTGCATAAAGATATGCATCAAATTAGTGCAACCATTAATGTTAGTCTATTAGCATGTTATGCAGCAGAGCAATTTTCTGAGCCTGTCTCCACCATAGAGGAGTCAAAGAAAGCTTCAGTATTATCCCCTTATTATATTATTATTTTGATGGTGATGGTCATATAGTCAGCCAGACTATATAGACTGGATTCAGTACTTTCATCTTCTTATTGTGTTCTTCCCAAAGACCTGGGATAGGCTGGTTTTATTGATGGTGTTAAAGCAGGGGTCCCCAATCCCCAGTCCCTGGACCAGTACTGGGCCGCGGCATGCCACCAACCAGTCCACGCAAACAAGCAAAGCCCCATCCGCGAGATGCAGGCAGCACAGAAAACCATGCACTCTCCAATCCATGGAAAAATCTCTCTCTCCACAGAACCAGTCCCTGATGCACCAAAGATTGGGGACCTCTGTGTTAAAGGATGTTCCAAGTAAAGTTGCCTTTTTCAATTGACTGATAGTGATTTTGTCAATGTTGATTATGTTCCATTGTTGTTCCATGCAAGCTTTGGGCTTGCATCAAAGGTGCCTATTACTCTTGGTACTTTATTCTTTACTTTCTTCTGCCACAATTGTTCTACTTCCTACTTGCAGGTCTTTGTATTTTGTGATTTTCTCCAGTTCTTTCTCCTTTATTTTGCTATCTTTAGGTACTGCAAGGTCTACTATCCAGACTTTGCAATAGTGGCAAATAACTGTAGTTCAGGTGGAGGATGAGGACTAAGGTTCATTCTCCAAACTTGTAGGTTGGTTTCCAAACGTCTCATTACCAGGCTAGGCAACATCTTCAGCAGCATGTAGGGGATGTCTGTGTCAGTACTCTTCTGTTTATAAGGGCTTCAGGTGTGGATGTGTCAAGTGAGGGTCTTGTGATGAGTCAGGTGTGAGTCATCGGTGAGAGGCTTCTGATGGGTCTTGTGATGGGGAGGTTACACCAGGTCAGGGTCATTGGGAGGTGAACTGCTGGGGGGAAGGGGGCTTGTATGAGTTGGTTGAGGATTGGTGCTGTCTCTGGTCAGCTGTGTGGGTAACTAGGCTGGTTGTAGGTCAGTGTGTCAGTGTGTCTGTTGATGGAATTGCTTGCTTGTGGAGTGCCAATGTTTCTATTGGCTATTTCCAGTGCGCAGAAACAAAAGATGTGAACCTGGTAATAAACTTACAATAGATTACTGATTTATAAATATTTTGTCTTTCTTACCAACAGTTGTTAAGCCTGGAATATTATGTGGCAGGTACTTGTCTGCTTGAATTCTAAAGTCCTAGAGCAGTGATGGCGAACCTTTTAGAGACCGAGTGCCCAAAAACCGCCCCACCCGTCTGCCCAGTACACCCCGCCCCGCTCGCCTATAGGGCCACCCACCACCTACATTGCCCACCACAGCAGATCACCCAAGCAGCCCTGCAGTGCCATGGCAGCCATGCTCTCTGCATGCGACGGGACATGAGGGCGGAGTCTTGTCCCTGCTGCCCAGCTGCCATGTCCTTGGCTGCACTGCTCCACGCAGGCAGCGCCCGGGGATGACTCTCCTCTGGGGGGGCTGCTGGTGAGGAAGGGGCCATAGGGGGAGGCGGGGCTGGGGTGATGACACATGTGCCCATAGAGAGGACTCTTAGTGCCGCCTCTGGCATGCGTGCCATAGGTTCACCACCACTGTCCTAGAGCATTTTATCTTCTTCATTTTCTGTGACTGACTATTTTTAGTCCCTCCAGTTCTTGCTTGCAGGCAAGTGATAATTCTTGCAGATATTGTAGATTAGCAACTTGAGGGGGGGGGGTATTTCAACAACATACATGTATTTCAGCTTCTGTTTTCATGTATGTGTTTTCTTCCTATAGTCTTACTAAGAGTATATCCTATTGTTTACAGACAAGTCATAGAAATGTTTATGTGCTTATTTGGAATTTATAATTTCAATTGTAAAAGTATTTGTAGTGATGAAAACTATTTGTCAGGGATGAAAAGAAAAGCTATTCAGATAAAAATAATACTAATTTTAAAAAATGGAATCCAAAGTTAGTTTTCATCCCTTCCTTGTCCTGATATTTTACTGAGACCCGTTTTTCCATCCAAAGCTGGATGAACAGGTATTCCAAGTTGCAGTAAAGTTGCCAGTAGTTGGATATAGAAAAGCCTAATATATATAGCTTAAGAACAAACAGTATCAGTTTCTGTGAATTTAATTCACCAAGGCTAATCTCAAATGCAATTAATGTTCACATTCTTTATGGGTCCCTACGGTAGAGTGCTTGCGTAAGGAATTTATTTAAAGTGAGACATTTAATTAAACTTACTGAAACCCTTGGCAATGATATTACTGGGTCTATACGTTGCATATACAAGTAGTCCTCATTTAGTGACTCCTTCATTTAATGACTGTTCACAGTTACAAAGATGATGAAATAGTAACTTTATTACCAGTTCTTGCAATTTACAACCTATGTAGGTCTATAAAGGAACAGAAAGCTTGAAGTAAGATCATAAGCACAATCACAATTTCACTTAGTAACCATTTCATTTAATAATAATAATAATAATAATAATAATAATAATAATAATAATAATAATAGAGTTGGCGGTCTTCTAGTCCAACCCCCTGCTCAGGCAGGAAATCTTATATCATTTCACACAAATGGCTGTGTCTCTTCTTAAAAACTTCCAGTGTTGGAGGATTCACAACTTCTGGAGGCAGGTTGTTCCACTGATTAATTGTTCTAACTGTCAGGAAATTTCTCCTTAGTTCTAGGTTGCTTCTCTCTTTATTTTCTATCCATTGCTTATTGTCCTGCCTTCAGGTGCTTTGGAAAATAGATTGACCAAGTTACTGGCCCACAGTACTGTACACACAGCTTCATTTACACAAATGGAGCTGCGAGTGCCAACACCTGCCATTCTCACGAGTGGGGCTGTGAGTGCCAGTACACCCCAGCCCGCCACTCATGTGACCCAGTTGCAAATAGGCCATGACCTAGTAGTGGACTGTGGCCCACAGATTGGGGACCCCTGATGTAGTGCAACTCCTTGCATGGAGCAGGATCAAATAACCTATCATCTGAAAGATGAAGCTCCAGCATCTATTCAAAAATTCTTTAAAAAAGGAGAAATCATCGCTTCTTCAGGCAACATTTTGCCCTGGCTGATTGCGCAATGGTTTTTCTTAATGTCTAACCTGATCCTTCTTCTCTGATATTTCCACCCATTGGTTCTTTGGGACAATAGATAATGTCCAGTTTGTGACAGCCCTTAAGATAATTGAAGATTGCTGCCTTAACCTCTCTTGGGACAGAGCAGTACAATATCAGAGCTAGAGCTTTTACCTCAGAATAATTCACTTACAGAAGTAAGAGGTAGAGGAACTGCACAAATCTGGAGGTTCACGGATACTTGAGAAGGCAATGATCTGATGCCCTCAGCAATTCTCCTCTTATTTCCTTAGTATCTAGAATGTTTCTTTATATCCTAGCCTGTATTTTCTATGAGAGAAGTTTCCAACTTTTCTCAAATCTGCCAATAGTTGGTTTTTACAAGGAAGAAAAATAAAGAAGAGTGACAAAGACAATAACAAATGAGGATTTATGAACTAGTTGCAACCCAGCATGGATCCATTCTTCTTTCTCCATGTAGGTGTGCCAGTACTTCATCAATCCCAACTGCTGCAGTGACAGATGGGTTATAAGGTATCCTGCAGCACCATTAGTTATAATGTCTCCTCATCATGCAGGAATGTTGAAGACAAGAAGGAAAAATGATATTTTGAAGTCCCCACAGGCAAGCTGAAATGAGTCCAGAAGATGTTGCTTCTCTGCTCTTTCATTTCTTTACAATAGGACTTTTGTTTTAAATTAACATAAAGATCTGCAGTTGACTTGTTAAGACAGTGTTTGAGAAATTTCACTGCTAATTCATTTTAAAAACAGTATTTTCTTCTATCTACCCAAAGATTAACATGGTTAATAATACAAAACTAGTGTAAAAATGGGCATAATTCTCTTCTTTTGTTATCACTTGAGAAGTCTTGCTCACTCATATATGCATACTCTCACGGAGTAGGGTATGAGAGAGATGGGCTAGGAAAAAACAATTAGGACAATAATTATGAATCTTTAAACATACCTACATGCATATTACTGTGAACAGAAATCCTGAATTAGTCATAAGGTTGCCAAGGAAGATCAGAGAGGAAACCACTGCTAGTTGTAATTCTTGACTATAATCACAGTAAATGCATAGCAAGGGTCACTTCCCAGCAGTGACAAAAAAAAATATAGCAAATATCTTGTTGAGACTGTTGAACCTATAATTATATACTGCTGTTGGGAGGGTGGGAAATCACCTAATGAAAACTGGAGGAAAGTACAAGAATGTACAAACTTTTTATACAATTATGTTGTGAATCAGAATGCAGCAACCTAACAACTGAAATATAGTGAAGCATGAGATGCTTCATGTGCAGGAAAGTATGTCATGTGAATTCTCAAACCCATTTTGGAGGCTGTTAGGTTAAAAAAAAACCCTTTAATAACCTAATGGGGGTTAGATTTTTGCCCCCAATATCCTTGAGTTTTGGGGAGATTAAATAAGTCCACAGTCCACTAATCCCTATATTGGGTGAACTACTTAAAATGGTGTGAACTGATTTTCCTTATTAAGATGATAGTCTAGGGAAGATGGATAAAAATAGGAATGGAAAAGAAAGAGAAAAGGGGGAAGACAAGTACCTCTTGAGGGTAATCATAGTGGCACAACACCAATCAACCTAATTTGAGTGAGGCCCCCATGATATTCCCCCCTGAAGTAAAAACAACTAATAAAAAGCTAGGAGGTAGGTAAGTAGGGGACAAGGGCATGTTCATGAAGCCATCGTTCCATTTCCTTGACTTTCTTCTTGCTTACATATTGAAAGAAATTGGGGGTTTGGGGGGCATTTTTGGCATTTTTTAGCAAATCTTCGCTGATTCTGAACATTTGCCTTTCTTATTCCGTCTTTGCAGATTTGGGCTATTTGCTGATATTCTGCCCTAGTTATATACCCCTCTTTCCATTTTTTTATACTTGTCCTTTTTGTCCCTCAGCTTGTCACAAAGTATTCTGCCACAGAAACATCTTTGGATAGCACTGGCTCAATGGCTTTGAAGCAGAGAAGAGGACCACCCCTTAATGGCTAGCGGAATAAAAGCTGCAGGGACTCCTTTACCTTTTTTTTTGTCTGAGAGCTCTTTAGGCAACCATGCTGGTCTCATCGAAATCTCTAGTTTTTCTTTCTCTGTGGCATTGTCTTTGTTTGGCTTTTATCTCACTTTTAAGAGATTCTCAAGCACTGTGAATACTGTTGTTATTTTCCTCTAGTACAGTGGTTCTCAACCTTTTTAATGCTGCAACCCCCAACCAGTCGTAAGTCGAGGACTATTCAACCGGTCGTAAGTCGAGGACTACTCAAGTGGTGCAGCACCGTTTGCAGAATGGGACTTTTGGCGGGCTCAGCAGGGCAGAGACAGCCTGGTCAATTCCTATTGGCTTTTGAAAGCCAATAGAATTAGACTCTATTCAAGAGAGTCTATTCTATTGGCTTTCAAAAGCCAATAGAATAAAAGGGAGTAGCACAGCTAAGGAAAAGGGGGAAAAAATGGTGAACTGCGTTGTCTGGCGACCCCCGTGAAATGGTCCCGACCCACAGGTTGAGAAATGGGGTCCCGAACCACAGGTTGAGAACCACTGCTCTAGTATATTCTATCCATGGAAATTCTTCCCATTCTTTTTCTTAGCTTGTTGAAGTTATCTTTCCTAAAATTTGGAACACTATGATCTATTTTGAAGCCAATTAACAGTGCAACGATAATTAATACCTTATGAAACATAATCGTTCTCTAGGAATAATACATTCTGTTGTCACCCATATTCTTATGCCACACTGATGGTTTGAGCCCTAATATTTTCTGTTTTCCCTTTCTGTATGAATTGTGTTTCTGTAGCTTGCTGTTTCCATTAATGAGCCATGGTGGCGCAGTGGTTAGAATGCAGTATTGCAGGCTAATTCTGCTGACTGCCAGCAGTTCAATCCTTATCAGCTCAAGGTTGACTCAGTCTTTCATCTTTCTGAAGTCAGTAAAATGAGGACCCATATTGTTGGGGGTCAGTATGCTCACTCTATAAACTGCTTAGAGAGGGCTGTAAAGCACTGTGAAGCAGTGTTTTAAGTTTAAGTGTTTACTGCTAAAAGTAATGAACATATTTATATAAATAATCTTGTGCACATATGAAAAAACAGACTCTGTAGTCCAGTTTTGTATGAAACAATATGCACTGTTATCATCAAGGCATGGAGGAAAGCTATCAAATATTAACTACAGATTGATTTAGCTTGCTCAGATTTTTTTTTCTCCTGATATTGCACATGAATGATTTATTTAGCAGAGGAGACAATGACTTTAATTATCAGGAAGATCTTAAAGGAATATTTAAAGACAGAGACAGAATTGTATCCAATCTGATATTTGCCAACTATTTTATCTGTGCATCAGAAGATAATTTAGATCTCTAAAACAGACCTCAGAAAAAATTGCGACTTTGCTGAATGTAACCGATTTAAGATAGGACAACACAGAATTGTACAAAAAAACTTTGCATTATACAATTTTTTTGATACAGGTCTGTCTCTGTCCTTAAATGTTCCTTTATCATCTTTGTTGCTCTTTTATATAGAGACGTGTATATACTGTATTGTACAATTATTCTTTTCAGAGTGTTATATGTGTTTTTTGAAAGAGAATCCCTGTGTTTCTAAAACTTCATGCTCCTTCCTCATTTCTGTCTCACAGCCAGGCAGAACGTGAGTTTAACAACATAAACATTCATTTCTGGGATATTTTTAATGTACATCCCAGGTAAACAGAGGAGAGAGTTCTTACTGGGACCGTATCATATGGCACGGACAGCAAAGTAAACCCTGTAATGGATATGAAGCATTCAACATATACAGTAAAGCCCTTATCATTGAAATCAATAAAAGTGAATGCTGTACATAAAATATTTAATCTAAGAATGTTATTTTAAAGTAAAATTTGCAGATATTCTTCCTTATTGTCTGGAGCATCCATCCCCCATGGAGTTTGTAAAATTTTATCTATGCAATCATATCTTGTGCTGTCTAGCAGCACATAGTAAACTTTTCATAGAATATAGACTCATAGAGCTGTAAGGGACCTCGGAGGTCTTCTAGTCCAACCCCCTGCTCAAGACAGGAGACTTGTACCATCCTAGTCAAATGATTGTCCAGTCTATTTTTGATGGAGCATCCATAATTCTGGGAAGCAAGCTTATTCCATTGATTAATTAATTGTTCTCATCAGAAATTTTCTTCTTAATTCTGAGTTGGATTTCTTTTTAACAAGTGGTGAAAATGGGGCATTTCGCCATATGGCGAAAATGGGCAGTGCTAGTGAGTGTCACGCAGGTTCTTGCACCGCCCCATTTGCATCGCTCATGCTCACAGCCCCATTTGTGTGTGCACATGTGCACATGTGTAAAATGTTTGCCCTTCCCTTTCCCTCCGGTCCACCAACCGAGAAAGGTTGGAGACCTCTGTGCTATATGGACAGATGCATCAAGTGCCTCTGGGAATCAGCAAAACATTATCAATATCATCCTTTCCCAGAGGTATCTGGAGCTTCTGTGCACCTGGCAATGCAACTGACTGCCAATGCACATTTGATTAGGAAGTGAACAGGAGACAGAAGAGGAAAGTGCAAAGAAATCACGTGATAAACGTATTGCTGCAAGGAGAAAATGCAAAAAAGCTTCTGCTCATAGATTTATAATAAATCATGCAGGCAATTTAACATGATCATTATTTGTGGTTCTCCTTCTGTCCTTGAGGTGTCAGACAAGAATTAGAGGAGCATGCAATATCTATGTAGAACACATGCCAGTAGGATCTAATTCAAAAGAACATGAGCTTCTGCAAAAAAAGAATGAATAAAATTAATATATGAAATAACTTCTAGCTTCTAGGGATAACAGTACTGTAGTGCCACTGACAATTTCCCCTGTTTGTATAGCGTGCGGTTAAGCAGGTTAAAGCAATTTAGAAATATGGTATAAAATCCCCCAAAGGCCAATCAGTTATCTCAGAAGTCCAAGAAGGAAAACTACCAGATGCGTATCAAGAGTCAAGCACAATGATGGTTATCATGTATAATTTAATCACACTGAGAGATAAAAACCATGTCATCAAGCAAAAACAGGGAAGTAACCATTGAAATTGAGATTAAGTTATTACTGAAAGTGTCATAACTTGTTTTAAATAATTCATTTTTTTAAAAAAATGTGTTTTCAAGGCAGTTTTGACCTTTGGCTATATGGCTGGACAAATCCCCGCAGTTTTCTTGGCAACATTTTGGATTTTTCCTCATCTTCTTCCAAGGACAGAGTGACTTGCCCAAACATGTTGCCTTGTCTCCAAGATGGGACTAGAATTCAAAATCTTTTGGTTTCTAGCTCAATGCCTTAAATCCTATACCAATCTAGCTCCCACTATAATAATATTCCAGCAACGATTTAAAATGTCAAACACTGACTTGGTTACATTTCCCAAGGACCTGCTGCTGAACCCAGAGGGGCCACTACTTCTTTAAGTATATTAGGACCATGCAGGTTTCAAAAAGAGGGCTTTGGGTATTAGGAAACACATCTCTCTCTCCTCATTAAAGCAGCCATGCTTTCTTCTGGATGCCATGTAAGCCTGAAAACAGACATCACTATTTTAAGAATTTGAGACAGTTGCAACATCTTTTTTTGGCTTCAAAGAAGAGGTGGATGGTTGCTTGAATGATGATGTGCTGCTGTTCTTATATTCAAGTGAGGTCCAAAATACTGTATTTTCTATGAACCATTTTTGAAGCATGAACTAAAATATACTGTATGGTGGCACAGTGGTTAAAGTGCAGTATTATAGGCAAATTCTGCAGTATTTCAGGCAAACTTTGCCCACAGCCTGGAGTTTGATCCTGAAAGGGCTCAAGGTTGACTCAGCCTTTCATTCTTCCGAGGTTAGTAAAATGAGGACTCAGCTTGTTGGGGGCAGTATGCAAATAATGCTTATATTGTAAACACCTAGAGAATGCTATAAAGCACTGTGAGACAGTACATAAGTCTAAATGCTAAATGCTATTGTTATATATAATTCTGATCACACCAAAAATCTATAAAAAGTCATTACAATGCTGACAGTTTTATTTTTTAATTCCTTTTCTAAAGATCCAATAGTGGAATTTGTCTTTGTCATAACAGCTGCACACACGCAAGTTGATGTTGTCATTAAGTTATCCACCTTCTTTGCCTGTCAGTCACTCTGCACATAGACCTCGCCACCACCAGTTTGTATAATGA
Source organism: Crotalus tigris (assembly GCF_016545835.1). Classification (NCBI taxonomy): domain Eukaryota; kingdom Metazoa; phylum Chordata; class Lepidosauria; order Squamata; family Viperidae; genus Crotalus; species Crotalus tigris. Next base: position 1,126,629 of record NW_024096565.1, read on the forward strand.
ATAGTTTTTGCTATTTAAGACTTACATAAATTAGATTAAAAGGAAAAGTACAGCTGAGTGCTATCTAGATACTGGCTGTATCTTACTTCATCTCTCAGGATAACTCTTCTGGTACCTTCATGATGACATTTTTAAAAAGCCATGTAGAAATTGTGCAGGAAAATAATTTTACAGTATTACTATCTGGAATTGGCCATTGAGATAAGAGTGAGACTATATCCCAACTGAGACTACCTATCCAAAAAGATATTTGATGATATTGAAAAAACTTTTCAGGTTGATCAGCACCACTCACTGAATCCCATGCTCTGAAAAGAGAAACTAGCAACTATCTTCCAGATCTCATTTGCAAAAGGATGGTCACCCATCTTCAAAGAGGAACTCATAGCCAACTGACCAGAAGGAAAGTCTTCATTTACCTAATAAAAAGTCAAGTAGAGAAATGGTCAGATGAGTCCTTCAAGAGACTGAAGGTGATAGTTATATTAATGGAGGATGAACAAGTGGCTCATTAATTACTTGAAATACAAGAAGGTGATTTGAGTTGTTCAGATTTCCAAACTGTCTCTATGCCTTCACACTCTGGCTCCACAGTAAAAAAAAAATATATTTCTGGTTCATTTGTTCCCCCCCCCTTTTTTTTTTTTAAGTCTCTTAAAAAGAAAAGAGAAAAATGTTTTTCCTTTAGGCAAATGTTTATTAGAGTGAAAAGAAGATTTAAGAAAAGCTAACAATATGAATAAAAAATAAATAAAATATGGTAAGGTTTTTGCAGAATGCTGTGTAGCTGTTCATTGGAACAATGTTTTGACAGTACTCATAGATCTTCATAATCTTTTCTTCTCACTCACTACCAAAGTATACATTTCTAGGGTGAGGTTATAAAATGTATGTATTATATATAATTCTGTTCCCAACAGAGCTTTCACATTTTATTTTATTACTATGTATCTTTTTTGTTTTTTTCCCACTGGTAATAAAATAGAAAAACAGCTTACAAAATCTCACATCTTTTCAAAGAGAAATTCCTGAAATGTGCCTGCCTCTTCTTAAGCTAAATGACTGTTTCTCCTAGAAAGTGAAAATAATAAATGGAACAAACCTTTGCACAGTTTTCCATAAACTGAGCAAAAATATACAGATTTTACTGTAACAATTCTTCAATGTCTAAATTAAAATACATTTGGGGAACTTCAAAATCCATCAATATCAGGACTAAACTATGTTTTGATGGACAGATTTTTATAAGAGTAGAATACACCATCCCCCCAGACCCATTCCCACTACCCACAAACCTCACAGTAATTTATGGTAGTGTGAGAAACATTAATATCCCATACTGATGCCAGCTAGTATTGAATAAAAATGGAGATTCAAGTTCATACTTGTTTACAGACGTTCACAGTCTCTCTCTGTCATCCTATCTAAAGCTATGGGGCAAGGTTGTTCTTGAGAAAAAATTAAGCTCCCATATAAGCTTTTATGAACTGTAAGACAAAAGACAGGACAGAAATGAAATAAATAATTCACTTCCACGTACCTGACATTTACTGCTCCCTAGTTATTTATTGTTGTTTCACCCCGTTTCTTCATGTTATATTCATGGCTATCTGTTGTGGCTTAGTTTTTATATAATTGTTTATATTTTACTACTCTACCATGGATGTGTTATCATTAATTCTTGATTGTTTAGCAGATATGAGTGACTGAGTGTAGCAGACTAACCTTGAATAAATAAAGAACTCCTACCAACCTTGCTGAGTTCAATGGAATTGAACTGAACTTATTAACAAGTATGCTGAGAAAGAAAGGGAGTGGGCTGAGACAGCAAGGACTCCTCTATTGCTTCAGCTATGATAAATTGGGGTTGTTGTTGTTGTTTGGCAGCTCCTCTCTCCTAATAGTTGCCATCAAAAGAAAGCTGTCCACCTTTTTCATACGGTATGTGTGTATAAGAGAGTCTTCTCTGGATGCTATTCCTAGAGCATCTGTGGAGTGTGGGCAAGGAGAGATAAGTGATACAACATGCCTTGCAACATCACAATGCATGTTTCATCACCCTGATTAAGCCTCCAGATTCTGTAGATGGCTCTGGGTATATCATTCTCAATAGTGAGTCTCCAAAACATTTTGTAGACCAGATAAACAAGTCTTTGAAAAAGTTGTAGTATCTTCCCTATGAGAAGACATTACAATTTGAGGCTTTTTAATCTAGAAAAGCAAGTTTAGAGGACATGGTGGAAATGATAGAAGGTGTGAAATAAATGGAGAGACATTCTTTTCCTTCTCTGTGCAAGAAAAATTGGGAAAGACTGAAAGAATCATTTCTTTGCCCAGTACATATTTAACCTGTGGGATTTCTTGCAAGATGTAAAAATGACCACCCAATTGGATATTAAAAGACCATTAGGCAAATTCCAGGAAAAGCTTGGCATGTATATTGGAATATTGTTATGCTTTTTCCACCACTGGAGACAGTAAGCTTCTCAACACTAGCTGTGGGGGAACATAAACATATCAAGGGAAGGAGAAGAGAAACATTACTTTATGTTCTCTTTGTGGCATTGCCTTTAAGTATTCACAATTGCTGCTCAACACTTTCCGTATATACAGTCAAGTTATTGCAATGGAGTTTAGACTGGACAAATTGACATGATCACCATCAAACAGGGAAAAATAGTGAAAAATGAAGGAATCAAGAGGTCCTCTGGAAATAAAATCAAGAGTCTGGATGAAGATGATCAGCATCCTTCAAACTGACAATATCAGTCACATTGTAGTCAAGAAAAAGATTAGAAAGGAATATATCCAAAGAGTGAAAAAGAGTCTTCAAGTCCAAACTCAGTGGAGGAAATACCATCTAGGCAATTAACACCTAGGCTATTCCTGTCATTAGATACACAGCTGGAATAGTGGATTGAACTCAAGGTGAACTAGAAGCCATGGATAGGAAGACCAGAAAAATAATGACAATGAATCATGCCCTTCATCCTCACAGTGATACTGACAGATTCTATTTACCAAGGAAAATAGATGGCCTTGGAATGCTGCAAGTACATCAGACTATTGGAGAAGAAAAAAGAGCATTGGAAGACTATCTGAGGACAGTGAAGAAGATGCACGAAGCCTCAGGAAGGCTTACTGAGCACTGGACAGACCAAATTGGTCTATAGGAAAGAATCAAAAGAGATATGGGAAGACAAAGTATTACATGGCCAGTACATTTAAAAAAAATACAAATGCAGAATATAGAATACAGGCAATACAGTATAGAGTACAGAATTAATACAAACAATACAGAATACTAGGCAAAGCAGATAATAACAGGACCTGGCATTGGCTAAGAGCAAGAAAGTTGAAGAAAGAGACAGGGGGACAAATTCTGGCTATACAAGACCAAGACCAACAAATACATACTAAGCCAGAATTGAGTAGACAGCAACAGATAGCTAAGGCCACCTCTGCAAAGAAGCTGAAGAAACAATGGATGTCTGATTAGCTGCTGCAAGAAGATCACACAGATTGACTAAAACAAAGGCATGACTAAGTAGCAACAATGGTTCATTGGAAGATGCCAGACTTAACAATTGTCGATAAGAAAATCAAAAAAGTCTGGATAGTGGAAATGGCAGTACTTGGAGACAGCAGAGGAGAAGAGAAAGAACTGGAGAAGATAACAAAAAGACCTGCAAATAGAAATAGGATGACTGTGGCAAAAGAAAGCAAGGGTAGAACCAACAGTAACAGGTACCTTGGGTACAATCCAAAACTACTGGAGCATTACTTGAATACCATCAGCACTGACAAATTCATCATCAGTCAATTGTAAAAGGTAGCTTTATTCAGAACAGCTTACATTCTGTTAGGATGCCTCTAACACCATCAAACATCAACATCTGCGTATCCCAGGTCCTTGGGAAGGACTTGATGGGTGGACAAAAATGCCAAATACAGTCTGAACATCTGGCTGACTGTGTGATGAAAAATAATGGTGATGGGATGTCAACCATATTGGTCATCTCCTTAAACAAACTATGCAACAATGTTCTAGGACTTCCTCTTTTTTTTTCTTCTTTCCTTTCTTTTTTCTTTTCTTTCTTTCTTTTTTTTTCTTTTTTTTTGACTAATGCCAATTCCTTTCATGCTTATAGGAGAAGAGGCTGAATCTTCACTGCTGTCATGTTTACAACAAAACACAACAGTAAAAATTCCTTTTGAAGCGGGGCCTTTTCAAAAGGTAGACTTTCTTCACTGTCTAATTGTCAGGTCTTGGGTAAAACAGATACATTCATAGGCTCTGAATACCATTGCAAGAATTCATTGCTTGATTTCTTGCTTTGTTGGTTTTTCTGCAGGGACTGTTTATTGCAATGTAATATGACTAATTTGGGGAACAAGAGAGTCTCATTTGAGGAGCTGCTTTGGAAGACAGATTTATCATTTTAGGTCACTGAATATACACAAATCCTTCTTCCTGACATTGATAATTAACTGAAAGAATTCACTGCCACAAATTGCACTGGAGATCATGAGCTGAATATATTGAAAAGTTGTATCCTGGTGGGATTCTGTCACTTGTGTACAGTGAATGTTCCTTCACTCTGATTGCCTGATTCAGTTTCATACTTTGGCATTTGGAAAATAAAAATTCTGCTCCACAAATGCTACAGTACTCATGTATTTTCTTTCTAGTAGAATTTGTTTTGCCAATATAAAAGGTTCTGATTTTGGAAAACTAAGTCTAAAATATTGTAAATATAAAATTAAGAAACAAGGCAGCTGTCTCAAATCCATGATTACAGTGCTGATTGAGAGAGACAGAAAGCAATAAACACAGTTCCTTTGAGGGAAAGTGTGCAAGCATCCTTATGTCATATTTAGCAACCATTTCAACTCCCCCATAGAAAGTACAGCTTATGAGCAAATATGCACAGTACTTAGCAAATTACAGTACATATTCATCATGCATTGCCATATGAAAGCATGGTACTTCTTTCCTGTATTTCCATATCTTTTTGTCCTCACAAATGGACAATTGATATTTGTCATGTTCATAATTAGATATAGTAGCATTCATTCTTTAAATTTGTCACTGTATTTTCATATGGTTATGTTTATAACTGATTTTTCCATGATAAGTTTTTTTTTAAAAAAATGCAATTTGGGTAATTAAAATGCAAGTCCTACAACATTATTTATCTTTGAATTTTGTTTATCTTCTCTGTATTACCAAATACTTATTGTTATAACTTGCTTCATGTGTGCAGTGAAAGGTTTCTTTATTTTAAACAGTTTGTAGCAATTTAACTGAATATAAGCAATATAATCATTCATCTTGTTACATTATCAGGCCAATGTTTGCAGAATTGGAAAAAGTCAAAAGTTATCCATAAATAAATATAACATTTTTAAAATAAAGAAATGCCTAGCATAGATATAGTGGATGCAAAATATAATTTTGTCAAGATACAGTACATACAAACAAACACACACGCTTCATAAGGATGAGGAATTGTTATAGACTAGTATAATTGATGGCCTATAGGAGTTTAGTTTCCATCTGAGGATTAATTTTGTGAATCCGATGTATGCTTCTCAATTATGCTCTCCTGTCTGTCCTGCAAATATATTTTTCTCTGGATCTTTGGTAACCTCACAGTTCATTGGAATAAGTGTGCTATTTACTACCTTAAAATATTATGCTATTGCAGTCAGGTACTATAAACCTGCAGAATATCTCTGTAAAAGAAACATTTCCCCTCCTAGAAGACATTGAAGTCTATATTCTTGGACATAATCCAGAGTATGTTTTTATGTATCAGTCCCAAAGAGTATGAAGTAATAGCAGATGAAACAGCAGCATTGATGTTTAGAGAATTGGTGGGGGAAAACCATACATTAACTTGATTGAATATAGGTGCAAATCCAAAGTCAGAACAATATATGGTCAGAATAATAATAATAATAATAATAATAATAATAATAATAATAATAATAATAGTAATAGTAAAGTTGGAAAGGACCTTGGAGGTCATCTAGTCCAACCCCCTGCTCAGGCAGGAAACCCTACACCATTTTGGACAAATGGCTGTCCAGTCTCTTCTTAAAAGCTTGCAGTGTTGGAGCATTTACTGCTTCTAGAGGCAGGTTGTTCCACTGATTAATTGTTCTCACTGTCAGGAAGTTTCTCCTTAGTTCTAGGTTGCTTCTCTCCTTGATTAGTTTCCATCTGTTGCTTCTTGTCCTGCCTTCAGGTGCTTTGGGAAATGGCTTGATTCCCTCTTCTTTGTGGCAGCCCTTGAGATATTGGAATACTGCTATCATGTCCCCCCTTGTCCTTCTCTTCTTTAAACTAGACATACCCAATTCTAGCAACCGTTCCTTATATGTTTTAGCCTCCAGTCCCCTAATCATCTTTGTTGCTCTTCTCTGTACTCTTTCTAGAGTCTCAACTTGTACTTCTTTATCCCTTTGGTGTCAGAAGGCTAGACCCTAGCAGTTGCTTCCTAGATATACCAACTCCCTTGATCTATCAGATCTACCTTGAGGAAGTTGTGAGATTTGGGGACAAGACTGGACTCCACATGGGTAGGATCTATAAAGATCTCAGATGCAGACTTGCAACATTATCTGGGATGCATTTACACCTGTGGATTCTGAGAGATGGACAATACAGGCTGAGCTCTGCCATATTTGGATCCTGGATCCTGTCCTACCTGGTTCTTTCAGGAGAGGTGACAAACTGAATAACTAGATTGGAGAGTTATCAAAGCTTATACTTATTTAGGAGAGAGGGTAGTACTGCCAGCCTTGAAAGAGGTTATTGTGTACCCTAGATCCATCTGTACTAAATAATATTTTTATGAAATATTATATACAGTGAAAGTTGTAAAGTATCATCCAGGAACTTCAGGTTTAACAGCCACAGAGTCTGCTCTGGTAAATTACCTGCATCAAGACTTGAAGGGAGGGGTGTGCCCTTCCTGATTCTTTCATATCTCTTAGTACATAAAACACCATTGATTGTAGCATGCCTCCAAGATGTCTGTGAAGGTTGAGAGTTGGGAAAAGGCACCTTATTATACTGGTTTTGTTCCTACTTCAGTGGAGCATTTTCAGTTGATGGTGGAGAGGCTATCTGTCAACTGCATTGTGGCATGCCATAGGATTCTTCTCTCTCTCTCTCCCTCCCTCCCTCCCTCCCTCTCTCCCTCTTTTCCTCTCTCTCTCTCTCTCTCTCTCTCTCTCTCTCTCTCTCTCTCTCTCTCTCTCTCTCTCTCTCTCTCTCTCTCTCTCTCTCTCTCTCTCTCTCCTCTTTACCTGAACCCACCATAAGAGAACATGTAGTCAGTTCAGACAGAGATATCATTAATATTATCCAGATCAATATTATCCAGATCAATAGTTCCACTCCAGATGAAACCAAAGCTCACATTCTGTAGAGAAATGGATGGGGAGAAACAAGATGAAGTTGAATCCTAGCATGGCTTATCTGCTGTCATGAAAGAACAGGTTCATAACTCCCTAGACTCACAGCTGTTGGTAAATAAGCTAGTGGAAGAGGGAAGGCAAGTAGAAAAGGGACATTTCCTAGCTTCAAATGGTATGCTGGTTAGTCCTTCCTGGAGAAAGAAGTCCTAAGAAAGTTAACTCAGTTCCTTGTCATATCCAATATAAATTACAGCACTGTACTCAGACGTGACAATTGGAACAACATTCTAGAATTTTCATCGGAAATGTGGATGATTTCTCATTCCTAACCTTTAGCTGGATTGGTAAACAAAACTGTTCTGAGTGCATAGCTTTTTCATCATTATTTGTCTAAAGATGTGTATCCTCACAAATCTTCTAGGAAAACGGCAGTATAAAATGATGCCAGTGACTATATTAAAAAAGTGACGATACCACAGTTTTAAAACATTCTTAAATGAATAGTTTAATTATTTAAAGCAGAACCAAACAAAGAAATGGAATATTTCATTTAATCAAAGGCTTTTGGAAGAGAATTAGACTCTCATCTTTTGGGACAGTGCAGTAGGTTTATTCCCTTTCATCAAATGTGCTCATTATTTGGCTGTGACCTAATTCAATTTGATAACTCAATTATTTCTGCTGAAGGATAAGCAAAGTATTCCCAAAGGACTAAAAAGATAATTAACAATTAGTAATAAGTTTTTGCATATGCATTACCTAAATATTTAGAAGCTATTCCTGCAACTCTTATATACCCTGACAGCAAAGAATTAGTCTGCCATATATATGTACTGTATAGGGAAAATGTATAGCTTCAAGAAAACTTTCCCCTCCCACCTTCCTGCCCTCCTTTTTTGCCTGACTGATTTCATTTTTTCACTGTCCAGTTGGAATGGTGGAATTATTTTGGTATTTACATTTCACTTTCCTCTGACAGGCCTCCAAGGCAGACCAAGTTCTGGAACTGTTTCCTGGTGCAAAAGAGAGAGTTCAATAAGGCTCTGGAGTGAAGGGTGAAGCTGCCTGAAGCATGAGGAAGAATAGCATAAGGAAAAAATAGAAATAGAAACAGAAGTCAAGAAAGAAAACAAATTCTTATATTGACACTAACAGGGATGTCTGCAGAGGAATGAAGAAAGTCAACACAATGGTCCAAACCATGCAATTAGAACTTTGCCATTTTTGTGCACATCACAATGCGTGAAAAGAGTTCTTCCATAAACTCAAAAATATACTTGATTCGACTAAGAAAAACAAATTCCTTTCCTAATTCAGTCCCAAAATGGGGAAAGTCCATATTGACAGTGTGGCTCTATCCATTTTCTTTTATTATCTCTACATTCATCATTTGTGAATGACCTGGGTTCCCAAATGAAAAAACACATGCACCAAAAGATAGTTTCCCTGAAAGTGCGAATTGCTCTAACTATTTAAGGTACTTTGTGAAGTAGGTTAATGGCCATTCCCTCTATCCCCATTTTCCTCAAAGGATTATGTGCCAATATGAAAGGTGCTTTTTCAAGAGGCAACTGGACTTTCTTGTTTTTCTTTGGAGACGTTCCGCTTCTCACCCAAGAAGCTTCTTCAGCTCTGAGAGCATAAAATGGACAAAGTGGTCCTCACTAGGCAGAACAATGGAAAATCTATCCATTGTACTCCAAGTGCTTCTAGAGCAGACATGTCAAACTCAAGACCCGGGGGCCAGATGCGGCCCGCGAAGCCATCCTGGAAACAGTGAGGGAATGGCCCCCACTGCCTTGGCCCTGGCCCAGGCCGGCCGGGAGCCAATGTACAATTTTGTGGTGGGCATCTATGCTGAAACACATTCAGTCTTAGCTCCACAAGACCATCTAGAAACAGTGAGGAACCAGCCCCTGCTGTGTCGGCCCCACCCTCTGGGTGCATGCTGGGGAGGTGTCACCATTTGTGAGGAATGAAGAAATGGACCATGCCTTGGCGCTTGCTCCAGTCCCACCCCCTTCTGCCAGAGACCCTCAGATCTGTCTCACTCCTGCCCCCGTCCCCCACAGGCACCCTTGATGTGAACAATGTAGAGCTGGCCATGCCCACCCAGTAGGCCACACCACTCCATCCATACACACCCAGTAGGCTGGACCCACCCTGGCCACACCCACCCAGCCCCCTGAGGGCAACCGCAATGCTAATGTGGCCCTAAATGAAATTGAGTTTGACACCTCTGTTCTAGAGGGCACCATGTTTATGAGGATAATCAAGATGTATGAAAAAGGCTAACTGCTGTATAGAAAACAACAAAACAGGGAAACAAACAGAACTGCAAGAATAATTCTTAGGAAAACTTCAAGGTCATCCTGTAAAACTGAGGAAAGCTTGGGCTGGGAGGGGTGGAGTTTTTCTGGACTGTGAGTAATTTGCAGACTATTTTTGTTGCTGATACATGCTGACATAGCTGACATAATAAAATGAAAAATTTTAATAGACTGCATCTTAATAGTTCCTTTTTCAGGCAGGTTTACTCCTGAGGTTTCTACTTTTCTTATCATTTCTAAGAAAGTGGTTTTGGAATTCACCTTCTGGATTGTCTAAGGGATCAGGTTCTCAAAAAATATGCAGCAAGGATATTCAAAGTGACTTTCAGACAGGCAAAGAGGGCACTGATAAGGAGTTTTATCAAAATATTAATTCCTTGCCTGTGAGCTTTCTCAATGCAGGATGAATCCATGTCGCCAGCTTGTCAGTAACCATCTCCTCCTCTCCGAAAGCAACGTTTCATCTTTCATCTGGGGCTCACTGCCATGGGATTACTATTGATAATGGGAAAATAAATGAAAAGTACTGTGCCATCTTTTTTCTCTCCCTTCAGTGAAGTAATTTTAATAGCATAGCCCTTCAGGGTAACTTACAGGAAAAGAATGCAAGTTGTCTAACCACTTCTTGGTCCCTGCTCCAGGAAACATGTCTCTGAACTTTAGCCATGAAGGACAATCCACATTTAACAGTAATAACAAAATCAAATAGAATTACAGAGAAAAATAGATGTAAATAAATCAGATAAAATAAAATGAGGAGGAAATATATAGGATATTATTTATTTTTAAGCACTGAGTATGATGTTAATCATGTTAATCAGAATAGAGCTGGAAAGGATCTTGGAGATCTTCTAGTCCAGGGGTAGGCAACCTTGGCTCTTTTATGACTCATGGACTTCAATTCCCAGAATTCCTGAGCCAGCATGGCTGGCTCAGGAATTTTGGGAGTTGAAATCCATGAGTCATAAAAGAGCCAAGGTTGCCTACCCTTGTTCTAGTCCAACCCCCTGCTCTATACTATTTCAGATAGGTGGCTGTTCAGTCTTTTCTTAAGACCTCCAGACTTCTGAAGGCAAGCTGTTCCACTGGTTAATTGTTCTCACTGTTAGGAAGTTTCTCCTTAATTCCAAGTTGCTTCTCTCGTTAGTTTCCATCCATTTTTTCTTGTCTTGCCTTCTGGTGCTTTGGAAAATAAGTTGACTCCCTGTTCTTTGTGGCAGCCCGTCAAATGCTGGAATACTGCTATCAGGTCACCTTTAGTCCTTCTTTTCTGTAGACTAGCCATACCCAAGTCTTGCAACCATTCTTCATGTGTTTTTGTCTCCAGGCCCTTAATTACTTTAGTTGCACTTCATCTCTTTAATCATTGTCAACCTTTGGGGCTGGTGATAAATTTGAAATTTTAGGAGCCAGACATATGTACCATAGCAAGTCATCCTCTTCACAGAATGACAATAAAATAAGTAGTATTGTTTTTTTTCCCTAATTGAAACTTATTCAGTTAATTTTGCATAATTGGAAGAGATGCTCTAAACAATCTTTGTAGCATTTTCAGTAGAGTTCCTTCACATCTGAGGTGCTACAATGATAATATTGGTTAAAACTGTGATTGATATTTTTATAAAGACCCCCAACAACTAATGGATAGCATTATTTGGGTGAGAAAAGCTGGAGATATTGGAAATGTCATAGTTTTTTTTTAATACTCGAGGAACATAATTGCACTCAGACTTATACATTGCTTCATAGTGCTTTACAACTCTCTCTAAGCAGTTCACAGTATCAGTATATTACCCCTAACAATCTGGGTCCTTGTTTTACTGACCTTGGAAAGATGGAATGCTGCATTAACCTTGAGCCCATCAGGCTCGAACACCTGGCATTAGGCAGAGTTAACCTGCAATACTGCATTCTACCAGTGTGCCACCATACACATTTATTTAGTATTTGTTTCATAACTGTGGCTGACAGTATGTGAAATTCTACTGTTTCAACCATTGGGGTGATGGGTTGTATGGGTTGTTGATGGAATGATGAGCTGTAATCCAACAGATCTGGTGGCCACCAGATTACATGATGCTCACAGTTTCTAAGTTCTGCAGCTCCTTCGTGGCTAAACACCTAGCATTTAGGATCTATCAAGAGACTTCTGGGAATGCCAGGGGCTGTGGTTAAAAGAATTGTTATACAACACTGGAAGACTGGGAGTCTGCAATGGAGACAATGGGGCAAACCATGTGATTTATATGTAATATTAGAATGCAAGCATGAAAGGCCAGCATTTGGAATGTGGCATCTTGATGCCTGTTTTGTCACATGCACATTGTTGGTCTTTTATTAGGTATTGTACCTGAAGGAGAAAACTCTACCCACCTATTTTCTTTTTTCATGATTCCATTGGGTTGGAAAGAATAAAAAGGAAGATATGGGTTTGTTTGCAGGAAAATCCCATCACTGTTGAATATCCATTCAAATTGAGAAAGAATTCAGCTAATCTTCGATCCAATGGCCACCTGCAGCAGCATGTCCAATACTCTTTAGTGAGATACAGACTTATGGTGGGAAGCTTGCCAGAAAAGCTGCAGTTTTATTTTAAAAGCACTGTTAATTATCATAAGGTTTTCTCTGATTGTTACCAGTCCTTTTTTGGGATATGAGTTTCTCTCCAGCTGTGTCTTTGATATAGTCCAAGCAGAGAAAGAAAATCTGCTGTCTCTCAGAAAAACTGTTGCTTTTAAAAATGGTGTCTGGAACTTTCTGAAAGGTTTTAGTTAAATTATATTACCTACACTCATATCATAGTTTTAAGAAGAGTTGTTCAGAATCAATTGACTTCTGGGATTCATTGACAGTGTCAACCAGGGCTTCCTAGAAAGGATTATCCTTTTCTCCCCATGTTGTATGAAGTTTGACCCACATTGCCAAGAGAGAGCCAAGGATCTATTATTACATCCTGCAATTTGCTTTATCGGCATCATTTTGTCTCCAAGAGATTTACAGACAAATGAAATTATCCTTGGAGGCTAGCAATCCCAGCAGCCTGGATACGTTTATGGACCTTCCCTCCCTCTCTGTTTTGCAAGACATTGATCAACAAACATCATTATCTGTTCCCGTTTGATGGGAGAGAAAATAAATCATTCATTTTTCAGCCAGATTGATTTATGCATATCTTCCATTTTAAAGGTAATTAATTTCATATGAAGTCATTGGCTATGTGTAGCATGCAGACAGTTGAAATATTGATGCTGCGCCTTGCTATTTTGATGGAAACCCTACCATTTATCATTTCACAATGCTCAAAGTTTGCAAACAAACAAACCATTTGCAGGGGAGGAAGAGTATAGGTACTTTTACCTTCTCCTTGGTTTCCCAGCTCACATGTGCTAATAATTGATGGGTATGTGTTGTCTTCTTTTCTGTGAAACATGAGATGTGGTTCATTTGTCTGAATGACCCAAGTGTGCTCTGCCCCGAGGGTATTTCTATAGTATTATTGCCTATTTCCTCCTTGGACCAGCAACTAAGTGATTTGAGATGCCATTAAAAATAGCAAATAAAAGTAGCTTGGAGGCAGGAGAAATTGCAGCTGGAAAGGAGCCATAAACCATCGTGCAATTACAATAATTGCCAGTGTAAAAATTTTAATAATAAAATATTATTTCCCCTGCCTTTTCCTCTTTCAATGGTTCCCTTTCATCAGGAGTTCAAAATAAAAATATTTGCACAGAATTAGAGAAACAATATGTAGACGTTATTGGTTTAATGCTTCAAATAATTCTTACATAACGTTTCCCTAATGAGTAGCATGTTCCTGAAGTCAAAGAAGATGACTTAGGGACATTTTTGCAGTCCTGTCAAAGTCATTTAGGACTGATAATCTCAAATGCCCTGAAATTCAGCAGAAGACAACCCCGTTCTCTACCAAAGCAGGCTAGTTCAGGCTTTCCTATAATGGAAGTCTTTCAAAGGCCCAGAGTAATGCTATTTTCTATCAGTTCCTGAACCCTCATGAAAGAAGTCTAAACCTTCTAAGATCTTAAATGGTAATGCTTACATCTTCTCTAATTTCAGTGTTTGCTTAAATGCTGGCCATTTGTGCTTTGTTTGTGGTAGTGCCAGGAGTGGAATCTAGATGGAAACATGCTGACCCAATTATAAAGCTAGAGACAGAATGAAATTGGGACATTTTTGTTTCGTATGTTTTTAGAAGCATCTCTAAAATTTTCTCCAAAGAACAGCATTGAACTTTATGCAACAAGAAGTAGGCTTTGCTCAGAGCAGGACTTGGCATTGTATAACTGCTCTTATGCTCAATCAGGTCATTCACTTAATCTGTTTCCTGGGTTCATATTATATACCCAATCACAAACTAACCAAATCCACTAAGGCAGAGGTGGGCAATGCTTAAAAAGTCAGAATCTAACTCTACCTCCCAAGGGCTGTTAATACAAACCTTCTGATAATACAATCTTGCCACCAGAAGTGAGAAGTTGTTTTTCAGTGTCCTAAGAATAGGAGACGGAGAGAGGATGAGGACCAGTGGTGGGATTCAGCCGGTTCGCACCACTTCAGCAGAACTGGTAGCTAATTTTTTGTTGCCCAGGCCCAGAATGGACTTCCAGAACAGAGAACCAGTTGTTCACATATTTGAATCCCACCACTGATTAGGACAGTCTTGGCCATCCTTATCTTTAAAGTGCACCTGCCAAAAGCAACTCCATGTTATCATTTTTCAGGCCTATTTGGAATTATTTTAATGGTTTGGGAGGGGTTTAGATTGGGAAGGAGAGAGGCAAACTTCCTGTTCTGTTTTGTTCATCCTGAAGAAAAATGGTGAGGGAGGAATCACACCAGACTATAGAAACTAATATAAAGACTATTGATTGTAATTTTCTTCCACATTTTAATCCCTGTACTGTGTAATTTTATGTTAATAGTTTTGTTTTTACTTTATTTTATTCTATGGGTTTGTTTTATTTTTGTTTCTGTTTCATGGTGACATGTTATTAGCCTCATGCTGGCCTATGACTGAAATAAACAAATTAAAAAAAAACAGTAGTGAGGTTGGAATGAAGGAATTATCTCTTCCTCCTCCTCCACCTCCCAAAAACTGATCTCAAAATAACAAATGCATAAATTGTGCAGAACATTGATCTATGGCTGTCCTGATGTGCAAGCTTACCTTGAGCATATGAATGACTTATCATTTATACTGTATGTACATGTATATGTATATATATATATGTATATGTGTATGTGTAAGGTGACCAACTTTTTTACAATGAAAAGGAGGACACAAATAAATTGAAGAAAAAAATATCATAAAAGAAATATTTTATTCATTGCAACAATAATACAGACAACTTGCATGTGCAAAGTTTGCCAGCCAGGTGTTTTGGTGCAGTCAGCAGCAATTCCTATTGGCTTTTGAAAGCCAGTAGCGGGAGTAGCACAGCTCATGCAAAAGTTGAAAAAAAAACCATCAAAAAAGGTGCCGGAACACCGTTCTGAACGTTCTATGAGGAAAAAAAAAAGCCCTGCAGATTAGTCTTCAAATATCAAAAAGGAGGACATGTAGGAGGACACTTTTCAAGGGAGGACAGAACTTACAAAAGGAGGACTGTCCTCCCTAAAGGTTGGTCACTTTAGACTATGTGTACATGTATATGTATATGTGTGTGTGTGTGTGTGTGTGTGTGTGTGTGTGTGTGTGTGTGTGTGTGTAAAATACCTCTTTGTTTGTTTTTAACTTAATGTTTAGTGGTAGTATTGAGTTCTGTTGAGAATAAATGCAGCAAGCAGAGACTGAGATAAAAGAATCAAATCTGGAGTATTGTGAGCAATGGGCTGTGGACTCCATATTAATCTAAAGCTGAGAAGAGGAGGGTCAATATTACTTATCCCCCTAACTTAAATACCTGCTTAGCAGCTGTGCTACTGAAATTTATTACATCCTGGCGAGGCTGGTAATAACATTCTTGGTTATTCTTGGTCTTATAATGTGGTTGCTGTCATAATGATTGCTGAACACTCTATATGATTTTTGCTACCATATTTTTCAGATTTCCCCAAATTAGCATAGACTTGTGACCTCTGTATATAAACGATGCAAAAGAATAGAATAAATAGAATAAATCCCTTGGGCATAGATATCTTGGAAAGTATTATTATTTCTGTTCTTCAGTGCAGATTTCACTATTACAAAAGGAATTTTGTTGTGTGCTCTGTGGATTACAAAGATCCCACTAAGCTGGTATTAACAGTGTGAACAAAATCATCTTCACAGCCTTTCTGTTCACTCAGGGTTTATTTTTCCATTTTCTTTGGGCATATTTATATTTCTCCCATTGCACTGACTTTACAGCCCTGCTGTGTATTCTCAAGAGAAAATATTTGCAATGAAAGAGAAGTAAGTCAAGAAGAATCTCTTGAAGACCCTCCCCAAAAAGTTCATTTTGCTTTCCTCATAACAAGTCCCTTTCATCTTTTCTCCTAAGATAAGGCATTTTGTGGAATGGAGTTTCCTTTGGGCAGATAATCAATTTATGAAAAATCTACTGCAATTGTGGCTTGATCCTCTTTTTCTTCTGTATGACTTTCTGTCTTTTTTTTTTCTTAGCACCTGAAGTATAAATATGGCTGTAGTTATTGATATAATGCATGCTTAACAAATCCTGTGTTTGTATTATACACTTCATGACATCTTATCTCTTGTTTTTCTTTTGTGTATCCTGCAGGAAGAGGTTTTCAGTTTGTACCAGGTCTTTATCAAGTTGGTCAAATAATTTTTATCAATGCAAAATCTTTTTAGCTTGAGTAGTATTTGTAAGTCTCATTAATTAAGTCAGACTAAGAAAATATAATGTGGGCAGGACAAGTGGGGTTGCATCCAGGTCATATCCTAGCACCAATAAAACACAATCCATCGAATTTTTGCACCATTTACTTGATTTACAGGATAGCAGAAGAGGTCTTATGCATAGACAATTTGTGCTTTCTGTCAAGATATCATGGAAGTTATGAAACCTGTGACAGATTGGTGGTGAATACCAGGTTTCTGTTTGAGAAATTGCATGAATTTCACTCCAATCCTAGAATGGCTCTTAAATATCTAGACTTATTATATCTAACATTGCAATCCTTTTTGCAATCATTAATGGTAATAGCTAAGGTATTGATTCTGGATCCAGGGATTACATAGGAGTCATGAAGAATGTTTTTTAAAAGGCAGACTCTGTCACTGCTTGGAGAAAAACCATAAAAGTAGCAAAATCAAGAAAGGAATTTCTTTTGAATAATAATAATAATAATAATAATAATAATAATAATAATAATAATAATAATAATAGTAGTAGTAGTAGTAGTAGTAGTAGTAATACTAATAGTAATAATAGTAAAGTTGGAAGGGACCTTGGAGGTCATCTAGTCCAATCCCCTGCTCAAGCAGGAAACCCTATACCATTTCGGACAAATGGCTGTCCAGTCTCTTCTTAAAAACTTCCACTGCTTCTGGAGGCAGGTTGTTCCACTGGTTAATTGTTCTAACTGTCAGGAAGTTTCTCCTTAGTTCTAGATTGCTTCTCTCCTTGCTTAGTTACCACCTGTTGCTTCTTGTCCTGCCTTCAGGCGCTTTGGAAAATAGCTTGACACCCTCTTCTTTGTGGCAGCCCTGAGATATTGGAACACTGCTATCATGTCCCCCCTCATCTTTCTCTTCATTAAACTAGACATACCCAATAGTTATATGTACCTTTTGCAATCATCCGTTGCTGGTCCTGTAAGATCATCTATGTTAATTTCTTAGTGATGGATCTTCAGAAAAACTTGGTAATGCAGTTATGATGCTTTTATACTACTAATGCCTTGTAGTCCTCATTTCAAAGAGGATTGCTAATCCTTTTACAATACCATTATTCCATCTGAATAAGGAAACCATTCCAGCATGCAATTAGAGTTTTACTCCTTAGTAAATGTTCCTCATAATATGTATGATTGACCCAGCCAACTTGCTCATAGCCATTTTTTTTTATTCTGAATGTATCTACCGCACATGCTCAAAACCGACATTATTGTGGTACAGTATAGTACTTTCATGTACATAGAGATTTTTGGTTTTATTGTTTCATACTGATTTATAGTGCTTCATTTTCACTGTAACATTGGGGGACTCGTATTATTTCTGACCTAAGAAGCACAGATTGAAGATTTGCCGTTGGCTGACCAACCACACTTAACATGTAGCCCTCTATAGAACTACAGCTACATGGAGAGAAGCTTGCAGTGGAGTACCTGAAGGTTTTGGCTTGGGCCTGGTGCTCTTCAACATCTTCATAAATGACATATATGAAGGTATTGAAGGGGCACTTGTCAAATTTGCAGACACCAAGTTAGAGGGAATTGCTAACACATTGGTGGACAGACTCAAAATCAGAAGGATCTTGATAGACTTGAGTATTGAGTCCTAAACAATAAAATGCAGTTCAGTGGTGAGAAAAGTAGTCCTGAAATTAGGCAGGAAAAATGTGCAGGTATAGAATAGGTGGTTCTTGACTCAACAATAATAACTGTGGGGGGATCTAGGAGTCCTAGTGCTCTATAATGCACTAGTGAGGCCACACTTGGAATACTGAATCCAATTCTGATCACCATGATACAAAAAAGATGCTGAGGCCCTAGAAAGAATGCAGAGAAGAGCAACAAAGATGATAAGGATTTGGAGGCTAAATCATACAGTACAAAGAATGGTTGAGGGAACTAACTGTGTTTAGTTTAATGAAGATAAAGTTTACAGGTGATATGATCAGCTGTCTTCAAATACTTGAAAGGCCGTCACAGGGAAGAGGGGATTGATTTATTCTCCATACCACCTGAGGGCAGAACAAGAAGTAATGAGTGAAGCTCATCAGAAGGAGATCCTACCTGGAACTAAGGAGAAATTTCTTGACAGTGAGAGCAATTAATCTGTAGAATAGCTTGCCTCCTGAAGTTGTGGGGGCTCCATCACTGCAGGGTTTTCTTTAAAAAAAAATTAGACAGCCATTTAAGATCTCCTGCCTTGGACAGAGGGTTGGACTAGAAGACCTCCAAGGTCCCTTCCAGCCTTCCAATTATATGATTCTAAGTTGAGCAACATGTCACTTTCAACTTCTCACCATGATTTTGAGTGACATTACATGACAGACCATGTATGAAATTCAACTGTTTAGGTCCACCTACGTGATAAAGTGGGATTGATTTGGAGGAGCTCAAAACTGAAACCAATTCAGTTTATGTTCATGAAACTGAAGGAACAATATGAAACATCCATATAAAACTATGTTTCCTAAATGCTTTTGGAACTGGACTTTTAAATAGTAAATCTTTCTCCTATAACAGAATTAGTTCTTCTATAAGCTGAAATGTAATATAAACATTCTAGTTATGACCTCAGGTAAAATAAATCACATTCAATGATCTGACTGCAAACATTTAGTAGAGTTACAGTTTTTTTTTTAAAAAAGAAAACTTTTCTAGCCCATATAGTAGCAGTCATAACTAGGACAAGATGCATGTCTTAAAAACAAATCCTGTCTTCTTTGTGTCCACTGTAATTTAAGTAAATATGTGGCTTCTTTCAAAAACAACAGTCTGAGTCTGTTTCCCCACCAATCCCATTTTCTCAGGCAGTATCTAAAGTATGTACATATCCAAAATTATTGCCAAAAGCCATAATGAAATTGAATGAGATATGAGACGTTAAAGAATAATATCTTTTTTTCAATCACTCACTATTCATAGAAGCCAGAAAGAGAAACAAGTATTCATGAGATTTCCAGTCTGGAAATAATTTCTCCAGAAATCATGCCACTTAGCTCTCTGCAGTAGATGTCTTGAAGTTGAGTCATAGCAACTAGACTTCTTCTCTTCTGGGTTCAAAATGTCTCATTTCTTATTCAAGTAGCTTCTTCAGTCTAAGCAAATTGGTTAAAACCAGCGTACTCAGAATGAAGCTACTTGGATAAGAAATGAAACATTTCCAACCAACAAGAAGTCCACTGCCGTGACTCAACTTCCAGACAGCTCTGTGTAGATGACTGAGAATCTTCATTGATATTCTGCACTTGATATGTTACTTTCATTCATAGGGATTTCTCTCCTGAAGAACTGCACAAAACTTGTTATGGAGCTTAGGGATAACTTCATTTACTCTGATGGGATTTATTTTATTTTTTAATGGATGAATTTGTGAAGAATATAGACCTGACCTTAGGAATGGGGAAAAGATGAATAAACCATGAAAGGAGGAGGAGGCAGTTTTGGAAAGATTAATCAGGCTGGAGGAAAATGAAAGCATGAGAAAGAAATTCAAAATAACTCCATCCTGATTTTGTTAGATACAAGATGGAATAAAGAAAAACTCTGACAGGCTTTCTAGAGTCAATTACTCTATAATACAACAATAAAGAATGAAATCTTTATTTTGCCTGTTTCTTGATCTTGCCTGCCTTCCATATCCAGTTCTATCCCATCTATGGGATTGCTGAGTAACTGCAGCTGTAAAATTCTACTGAGCAATTAGAATCTATGCAGTTGGCACTGCCTGCCATCTTCCTAAGTGATGAGTCTGCCATTTTGCATCCTAATTATGCACAAAAGACTATCGCATTCGGCTTTCCACCCACCAGCAGCATAAAAAAAAGCTATATGCAGATTATGACTGGATGATAGTGCTGATAATAGCCATCTTACTCCTGTCAAAAATACACATATCTACTTACTCAAAATCTGAAAAAGAACAAATGAGTTTTTGAGAGATGTTTACAAGAGATAATGTTTTTTTCAAAAGACCCTTTCCATTTACATAACAAAGAACTGAAATCAGGCAATCTATGTTAAAATGACTTGGGGGAAATTTGCTTTAGCATTTCCTGTGCTTCAGGATAGGAAATTGTATGTGTGTGGGGGGGAAACTAAATATGTTGAGAAAGTTGCAGATGAAAGTAGATGATATTTTAAATGGATTTGTGGTAAAAAGGGGGATAGTAAAACAGAATGGACTTTTACTGAACTCTGCCTCTCTCAGATGCATTCAGTTTCATGCATAAGAGAGGGAACACACATTTAATATATTTCCACTCCTTTATTCTCTTATGTAGTTGATCCATTCATGCTATACAAACGATAAGCCCCCACTGATTTTCAGCGTATGACCAGCAAATACTTCTAAATTGAAAAAGTTTCATTTTCACAAGAATCCTTCACCTGCTACAGAAGTAGTACAGAGTTGACCAGTACCCTATCCCTGTTAGTGCTCAGGGACTTACAAAAAAAGTCTAATTTTCACAGTTCAGCTTCCTTCTTTAAAAGAAAAATGCATGCTATGGTCTAGCAGAGACGTTAAGAATGTATTGTTGTTTACAAGAATTTTCCATTGTTCTTTAAAATAAGATGGAAAGAATTTGCTATTGAATAAAACATAATAGGGAGATTTGTTTGTCCAGATGGGGGTTCTGGACAAACAAAGACTTCTTGGGTCTTCAAGGTTTGAATACCTTCATTTCTCTTCATGTCTGTGGCTGTGAATTAGGGTGGTGGCCTTTTCTTTGGCAGGTTCCACATTTTGACATCTCCATGACAGATGGAGATAACCTGGTCCTCTCCATGTTGCTGATTATCATATCAAATAAATTAGATCAGTGAAGAATGGCTTTATTAGAGTCCTCACAGTCCTTCATATTAAAATTAGAAAGAACATGATTTTTATTTTAAAAAAATCCCAAAGTCTGAAAATTGTCAAATTTATCTATTATGTTTATGTAAAATCTCAGTTTTATTCAATATATGTTCAGTGGCCTCAATCTAAAGGCTAACAGAATAAATATACAAGGAAGTGAAAAATCAATCAAAATAGCTTATAAATAAAAAGAATTAAAACTTTTCATGTCAAATCAGGAGTTCAACTATTGGCTCTTATTAAGCTGATGACAGTGAGGAATAGCAGCCTCTTTGGTACAGAAACTAGAAAGTAAACCTGCTCCTTAAAGACTACACTGCATAGCTGAGCTCACCTTGTATCCCTGGGGTTTCATCCCTTAGCCCACATGGCCAGGCCAGCAAGCTGAAGCCCACAATCTGAGATGCATCAATATCAGAGACAGCAGGCCAAGTAAGATAAGATAGATAAGGTAAGGTAAGGTAAGGTAAGATAAGATAAGATAAGATAAGATAAGATAAGATAACCTTTATTGTCATTTTTTTACTGTGGGCACAATGGCACACATCAAAAATAAAATTTAGTTGCCCGCTCTCAAAGTGAAACACGTACATGATATGCCCTAAAAACATACTATATACAACATATGTATAGACCCACACCCCTACATATACATAACAAATAAATATTAAATATTGTCCATCTTGAATATATAACGGAAGGAGGAAGCTTGAGAGTTCACAGGTTAATGCTATATGAAATGAAACTATGGCTGAATCTGGATGTTCTGCTGCGGATACCACAAAGCCTCCTTCTAGAAGGTAGCAAAGAAAACAAGTTGTGAAGAGGATGTGTAGTGTCCCAGATAATCTTACGGACCCTGCTCAAGCAGTGCTTCTGAGCTGTGTCCTAGATGGGAGAGAGGGGACTGCCAATGATCTTTTCGGCCATTCTCACCACTCTCTGCACCGCCTTCCTATCTGAAGCAGCGATGCTTCCAAACCAGACTGTGATGCTGTATGACAGGATGCTCTCGATCGTCCCCTTGTAGAAAGTGGTCAGGACAGGGGAAGGAAGATGTGCTTTTCTCCTGCGATGCAGAAAATGCAGGCGCTGCTGTATGACAGGATGCTCTCGATCGTCCTCTTGTAGAAAGTGGTCAGGATAGGGGAAGGAAGATGTGCTTTTCTCCTGCGATGCAGAAAATGCAGGCGCTGCTGTGCCCGCTTTACCAGTATCTCACTGTTGAGCGAACAAGCTAGTCTGCTCGTTAGCTGCACACCCAGGAATTTGATGCTGGTAACCATCTCCACTGGTGAATCATTTATGCATAGAGATGTGTGGCTGTGCCTGCCTTTTCTGAAATTAACAATGATCTCTTTGGTTTTTCCGGTATTTAAAATTAGGCTGTTTTCCTTACACCAGTTCACCAACCCCTCAACCTCCTTGCGGTAAGCGGTGATGCTTCCTGCTTTTTCCCAGCATTGAGGGGGCATGTATGGCCTGGACCTTTTCCCAATTTCCTTCCTACCACAGTGCATGATCTCCGTTATCTTTTTCTGTATATTTATTGTTCTAAACCGCCTCCCTTTGCTACTATTTTCCACACATCCCAGAAACACTGAACTGGACTTGAATTAAACAGTCATGAAAGCAAGCCGAAAGTCTTTTCTGGGAAATATCTGGCAACCTTCTCACTTACCCATCTTTAGAAAACAACTTCACAATCAGATCTGAAGCAAAATGCAAGTGAGATGCTAATGAAATATAAACGTTCTGGTAGCTGTCCCACAATATTTTTAAGCTAGGGTTTGTCTGAAGGTTCAGGAATTTTCCCATTCCCACAGTGTATGTGGATCAAGGGACTAAACAGGGATGTAGAAGCACTTTTAACAAAAATACATGAAAGGGCGTCATGCAGACGACAATAAAACAGGTTCTCTTTTTTACCTGTTCTCTATTGCTCCATGTTCTAGAAGTGGAAATTGGTGAAAGCTTGTGGATCTCACGCAGAGAGACGGTAAACTTCACTTCATTAGATGTGCACATGCAATGGCTGGACAACAGCACTGGGGCTGTTATCTCTAGATTGCTGAACTGACCAGTGAGTTGAACCAAGTATTATTACCAAGAATTATTAATGGCCTTTCCATTCCAACTAATTCTGCAATTCTCTGGCTTTGCTGATTATAGATGTGGGTGCAGCTGTGGTTCTGTTTGCTATCTCCTCTAACGATGTGCATTTTGAATTGTCCCAGGGTGACTTACAAAGAGAAAAGTTTCTGCATTATTGGCCCTTCAAGAAGGCTGAAGGGGGAACTTGGGGAATTGTCAAGGAGATAATATTAAAGGCAAAGGATCTTTCTGGTCTCCAAATTGTATTGTGTAGCCCTGAGGAAGAGAAGGGAGGGGAGGATCATTTTGGCATTCCTTTATAAGTTTTTCACAAGGTTGGTGTGCTTCCATGAGACTTCAAATGTTTTATTTTACTGTTCAGCAATTCAGGAATGCTGGAGTTAAAATAAGTCAGTTCTTAGCACAATGTGTCAGGCTGCCTGCTGATTATCAAAAGCACTCCAGGGGTGTTTTTCAGGAATCTTCCTTATATATACTTGAAAGGTTCAGGGATTGAATCTGAAATGTTAGGGCTGTGTTTGTGCACAGTACAATCACAATTTACTGCAATATGGTGTACAAACCATCGACTCCCATGGGTAGTTCATGATTCAGTATATTGTGTGAATTCCCAAACTAAGTAATTTATTGTAAAGGGTAGCCACGAATAAGAGATCATGGGAACACAGATTTGTGCATAAAACTTTCACCATACAAATGTTCTTGAAGAAAACATTAAGAATTCATAAAATAAGAGTGATATTGTACCATGGGGGAAAAAATCCTGTAAGCCCTTTTCAATCAGAAAAGAAGCAGATGCAGAAAAAAGTTGTGAAACAACAGAAGAAGCAAGAAGAATAAAAAGTATGCTTAGAATGTTGATTTATGATGAATGATTTATTTGAAGTCTGTAAAAATTTAGGAAAAAAACTCAGATGGATATGATTTCTGCAAGTGGAATATCTACTCAAAGATACAAAAATGATCAGAGAAATATTGATTGTGGGGAATTGGCAGGAAACACCAAGGCACATTGGATCCAGAAAGCTATGACCATCTCTGCTTCCATGTTGTTTTAAAATTGGACTGAAAGTAGACACAGAGAACTTAGCCATAAGATAAACTTTTCTTCTGACTGGAAAAATTTTCTGAAAAGGAGATACAAAGCAGCTTTTTTAAAAAAAAACTCAAGCAGGAAATGGTCCTTTACGGAAACATCAGAATAATTATTTTCAAGGTGTCTTTGTTTCTGATGAGGTAATCTGATGCAATCAGATAAACTATATCACTGTATCATCTAAAAGCAATGATGCCTCATTATGCAAGAGCAAAAGGTGAGTTGTTGTTAAATGCAGAGAAAACTATGGAGTATCATCTACCAGCTTTCTATAGTAAAAGAGACATGTTTAGGGATATATTAGGTTCAAGTTCTTTCATGGCCAGATTTAAATATTTGTTGATAGGAGTAAAGGTTTTTCTTCTCCATTATTAATTTTTCATGGCTTTCTTTTAATACTGGATTTCATTTCCTTGTAATATAATTATCTTCCATTCTTCTGTAATGTAATTGCTTCTTTTTCTAATTAATTTTGGTGGGTGCATATATAGCTGTTAAAGAAATTGGCATTGATCTCTGCATTGGCATGGATAAAAGCAACAGAGTCTATTAGCACTGATCATTATCCAGTCAAAAATCTACATACAAAAAGCTTTTGCCAAAAATGTCTCCTCAAAACCATCTCTGTGGAGAAGAAGCATTTTTTTAAAAGTTTACACTGAGAAGAATGTATGCAAAAAAAGCTGAGCACCAGGTTAGATTGGGAAATAGAAAAATATTCCAGAAAAAAGCAATGTTGCCCCATATCCATACTGTAGCCAAGAAAATGACATGATTATGTCCATAAACTCATCAGGGATAAAGCCTACATAAAAGAAGATTGTTTAAACAAATAAAATGAGTTGTTATTGTCTTTTTATATTATGCCCATATATTTCATCCACCATCAGATTTCATATATAATTAAAGTAGTAAATGAGTAACTGTGTATTTGACTGCTATACTAAATTGGAATTCATTACTCTTTTTAAATCAATGTGGGAACGTGATATTTTTGCTGATTTTGGGTTAATCACTTTCAAATAGATTACATCTTACTTTCAAAATTTATTTGTATTTATTATACAAACTTAATTAGAAGTGCAAATGCATACTATAACATTAAAGGATTGATGCAACTATATCATTAATCAGCTTGGCAACAAAAATGTGAAGAAAAAAAGGGTATCCCTTGCATATATGAGAAAACTATGTTTGAAACCTTACTTGTTAGTCCTTTGCAGCAAAAACTAATAAAAAGTCTTGTGGTACCTTAAAAACAAATGTATTAAAAAGCAGCCATTCTTGAATTATGGTCAAGTTCATATAGATGTAAAGAATATTGTTCTGTAAGTGGAAAATTAGAGGGACTAACTAAGTTTAAGGACTAGGAAGTTAAAGGAAGAGGCATATAATTTGTATTTAGGCAGCTTCCAGTAATAAGGCATCTTTCAATATCTTTTATATTAATGAACTGCACCTTCTTTTTTCTATGCAAAGATGTCTAAATCTCCATAATGACATTTTAATCTCGATTATGCAACCTTAAAGCTGTATGTCTTTGCATACGTCAATCCCAGAATAGAGGAATGGATGGAAAAAGTGATGGAGCTGGCAGAGATGGCAAAACTAACTGTTTAAATTAGAGAAAAGAACATATCCAGTTTTGCCCCTAATTGGAAACCACTTGTGGACTTTGTGCTTGCGATAAGAAAAAAATGAACTCTTGATTTTTGGTTTTGCTGATTAACCTGGTTTGTTGTTATAGAAATGGCTAGTATTTGTTAAGCTGGGAAAGTAAAAACCTGAAGCTGTAATTTTATTTTTTACTTTACTGCACTGAAAAAATTTGGAAGTCAGTGCTTTTATTTTGTTTCTCCCTTTCCCCTTTCTTTTCCATCCCCATTTTCTTAATATCTTTATTTTCCATTGTATTTTATATCATGATAATTTTAATAACATTCTTGGAGGGAAGAGGCTGTATGTCTTTTCAAGGAGAGTGTTGTTGCTGTGCTTTATGTTGGTTTCAGAAGCCATACAATCCATCTTGGTGCTGGAAGCAAAGCAGCAGAGACCCCTGTTCCTCCTTGAGAAGCATCAAGAGGGTCCAATTGTCCTCCACCAGCTGCTTTGCTGTCAGGCAAGCAGGTTCTGTTGTGTGTTGTGTGTATGTAAAGGTCACTGAAAGGCTAGAGAAGCAGCCTAAATAAAAACAAGTGATGGCTTTGATCCATTGTTTTTCACAAGGCAAATCTGCTTTGATGGGGCAAATCACAGATTAACTGAATACTTGATCTGCTCAGGAATATTTGGCAACCTCATTTTTACTTAAGATAATTTGGAAAAAAATAAAACATTATGAGATAATAGATGTACTGGTATTCAAGCTGAATTATCAAGAGAATATAAATAAAATGAAACAACATCCACTTATGCATCCAATGACTGACCAGTATTTGCTGTGCAACTACACTATGTTTCAACTAGTAGAATAGAACAGAACTCAAAATCCTTGTGGGGTTTTCAGTTCTGAATAGATTGTGCTGAAGCAAAGCCATTCATTAAATATCTGGCTAAATGATGTGATGGCTACATTCTTTAGTGCAGTGTTTTTCAACCTTGGCAATGTGAAATTGTGTTGAGGTCAACTCACAGAATTCGATAGCCGGCATTGGCTAAAGTCCATGCACCTTAGCATTATTGAGGTTGAAAAACACTATCCTAGAGAATTGATTGGCTTGGAAGGGAGCTGAGCAATTTTTGAATTACACTTTGGCTTGCATAATCAGTTGTGTTCTTGGTGGTCATCATTTGCTAATTTGGAAACGTGAGAAAAGTTCACCCAAACAGAACCTGAAAAATTAGAGTGCTAAACAGAATCAGAAAGAGCCTTTTAGACTTTAGTCAACATTTTTTTGTAGTTCCCTCTGAATGAATCTTGCTTTCTTGATTGCTTCTGTTGGGGGGGGGGGGGAATGCTGGATTTTTTCCACTCTATATCTGCAAATCATTTAATGGCTAGCTCATGAAACCTCAATTTTACTTGCAATCGTATTTTTCTGTTGATGTATTTAAAATTGTATATACTGTATAAAATTTTGTACAATCTAGTTCCTTTTCCTTTCTTTAACAAGAAATAGCTAGTCATTTCTAAGTATGCAGTTTTGAACTCCACAGAGGAAAAATAAGATACAAATTCAGCAATCAATCAATCAATCACCTGCTTTAATGTCAAGTTAGCCTTTTCTCAGCCCTGTTTAATATGAACAGATATCTCAAAATGCCCACCTCTGTAGAAACTTTAGGATTCCATGAAATTTTGCAAATATCAGATCCAGATTATTGACATGACTTTCATGCCTTGAGTGACACCGCTGGGAATATAAACTCTGGGCATACATTCCTGATATTCTTCAGCAAATTGAACTTCATGGCCGGAATAATTATGGGGGGCATTAAACAAATACCAAGTGTGACAACATTCAAGATGAAATGGTCTAAAGCAGCGCTCTCCAACCTTTCCATTCTATGGATCAGTAGAGGTGGGGGGGTGGCAGGGAAAAGGAAAAGGGATTGTTTCATGTGCACCACTTGTGCAAATGTAGCTTTGCATGCTTGTGTGCTTGCCTGTCACTTGCATGGCCTGGTTATCAACAGGCCATAGCCTGGTATTGGGCAGTAGCTCTGGGGGTTGGGGATGCCTGATCTAAAGGTAGCTGTGCAGCAGCCATTTGTTATGAATAGTCATCTGCTGTAAAGAGATAGCTTTGATATGAAATGTAAACAACATGCCCTTTGAAAAAGGGGTGACAGAGTCCCTGTTAAAAACTCTGGATTCCTGTAAAATAAAAACAAAATCAAATGTTCAATGGTTTCAGTAAGCAAAAAGGGAGAAATATTTGTGCTGTTCATATATTAGCTTTTCAAACCCCCCCCCCAAAGAAAAGTACAATAAAAGTTACAAGTTTTTCAATTTATGTTTTAAAAAGTAGAGTTTTTGATATCCATCAGACAAAGCTAGCATTATACTTATTAGAAATGACTTCCCGTGAATCAATTTAATTCAGGTGTTGCCTTTCTTTAAACCATATTGTAGAAGCCCATCATTAGAGCAATTTTATTAAATTATTAGTTCATGTTTCATTCCATCCAAAATATCACTGCCGATGAAAATATTTTGGAACATTAGCATATTTGCAATCACCTTTAAGCCTGCAAGGTGTAACTGGTTAGGGCCAAAGGTGACCACAATTTTAGCAAAACAAGCACATTAAAATCTATTCAAAAATCCTGCTGAGATCAATTACAATTTCTCCCAAGTAATGGTGCATAGGGTTACAGCCTACATCTTATTAATTTCACTTGTCAAGTTAAGCATATGCCTAACACTTTCACATGGGAATTCAGTTTGGATTTTGGCCAGAACAAATATTAATTTGCTTTTATTAATTTTCTAATTTGCCTGAAAGATACCATTCTGTCTTGCCATACACGGGGGACTCAGAAAAAGAGCCAAGATAGATTTCTGCTCAAAAGATAATCAAAAAAGAAAGAAATGGCTTCTTTTGAGACCAATAAAATATAAACAGTTTTCAAAAGAAAAAGATAATACCTAAATTACTGGGATGAAGAAATATTAACCCTGCTTTACAAAAAAGAATTTGTTTAATCTTGTTTAAAGATCTTTAATATATGTACTCTTTGTATGCATTCATAATAGGTTGTGTTTGTGTTTTGTGGGAGTAATCTACAGAACAGGTGGTTAGCAAGCCAATGCATCACATGGAGGGCCTGTGTCTGTCATCTGGAGAGCTGTGTCTGTTATCTCTGGGATTCTTCTTGTGTCCTTCTGCCTTCAGCTGTGAAAGAGAGTAGAGTAGCAAGCGGGACTTGAACGCTTTCCTTTCTCTTTTCTTTTCTTTCTTCAAATATCCAATAGAATCCTCTTTGCTCTGAGATGGGAGGTGGTTCCACATTCCATATTCAGTTTAACACAAGCCGGCATCACTATAAAATTACACTTACAATTTTGCCACCTAAGCATTTCCATCACATGGCTCTTTGGAAACACAGCAGCAAAATGATGGCAAGTAGGAAACTGGAGGAGAAAAGAGATGCACACGTTTCCCAGAAATAGCCAATAAGCACCTCACTATCCTACTTACTATTAGTCATCCAACTTCACCTCTGACATAAGGGTGGCAAAGGGTGGCAGTTTTTAACCTAGCCTTTGGCTGCCATTGGATGCTGATTGCTTAAAGGAGAAAACATGTTAAGACCAATAGGGCTAAGGATGATATATTCTTCTGTCATTCGTGAGCTAAGGATAAGTTGAAGGCAACATGGAATCTCACAATCACATGTCAAAAGGGTTAGATACCAAGGTTAGGTACAAACGCACAATACTTTCTAAAGTCATTCAATTATTCTTGTGCTGAAATAACATTAATGAGGAAAGTGTTTTTATTATTTGAGTAATGACTAGCTGATGATAGAAGATGCTCCAAGTCATTATCCTGTCAGAATTCAACTCCCAAAGTCACTTATGGAAACCTAAAAGAGAATAAATTAATAGTAGAAAACATATGTAAAATTACTGAAGTTTCATGAGATCACAAATCTTATTTCAGTGTTTTAGTATCTTGACTATCTTGTACAAGATCTCATAAGATTTTGGTGATCTTATTTAAGATGTCAGAGTGATTCAGTTTGGATTATTTATTGTGTAGATGATTTCCTGATTTCTGGTTAAGACCTCACTGAAGATTGCACAGTGGTGTGAACAATCTAGAAATAATGGAATAATGAAAGCAACAACAAACTTCAACTCCCAAGTCAGCAGGGATGGTCACTAGGACATCTTGAGGATGTCTCTGCTTCAAGTTAACTTATCAAAAATATTCTGAAGATTGCAGTGGAAAGGAGGAATATGTCTTTTATTCTTAGCTTCACTGGAATAAGTAAGCAAAATAATTATTAAAAAAGCTAGATATACAAATGAACCCTATGTAGAGTTGATCTTCCTATGTCTCTATACTAGTCAAAAGCTCTAGAAATCCAGAAGCAACCAATCGCTGAATAAATGTTTAAGAAATCACGTGCCAGATGCAGAGCATCTGGTTTTTTTCATTTACAAATCCAACAGACTACAAGATGGCATGCCTGCTAAGTGAACATGCCTGCTCACTGGACTTTCTCTTATCCTCCCTGGGTATAATCAGCCACTGTTGTGAGGCATTACCTGTTTTCTTTTAAAAGAAGAAATATCATTTCATGACCTATTGGTAATGAAAACTACACTAGAAAAAGCAGGATTGGGGAACACAGGAAAAATGGTCCATGATGTCTTTGTTTTTATGATAGAGACCTCATACCACTTTCCATGGTACTCTAATGATACAAATAAAAGCCTTTATCTGTGTTAAAATTCTAACCATTAAGTAGACAATAAAATGCTTTTTTTCTATAAGTTTTGACTTAACCTATATATTTCAAAGTTCAGCAAAAAAAAAAAAGCTTTTTTACCATATATCCCCCTTCTGCTCTATGCAAAATTGAAGGTTTCGTTTATTTATTTATTTACCTGCTCCATAGCTTTAACCAACCAAATATTTCCCATCAATAAATGACACAATCCTTGAATCAAATTCTGGTTTCAGTTGACCTAGTAGCCAATGAGTCTATGAATCAGATTGACTTAATTTTCTGATTCGCAGTCAAAACTGAAATTTTATTTTCTTTGACTTTTTAGCAGCCTAATTCAATGGTACAATGCAGTTTCTCCTAACTCTTCAACATATTTACATGAAACATGGTTTTGCATTATGGTGCAATGAAAAGCAAGTGCAGAGCACAATTGAGAATTCAAATACATGCATGAGGATCCAGTTTTCAAGCATTACCCCTAATTCCTAGTGATCAATAGCTACAAAAACAATAAAGGAGAATATTTCTAGCTCAGGGTTGAAATGAGGGGTCTTTAGTATTCTCTGAGCTTGGTTGTTTTCTTGCAGATGTTTTATTACCCAAACTAGGTAACATCATCAGTGCTGGTATTACCTACATTAGAAATGATGACGTTACTTAGTTTGGATAATGAAAAATCTGCAAGAAAACCAAGCTGAGAGAACACTAAAGACCCCTCAGCTATAACAACACTAATTCCAATCAAGATATTTTATGCAAAGATATGAATATAGAAAGAAATTTAAACAAAATCTTTGCTTTTAAATTATGATTGCTTTTTTAAAGGCAATGTGCACATGGTCATGTTAAATCTAGTTCTGAACTCTCAGATGTCTGCAAATTGTTTGAAACGACTGATTAACTGACAAAGCCTTTGACCCAGAATTTATCATCCAGTCTATTCCAGGGGGGCAAAATAATTCTGTGCTGGGGAAAAGAAACACTTTTAAGGTCCAGAATGCAACGTAAGTTGATGGATAAGCTGGCAGTGTTTCAGATTGTCAAAGTTTTATTACAACAAGGACAGTATGGGTAACATCCTCATCCTCTTATTACATACACAGAGAATGGTGTGTAATTAGACAAATGAGCTTATGTAGCCCCAGTGGTATCATAAAATCTATCTTGCCTCATCAAGCTGCATTTTGTAAAAAGCCCAAAGCATCAAACTTGGCTTGTACCTGTACATCATGGCAAGAATCCAATATTTATCCGATTTTGTATTGCAAGGAAATGGAGTCCTTAGGGTTAGAGAGAACAGCTGCTTTAATTACAAGATCCTGCTATGTCAAGTTGAAGTTTTCAGTGCCTTGTGCAAAACTCTTAGACTAATACACCAAGGCTTCATTTCTATCTGGTTTCATTTGTATGATGAATAAATCTATGAATGAATTATTTAGCAAATTATCTGTTTCAGGTGTCATGACAAAAGAATCTTTTGTCTTTGCTGCATGAAAAGGTAGAACATGCATTCTTAATTAATTTGGTTTGTCAACTCTCAGTTGTCTTTTTTTTTCTTATGTACCAATGACAGCAGATGGCTTTGAGGAGAAAACTTTTAAGCTGCTTCTTATTCCTTAGCTGGAGCTTTCCTATATATCAGGTGGTGGGGCATGGTGTACAAAGTTATGTAACTTTGGGGCTACCCACACACAAAAAAAGATTGATTATTGATTTTTCTTATCTACCTAAAACCAGGCTCCTATCCCATCCATGGTTCTTTTGATCAAAGTGGCTGTTTGTCAGAATCATTTGTCCTAGTAGCAATGGAAAAACACTCATTTGAATAGGTGCACTTATTGGACAGGAAAAGAAAATTTATTCTCATTTCTCTCAAGTGCTGTTAACAAAGGATGGAGGGGGGGGGGAGAGGGAATAATTGCATAAGAAATTAGCTCTCCTGTTGCTCCACATGATCACAACAGTGGTGACTCAGAAGAGAAGTGGAAAGTGAGACTCAGCAGGGCAGATGATCCTGTTGTCTGCCGAAAGGAGTCTCCATGGACTTTTACAACTGCCATGGGCCATTCAACTTTAACATGCAACATACCTGCTATATATACATGCTATGCAGACTGACAGTCCACACTGAAGACAATCATCCTATAACTGTATTTTAAGAGTAGGCATCCAACTGAAAAACATACCTTCGGTGTCATCCAGATACATCTGCAATACATTAAGGATGAGACACCTAAAGCAATGGAAATTTTGGACCCAAAATTGCACTATGAGGACCTGTTAAAATCTTCTTCACTTGTTCAAGCATTCTGTGAATTCTGTACAGCAAATAAGTGACTAGTTTGTTTTTCATTACTTTGCCCTGAGATAATTGCAAGATTAAGCATAACATGTGAAGTTCCACAGTTACTGATTATCTAATGACCGACTTGTTTGTTCTTTAACAGATGCCATGCTTTTGGTAGCAGACAGACTAGAGGGACCATTCAACATTGAGTCAGTTATGGATCCCATTGATGTCAAAATTTCTGAAGCCATTATGAACATGCAAGAAAACAGTGTGCATGTGACTGGAAAGGTATCAATTTTTACTATTAAATGTTTGGAATAAATAGCAAACCAGAAGGCTACATTGCATTCATTTTCCTTTGTCTTGACAATTGAAAACCATCTATGTACATTTCTAGGACAACAATCACTTTCGTAGAATCACAGAGTATAAAGTAGGTATTGCCATCTCATAGCCCAACTAACAGCCCGGTCCAATACTAAAGCATCCTCACCAGATAGTTTTCCAACTTTTGTCTAAATACAAAGGAGATTTTTCAAGGGAGTCTATCCCTCTATTAAGCAAATTCTTAACAATCACAGATTAGGATTCTTCTCCATGACATCCCTGCAGATAGTTGAAAATCAGGTCTTTTCTTCCCTAGGTTAAATATATTGTTCGTTTTTCATAGGTTTTTCTCCTCCTACTTGGCCCATATCAACTTTTTCTCCTTTGAATACACTCCAATTTGTCAATACCTTTCATAAAAATGCAATGCCAAGACTTGGGTGGAATGTTCAATGGAAGCAAAGGGAAGGGATGTTAGAAATGTTTTGGTTTGTTTACTTGTTTGTTTGTGCCTTTGAGTTAGTTTTTGATTCTCAATGACTGTCTGGATTAATCCCTACAGTGTGCTTGGCAAGGTTTTTTTGGAAGTAGTTTGTCCTTGGTTTCTTTTTTCTTCTAGGATTGAGAGAGAGACAGACTGGCCCAAGACCAGTTTGGCTTTTATACCTAAGACTGGACTAGAACTCAATGTCTCCTGGTTTGTAGCCTGAAGTCTTAACCACTACACTAAACTGGTGCTCTTTTTAGAAAAAAAAGATGTCATGGTAAAAGTATAAATGGTCATAGAGGCCAAGTCTCAAGGCATATAGGAAGGAGGCCAACTGGAGCCATGCAGGTCACTGATCTCCCTTAGTCTCCTCCTCTATGAAACATGGAACGTTTGCAGAGAAATTTGTTTTTTGGTTTCCTGTGGAAAGCATCATTTTGTTGGCAGATCACCTTGATCCAGCTTCACCCTGCCTTAGCAACAGGATGAAGACTCCGTAGTGAAAATATATCTTTTATAAGAGCTGTGATGGTGCAGTGGTTAGAATGCAGTATTGCAAGTTAATTCTGCTGACTGCCAGCAGTTTGATCCTGACCAGTTCAAGGTTGATTGAGCCTTACATCCTTCCAAGGCTGGTAAAATAAGGACCCACATTGTTGGGGGCAATATGCTGAGTCTGTAAACTGTTTAGAAAGGGCTGTAAAGTGCTATGAAGGGCTATATAAATCTGTTATTGCTATTGCTACAAAAAGAAAGCATGTTGTTTTTAAGCTATCTTTGGGCCTTCCGATCTAGGATTTTTATCCATAAGTTCCCATCTAGTACTTCTTTCAGCTTATTAATATTGCTTCCATGAAAACTAGTATGTATGGCTGGGCTTCAATTTCATTTCTTACAGAATCTTGAAGCCGAAGATGACCTGGTCACTTTGTTACAAAGTTCCCACTGCTTCCCACCATTTCAGCCAACATTTTTCTCGTTGATATGATTTGATCTAGGGGCACAAATGCCGTGTCTCTTCATTTACTCACAAATTACTTTCTTGGCAAAACTTCTGACAAGTTCATGGCAAGGAATCAGTGTCACAGGCTTTTAATATCAAACATGATTGAAAAATGGGAGAAATTAATCATCTAGAGACATATGCCTCCAGCCTGATCTCAACATATCCAACTGTAGTTTGTGACATTTTGATAGAGTCTCTGATTTAATGATAAGTAGCATCAATTAGCTTAACTTCCTCTTAATTTCAAGTCTCCCAGATTCTGTAACTGTATCATATTATACTATTATAGTATACTACTTCAGTATACTATTATACTGAAGTTTTATGATAAATCATAATCCTCATCCATTCATAATCAACCATATGTGCTTCCTTCTGTCTATGGGATATTAATATTTAGTTGCAACATGTTGGAGTAGGAAGATTTCTCCACTATTCTATTCAAACATAAGTCTATTATTGCCCCTCTTTGGTATTCTTTAGTTTTGTGACTGTCAGGATATATATTATGATTTTTCCTTTATTAATGTAAATGCCTTTTTTGATCAAATATTAGTAGGGATTTGAAGGCCAAATGTGGCTCTTTTAGCCTCATGCCTCAGCATGCATATTTTCCAATGAGACAAACCGAGACAGGAAGATCATTTTATTACAATTTATCAGAATATTCAGACAAAAGGGATTCCTTTCATTCAAAGAGGGAATCCCGATCTTTAGCTTACAACACCTTTTATAGTTAGCATAACAAAGAAACATCCAAGAGGAAAGTTGATTGGACAGGATAAAAGTAACCTCCCCTTCACATAGGAAATCAGTTACATGTGGTCAAGCTTGTTACACATTTGCATCCCATAATATACATGTTCATTAAAATGAGGTCTGATGTCAGAAGAGGCGTAAATTGTAAAGAAAAAAGTTGTTTAGAGTTCACTAAAAAGATAAACCAGACCCCAATTTGTACTAACAAACCTTTTCTTATCTTCAGATAATCTTCAACCTGTTTATCTCTTCAATTTAGGAATGTTAAAAGCTATTCCTAAATTCCTGTCTGTATTGTACCTGAGCAGAGAAAATAATCGATCTGAAGATTTATCTTTTCAGTTTAGGAATGTTAAAAGCTATCTAACCAATCCATACAATTATCCTATATTCCAATCTGTAATGAACCAACATTATTTTAAAAGAGAGAAAATACATAAAATTAAAATACAAAATACAAAAATAACTGTTAGTTAACAAATTACAAAATCCATGTCATTTGTCCCGCAGATTATACCAATGGCAACCTGTCTGGTTTTCTTCTGAATACCTCTTAGTTCAGTTCTATTCTATTTAGGAAACAGAGCATGTTCATTTAAAAAAAAAAAAAAAGGCCTGAACCACTAAGTTTATCAGAGAAATGTATTCCGATACAGTATTATAAAATAGGTTATGATATAAGTAATTGATGCTAAAAAGATCGCTTTTCCATAGAAAATGGGGCAGTTGTGAAGTTCCAGAACAAATCTGCTGAACAGCGAGACTAGCAAGAGTTGCACAGCCTTAAAAGAACAAAGCCTAAACATTTCAGGAGATTGCTGCATAGTCCTTCAGACAATCCATACTCAGATAATTGATGCTGAAAAGAACAATTGGCAAACTCTAAAGTCATTGTTCAGCCTATGTGTGGACTGGAAACCAAATCAGAACCATTCAAATATGGCATTCATGAACCGAGGCCTATCTGATACAGCAGATAGGAGCTTACAGTTTAGATTTAGATAATGCTAGGTAAAATTTCTGAAATTATACTGTTTGATTGATGGCCTTTAACAAATAAATCCACTGAAGTTTTGCATAGCAAGTAAAAAAGACCTACTGATTCAAATGTTTCAAGCTTTGTAACTTACTCTGAGGTTTTTATCTTCAGTGCATCTTTTGTGTGTAACTGAAGATGTTTACTTGTAGGTTTTCCAAGGTTGTGGACAGCCTAAGCCAGCTCCAGGTGTAAGAGCATCTCGGTCCATTCCTGAAAACTTCAACACTCGCTTTCGACCTTATAACCCAGAAGAAAGACCAACAACTGCTGCTGGCACCAGCTTGGACAGGCTGGTAAGTAACCTGTGATCAGGTAAACTTCTGTGATCTGGTTAAATCTGAAAGACCATTATTTTGAAAATTGAGGCTTCCACTGACTATATGAAACTGCCAAAGGAAAAGCGTGACACTATAATTGCTTTCCTCTCAAAAATGGAGCAGTATAGTGGGACAATATGTTGGGATACACGAAAAGAAACAAAATGCCAGTCACAATGATATTTTTCTGTGAATCATTAGAACAGACATGTCAAACCCGCGATGTCACGTGACATCGTGTGACATATCGGAACTTTTTCCCCATTGCCAGCAATGGCGTGGGCGTGGTTTCCTCATGATGTGTCCGGCCCATGGGCCGGCAGTTTGACACCTCTGCATTAGCCCTGGCCCTTTAAACATCTTCTGTGGAAAAACAGGCTTTTCTCTTCTTTTCCTTTATCACTGGCTCTGATGAAGAGCCCCAGAATAAAAGGCCCAGTTTCTGTAGGGTGCAAAACCAACTTCAACTATTTAAATATGCAATTCTTCCTAATATAGAGAGGCTTCCCTGAATGCATGCATCTGTTAAGACGGATTCCCTAAGAAACTCTTTTCAGCTCTATTTCTCTCACGTGAATTTGTTTAATACATTTTCTTCTTGCAAACTCTTAATGCAGATTTTTTTATATCAGCGCTCGATTTTTTTCTTCTTTACACTGATATATCTTTTGCAAGTGATTTTCAGTCACATATTCTTTTTCGCAAATCATTCACAAATGGGCAGGAGAGTTGTGAGGAACTCTGACTGGCTTCACAGCTTTTGGGTAGGCCAGGCTATCTGTTGGAGCAGGTGGCTCCAAATCCCTTCCATAAAGTCCATGTCAGGTATTTTTCTTCATCCCTCTTTTCGGCTTTGTATGAATTGAGGATCAATCAGAGATCAAAAGGCCAGCTGGGGTGAGTGATAGACTTAAAGCAGTGTAGTTGCAAAATATGCATTTGCAATACCTAATATCTTACTCTTAAGAGAAAACATGAGAAGAGTAATTTGACAGATTGTTTTTTTTTCCTTTTGGGAGAAAATTGCACATGCCGACTACTGAAATAAGTAATCCCCTGCTTGTCACATTAAAGTGCAATCACTTCAATTCCCAATTAACTTTACAATATATTCATTTTAGTGCTCTGCTCATCATTAAATAAGCACTTATTGTTGTTAAGTGTCCATATGCATAATGCATCTTTCTCTGATAAAGTTGAATTAAGGAATTCACATTTCACACAAGTTAAGGCAAGAAACCTTATTTTATAACTACATTAAACATATGCAGTGGTGTTTTGGCAATCAGTCTTTTTAGGGGGGGGGGAATTCAACCACCACCACCATCACCACTCCTTTTTTTGCAGGCTTTTTAAGGCCTTTTCCTCCAGAAGAATAGTAGTTAGTATTTCCATTGAAAATTGTTCCAAATTAACTTTTTAGATTCAAAATCTAGTGTATGTTATTAAAGCAACTTTGATTTTTTTATTTTAAAAGTGTATCTATTTCTCTTTTCCCTTTTAAAAATATTTGAATTTGGATGCACTGGTTATAATCTTTTATAAATGCCCACTTACTATTAAAAATTAGAAATCATATATATACACCTTAACTATCAGTAATATACATATGCATATATATTCAGGTATATATGTGTGTGTGTGTGTGTTTCTGTGTGTGTATAGTATACACATACACACATACTATCATTGAAAGGATCCTGCATAGGTTTGTCCAGAAAAATCAAGAATTTGAGGATCCTAAATAGATTGAGCATTGACCTGCCCCAACTTAGACATTTGGGAAAGAAGAAAGACCCTCAACTCCATTTGATTGAAGTGATAAGTTCTTTTACTAAAGTTAAGCTGTGGCAGCAAAAGTAAGGCTAGATCTGAGTATTCCTGTGTAAAGATTACATTTTCCCCTTTCCCTGGCCTTCCTCCATTAACCAGTCCATCAGTGTCCAATAGGATGCCTTTTTGATGTTTCGGGAACAGCTCGGATGTTTGGTGCCTCTCACAGCAGTGTCTCCTTTGGTTCCCAGGCCAAGTATCCTTGGAGGCTCGTTTATTCTGGTTTGGCACCTCTAATTCTTGTCAACATATCTCCCCTCCTGCCTTTTGTCTTCTCCTTCCCAGGCCCACATGTTACTGCACCGGATTCTTCCCCCTCCCTTGCAATTTATGGCAGGATGCCAGCTAAGTGAAGAAGCTGAATATGGCAGACCTGACATGCATGAACAGTTTCTGCAATATTCCACGTTGAATCATAAAATAAGTTGGAAGGGATCTTGGAGGTCATCTAGTCCAAACCCCTGCTCAAGCAGGAGATCCTCTACTAGTCCAGACAAATGGCTGTCCAGTCTCTTCTTAAAGACTTTCAGTGTTGGAGCATGAAGGGCTGAGAGCCGAGATAGAACGATCTTCTGATGGTGCCCTCTGATGCCCTTCAGCAAATCCCTCTTCTACTTGCGGGTCTGGCAGCTGTCTCTCCACCCACTCTTAGGGCTGTTTCTTTGATAATCCCTAACACTGCAAACACAAAGTATTTCATATATGCTATATAAAGCCAAACAAATGTATTTTTCATAGAAACATATTCTTCAGCTTTTCAAGCTCAGGCACAATCCATGTTTAGTGGATGCACTCAATATCAGTTTGAAAAACAATTCTCTTTTCTACTAATTTTTGCAGTCAAATATTTAAGGGAAAATAAAAATGAGGAGGAAGCTTGCCATGCTATCTAGTGTATAAGATGCTCAAAAAATAGTTGCAGAGGTACATTTTAAGTGCATGTGATATTTAGCATTGCCTTCATGCTTACGCAGAGAGAGTACTGCCTTCTTAGGACCACAGTATGTTGTACCATCATAGAACTACAGAATCAGAAGATATCTCAGAGGTCATCTAGTCCAACCCATGCTCAGTGAAGAATTTCATATAGTATTTTGAATAGGTGGTTATCCAGTCTCTCTTGGAAAAGCTGTAACAAAAACATGAGACAGCTTCTTCCTTCTTTCATCCATTGGTAGCAATTACCATCAGGAAATTTATCCTAATATCTACCCTAAATCTGTTTCCTTGTGGTTTCAACCCACTGGTTCAGTTTCTTCTCTTCAAAATGGTGGAGAACGACTCCAGAGGACTTGATTTTAGCAGCATGAAATTAAAAAGAAAAGCCCCTTTGGGGAAAAGAAAAAAAGAAAAAAACCCAAAATATATCTTTACTAATATAAGAATACATTCCCAATATGCTGTCTGACCTTGCTAGACTCAAAACTAAGCTATAAAATTGAATTTGAACCTTTCATGTCTCTACCGGGCACATTTGCAAGAGTACTGTTAAATTGTTTTGCAACAAGGAGAGATTTTTTTTAAAAATGTATTTTACCAAATTGAAAAAGACCAACTCAGATGGACTAACTTCAGTACCTTCTTTGGCTATTTCAGCTAACAAGTGAGTTGAACTATCATAAATTCTTATGGTGGACCAACATTATGGGACGGAGTAATTGTGTGGAACTGGGCTATATATTAGCATTTTGTACTTACGACCATAATTGAGCCCAAAATTTCTGTTGTTAAGTGAGACATTTGTTAAGTGAATTTTGCCCCATTTTACGATATTTCTTGCCACAGTTGTGAAGTGAATCGCTGCAGCTGATAAGTTAGTAACACAGTTGTTAAGTTTATCTGGCTTCCCCATTGACTTTGCTTGTCAGAAGGTTGCGAAAGGTGATCACATGACCCTGGGACGCTGCAACCGTCATAAGTATGAACCAGTTGTCAAGCGTCTGAATTTTGATCACATGATCATGGGGATGCAGCAAAGGTTGTAACTGTGAAAAACGGTCATATCCCTTTTTTCTGTGCTGTTGTAAATTTGAACGGTCACTAAATGAACCGTTGTAATTTGAAGCCTACCTGTATTGGGGAGGGGCCTGAGAGAAAGGGGAAGAAACATTTTAGAGCAATTCATGATCTGCAGCACTTGTAGAGACACATCCATGGATCTTCGCCCTCAGCAAATCTCATTGCAAGACCATCTATCCTGTGCAACTACCATCAAATTTTAGGGAGACATTTATCTTTATCTGACTCTACCAGATTCATTTTTGCATTTCTGCAGAAGCAGCAGGTAAATGAATAGTCTTCCCAATTAGCTGCCTTTTTCCATTTTTCTTTGGGATAGACTATGAGGGGCAAGCTAGAGCTTGCTGTTCATGTTTACTTATGAATGTATTGATCATTTTTCTGTGCAAATAAAACATCTTCAAAGAGACAAGTAAAGACATCATAAATCAATTGAAACCTGTAATAAAAACATACCAATAAAGGAATCAATACACAGAGAGATAAAAAAAATGCACAGTAGAAATAATACTTATGCAATCCTACTTCATAAATCAGCATCTGTAGCATTTTTCAGCCTGGTACTATTTCATGTTGACTTGGTATGTCTTGGGAACTTTAAACCAACCTTCAGGTTGGGAAAACTGCTATCAATCACGAGTGTTTGAGATCGAACTAAAAATGGTTTAAAACAAGTTATTTAGCTGACCACCTCAGACAGAGATTTTCAGATTGTTGAGGTCAGGAAAGAAAAAAAAAATATCACTCACCTGTAGATGACCTTCAATGAGCCTTCTGAGAAGACAATTAGGTTGGAATGACCAGATCTGTGACAGAGATAAAGCACAGATAAAATATGTCAATTTCAGCGATTGGAGAGACAGAATGTTTTCCCTATACTTTCCAGGTTTTAAAAGGCCTTAAGATGCTAAATTGGTTCGTGAAATTGAGTCACAATTGAGTCCAACATTTCTGTTGCTAAATGAGACATCGGTTAAGTGAATTTTGTCCATTTTATGACCTTTCTTGACCCCATTGTTAAGTGAATCATTGCACTTGTCAAGTTAGCAACACAGTTGTTAAGTGAATCCGGCTCCCCCATTGACTTTGTTTGTCAGAAGGTCACCAAAGGGGATCACAGGACCCCGGAACACTGCAACCGTCATAAATATGAGTCAGTTGACAAGTGTCTGAACTTTGGTCACATAACCATGGGGATGCTGCAATGGGTCATAAGTGTGAAAAGTGGTCATAATCCATTTTTTTCAGTGAACAGTGAAATGAACACTAAATGAACTGTTGCAAGTCGAAGATTAGCTGTGGTTTGCTGATACTGATACGTTATCCTCTTTGCGACTCTCTGCTTCCTATAACCTAACATTTTGTCTTGATTTTTTCCCCTTTTTTTTCTTTTCTCTCATGCTTCCTAGAGGACTGTCTGGAGGACAATGCAACATGGTGTAAGCTCTGGTATTCTTATTCTTGATTTTCATACCCATTAACATATTGCTGATTTTGCTGACAAATGATGTCTAATATTATCTACATAGCAATCTTTTGTTCTCCTTGCAAAATAATCTGATTTATAGATTGCTTTGGCAAACTGATACTTAGATTGAGCCATTCACATTCTTATTGCTGTCTCTTTTTAGATATGGTAAAAATTGGTCATATAATTATTATGGTTGCAACTGGCATTTTTATCCACTTATCGAGTCCTTCCCAAGGACTTGGGATAGGCAGCTGTCGTTGTTTGAAAGGCATTGTCTTAGGATACCTTTTATGATATGATTATTACATATACAACATGTGAAATCCCAGGTGTCAGTTCTTTAGCTAGTGTTGGCTTTCACACATGTCAAGTTCTTCCCAAGAACCTGGGAGGGCGT
Organism: Crotalus tigris; assembly: GCF_016545835.1. Taxonomy (NCBI): domain Eukaryota; kingdom Metazoa; phylum Chordata; class Lepidosauria; order Squamata; family Viperidae; genus Crotalus; species Crotalus tigris. The sequence goes on from NW_024096565.1 coordinate 1,169,667, forward strand.
AATGTATCAGTGAAGTATATATGGATCCAAGTGGTACAGCCTTTTGCAATTGACAGATTTATTATCAATGTACAGATTTTCTAAGGGCAGTCCAAGATTTTTTGATATGGCACCCAGTATGCCAATAATCGCTGGCACCACCACGACTGGTTTACGGTATAATCTTTCAGCTTCAATTTGGGAATCCCACAATATTTAAATTATTTACCATTTTTATTATTACTACTTCCAAGTCAGAATACTATAGTCGTTAAACTGTTGGAGAAAGATCTTGATTCCAGTCCAGTCCCATTGGCTATGGAATCTCCCTTGAGAATACTGACTTCTTTCTCAATCTGACTTACGTCACACAGATGGTCAGTTGATCAATCAAGGGAGATGTCTTATTGGTGGGGGAGAAATCTTTGCATCTTGTTAAAAGGAGCAAGTAAAGGACCGAGGTCATAAGAAGATGCATTGGGCAGTTTCTTTGATGGGTAAATTCTTTCAGGAACTTTTATTTATTTTTTATTAAATATTAAATTGAATGCTCAGTTTCTCACATTATCACCACAGCTGAGGCACAGAATATTAGTGCGCTCCCATGATTTAGGGCAAAAAGAAAAGAAGAAACATGAAACAATACTTGCTGTAAGGACCCACCTCAATTTTACATCTTAAGAAGACAGAACTCTTGGAATGTCTCTTCCAACAGGGATCTTTATTAAGAGAAGTTGATTGCAGGCATGTTAGACAGGATCTGGGGAATCCTCTCTCACCATTCAATGTTTTAAAGTGTTCCTAAGCAGCTCCCACCCCACAGTTCTTCCAGGCGATTCAATCCATCAGTCCGCTCACTCATCCTCTTTTCCCAGAACCCTGGCGTTCTATTTCCCACCCCCTTTCCTCACTGCCAGCACAGGGGAGTGAGATGAAAGGCGATGGCCACATTGTTATGGTTAGTTCTCTCGGATGAGAATCCACAAACGGTCACTTTGTAGTTTAATGAAGGAAGTGGGAGTCATAAACCCCCCATGCTTACCCTCCTCCCTTTTCGTAGTATGACAGAATCCAGAATAGAGTAAGAATTGGTTTTTCATCAGAGTAGGTAGATAGAAATGAAATATAATTGGATTCTGACACTTGCATTATTTTTAAGGTTTCCTGGAAGTAATTGATTGGTCTCTGTCAAAAACAGGACTTTCTATTTCATCTCTTTTCTACTCTTTCTTTATTTCTGATTTTAGTTTGTTTCATCTGTTAGTATCGTAAAATTTTTCAATAGTGAGTGTTTTTTAAAAAAAGAAAGAAAGAAATAAGATCTTGGAGTTAGGCAGAATTTGTTGTGTCCAATAGGATGTTTAGGAGTAAAACACATTTTTTTCATATCTGGGGTTGGTTTGAAGGAAATTTTGCAAGAATGTCTGACTCTAGGTACTTATGAACATAGAAAGAAAATGATTCCAGATCTGAATGTGTGATTATAACTTGAGGTTCTTCATCTCAAAACAAATTCCCATTGTTGCATTCTAAATATTTTTTCTACCAGATGCTAGCTGGGGATCTTGATATTCTAGATAAAAAAGGGCAGAATAGGATGAGTATATGCTTTCTCCAGCTACCAAATCATTTCTTTCATGAAGTAGCTATGGCATATTATTTTAAAGTGAGCATTGGCATAATTCTAAAATAGCTTTTCTGGCAACTCTCCATTTGCTTTCTGTAGAAGGAAGTAAAATTAAGGAGAGGGACACTAAGCCTATGAAGATCCAAAGAGTGGCAAGATTGAGAAATTGTTTTACCCTGTGACTTAACTGTCTACTACGAGGTTTTCTCCAACATATCATTTTTGCATTTTGGAGAATGATGAAAAATATGTTTATGTATTTTTGTGTGTTTCCTATATATGAAAAGCTATTTCCCATTACTTCATCTAAGCCACTTTTTCCTGGATACTGCTTCCCCTGTGTTATCAAGGGTATTCAAATTTCTTCCTTCTGTAGCTTGATTCAGGCCCAGGAAAATATAACATGTCATCTGGCTAGATTTATATAGCCAGATGACTTTCATTAGCAGAACAACAGAGGAACTGATGGTTCTTAATTTTTAAGCCTGATTTAATTGGTGTCAGAATCCAGAATTTCTTTTCCAATTATTAGATTTAAATTTGATTTCTCTTCTCTCTTTTTCTTTCTCTTACCCTCATTGTGGAGTTTTTATTTTATTTATTTGTTTAAAGGATTCTTGGGAATTCTTGGAGAAATGGCTGTACATTTATTTTATAGCAGGAATTCCTCTAAAGGCATCCTCTCTTTGAAGAGATGTCCTGATCAAACTGCATTAAAATAAAAGGGAGAAAGGCCCTCTAAGCTGTTCCATCCATGTAGAATCTTTTTGTTTACTTTCCAGTATAGCAATTATTTCTAAGCTTGCAGCTACAAATCCAAACCAAGGCTGCAAACATAACCTTTTGGCTACTTTCATGAGACTTTTTCTGCAAAGCCATTTTCAGCTTTTTGATTTTAAGAAATGCAGTCCTGTGAGGAGATACCACAGAAAATGCATTACTGTGGATTTTGCCTTTGACAGGCATAGTTTATTGCAAATGAAAAGCTAGCTCCCAAGCTAAACATCTATCCTCAAATATCCTTCTAGTTTGCTTGTAATGGACATTTGGACTCTTTGTGGACATCTAAATTGTGTATGGGTATGTGCCATAAATAATACAAAATAAATTTATTAAAGATGGATGGAAGGAAGGAAGGAAGGAAGGAAGGAAGGAAGGAAGGAAGGAAGGAAGGAAGGAAGGAAAACAAGACAGAATCACAGAGTTGAAAGGGACCTTGAAGGTCTTCTAGTCCAACCCCTACACAAGCAGGAGACCCTATACCATTCTGGACAAATGGCTGTCCAATCTCTTCTTTAAAACGTCCAGTGATGGAGCACTGAGAACTTCTGAATGCAAGCTGTTCTACCGGTTAATTGTTCTCACAGTCAGGAAATTTCTCCTTAGTTCTGGGAGTTCTTAGTTCTCCCTTTGGTCCCTCCTGTAGCTAATGTAGAAGTAGATCTTAAATGCCCTCTAGTCTAGATATAGTTTGTAATCCACAGTTATATTTAAAAACTAACAGATGAATAAAAGCTGAAAAGAAAAATAAAATCTCAGCTGAAAAGAAAAAATAGTAACTCAGCTGAGAGTAAAAAATGAAATATCAGCTTGTAGTTAGTGTAAAAGATTATAGAAAAATAGTAGTTTGTAATAATATTGAATATTAAAAATGTTGTAATCTTTATAGTTTGTAAATCCACAGAAGAAAATAGAGTGATAATTGCAGATGAATAGAATTTGCAGTGTCTTATTGCAGTTTAGGATACAGTTTTACAATTCTGTTAAATTAGTATACAATCCTCAAAAATTTCTTTTAATGGTTAGTGTAAAACAGACTTGCTTTGTAACAACCAGAGAGTCTAGAATATAAGCAAAGTCTTGTAGCATAAAGAAAGCCTTGAATAAATGATCATTCGGTTTTCTCATGATATACAGTGCATTCAGCAAGTATTCAGACCCCCTTCACTTTTGTCAATTTTGTTATGCTACAGCCTAATTCTACAGTTGCTGAAATTTGCTTTTTTTCTCAGTTATCTACACTCAGTACCCCCATAGTGACAAAGTGAAAACAGAATTTATTTATTAAATTTATTAAAAAGAAAAAACTGAAATATAATATTAGAAGAATAGAATAGAATAGAATAGAATAGAATAGAATAGAATAGAATAGAATAGAATAGAATAGAATAATAACTTTATTGTCACTTTGAATGTACACTAATCAGCATACATTAAAATGAAATTTCATTGCATTCAGCTCTCAAAGGGTCACCACCTCCAATATACACTACATAAATATGACATACATACATACATACATACATACATACATACATACATAAATACAGAATTATGCATATACCCACATATATTATATGACACAGAGAAACAACAGTCTAATTCGGGTTATGTATACATTAGCATAAGTATTCAGACCCTTCATTCAGTACTTTGTTGAAGCATCTTTGACAGCAATTACAGCCTTGAATGTTTTTTGGTATGACGCAACAAGTTTTGCACACCTGGATTGGGGGATTTTCTGCCATTCTTCCTTGCTAATCCTCTCAAGCTCAGTCAGGTTGGATGGCGCCCATTGGTGGACAACCATTTTCAGGTCCCTCCAGAGATGTTCAATAGGGTTCAACTCAGGGATCTGGCTAGGCCACTCTAGGACATTCACAGAGTTATCCCTAAGCCACTCCTGTGTTGTCTTGGCTGTGTACTTAGGATCGTTGTCATGTTGGAAAATGAATGTCGATGCATCCTGAAGTCCTAAGAATTGTGGAAGAGGTTTTCATAGAGGATATCACTGTACTTTGCCCATTCAGCTTTCCCTCAACCCTGATCAGTCTTGCCTGCTGCTGGAAAACACCCCCACAGCATGATGTAGGCACCACCATGCTTTACTGTTGGGATGATATTGGGCAGATAATGAGCAGTGCCTAGTTTTCTCCAGACATAATGTCTAGAATTGAGGCCAAACAGTTCAATTTTGGTTTCATCAAACCAGAGAATCTTGTTCCTCACAGTGGGAGAGTCCTTCAGTGCTTTTTTTGCAAACTCCAAGCAGGCTTTCATGTGTTTTTCACTGAGGAGAGGCTTCCATCTAGCCACTCTGCCATAAAGCCCAGATCGGTGGAAGGCTGCAGTGATGGTTGTCCTTTTGTAACTTTCAGCCTCTAAAATGTGCCTTGAATCATTCTCAAAACAGTCCTTTGCAAATATGTGTCTCAAAGTATGGCATGGAAATAAGTTGTCTCTATGCTATTATGACAACAACCAGAAAACCCTAGGGCCTGATCCCTGACATGATTAGTTAAGTAGGAATGTCTGCAAAGTCCAGGAAAACTGATAAATTATATTCATCCTGTCCTTCTTGTGACATAAATATTCCACCAAGGTAACAGATTCCTCAGATCCAAGTCTGAAAGCAGACAGAAATGTGCCAGAAAAATCAATGTCTTTCAAACTCCACCTTCTACAAAGCTTGTATTCAACAATCACTATCCTTTTCATGAAAACCAGAGATATCAAAAAGTAGCATGATTTAATGTGTCAGGGAAATTGTGGGTTTATGAAAGATAATTGTGGCCAAGATTCATGGTCCAGCTTGCAATCAGTATTGTAGAGTTTGCGATTCTCTTTTTTTAAGAACAAGACCAAAGTAAAGGGGCTGGGGCAGCTCTGGAATCTACTGAATTTATTTTAAAACATAATGGGAGTTCTGGACATCCTATAATATGTATGTATGTATGTATGTATGTATGTATGTATGTATTATTTGAATTTATTAGCATGGATTGTTACTCAGACATGAGCCCTATTGAAACCAATGCATGAGCAAAAGGTAGAATTGCATTTTTAATAGTTGAATTGAAAATGAACTGAATTGAACTGAAAAACCCCAGATGCAGAAGGTCAGAGTTGTGGGTGCTCCATCGCGAGAGTTCTTCAAGAAAAGACTAGACAATCATTTTTTCAGGATGTAATAATAATTGGGCAGGAGGTTAGTCTAGAAGATCTTCCAAGTCCCTTCCAACACTATGATTCTAAGAGAAAATGGCAATTCTTCATAAATAAAATATTCAGAAGGGCTAGGTAATTTTTTTATATGTGGATGACCATCACAGATTAGCATATTTGGCAACAATTCATCAAAGCTACTAACTTCAGAAAAATCATTAAATATTTAGCTATATGATACAATTAACTTTGGGTGGTTTATAATCAAGTAGGTTTCTTCCAGGCCTAGACTGCTCCTTTTTTCACTATAGTTGGTTTCAGTAACATACTTCTGTTAAAATAGGCTGGAATAGGTATATTATTAAAAAATATTCTTTTCCTTTTTGGTTAAAAGCCCTTGGCTATATGTTTTGAAGATACAGCATAGCCCAGGTTGCCATTTTTATGTCCCACAGGCTTGAATGAGAGTTAATCATCTCAGGCATTGAAATTATGGGGTGCCTTTAAAAAAACCTGTTTGGGTGGGACCATTTAATCATTATACCCAATTTCTTGTTTACTGCAGGAAACCAAATAAACTATCTTAGACACAATGCTTGAGTATATCCAGTAAAGAGGAGATTTACATCCCCCAAGGCATTTGCTTTTATATTAAGGTTTTTCCTCCCCCCTAAGGTTCAGAGGTCTATAGGATATGATTAAAAAAATCAAGATGGCAGCTGCACTCGCCATTTAGCTAACAATAACCTATAGACAGAAACTGATTTTATGCAACTTAAATCCGTTATTCCATGGAGCAGGAAAGCAGAATTCCTTTTAGGTACTTCAAGAATGCTATCAAATCTCTCCACAACACTTTTTGACAGGGCTAAGCATCTCCATCTTCTCCAATTTTCCCTCAGAAAAAAATATTTTCTCTCCCTTTGATGATCTTTCTTGCTCTTTTAAGAATCTGCTCTTACAGTTTCTCTGATTTCTCCTCAAAATGTGGCAACCAAACTGGAACAAACAATTAAGGGGGCATCTAACAAAGTCAGAATAACCAATGACTTCTTATAGTTGGGACATTATATATTTGCCTCCACTGCAGTCATATTGCCAGACCATGTTCAGTTTGAAATAATCCACTATTCTAAGATCTTTTTCACAAGTTCTATTACGAAGGCAAACATCCTACTCTATATGGAATTTCTGTAGAGGAATAATTCCTGTCGCTGTGCATTTGATTTGATTTTTGTTCCTTCAATGAATAATTTTTGCATTTGTCTCTATTAAATATAATTCTGCTGATTCAAATGTATTTCTGTAAGCTGTCAAGATGGTTTTGAAGCTATCCCCCTAAATTTTCTATCCGGTAACTTGATAAACATCCAAATCATTCATGAAAATACTGAACTCATCCTTGTGACACCTTGTTGGAAAGCCATTTCCAATTTAATGAAAAACCATGATTAGCATTTTTGAGTATGGTTTTCAAGTTGGCTCTATGCACCCATAATTGTCATGTCATATAGCCAAAGTTTATAACTTGATAGTGAAATGCTTTTCTGAAAGTAAGGTATGTTATATCTCCTGCATTCCCACAATCAATGAGGGAAGATACCCAATAAAACAATGAGATAGGTGTAGTCTGGCAAGATGTAATTTTGACAACTGATAATTGCATCTCATGGATATCTTACCTGCTCTATAATTGTGACAGTATGAGGAAAAACCTTGGGAGATGGAGCCAAAAGATACTGCCAAGGTGGTCAAATAAGAAACAGCATAACCCACAGCTGGATATTGGTTGGGCAAGAGGCTCAGAAAGGACGCTTCCTAGTTTCATGGGATGTAAAGGAGATCTTGGGAGAGATATACTTTCATACTTGCAAGGTTCTGTCAAAGTAGCTTTACAGTAAAGTAGAATTAGCATGTAATTCCTATCTGGTTTACCCCACAAGACAGACAACAATTTTCTCAGATATCTGTGGCTAATCCATGTGATCAGTAGGTCCCAGGGTGAGTATCAGACACTGACCATTTCTCCAGGGCACAAATGCACAAGCTCTTGATCTATCCACACCCAGGTCCTAGGAAGGCAACTTCCATCCATGTTTTTCTGCAATATTTTAAAAGCATAGTTTTTGTCTAGTTCAAGCGTTCTTGCTTTATATCTTCTGTATTTCATTTCATAGCAGGCAAAAGCTTCCACTCCATTTTGCTACTATGAATCATTTACAGTGGAAAAACAAGTCCCCCTGGTCACATTACTGACCAGCCATAGCAATTTTATTTTTTTTCCACAGCATGTTGGAGAAAAAAACTTTACTTCTAAAAGAAATAATAAAAAAAAACCAATTCTACAAAAAGGTTAGCAGTTTTTAGACGAGCAATTGCATTTTACCCATGGCCATTGTGGCACAGAAATTCCTAGGCCTTAGGAGCATATTGGCATATATAAAATGAGCAGAAAGACAGGCAGATAAAAGATAATGAAGACAATATATGTACTGCTGTCATTTAAATGTCATTCTGCTTTCAACCATATATTTGCAGCAATGAGGTATGTTGATGTTTCATATTGTAAGCACTGCTCCTTTTATGACTTGCATGTCATGTTTGCTTAGTCAAACCAATTTTTCTGCTCCACTCAGTTTTGTATGTCAGCGTACTCTTGAGAAAAATCAAATTTCCCTGCCTCTCCTTCATACATCATCATTTAGAGTTGCCAAGAATCCTTGTTCAGGAACCTGCGCGTATTGGGGCTACGATGTTCATTTATTGCTGTGATGAGCATGAAAGTGTGAAGGAGAAATGAGTAAGTTTTTTTTTTCTTCTTCCGCTTTGTGGGAGAGGAGGAGAAATAAGCAAAGGAAGAACTGATCTGCATAATCTTATTTTGAAGAATAAGCATTGTTGACAGAAGTAAATTCTTATATCAAGATGATCTGAGAATTGTGATGAAGATTATTTTGCATTAATGAAGAATAGCTGTTGAAAAGAAGCATTTTGAGTTTTTAAAAATAGTATTGATACCAGCCAACTTGGGACACAATAGTATCATCCCTATTGATTAAATATAATCCTTCCCATTCTCTAAGCAGAGCTTTTTTTCTCCTTACCAATTTTCCTGTTAGATTGCCTCTTCTCCTTGTCTTATTTCCATCTAGTTTTACCCTTCTAAAGGTGCTAGACTATTTTTTTTTCAAGACATTTGGCTTCTCATCCAAGAAGCTTCTTCAACTCTGACTGGATAGTGGGAAATGGAAGGATTTATACACCTTGCAGATAGCTGGTCATTTGCATTCTTTTAGAAAGTTGTTGATGTCCCTGGAGGTTTATCTGTGTCAACAGGGTCGACTAAGTAGAGCAAATGGGTGTGGAGCCTTCTCCCAACTGTTGAAAGGACTGTGTTATAGACTGAAGATAGATGAGGTAGTATCCTACCCCCTCTGTTGAGAGAGGACTGTTCAATTTTGACATACATCTTTGGGACAACCATGACCTGGATCACTGAGCATCTCCATAGACATTTAACAACATATGGCTTGTACATGAAAATTATTCAGTTTGTTCTTATAATTTTCTAAGAAAAGACGCGGAAATATAAATGTAGGGTGACACATTTGGTTTGCCTGGAGATATTTTTTAACTCAGTACTAAGAATGAATCCTTTTATGAAGGATTACTTTTAGCACAGAGGTACTGCTGCTTCATCCTCATTTTCAGCACAGGACAGCACAGAGGTTAGTAGTAGCCACAATATAGTGTCCTCGTGCAGTATTATATTACCATTGATTTTTGCAGTTATGGAGCATCTCACAAGAGCAGTTCATAAAAAGAAAGCACTCTTTGAAAAATTAGGTATCAAATCTACCCTTGTTTTCAGTCAAGGCACTGCTAGCTCAACAAAGCTGCCAAAGAACTGCCAAAGACTGCTAGCTTTTCAAAAATTGGAAGTATTTCTTCTCCCAAGAGGAAAAAAACAAAACCTGTCATTGGGAAGAGCTACAGAGTTGGTCAGAAAAATCAAGATTGAAACCAGAATGTGGCAAGCAAAGCTCCAATCTTTCCTTTGCAGATATGATGGGTATTTAAAAAACAAGCTATGATGGCATCACCAGAAAACTACCTTGTCTTTTTTATCACATCCTATGGACACCATTTTCTAATATTTATTATAATGTTTTTCATTGATTTGATGAAACATGATGAAAAAATATAGGGAGGCGCTAGTGTATTCCTTATATCATTTGCCTTAAAAGTTAACTTTATTATGTTCATCTAGGCCATGATGTAATATGAAATACAATAGACTTTCTAAATGATTCTTTTCTAGCTCTATGGAGCCAGTATCACTTGATATCAAAAGTAAAAAAAAAAACTCTCTCTGGCTTGGTTTGCAATCTATCATTTCTGCAGATTTCGGATTTATTGGATGCACTGCTGCTGGCTCAGCATTTTATTTTTAGTCTTTAAAAAGTGGCTGAAGAGCCTACTGTTTATGCTGAGTAGAGCAAGGAGGTCACAGTGGCCCTTCTCTTGGCCTAGAAAATTAATCCTGACAGATGAGATCTGGCCTTTGTTTTTTGAAAAGGATTCAATCAATGAATATGTTTGCTATGAGAGTTATTGAGGCTGAACTAGCAAAATTGCAGAAGTATATCCGGTTTGTTTTTCTGAGCCAGGAAACAGACTTATATGCTAGGGGACCTATTATCAGCAACAAAGAAAAAAAATGACTCCAAACCATAACACTATTCCCACCTCCACTACCCCTACTACACACACACATTTGGAGGGAGGGAAACAGTTTTCAGAAGAGTTCTGTTTGCAACTGTAACATTTTCACAAGACTAATTGCTGCAACTCCTTCTAAAAGTTCTAGTTTTAATTTGATAACTATCTTAGGGGCCAACGCACAAATCCTGACAAACAGTGACTATCAATCAGAATAGAGCTGGAAGGGACCTTGGAGGTCTTCTAGTCCAACCCCCTGCTCAAGCAGGAGAGCCTATACCATTTCAGACAGGTGGCTGTCCAGTCTTTTCTTAAAAATCTCCAATGATGAAGCACCTACAGCTTCTGAAGACAAGCTGTTCCACTGGTTAATTGTTCTTACTGTTATGAAGTTTCTCCTTAATTCCAGGTTGTTTCTCTCCTTGATTAGTTTCCATCCATTGTTTCTTGTCCTGCGTACAGGTGCTTTGGAAAATAGGTTGACCCCCTCTTTGTGGCAGCCTCTCAAATACTGAAATCATGTCATCCCTAATCCTTTTCTCTAGACTAGCCATACCCAATTCCTGCAATCATTCTTCATATACTTTTGTTCCCAGGCCCTTAATCATCTTAGTTGCTCTTCTTTACACTTTTTCCAAAGTCTCAACATCTTTTTTGTAATGTGGTGACCAAAACTGGATGCAGTATTCTAGGTGTGGTCTTACTAAGGATTTATAATGAAGTACTAATAGTTCAGGTGATTTTGATTCTATGTCTCTGTTTATACAACCAAGAATAAACTATCATATCAATGCTATATCATAGACTCATTTGATCCTTGATCAAGAAATTAAAAAGTATGAGGGGGTCCTTGGTGCTGTCTGAGCTTGCTTGTTTTCTTGCAGATATTTCTTTATCCAAACTAGGTAACATCATTCCAGTCTCCATGTGCATGCATGTGTGAAAGGCTTGCTCTACATCTTCTGGTGGATCATGTTCTGGGCCACTGCCCTAGGGGAGGGGGAAGAGCTGCATTCTTCTTGTTCTGACCAATAATCAATCCCAAACATCCCTACATTAAGCCCCGTCCAAAGTTAAGATGTGCCAAGTTAGTTACTATATTGATTTTCAAAAATAGAAAATTTTAAAAAGATGAGAAAAGAGGTTTAAGAAAGAGAAAAAGTGAAAATTTAAGAAAGAGGAAAAAATAAGGAAGAAAGAAGATAGAAATGAAAAGAAAAAGGGAAAAGTAAGAAAAATTGAAACAAGATTGACTTCTCACTTTCTTTGGTACAAATACACATATGAATTAAAAAAATACATGCCCCAAGGTTAACATTCGTCTACATTATTTCTCTAATCTTATTTAATTTTAACCATCAAATCCCCAAATCAACATTTTATTTCTTTCAAGTTCTTTCTCTCTCAAAAAAAAATAGTTTCCAAGTAGAAATAAAATTGGTTGAAGTTTTTCTTTAATCAAAGCTATCAATTTCACCATCTCTGCTCATTCCATCAGCTTCACCATCCGTTCTTCCTTCGTAGGTATTTGTGAGTCCTTCCGCCTTTGTGCATATAAAAGTCTTGCTGCTGTTAATCATATTTAAAAGCAAAGTTCCATAAGATGTTTCCATTCGTGTGTCCAATAAACCCAAAAGTCTCAAGGTGTGCCGGGTTAAAAATGAGCAGCCACAGGTGCAAGATTTGAAAAACCACTACTAAACTTTATGCACCAAGGCCGAAGTCCTCTTTCAAACCAAAGGGGAAAAACTAATCTTACAAAATGTCTCCATTGGGCCGTAAGGTTTCATTCAAAATATTAAGCAGATTCAAGATAGGAGGTGTTCATCAATATTATTAAGCTTTGCTAAGAACCTTTCTCCAACCCCAACGATCTGAAATTATATTACTAATTCAGTTCCAGTCCATAAAGCAAAATAATTCTGTTCTTCAAATATCAATATTTCATCATTGGACTTGTTTGGAGATGGTATTATCTGATCAAATAGATGAAAATCCCATTCTATTAGTCTGGCGTCTCAAAGCATTATCTCATACATTCAGAACAGCAAATCTTATGTTTTTGAAAAGAGCTGAGGAAGCAGTTTTGGTTTTACAGATGTTTTCCCCAAATTTAAAACCTTATTTAACTAGAACGTAATAGACATTACAGCTGCTTCTCATCACCTTTCCATCCAATATTAATGATTGCCTATTCACATTAACAGTGTAAAAGATGATTGCATCTTTTACAAAGTGGTTCAAACATTTAATAGAAAAATGCCTTTTGCTATATCCTTTTTTTCTGTGTTTCATACTGGCATTATTTATGAACCCAGTACAATAATTAAATAAACAAGTTTTACCAGTGGAACATATTATTTTCGACTTGTACTTTGCAGAAGACAAAAAATGTATTTGAAATGGTTTTTATGGACCACAGACAACCTTGAAAAAGTCAATCAGAATAATTAACATTCTTTAGAATATTTTATATTCTAAATATTAGAATAATGAAGTCTAAATGACTTACTGGACTAACAACATATGGTAGCTTTGCCTTAATTTTATACAGGGGGGGAAAGTTTTAGAAATGTAAGTTTATGCAGTCCAAATAATATGGGAAATTTCACATTGATAATTAATCCTAGCTGAGAAATTGTTCCCTGGTAATTTGGCATAAAACTGAGATGGTAAATAAGGATGTGGTTCATCCCAGAACTCTTGGAACAGTAATCATAGTAGTAGTGGTTGAAGATCAAAGTAAAATACAGCTTATTCTAGATGCAAATTCTTATCCAACTGGAAATATTTAATATGGATAACAAAGATAAACCAACATACAAAGAGAGGAAGCTTGGAACTCTGCCTAATAAAAGTATATGGATGCAATGATCATTTTATATCAAGAGCCGTGGAGACACAGAGGTTAGAATGTAGTATTGCAGGCTAATTCTGCTAACTGCCAACTGCCAGCAGTTGGGCAGTTCAAGTCTCATCGGCTCAAGGTTGACTCAGCCTTCCATCCTTCTGAAGTCGGTAAAATGAGGACCCAGATTGTTAGGGGGCAATATGCTGACTGTGTAAAGCACTTAGAGAATGCTGTAAAGCACTGATATATAAGTCTAAGTGCTATTGCTATTGCTATTTTGTAAAAACCTTTACTGCACCTCCCTCTTGTACCTGCTTCAAACTAGTGTTTAACCCCCCATATACATGACCAGGACATCCAGCCTATTAGTGTTGAGTCCTTAGAAAATAAGGTCAGGCAGAATAAAATGGCAAGGCTGCTGTAGAAACCAGTTGGGAACTCCAACCAAGCTACATGCTGTTCATTTACTTCTTAGAAGCTTTTTATGGGTTCCTCAAGCTTTCAATGATGCAATCAAGATTGATTCAGTGCCTGGATGTCCATGTATTTTTCCCATAAATGACTCTTTGAAGGTTGTGCCTGTGATTTAGGAGTCAGTCATTTTTTCCCATACCTTTCATCCACAGAACTGGTAGGGGCAAAAAAGAGAATGTGTATTTTCTTTCAAAAATAATCCCTCCCGTTGTGAGCAATCAGAATTAATTTAACAGCTGGCCTATATTTCTTCTCCCACCCCATCTTCATTAGGGATGCTGAAGGACTGTAAGATATTAGGGCCCTTTGTATTTCCTCAACATGTTCCCTGTGCAAGCTTTACCAAGGCCTCAGGAGAGATGGGAAGCATCAGACTTACTCTCTCTGATTTGAAATCCTCTCTCTGGTTTTGGGACACAAATCCCAAAAAGTCCTTTGGGAAGTAACGCAGCCTTTCTTTCAGGCTGGGAAATCTCTTTTCACTACAGAGTTATCCCAAAACTCTAGACTTAGCCATTCTGGTACAATCTGTTCCCATCAGAAGATGGGAATTGGACACACGCACCCACCGATCCTTAAAGCAAATAGCTCCATTTTCATACCCAAGAGAATAAAAGAGGCAAAATAAAAGCTGGAGTCCTGGCTCAAACAGGCCTGATAGAGCTATTTAAAAGATTCCAAGCATTAGCTATCACCTCAATGGTCTCTCTTAATGCTGAGAGGGAAGGTGGTGATGGAACAATTTGGTCCGATTTCTGCTTTTTCTCTAAAATAAATGGAGGCAGAGCTCCTTCAACTGAAACACTGCACAGATGGAAGCTTTTGTCTCCATTTAAGTTCTTCCAGCACATTTCTTTCACTTATTATTTCTCAATGTATGAATAGGTATTAATAAGAAGATTGTGCAGGCACATCAAGACCGATGAAGGTACAGTCAGATGATAACTAAATGATACAATCTCTTTCAGTAATTATATTGTGGGTCTTCCGTTTCCACTTATGGGGTCCTTTTGCTCTTTCTGTTGTTGAACAATGATCATTTCTCTCTGCAGTATTAAAAATTATTGCTGCAACACTGAGTATGCAGAAATATCTCAGAGACCTACTGTTTATCACATTAGCAGTGTGCCTCTGGGGAATGCAATCAAAAGAAATTTAAACATTTAGGTTGCAATCAAATCCTCAGTTATCTGGGAGAAGGCCTTATGGAATCTATTACCATAGATTTATATCCTGTCTTTATTTTATACAACTCATGGCAGCATATAGGATGTTCTGCCTTCTATTTTCCCCATGACAATAGCCCAATGAGATGGGTTGGGCTGAGAGAGCAACTAGCTCAAAGTCACCCAGCCATCTTTCATGACTAAAATGGGATTAGAACTATGCCAGCTGGTTCTCAGTTTGTCAGTACAAATAGTCCTCAGTTTGCCATCATAATTGAGCCTGGGATTATGATCATAAATCATTGCAGTTAAGTGGGTTACCATACCATTTTGCAGCAGTCATTAAGAGGATCAATTTTATTCATTGGGCTTTTTTTGCTTGTAGAAGATGAGCAGGTTGAGCTGAAGGGCAGGGTTAAATGCATCATTAGTTTGGAGTAATTGCACATCTACAAGAGACCTAAGTCCAGCTCCCCCCCACCCCAGTGACTCCAAACTGATGACACATTTAGACCTGCCCTCTAGCTCAACCTCAGCTCATTTCTTACAAAACTGGAAGTAAACACCGGAAATTGGCAAAAAATGTTGAAAATCATGGTCACGTGAGTCTGGATACTGCATATAGCCATAAAGGTGAGCCAATTGCCAACTGGTCAAAAACACGATCATGTGACTACAAGGGATGTAGCTATTGTAACTTTGAAATTAGTTTGTAGGTTGCTTTTGGGTGTCTGCTAAGCAACCAATCATAAGTCAAGGACTGCTTGTAACTTCCATCACCATGCTAATAACTGGATAGCAAGATGGGAGAAACTAGGTGAATAGATCCAGAACTCTTGTTCCACAAATGAATGTTCTTTTTTATTATTATCATTTCTTTAAAAAAAGAACGTTAGAAATATCCTTTCCACATTGTGGTTTCTTCGTATACTTTTATTAAACCAGAAAATGCAGTGCTAAGATCATTGTGCAGAAGGAAGTAAATGACTTCACTGTTGCACTGCCAAAACTAGGTGTCTTAGATCAGGTTCCTTTTTCTTTTCCTATAACCCATGCCCAAATTTATAGGGTGGAGTAAGGCACTATCCAATTTTTTTCTAAACAAGACATATCATTTTCAATGTCATTGGTACGAAAGTCAGTGGAATAATGTCACGTACATGGGCCAAGTCCAATTTTCTTGATTCTTTTTCACCCTCTCGAAATTTCTTGGCATGTTCCTGTTTCCAAGTGCTGTAAAATTATCCAAAGGAAATCAGATTGGTGCCAAATTTTAGTGATATGGTTCTGGGGATCTTCTGAAAAATGAATAAAAGAGGTTTAGGGTCACAGGCAACTCCTTGGTCACCAGCCACATTTTAATGAGTTGAGAAGGAGAATCACAACTAAAATTGGAAGGACTTGGGAAGGTTATAAATTTCACTAATGAACGGTTTATCTTTTTTTCCCCCCCTTGGTTGAATGTGAATCATGTCATTTAGTCCCTCTACCCATCTTGAGAAATCATTCTCACCCTCGCCAATGGTTGCTAAGCTGTAGAAGGCTGTCAAACTCACTGCATCTATTATCTCTGCCAGAATATCTGATGGGAAAAGGGAAAGAACTGGTTCAGATATAGGCCTACAATTAGCACAACTTCTTGTGCCAGAATTATCAAAGTGCATCCTCTTGATTGCTGCTTTTATGTATGGAAAAAAAAAACAACCCTTGCATTTCCTACTAGAAACATCTCCAGTGTTCTCGCCACATCAACTGCCATCTGGCAGAGGCACTTATTAATTTGCAAGGGGGAAAAACCTAGTTCCTGGTCAGTTTGGATAATGAGATTTTTAAGTTTTCATGCGTTTCACTTACACTTGGACGTGATTGCCTACGGTTGTCTTTTCCTCCCAAAATTTTCTCACATTCCCAGAAGAGAAGAGAATTAACAGGCTAGCTACACAATGAACGTGTTCCTTTTTCACAGGGTCCCGTGACTCGGGTGCAGCTGTTTTGCTGCATTGGTGGTATTTGGAAGTCAGGCAGGAGTGTTTATCGTGATACATGTTTAAAAGGTGTGGGGCTTTGATTGCATGATTGTGACTGCCATCCTGACATTTCATTTCTTAATCTGATGACATTGCATTCTCTCCACTTTCCCACCTCTACACTTAAAGGGAGCGAGTCCATTGCGTAATAGACCTACGCAGATGTAGATCTGTTCTGAAGGGAAACAAAGTCTTCTGGTATGTTGTGTCCAGGTGTCTGAACTGTATTTATAAAGCATTTATAAACATAGAAGTAATAGTAATAGTAGTAAAGTTGGAAGGGACCTTGGAGGTCATCTAGTCCAACCCCCTGCTCAGGCAGGAAACCCTACACCATTTCGGACAAATGGCTGTCCAGTCTCTTCTTAAAAACTTCCAGTGTTGGAGCATTTACTGCTTCTGGAGGCAGGTTGTTCCACTGATTAATTGTTCTCACTGTCAGGAAGTTTCTCCTTAGTCCTAGGTTGCTTCTCTCCTTGGTTAGTTTCCACCCGTTGCTTCTTGTCCTGCCTTCAGGTGCTTGTCCTGCCTTCAGGTGTTCACAGTTACAAAAGAAGGGATTGAAATAGAAGAAAGTAGATTGGATAATTAGGAAGGAATTCTTAATAGTAAAAGAGTTATTCAACAGCATATGAAGAGGGTGATGGATTCCCTCTCATTGGAGGTTATTTCAGCAAGTTTGATGGCCATCTGACAGAGGTCTGTAAATCTGTAGATTTCTCCACTGGAAGGAGTTGGATTAATGATCTTTAAGATCTCCTATCTTTACATCCTACGATATCATCTTGCTTGGCTTCCTCCTTCCAGGTCCATTTAAAGACCCTCGTTGTGTCAGGAGACTAGTACAACCAAAGGTTTAAAAATGCCCTTCTGTATTTATGAAGACCCAGCCCCCAATTCTCTGCCTGGTTTGAAAAGTTTGACTTGGTTGTTCACTACAGGGTTTGGTTATTAAGTGTTCTCTCTAGGATGCCTTTGGCATTGATGGACAAATAATCTATGAGCTGCTGTGACAGGTCTGACAGCACATGTCTTAGGCAAAGATTAATTACAGGTATTCACAGGCTAAAGTGCCTTTTTGGTGACTAAAAATATTATAGGATGTGAATTATAGTTAAACATAGTTAATCACTTGGATGTCTATATCAGTTATTATCTAGTTCAGGGGTGCCAAGTGTCAAACTGCCAGCCCACAGGCCAGATGCATCATAGCAAAACCACGTCCACCCCATTGCTGGCAATGAAAAAAAAGTCACGACACATCACAACACGTCATGTGATGTTGCGAGTTTGACACCCCTGATCTAGTTCCTTAAGGACCTGGGGTTTCCTACTGTTTGTGCCACATTTTAGACTGTTTTGGAATTATGTATTTATCAGATTATATTCTGTTTTTATTTGTATAACTGAAAATGGGGTTCCCTACTCCTACTTTGACCAGCCTAAAACCACTTACAGTAGTTGACTTCTCTGCCTAAAGGAAGACTAGAAGCCATGGTCGCCCAGTTACTAGCCCAGCCCTTTAATTTTCAATGGGTGGCTGGACTAGAAGATCACTGAACTTTAACCTTTAGATTCTTTTTCCTAATTTATGATTCCACCCAGGTTTTGATTATGGAAATATCAGATGAGTGACTCTGAAGGTTCTCTTCAGGGAAATGTTGATGTTCTGACAAGAGAAGTTTAGATGAAGAGTTTGAGTCTAAATCTAAAGAAAGCCACTAACACAAGCATGGCGACCATTCCCTGATGGAAGTTTGTACTTCCTTTTAGAGGGAAGGAGGGTTTTAAAGCCATAGAGAAGGTAGTAATGACCAATCAAGATTACTGGATAAGAGCAAGACTGACATTTTTTGCCCTGTTACATGGTTCTAAAGAGGTTATTATAGAATAGTCAGAAGTTTAATCCAGCTATTTAGTTCTTCATTTCATTAAACAAAACACACAATAGCCTTTGGAACAGAAATCTAGCTTGGCGAGTGAGCTTCCAGGACTGTAGAAAACCATTAGAGATGCATACATTCCAGAAGTTGTCTTTTCAAGTCTTAGATATACCAATGGCTTTGTGCTGCTGATCCAACTTTTT
The DNA here is from genome assembly GCF_016545835.1 of Crotalus tigris. Lineage (NCBI taxonomy): Eukaryota > Metazoa > Chordata > Lepidosauria > Squamata > Viperidae > Crotalus > Crotalus tigris. The sequence goes on from NW_024096565.1 coordinate 1,188,544, forward strand.
ATCTAGAATGGAGTTTGCCAATGTCAGCAGCAGAAACCAACAGAAAATGGCAAATGTGGATGTCATGTCCTTAGGCTTCATTAAATCATTTGAAAAAGTTGATTATTTCCTTTCTGGTTAAATGAAACAATATGGGATGGAAAGTCCCACTTCTAGCTAGATTTGTTGGTGGCATGATCATTTGACTCATCATGCAGTCCTTAATAGATCTATGTCTACATGGAGGGAGATATGCAGAAGAGTACTTCATGATTGTGACCTAGGCCCAGTGTTTTTCAACATTTTCGTAAATGTGTTAGTTGTGGGGAGAAAAAATAAGATTTGCACAAACTGACAGAGAGAGGCTAATGCTTCAAAAGACAAGCTACAGAGGTTCTTGGAGGTAAATCTCATGAAGGAACACTTAAAGGAACCGTATATGTTTAGCCTGAAGAAGAGAAGACTGGGGGGAGATATGATAGAAGTCTTCCAATACTTGAAGGTCTTTGTGGGGAAGAGGATATGGATTTATTCTTGTTACAGTCCAAGAATTTGTAGGGAAAAGCAGAATCCAATCTGAGTCGGTCACTGGAACCAGAGATCTAGTCTTCCAAGCTTTCAGACTTGTACTGGAGCCCATCTTCAGGGAAATTCTCTCTAGCAGAGTGTGTACTTTGGGCTATTCTCAAAGCCCAAAGCACACACTCTGGTAGAGAGATTAGATCCTGTAATATTATCCTGGGACACGTATATTTGTCTTCATGCATAATAGGGGGAAGCTTTATAGAAGGAGAATCAAACTAGAAGCAAGATAATTCTGATGATAAGAGCTATTAAGCAATAGAACAGCTGGAGTTGAGCATGATGATTTCAAGCAAATGTTTCACTGAATGTTTCAAACAAAGGTTGGACAGCCAGTTGTCTGGAATGGGATAAAGCTAGTCTTAAAGAAGATCTCCATGATCCCTTCTAACTCTATAAATCTGACAGTTGGCCAATAATTTCTGGAATCAATCATTGTTTGATTCACATGTGAAATAATTTTCTTGGGGATTCACAGTCTAATATGCAAATGAAAACATATTTATTCTTCAGAAGTCACACTTTTCCAAATTTATCAATACTCATAACAAACCAAATGTGTTCAAAAATCTGTTTTTTATATAGAGAGAGAGAGACATTTTAAACACTGTTGTTCAGTTACCTAGTTTTCTAGGTAGCCTTCAAACCGATTACAGTGATTTAAAGCATGTACAACAGGAGACCCATCTTCCTAGTATTTCTTATATTCTGCATTTTATATTCTTTATAATGTTTGTACATTTACCATTACGAAAATGCTAACTGTTGCCAAATAGTCATATATCTCAGTTGTTACTTGCAAATAAATTTCAATTATCGTTGGTGGAAAAGTGAAATAAAAATCAAAACATTTCACAGCTGTAACTCAATGGTGTCAGGTGAAGCAGCCCAGTTTAAAGGCCAACCAGAGTCGGTGTTTCCCCAAGACTAACCATCCAGTCCAGGGCTTTTTTTTCTCATAGAATGCCCAGAACGGAGTTCCGGCACCTTTTTTGGATGGAACCTTGTAGGGTAGGCAAGGCGGGTTGTATGATGTGTGTGAGTTCCGGCACCTTTTTTTTTTTTTAGAAAAAAAGCACTGATCCAGCCTATCAAGCATCAAGAAGCATTTTGTGTTCTCAGAGCACTTTTTTTTTTCTTGGTGAGCATTAGCTGAGGTTCACATCAGATTTGACTTCCAAGCTTAAGAGAAGAGCATCATACCTCATGGTCCAGGGTTTGTTAAAGCACAGATCTGAGCTAATATTACTGTCAGGCATGATAAGTACTCACATTTTCCTCTTCCTGTTGGCAAAAATTCTGTTGCTCAAAGTCCAAATCGCAATCAGCCATGATAATCAGATATGCTTTATATTGGTTTTTTTTCTTATCAGACAATAAGCATATAATTTAGCTAAATGTTGTGTCACAGCTATTAAAGCATGCAAACACATTGGTATAGAATTAGATCTGCTGTGACAAAGAATAAATTTGGGGTGAGTTATGTTATAGCTATATCATTAGAATGTTCCATATAATTTTAAGTAGATGTTTATTATGCTATGTTTTTGCAATGCACTCTGCTGTCCAACTCTTTTATTCTTTTGATCATTGATTAGATAATTTTGTATGATCATATACTACTTGGTAAACACCAACTTAGATTGTGTGTGTGTGTGTATGTATAATCTTCAACTCCTCCTGGGACTGGCAGCATTGCAAAAGCATGACAGCCAACATAATGTAACAGCATTGGAATAATTTTCCTAAAAGACAAAGAATAATTGTATTCTCCTTTTGTCAACATTAAACAAATATAGTTCTTAATATTTTTGATACATACAAGATTGGATATAAACATTTTTCTTGTGTTTATACAAATAACAGTAACATCAGCATATAACATCTTTTCTGATCAGTTTATGTTTCAATTGTATTTATAAAAGTCATCTTATTAAGTCACTATATGTCCTGTTTTCAAGATTCTTATTTAAGCTTAATTTCCTCTTAATTTCAAACCATTCTTATCGGTCATAATTTTCTCAAAATTAGTTAGCTTTAAATATCCAAACCTTTTGTTCACATACACCATTTACATTTACATTTTATATATTATAAAAAATACTATACTACTTGTATATCTTATCCCTCTTACTGTAGGGCCCCTTTATATTCATAATTTATTCTTTTACCCATATTCAAATAAATGTTTAATCATATACTACTCCATCTGGTAAGTCTAATCAAATATCTTAAATTTAACTCTAGCCTTCTTTTGCCAAGTAGCTTTCCAAGTCAGTGTGTTCAGCTTGCCAAGAGCTTCTTCCTGTATTTTTGTGAATGTTGTTGGGAATAGAAAAGCCAAGTTAAGTAGGATGTGTGTTTTTTTGTCTCCCAAACTCTAATGATTCTCTTGGCTGCTGTATAATCCATTTTGTTAGGTCTTCTTTCCTACCTTCAAGTTTATTTTGAAGCCCTGAAAAATAAAATATCTTTTCCATTTCCATTGTTGTGGCAAAATCTTGCAAGTTTTCTTTTGTTTGTATTAAGCTGTGGTTCTTTTCATTTGTAGCTTCCCTCTTTGGGTCACTGTCCTCTAGTTTATGCTCTGTTATGTGGTGTGTTTGTTCATTCTTTGTCATCGTTTTATGAGAGATTTTTAATTGTAAGTTTAGGCTAGAGATGTGCTCATTTATGTCATCAAAGTTGTTTTTAATCGCATAATGGTTTGAAACCATTGTCATTTGATTCTATCACAGCATTGCATATGTTTCCTCCTAGAAAATATTTGCCTTCTCTTGGAGTATTGCTCCTGCAGATCTCTGATGTTCCAGGCTGGAGCCTTCAGAATGAGGTATTAGGTGTGGTTTCCTGCCACTTTTAGATAGGTATGCAACATCCATTTTATCTCCCCCCTCCAGATAGTCTTTCACTGGTAACATAGTCTCTGTGATTAGCCTTGTCAAACCAGCTTAAAGTCCAAACAGCCAAATCTTGTGTAGTTCTTATCTTTATATATGGTTTTTATAATCCAATGTGTTTCCAATTGTCAAAGCACCACTAAAAGCAGTATTATATAACAGTTCTTCTATTCAGGCGTTTTACAGTTATCAACCAGCTAAAATTGTACTCCAGAATGTTTAACCACCAAAGAGCTTTCCAGTAAATTCCCCCCTAGAAGATTAGTCAAAATTAAAGGTTTTTCTTTCTCTGCAAACAATTCTTGAGCTTAGAAATCACAGCTCAGTAAGTGTTTATAATCCCAGAAGGTCAGCAGATTTTTAAAACAAATATAGTTATCATTCTGTAGTAGGTGGCCCAGTATATTTTCTTTCCTCTGTTCCCAGCTGTTCTCTATTTAGCTAGAAGTCACTGAGGTTCAAAGGAACATGTTGTTCTTTATTTCTGGGCATCTTGACAATTTTTGAATCAATGCAGCTACTGTTCTATGCACTAATCCTCCACTAGATTTCAGTAGCTATTCATTTTCCAACTTTTAAAATAAAGAATTATTTTCTTGTATTTTCATCAATACTCTTTCAGATGTGAAATCTTAACAGTTTTCATAATTTTCAGATTTATCGAGACTGTAGTATTATTAACTTCCTTTCAATATATTTCTGTCTCCCATAAAAATTAAATCGCCACTTCCATCTATGGAAGGGTTGGGGTGTGGTCCCCTCCCTTCTCACTTTCGGAAGATTTTTTGGTTCTTATCTTTTCCAGGAAATCAGTTATAAAATAAAAGAGAGAAGATCAATATTCTCACCCAGTTCCAAGCATGCTATTCATCATTGTTCTGGCTAGTGCTTTTGGACTTCGGCTTGGGCTAGTCACCGAGGTGTGGCTAGCCTTTCTCCTGTTAGTTTGGAGGACTTCCCCCAGATCAAACAGATCAACCACCATCATTCCACGATCATCGGGGAGGCTCCTTCTTTGCCGCCTCTCCAGGGTGACTTTAGATCCATTTAGGGTCCCCGACAGGGTGAAATCAGCCTTGGGGTGTGGAGCCCCACAATCCCTCAGCCGTGTGATTATGACGCAGGACCAGAAGTCAAAATTATACTACCTCCTTAATGGTTATTGAGTATTGATCCTATAAAAGAAGAGCAGTACTATAATCATAGTAGCAAAATTACTGACAACTAGACCTCTGAGTTTCAATCACCATTGGTTATATAATGGGTATTTTAGTAGATGCTACCTCTGTGCCTAAGCAGAGGGAAGTACGGCCTTCATGAGAAAGTATATCAGTAAGTGATGCTATATGTATTAATATCCAAGAAAAAGTTGGTTTAAAAAGCCATGAACGCTTTTAACAAATTGAGAATGTTGACTGTAAAGTATAGGTGGTATAACTGGAGATGTGTTAAAAGGGTTTGTTTACAGAGTCACTATGCAACTTGTGAATGTGTACATGAAAGTTGCCTTTGTGCTTGACAATTGGAAGAATGTTATTATTGTTTCCCTTTACAATAGGAGGAGTAACTAGAATGAATGCAAAAATCAAAGAACGATAAGATTGTTAAATATGCCTAGAACATGTTCAGAGAATTATTATCAAAAGTATACAAGATGGAAAAAAACTGGGGAAGTACAGCAATTCCCTGATCAGGAAATTTGCAAACTTGAATTTTTTTATCTTCAGAAGATTATTGAGAAATGTACAACTGTGAGAATGAACTTAGAAAAGGCATACAATAAAATCAATATGCAAGAGTTATAAAAAGTTTTGTATAAATATGAAATTGGCTCCTATATGTGATAAATATAATATATAAAGGAAGTAAAGCATTTGTGAGAACAAATTGAGTCCTTAGCAAACCATTCATCACTGGTCATGGACTAAAAATATAAGAATATGCTATGATTCTGTGACCGTTATTTATAGGTAAATATGTAAGCAATATTTGTAGTGAAAATGGAACAGTGGACATAACTTTTGTTTGTGTGCAGAAGATGCTGAGAACAGAAAATATTTGTAAATAATGTTAGTATGGCAAAAATGAAGTAAGTAGATGAATTTGGCTAGCTTTACATAGTGTTTCCTAAAGATAGGAACATGGATGGAGAAATTTTAAGATATGCAGCTATTTAAAGAACAAAAATTTATGAACTAATATACAGCTACATTGGAAGCAAGAATGATTTGCAAAAATAGAAAGATGTGGAAATGGTTCCAATGCATATATATTTAATTAAATTTCTTTCTAAATTTCCTCTCCTCTCCCTTTTACTTTTTGCCCTTAAATAAACAGAAAAAAAGGAAAAATAAATTATACATCAATGAGAGTATCTTGTGCATTTCCATATATATGTAGTTCATGCAGGTAATATATAAATAAATTATGCATTCTATTTTGAATTGTACACAAGATTTTCAGTAAAGGATTATCATTTTTCACTATAGTTTACATTTATAACAATCCCTTCATAGTTCACACATAATATTAGACCTTCAGTGAATTGAATAACTGGGCTGATAAATTTACCTTTTCAGTGTTAAAGAATGCATTAAATGTTTTGATACAGAGGTTATGACAGTCTTTAGATAAAATGGGAATAGCCAATTCCTTATTCCATTTAGTGTTTAATATCTGCATATTGATATCAATAAGTATTTATAAAGATAAATTTTGGAATTTTTAGTCTCAAGATTTTGCAATCATTTCTAATAATTTAGGTCACTTTGAAGCTGAAAGTGCTTCTGGTCCAAATCAAGATATCAACATATGCTGTGTTGCCAATATTGTCAGTAGATGGCAAAAGACTAATGACAAATGCCCCTTTAATATTGCAAAAAATCATTCAATAATTGGTCTTAAGCAAAAATAGCACCATCCCTCCAAGTTTCTATAAAACTTGCTTTTAATTCATTTTAAGGTCTGATTTATTCCATAACATCATATAAACATGAGAACAAGAATTATATTCTATTTTCCAGCATGTTCAGTATCCACATCATTCAGCCTGATATAACAGTGATAGATCTTATATTTAAATCTATTATATTATGAGCACCAAACAGTTCAGTTAACCAAAGGTTCTACCAGCAAATATTCCAAAACATAAAACCCCAAGAAGGACAATATTGAATGAAGTCATCCCAAAAATTGATACCAGTCAATAAATATGCATAATGGTACAATTTGGATATAATTCAGGATTCAGAGAGACAAAACCTCCATCTTTAACTGATAATTGCAATTTTTTCAATGATATTTTTGTGACAAAACAAAAACTCACAGAAATTTAGAGAACAATGTATTGTGATTTCTAAAAAAATTTCCAGATATGTGTATGGAAATTTGATGCATAATTTAAAGAATCCTGGAAATTAGATTCATTTTTAGAATATTTACTCTATTCCAAAGGGCAAAAGAGTTTCACCTACTATATCAATATCTATAGAAACCTCTTTCTTATTCACATTTGATATAATTTGAGAAAGATCACATGGGATAATACCTAAATAAATAATAAATCCAATATACTGTAAATGCAGAACATATAATTACTTAAAACTTCTACCTAGCAATTCCAATTTACAACAATTAATAGAGTGTCTTGCAACTTACCCAAAACTCATTAATCAAGGTCAAAATTGAAGCATGATGCTCCAATATATTTATATCCTTCTTTAATTTCTTTGCCTTACAGTTTCTGCACTTGGTATATTGCTTACCCCAAAGAAAACAGTGTTATGGGTACCAGAATGCAACTTTTTAAGTGTGCAGGCCATTTAGAGAGCAAATCCAGCCCAGATCCTCCATAATGCTTCCACTGGAGCAATTTGAGATGCATGGGTTCAGTGACAGGGCAGGAGTGGAAGTCACCTTCTCCAAATCTAAATCCATAAATGGGGGGGGGGTGTATACTGATTCCTTCTGAAGGAGACAAATTAGGAAAATATTACTGAAGTGGTGAAAAGGCAGTACAATTAAGAAAATGCAGCATGGTGGTGTTCCTTCACTATTAGTGAAACAGTGTCCATCAAGAACTATGAAGATAGTGACGGTAGGTAGCTCCCCTTTTTGCATGTGTTCTTAGCAACCAGCCCTTGAAAAAATGCCTGACAGAAGTGTCCATATTATTTGTGGTAGTCCCATCAGGAATTCATAATCCTGATGTTATTCCTAGTCCTTCTTAATCTCTAAAACAGTTTAAGTGACTTGAAGAACCAAGAGAGGCTAATTTACCCTATAGTTATTTTATTTTGAGGCTTAGTTTCTAAGTCTAAACAACTAAGGGAATACTACATAAATTCTGCCTCTAGCCCTATAGACTATTCTGTGTCTGCTCCCTAACCTAATATTGAGCATAATTGACAACATCCCTTATGCTTATTTTCCTTTTTGGTCCCTAAGCAGTTCAGCTGGAGATATATCAACCATTATATTTTGTGAATGTTAGTATTCACATCTGAATGCTGATAATCTCAAATGAATTTCAAGAATGACCAAAAATAAATACCTATTTTTCCACATTTCAGTCTGACACTAACGAATATTGACAATCACATTAGATGTCTGTCACTGTTTTTTAGTTTGGAAGAATATCCAGAAAATTTGTCTTGCATTTTCAACATTTATACGTGCACACTGGCATTCATCAAAATTTTGATGTATTAATCTATAAAAATGCCTTTATGAACCCGGCTCTGTACCTATGAACATCACATCTTTTAATAATTGTTATTTACCTAGGATTTTTTTAAAAAATCATTTTTAAAGTGCTGAAATGATGGAGAATTGTATTGCTGCGATTAAATGAGGTATGGGAACTGACTACTGCATTCTGTGGATTCTATTTACCTGAGTACTTATTTGCTTTTACTTTATTGAAAAGATTAGTGTTTTTGTCTTGAAGTGGTACAGAAAAAGCTCCCAGCTTTTCTTCTTTAAGATGCTATTGTGTTTCTGCCACCATTTTTATATTCAACTGTAATAAAGTATGTATTGTACAGAATGCTTTGGATGTTCTTGACTGAGATTTACAACTGAACTTTTTAATACTCTTCTCTAGTGTTTGTAAAGTAAGTCTCCAGGAAAAGGAAAAGGAATCCTGGGTGTAAAATGAATCCTGACAGTTTATATCAGGTGTGTCCATTTGTGGCCCATGGGCCACATGTGGCCCTGGACAGTTAGTAATGCGGCTCTACGAGATCATAAACTTTTAACATTATTATCTTATTTATATACATTAACTATTTTATATGTTTTATATGCAGCCCAAAACAATTCCTCTTTACTCAATGAGGCATAGTCAAGTGAAAAGTTGGACACCCAGGGTTTATATCATAAAACTTAAAATATCATCAAAAACAACATAAAAATAATACTGTAATCAGGATGCAAGAATAGGAACTTCTGTTTCAGTAGTAAAATGTCTCCCCAGTCTAAAAATTCATGCCTAAAGGAAGTATTTGTGTTATAAGACGTGTGAAGTTCATGAGAAAAGTCACAATGCTCCAACCCAAAGCTCTGTCGAGCAACAGATCTTTTTTCTCAAAAGGGCCAATCAGAGGATTTCAGGAAATCTTCCAGCGCTGATTGTGCCTTACTCTGATTTTCCAGCAAGCTGTGACATGCAACCTTGGAGATCAGTGGAAACATAGTGTTTATACTGACAGAGAAGAGTCTTTGTAACAAATAGCTCCTGGTTGCCCACGATTCCATTGTCTAAATATTGCAGCAAGAAACATCTTATCTATCTGAATCTCCTATCCAGGGCTTGTCTGGATTTTGCATTCCAGATATGATATACTTGCTATACCCACCTTTAATTGCCACAACACAGGACAACACCGCCTGCACCGACAGCCCTGCCCAGCCAGTCCACTTCTTCTGTAGCCGAAGGAGCAGCTTCATTCTGCAGCTGCATTCTGGCCTACATTTCATAATCAGGCCTTTCCAGAAGGTCTCTGCAGCTGAGTACTGAGTTATGGATTCAATCCATAGCTCGGTTCTCGGCTGCAGTGGCCTTTCCAGAAATGCAGGCCTGACTGAGAAATGTAGGCCTGGCTGCCTGGCTGAAAGATAAGTGGGTGTGGGGTTCATGGGGCAGATCCACACCCACACCCCCGCCCTCGCTTGATTTTTAAGTTTGTGCCTCACCCCGAAACTAGGGCTTATTTTTGGGGTAGGGCTTATATTAGGTCCACCCCCCAAAAATCAAGCTAGGGCTTATTTTTGGGACAGGCCTTACTTTCAGGGAAAACAGGGTACCACTTGTTCAGTGCTGTTGCAAGTTCAAATGGTCACTGATCAAGTAGTCATTAATGAAGGAACACTTATACTGTCATATGATTTGTTCAGTCAGTTTACAATTTAAAAAAAAAAAATCTTAAAATATTTTTAAAATGTACATGCCAAATGAGCAGAATCCAAACAAAACAAACATATTAATTCCAGGTCTAACCATAGTTTTCTGTCTCATAGAATCAGAACATTGCCATGCTATTTGCATACTAGTTGCAGAGACAATTCCAGGAGTGTAAACATAGCTAAGAGCTTTGTTCCTTTAAATGGAATTTATTGGGAGCTGTGTGAGATGTATGTATGTATGTACGTACACATGCATACCCAAGAAGAACTAAGTATAAGCAAGAGTTCTTAGCATAAGAGCATTCCTACAATGATATCCTGATTATCAAACTTTTCTCAGAGGTATTTGGATGGCTGCTGTAGGAACAGAAAAATTGACTCAGTCTGTCTTTGATCTGGGCCAATATGGCTCTTACTGTGTTAATACCCTAATTGATATTAGTGAGCTAATTGCTTCCACATCAGAGCTCTTAACTAAAGTACAAGATTACTATCAATTTAAAATGTATATTGTGTTGTTTGTATTTCATTTCAATTTTTTAAATAACAAAAGCCCCTTTAGAATAAATGTTTGTTTAATGTTATTGTAACCGCTATAATGCAATACTCATTTGTTCGGACAAAGAATTATCCATGCTGTGTTATTATTTTCTTTAAAAATAAATAAAATGAAATTTGTTTAAAGTTATACTTTGAAAAATTCAAAAGGCATGAGTTTGCAAAACACATTCACCATGCAATTTCTAGAACCCTGTCAAGATATCACTAGGCGTAATGTTCTTCCTTCACTTGCTGTGAATTGAGGTCTTAACATTTTGTAATGAACGAAGGTTTTGGTTAACCTTGGCTCTGGCAGACCTCATTAAAATAGCAGCCTGTCAGTTTCAAGTTTTAAAATATCAGTCCTGTCAGTTTTTTATTCAACAGAATAATCTACAATTTTATTTAGGATATATTTTGCATGGAGTTGTGTGTCCCAAGGAGTGGGAAAAGAAAGCATTAGTCAATATTGCCATCTAGAGGACAAGAAAGTCAAAAGTCTTGTCATACATGAAAGGACCAGTAACAATTCTTGAAATATCACATGGATACACACACACACACACACACACACACACACACACACACACACACGTGCGCGCACGCAAAAGACTTGGAATAGCAGAAAAGAAGAGTACAGTAACATATTTTTATACTGGAATTATTTAATATTATTATAGTTAGTCAGATATAGTTAGGATTTAAAATCTAATTCTTCCCAGATGTTTCTGTTGTTTTTTTTTATTTCTGCTATCTATGTTTCTGTCTTCATGATGGGCTTTACATGCAGACCATTATCCAGCAGTCCCAGAAATACCTAATGATGAAGTTCTATATATTTATATATTAGCTTTTCATCTCACCTTCATTACTTTATAAGTAACTTAAGGCAGCGAACATTACGTACTGTAATCCTCCTTCATCCTCCTATTTTACCCACAAAAAGAACCCCATGAGGTGGGTTGGGCTGAGAGAAAATGATAGACCCAAAGTTACCCAACCAGCTTTCACGTCTAGGTCAGGACTAGAATTCTCGCCTGATTTTTCTAGTCTGATGCATTAATCACTAGACCAAACTGGTTCTCATTAGGTATTACAGAAACATCAGTAATAATAAGTAAGGCAACTTACGAATTACTGCATTAATCACTGGATTTAATGCAGATAGACCCAGTAAATATACCTGGCAGGTCTGTGCAAAGATCTTGATCTTCCATGATTTTTATTTGTGTCTTATTGTGTCTCGCAAGTGAAAAGATAGATGAGAATCAGCAATGATATGCATTAAAAGATATGCATTAAAAAGATACTGAGGCCCTTCTAATAGCTTGATTCTAGAGTTATTAGAGGAGGTATGGATGTGGTAACTTCACAATGGTAACTTAAATCCATTTCTAGAAAGAATAAGAGCAAAAATGCTGCCTCGTAGAGGTGACAATGTGAAGTCACAGTCACTGCTCAGGAGTTGCTACATGTTTTTAGATGTTTTTAGAGTATATGTAGGGAGATGTACAGTTTTGGTGGCCAATGATGCCTCCATCCAGCCTGAGTGGGATACCATGAATTTCACAAGTGTTGAATCCGAGTATTTCCACTCTCCTTGCATTTGAATAATGCATCTGTGTTCCACTCTCCCTGCATTGCACAATGCACCTGTGTGTAAGCCAGGTGTGTTTCATCTAGGGGGGAGGGGTGTTGTGTCCTGAGCCTGCAAGAGCTGAAAACAGGCTCAGAATTGTTGCAAGTGGTCCCGGGCAATCCAAAAGCTACCCGGGATCAGACAGAGGGCACCAGCCTTGTGCACATGCGCAAGGCGTGAAAATGGTCAGTTCCTATTGGTTCACACTGTCCTGGTTTCAGGCACTATAAAAGGCCTGTGTGCCTTTTGATGTTTGCTTGGTTGTAGGAGAAAAGTAATAAAGAGCTTGTTGTTTTTACCATGTGTCTTCATCAATTGCCAACGAACGGAAAACATAACAGTATCCAAAGCAGAACATCCAGATTCAGTCACAGTTTTGTTCCATACAACATTAAGTTTGTGAACTCTCAAGCTTCCTTTTTCCACTAGGTATTCAAGATGGACAGTGATTAATATTTATATGTATTTATATGTAAGAGTGTAGGTATATAAATATGTTGTATATAGCATGTTTATATGTGTGTTATGTATGTGTACACTTTTGAGAGAAGGCAACAGAATTTCATTTTTAATTTGTGCCAGGGTGCCTGCAGTAAAAAATGACAATAAAGGTTATCTTACTAACTCTTTCTTATTCCCCCACTGGTTATCTGGTTTTCCACATGCTGTGAAAATCATTGTTTCACCAGTCAGCCCAGAAAGGACCAGTGAAGACATAGTTCTTCCTTCTCCAAACTATTAAGCAGCCGCATGTCCCCAAAGGCAACATCTGTTTGGATCAGTTTGCTAACATTCCCACATTTCAAAGCATATGATTGTCACTGTAGGCTCCATCAGCCAGGATCCAGCCAGCCTAGCATATCCTGGGTTGTTGCAGCTGAGACACTGGGATATGTCATTCAAGGATCCAGGATCCTGTAACTTGATCCTGACAAGGATCAGATACACTATGTTTATTGAGTTCTTTCTTTGTTACCGCCACAAGAATATTTTTCAGAAACAGGCTCTACCGTGTTTTAACCAAATACCTTCCCTTTGTCTTACGATTAGGTAACTGACATTAAAGAAAAACTAAAGCTTTCCAAAAAGTTCTGGTCTACATTACCCTACACCATCTGCAAGGAAGAAGCAGTGACTGGTGGCATGTCTAATGAAGAGGACTGTTGGAATGGACACACCAAAGCTAAGTAAGTGAGAAAAAAGCCCATGAAAATAATATTTACAAGTGAAACTCCCATGTAGGGTATAGAAGGTTTTCCTCTGCTTTGTTACTCTCTGTCAAATGAATACAAAGAACACTGGCATTCTTTCTCCAGAACTAATGAAAATGTCTCTCTCTCCATTGTAATTGGAATACTTTGAAAAAATACATGCAAATGCCAGAAGTTCCGTATTATTGGGGACAAATTCCTTGTGTGTCCAATCACACTTGGCCAATAAAGAATTCTATTCTATTCTATTCTATTCTATTCTATTCTATTCTATTCTATAGATAGTATCAGTGTAAGAACCTATGCCAAAACCCATAATAAATTTATAACATTATGAGTACCGTACTTTCTGGCATATAAGACGACTTTCACAAGCGTTAAAATCGGCGCTGGAGTCAGGGGTCGTCTTATACGCCGGAAATAACGGTAGTTTCCAGCGTATAAGATGACTTTCTAGGCATGCGACTCGGCACCGAAGTTGGGGGTCATCTTATACGCCGGGTCGCCTTATGCACTGGAATATACGGTATATGATTTGTAAAAAAAACCTTGCATATTGTATTTATTAAATGTATATGCCACCCATCTCATTATCAAATACCTCTAGGTGGCTTATGTCTCCTTACAACTTATAACTTACATCTTTTAAAAAACATGTTGGGTTAAATTCCTCTGTGTGCGTATGTATGTGTGAATGAAGAGTAAAAGGAAAAGATTACTATAGGCCTATGCTGAGAAGGCTTGCCAAATTTGTTACTTTAACCTGTCAGACAAAAAGGAGAGGGTTGTTAAAAAAGATACCAAAAGAAGATGAAGCTTCTCAATGCTTTCCCCCCCCCTAAAAACCTATATGCATTAGAGACATTTTTTTTGATTAGTTAAATGCATTGATTTTCAAATTTATCTGGCAATGGAAAAAAGCCAGAATAAGACTGAAATTGCTACAAGAAGCAAAAGAAAACGGAGGATTTGGGCTACCAGACTGGGTTCTATACTATCAAGCAGCTGCATTAACATGGCTAAAAGAATGGATAGCCCTTAGACACAAAAGACTACTATACCTAGAAGGACATGACCTACAACTTGGATGGCAAGCCTTTCTATGGTATGGGAAGAATAAAATGCATAAATACTTTCAAAATAATTATATAAGAAATGCCTTGCTTTTGACATGGGAAAAGATAAAAATGAAAAAATATATGAAAATGCTAGCATGGATCTCGACAATGGAAGCGTTTGTGCACCCAAATTTAATCAACTATGAGAAACTTGTATCATACAAAGACATTTTGGATACTGATGGAAAATTACAAACTAAACAAGAACTGGAAGAACAGGATATTGAGCTATCATGGTGGCCACACTTGCAAATGCAAATGAGATACAAAAAAGAAGCTAAAACATATGTTTTCTATAAAGATCAAACAGTGTTTGGCCAGATACTATTGTTATCAATGAAAAATTGATCAAGAAACTCTATAAATTTTTGTTAAGCCTCAAGATGGAAGATGAATAAGTTAAAGAAACAATGATAACTTGGGCAAAAAATTTTGGGCACAATGTAAAATTAGAAAAATGGCAAAACTTGTGGGAAAGAAACTATAAAATAATGAGGGCAGCTAATTATAAAGAAAACCTATATAAAATGATTTATAGATGGCATATACTGCCTGCAAGATTAGTAAAAATGTTTAAAAACATGTCTAGCAATTGTTGGAAATGTAGGCAAAAGCCAGGCACATACTATCAACTTTGGTGCACATACCCTAAAGCAAAAAAAAATTAGTCAAAAATGCACATGTGGTTACAGAAAATGTTAAGAAAACATGTAGATTTTAAGCCAGAATTATTTCTTTTAGGTATAATTACAGAGAAGTATGATAAAAAATGTATATACTTAATATTACATGTATTAACAGCAGCAAGGATTGGAAAAACAAAGAAACACCATTAGAAGAAGATATAATCAGGAAAATTTTAGATTGTGCGGAAATGGATAGGCTTACACTGAAAATGAAAGGGGAAGAAGATACAGAATATTTCCAAACATGGGATAATTTCTATAAGTGGCTGGAAAAATGGAGTAGAGAGTAGAAATGGAAGTTGTATTACTATTAATGTTAAATATGTGAACCCAGACAACACATTGTTTATTAAGCACTAAAGATTTGTAATTATAAAAACTTAATAAAATATCTATTTAAAAAACTATATGCACTTTTGAAGAACACAGTTAACAATATGGATCTATGGATCATTAGTCATTTTTTACTTTTGCTATAAAATTGTAGTCCCAGAAAGTACTGGTCTTAGATTATGCTCTGTTATGCTCATCATTTCTAAATTTCTGACCATTTTTTCAGGCCCATCACTGCATTCTCAGTGCATTCTGGAGCACATTTTAAATGGAATGGGACAACTTTCCACAGCAAGTTGTGGCCACCTTTCCGCAGCCAACTCACCATGGCCAACTTGCTGTGGGACAACTCGCTGCAGGACAATTTAACAATTCTATTGAATTATTTAAAATAAATAAAAAAATATTTTAATTTTTGTCATTCACATTTCCTTCTTTCCTCATTTTGCATCCTTTCTTTAATGATTCTGTTCCACCATTTCTTTGATATTAGTGTAACTCTTGTCCTGCAGCAAGTTATCCTGCGGCAAGTTGGCTATGGTGAGTTGGCCATGGCAAGTTGGCCGCAGTCAGCTGTCATAGACCCCACTTTAAGGTGTGCAAATCAAATGGTCTTGATAAATCTGTTAGTTTTCTAACAGTCTGCATGCATCCTGTACCCTAAATACACTCAACAGCCCAATACACCTGTAGAATTGCATATTCATAAGGAACTCCAGTCTTTCTGGGCCTAGGCAACAAAAAATTAGCTACCGGTTCTGCTGAAGTGGTGCGAACTGGCTGAATCCCACAAGTATCTTATCTTAAAGTTATGGCAAACGTCCTTATTTATGATTAGGCAGGGGTCTCTTTATCTGAAGCTAAACAATGGGCATTTTATGCTTCCAATATGTGTGTTTTTCTATGCAGGTAATCCTTGACTTACAACAGTTCATTTAATGACCGTTCAAAGTTACAAAGGCATTGAAAAAAGTGACTTATGACCATTTTTCACACTTAATGACCATTGCAGCATTCCGGAGGTCATGTGATCAAAATTTAGACGCTTGGCAACTGATTCATATTTATGACAGTGATCCGCATTTTGTGATCTTCTGACAAGCAAAGTCAATGGGGAAGCCAGATTTACTTAACAACTGTGTCACTAACTTAACAACTGCAGTGAATCATTTAACTGGGGCCAGAAAGGTCATAAAATGGGGCAAAATTCACTTAACAAATGTCTCACTTAACAATAGAAATTTTGGGGTCAATTGTGGCCGTACGTCAAGGAGTACCTGTACATAAGATATATTATTTTCCTTTACATAGTTTTTACTACGTATATATATATTCCTTTGTTTATGTTGACAGGAATCAGCTACTGGCAGGATCCAGCATTTCTATCCTTCCTTATTGCAAATATATAAAAATATTCCAACATTTTTTTTAACGTTCTAATTGGAAAGGAAATCTAGTAACCAAGCTTAAGGGGACTGGTTGTCAAAATCTCCAATAGAGTCAGGCAAGGTTGTCTGGACAGAGGGGAAATGTGGGAGGAGAAACATTCAATATCCTTCCATTTGTCTGAAAGGTACAGAGTCTCTTGCCTGAGCAGGGGGCTAGACTAGGAGACCTCCAAGGTCTTTTCCAACTCTGTTATTCTATAGTTCTGTAATTCTGTAATCCTAGTCCCTTTGTTGATGGCTGCATTTTAAATATATATATATCTTTCCATTGGGGGATATACTTCTTTTAGGGCTTGTCCTGATTGGTGTATCAAATTCACAATCCCTCATGGCATATATTGTGCCAAATCACTATCATGCTTTGTCTGGATTTTTGGATATTATATTAGGAACTGGTCATAGGAATGGATACAGAAAAAAGAGGATGTTATTTTCTGATTTGTCTTTTAAGTCAGATGTTGTTCCACTGACCAGAGAATTACTTTCCAAATTTATTTACTTAATTCTTACTGAAATCAGTAGCTCTCAGATAAATACTCAAGGTTCGTTTATTTGAGTTTCATTTACATACTCTGAATAAAACCTAGAGCTTTTAATTCCTGGTTATTCCAACAGAAGGACGTAAAGAAGAGCACAGCAATAAGTCATGCTGATTTTTTTGCATGGAATTATATGTTTCTTTTATGCAAAGTTAACAGTGTTAATTCAGTATACATTACATCCCAGTATAAATAACTGTAAATCATTTCTTTAAAACATAAACAGGTATTACATGAAAATATTCTCTCTCATCTATTTCCCATGGTAAATCAGGCCATTTAGGAATGTTCAAATTTTGAGCCATGGTTACTCAGGAAATACAGTGATTTGTTTGTTTGTTTGTTTGAAAAGAGAACTACTTGTTTGCATCCATTCTAGGAAGACACCCCTCCACGAAACATAAGACACCGTAGAATGAGTGAATGATCCTATAAGCATATTTATCACAAAAGATGTGTCATGGATAAATGTCCTTGTCTCAATGAATAATGCCATGAAAGTGTAATCATTACAATGATGTGTCTTAATTCTCCATTCTGTTGTACAGATATCTACCTGAGATCATGAATGATGGACTCACCAATCAGATAAATAATCCTGAGGTTGATGTGGACATCACCCGGCCTGATACTTACATAAGACAACAAATCATGGCTCTTAGAGTAATGACCAACAAACTAAAAAATGCATACAATGGAAATGATGTAAACTTTCAGGACACAAGTAAGACATTATGTAGGCAATCTTCTCTGCTGCAACCTTGCTTTCTGACTTCTAACACTAGTAGCAATCTGCACTGAAGTTAATGGCTGTCTTCTTCCTCTATCCATTGTTGTAATTGCTTTTGGTGGTTAGACACCTCTGTGGATAGGCATTTGGGCAGAGTAAGTAAGGTCATATCATAAATGGAGGTGGGAACCAGGTTTTTCCATGTTATTCCATTCAGGGTACAGCCAACTTCAGGGCTTACAATACTATTGAATTTGTTTTCCACTTTTGAATGAAGAGGAAACACACTGATAATTTTTCAGCAATCACAGAGTGGAAGCTGAGAGCTGGAAAAGGTGTTTTGAAGACTCTGTGTGGTCTTGAAACTGCTGCTTTTTCTTTAACTTATAAAGAGCAGCCTTATACACGTGAATCAAATGGTAGAGATCTATCCAGCCTTATTTTTACTGTCAGTGGTTATATGAGTTTTCACAGGCTGAGGTCTTCCATGTCTAGCAGTAGAAGGTCCTACAGTGTAAATAAAACCACTTAGAAAGTTTCTACCCTATAATGGGCAGAGGCTGGAGACCCTCAAGCTGCTCTGCTCCTAGATTAAATCATAGAATCATAGAGCTGGAAAGGAATTGGAGGTCTTCAAGTCCAACCCCCCTGCTCAAGACAGGAGTCTTATACCACTCCCAGTCAAATGGTAGTCCAACCTCTTTTTGAAAACCTCCAGTAAGATGCCCACTTAAGGCACCACCGAGTTGGCAGCACCACCACCCTTGTCTAAATCAGAAGATAAGAATTGGTACCCAACTGCACAGATCCCTTTCAGGGAGCAAGAGATTGTGTCCCTCTTACAAAAAGACAGGAAGGGTGTGTGGATATACACACATGTGTAATGTGAAATCTGCTATACAAGAGAGGTCCTCCCCTCAGGAACTAATTATGGAAAAGAAAATGAATATTTAATACTACATGTATTGACAGCAGCGAGAATAGTATTTGCCCAGTTTTGAAAAAAATGAAGATTTACCATCTGATCAGACTATAATTACTAAAATTTTAGAATGTGCAGAAATGGATAGATTAACTTTAGAGATCGAAGAGAAAGAAGACTCTATCTACTTTAAAACATGGGAAAAATTTATCAGTGGTTAGCAATACGATAGAATGAGAAAAGATTTTGAAATTAATTTGATTGAATGTGTTTCTAAGCATTAGTGATTATAACTTATTACTATTTTATTAATTATGGTTATTTAGTAAGATGAATATTATTTATATCTTTTATTCTTATGGTTATTGTTAACCCAGTTTATTATAATTGTTTAGTACTATATAAGTGATGCTTATTTGATTTTGGTACCTGGACGGTAACTTGCTTGTTAAGCATGGATTTTTTGTTGTACCCACCCCCAATTCCCTTGCGTTTACCCTTTCCTATACCCCTATTGATCCCATCCCTTTCTGATCCTTATAAAACCCAATAAAACATTTAATAAATAAATAAAGAGAGGTCCTCGCTGGCCACCCTGCTTCTCCCTCACAGGTTGATCCAGCCCTGTGTTGATGCTGCTTAACTCTACACTTGTCTTGAAAACCCCTGTCATGACTCTTTAGTAGCAGCAGGCAAAGGGTTCAGTCCAGAGTGTAGGCCCCAGCTGTTCTTCCACCAGACAATCCTTCTGCTGGTGTATCCTCCTGATTTTCTGTTCCAGGAAAACAACTTTCCATTAGAGATAATAATTCCTGATAAGCATCTGCATAAAGAGGACAGTACAAAATAATGTGTTCCATTCTTTCAATAATTCCTCCACTGCATGGACTCTAATCAAAGAGGATCTTTTGGTATCTCCTTTCAATTGCAGCTATTGGGAAAGCATTGAATCTGGCCAAAGATAAGGTCCTTCTGCATTTTGGAATTGTTCTGCAACTAAAATATCTGGCTGGTTGGATGAAGTGTGCAGAGTGGCTTAGGAACATATATCTAAATCAAAGCTCCCCAACCTTTCTAGGTTGGCAGCCCGGAGGGACAGGGAGGAGAAGGAAATGTGTGTGTGCGTGCGTGCGTGCGTGCAGGCACAAACAGGTGCACCCACAATGGCAGCATTAGCGCTCATGCGCAAATGGGGGCTCTAGCACCTGCATAGTGGCGCTAGTGTGAGGGGAGTGCACGCACTTACCAGCCATTCCCACAATCTGGTGGCCAGGCTGCAGCACACAGGTTGGAGACCCCTGGTCTAAATAGAGCTGGTAAATCTACTTGCAGCTCTAAATTAATGACCCGATCCTCAGGTTGAAATTTAGCAGGATTTTGTTTTCCTTCTCTGTGCTAACTACTATTCTCTTGAGCTGTTAAGATATAATATAATACATTTTGATAATTCCACCTAACTTTCATTTTATTGTTTTTCCTGTCACTTGAGATAAAGCATTTCATACAGTGTAGCTGCAAATACCTCTGTACGATTATTCGGGATATTTGAGAGGTGAAGTGAAACCCTCTGATTTCCCATGCCTGGAAAAATGACAGTGAAGGATATCACTGCATGTCTAAGCCCTGTGGACCTTCCTGCTTGCAAAGATTCTAATCCATTTAGAAGGAAGAAGTGCAAGGGAACAATAAGCATATTCACCTGAAGCTTGGAAGCATGTTAAGATACTTGTGTGTAACCAGAAACATGGAAACATTTAAATCAGAGCTGTCTTGTCTACCTCACCTACCATCCTGAAGCTAATGGCACGTCTGGGGCTCCAGCAATCTTTGACTGGGACAGCAGAGAAGCCCAATCCAGGAGAAGCAAAGGGTTGGGATACTCCTTTGTTGGCTTCTGAAAACTCTGTATATGTAGGCCAGGGGTCTTCAAACTTGGCCCTTTTATGACTTGTGGACTTCAACTCCCAGAATTCCTCAGCCAGCATGCCTGGCTGAGGAATTTTGGGAGTCGAAGTCCACAAATCATAAAATGGCCAAGTTTGAAGACCCCTGATGTAGGCCATAGAGCAAAAGATGAATGCACAACTCTCAGTTGTCTTCTGCTAACATAAAAGATTTGTTGAAAATTTCTGTATTAGAATGAACCTTTAATAAACTCTTGAAAAGCTGGCTTTTAAAACTGCAGGAGCTCCCATTGAGAGAATAATTTTGGAACTATGCTACTATTTTTTCATTTTATACACAAGCACATAAGTATGTGTGTTTATTGATTGATTTATTGGGTATACACACACACACACACACACACACACACATCCACATTTAAAATTATTTAATAGTTTAATACTTTAATAGTTTCATGGACGTACAAAGATGTATATTGATTTACCAAAAAGGTTTAAGATGGAATCTGTAGACATCTATATAAAATTAATGGGGTAAAAAGTGAAAAGCTTTCTTCTCACCAGATAAAGAATAGTTAACTACATTTTAAATATGTTAGGGATGGTTAAATTCAGCAGCAGTAGAAAAAAAATAATTAAAGTTAGTTTATTAGGAAATATTGTGGATAGGAATTGACTTGTACATAAATACCAAGTATTAGATGGATTTTTTAAAAAAAATAGTAGCAGTTTCCCTTTCTTTTCTCATACATGGACACATTGCATTTTTATTTTTGTACAATATCAGAAACTAGCTGCTCTGCCACGTCTTGGAGAAAAAAAAAAAGTTGTGCTATGCCCAAGGTCAATAAATCCTTACACATTAAGCATCATCCGGGCAGAGCTGTTCCTCCTGAGACGTTCACATTATTTTACCATCTAGGAGGAATGCTGGATTATTGTTATTGATACTTGCACACCAGAACAACTAGACACAGTTTCCCCCCCCCTTGCTATCACTCTGCTAAACAATTAATTCCCTATAACACTGTCAAACTATTTAGTAATGCTGTATTACTATTATTCTTCTAATCTTTCCTATTACCTATCTCCTTACCTACTTATGACTATAACTTTGTTGCTTATATCTTATTATTTATATTGTTTTATTTAGTTTCCTAGTACAATTTATGTTGATTGCTTATTTAGTATCCTATGACTATCACTAAGTGTTGTATCTTATGATTTAATGATGAATATATTTTTATGATAACTATGATCACAATTTATCACTTATAGCTTATATGTACACGGAGAACTTATGCACCGAAGACAAATTCCTTGTGTGTCCAATCATACTTGGCCAACAAAGAATTCTAATTCTAATTCTACTTATATATTTTATTCATTTTCCAGCATTATTATACTGTGTTAATTTTTTTAATATATAACCCTCCTATGTGCAAAAACAAAATAATTTTTGTTTTAAATGAAATATTAATAGATAAGTAAGTCCCCCTGGAGGAAAAAAATATTTTTCAGTAAATTTGGCTAAGAACACCCTATAAAAACACTAATATACCTTTTACTACATTTGGGGAAATATCCAGATTGCAATTTGCTTACCAATTTCCTGTTTGCTATTTCAATTCTGTTATTTCTTTGGGCCCAAACTCATCGGCTATCACTCAATGGGGTAATTTGATAATCTGTGTCAGCAGAGCAACTTTATTGACAGTTTTCCCACTGAAGTCTCTTAAAAGGCAGATATGTATTTTTCAAAAATTCAAATTAAATAATTTGGTCCTTATGTTTGCTTCAATTTGTGGCCTTTTTCAGAGTATCTTTGTGGGATTCACTGTGACCCTGGCAGATCCTTCTTCCACACCCCTGCCTTATTGTCAATGTGGGACCTGCTATGACAGTGATGGCGAACCTTTTAGAGACCGAGTGCCCCAAAACTGGCCCCGCCCCTGTTCTGCCCCCACCCTACCCTCCGCCCTGCCTTCCTGCAGGACCACTCACCGCCTCCAGAGCCCGCCGCAAATTGCCCAGGCAGCCCAGCAGCGCCATGGCGGCCATGCCCTTTGCCCGCACCCTGCAGCCTCAACTGTGCGTGATGGGGCATGAGGGCAGAGTCTTGTCTACACTGCCTGGCTGCCATGTCCTTGGCTGTGCTATTCCGCGTGGGCCACGCTCAGGGGTGAGTCTCCTCCAGGGGGGCTGCTGGTGAGGAAGGGGTCATGGGGGGAGGCAAGGCTGGGCCAATAGCACGTGTGCCCACAGAGAGGGCTCCGAGTGCCACCTCTGGCATGCGTGCCATAGGTTCGCCACCATTGTGCTATGAAGTCATGGAAAGGAATTCTGAACCAGCCCTCCTGGAAGCTGATGGTTCTCCAAGTGGTGCATTCAGACCCATAGGCAGTAGTTCTCAGACAATGAAAGCCATCTCTCCATGTACAGCTTGAAACTAAACTGAGCTGTTCTTAGAAGCTCTTCCCTGATTTCTCTCTTTCTCTCCCTGGTTCTATAGGTGAGGAGACCAGTGGCTCCGGTAGTGGAAGTGGATGTACAGATGACATTTGTCCAACAGAGTTTGAATTCATCACCACAGAAACTCCTCTCATTGACTCAGACAGGAGGGAAGTGGACTCTTCAGCCAGCCAGCCCAGCCCATCCATCCTCACGGGCTTCCTCCTTCTTATGGTCTTTCTCCTGCAAAGACACTGCAGATAATCCTGGCTCTGGTCAGCCCTGACTGCCTTTTAGCTATTGAAAAAGAGCAGAACAGCCAGTTTGCTCCTTTTCTGATGCCCTCAGACAATGGACCACACCACCAACCCTACCAGAAAGAAGCAGCCCTGCACCCTGCCCGCCTTGGCACTTTCACAAAGAGTGGCGGGGCCTAGAAGAAGCTCTTCTGGTTTCCATCTGTGGAACACAATGTCTGCTTCTCAGCGATCTCTTCTCTCACACTTTTATTCTTAGAAGACTTTTCAGAATATTGTTTGCTTTTATGCTTCAGAAAGAAAGGGGGGGAGAGATTTAGGGGGCCCGACATGGGCTTTTATTTTTATTTTTTTCCATTAGAAAAAAAAGAAGAATGGGAAGAAGAAACATGCTGAAAATAAAGCTATTCCAAGGCCGAATAATAAGCACGCACATATCCACACACAGGAAATCCAAGCCCTCTTATCTAGGACACTTCTGTATTTCACTTCAAATCACCAAAATGATGTTAGTCACTGAGAGAATATCTTGGCGTCTGGTGGGGTTGGGGGTCGGTTTTTTGGGGTTTTTTTGTAACCCAGGTGTAACTATGTTTATTCTTAACTGTAAATGGAAGAATTGGCGTACAGGTTTCAAGCAAAAATAGGACATTTTCTGAGAGTAGTACCTTCCTGTCCCTTTGCTCTCACCAGTTTCTGTTTGCCATTTAAGGCTTTTGTTGCAATTGGTTTGACCCATGTTACAACATGGACACAGGAGTGCCCTATGAGGCATCTGCAGGATGGTGTCAAAAAAATAAAAATGCCAGCCATGATCATGTAATCGAAGCCCCTCTTCTTTTTAGAGGCCTACCGTATTCATGGATTGCACATAAAAAGGGGTGGGGCTTCAATCACATGGCTGGACCCCAATCTAGGCATTTTAACAATGCAGATCCCTTTATCCCCTATCGCCACCCATCTGCAGTAATTTTTTAATAATTCTTGAATTTAATTTAAAACATTGGACAAACCTTCCATTTCCCCCCACACACACACGAATCTCTTATGATATACAGTAATCTTTCTTTCTTACTTTCACTTTTGACCTCGAACAGAATTTTCTGAACCTGTGCTGTTTGACATACCCGAATGGCCTATTTAAAAGAAGCCAATAATAGTAATTGGATCAATATCTTAACTTTTCATAGAAGCAACTCTCTTCATATTGTTTATTGTATCAAAAGGGAATCCTATTGCTATACTATTGACACTCCTACAAGTGCACGCACTCACACAAATATCTCTCTATATACATATATAATATATATAGTATTGACACTCCGAATTTCTTTCACTTTTTTAGTCTTAGTATGGCCATCTATTTTTATATATATGAATATAAATATAAATATATATATAAAAATCACAGATTTTAACTTCTTAATTACAAGCTCAGGGTTGACACATCTTTGTAGGGGGAAAATGTTTTGTCAACCAGCTTTTTGTGCGTATGTGTTGCTTGGGTAAATGTCATCCTTTCACTATTGACAAGTGCAAAAGTCAAACAGGAGACTTTCTGCCCATTTCTTTATAGCAGGAATATGCAATCATTTTTTTTTCAGATCTGCAATTTATATTTGGTCTTTGAATAGTATGATGTCATGGAACAGCATACACGGTGGACATATACGGAGCCCAGCGGTGAAAAAAATCTTTTTAATCACATTTTCATTAAAATAAGTTAATTAAATTCAATTCAAATACAGGTAGTTCTTGCTTAGTATCTGCCTTGTACAGCAACTGCTGTTACTCTGATGAAAAAATAACGTTGCAACTAATCCTCCCATTTATCATCTTAGCAGGTCTGAAAAACAAAGGAAGCTGACGTAAGATCATAAGTGCAATTGCAGTTTCATTTAGTGAACGCTTCACTTAATTGCCAGCTTCAGCTGTGGTTGCTAAATGGGGATTACCTGTATTCCCCATATATTTGATAATTTCCACCTTCGGTCCTGTTAAGGTATCAAACCAAAGTAATTTTGGAAAGTCATCTAATCTTTGAGGGTTTGCATAAGTTCCACATGGACAGGGAAAGTGTCCAAAGAGTCAAGGGTGCTTTTTTGTGATGTCACATATACAATGCATGTAAAAAAGGGACGTTGACCACACCGTTGCAATCACTATCTTGATTTTTTAACAAACTGCCCATGGAAGCCCCTTGCAGAGCTAACTTCAAAGTCATGCATCTGTGGGATACAGACATATGCAGAACAGCTTGATTTGGTGATGATGATTGTACTCTTATGTGCTTTCCTTTAAAGTTAATTAACTGCAAAAGATTTAAAATATCTGCAGGTTGCGTCTGGATAACATGATCCGATGTGAAATTGTAATCTACTCTTATGTGATCCTGATGATCGTACTTCAGGCTTGTTCATAAGATCCATAAGCCAAACCACTTAGACATTCACTTTGATTTCAAGAAAACTGAAGTAGGAATTTATTTAAATAATCAGAACTGTACTGGTCTCATTTCCTTTCCGCTCAAAATTCAAGTCTAAGTTCCATCAGGCTTCTCTTCCTTTGAGCAATATAATCTATAACGGAGGTGAGGAGCGATGTAATTGCTACATTCCAAACATTTGGGAATTAGAAACCAGTCTCTTGTAAACCTCCTAGGGAATAATTAGTAGATCCAAAGCTGATTTCTGCTCAGCCTGCCATACAAAGAACAAAAACCTTCCTACCGGTCTATGACTTTTAACTCTTCAAAGCTGTACCCTCTAGTCAAGCTAGACTGCAGGACATCACAAAGTTTTCTAGGAAAAAAGACAGAAATAGTTTGCCATAGTTCTCTTCTTTGCTGTCGATGATTTCCCTGTGAGTCCTGTGGCCATCATGGTCTCCCATCTGAGTTGTAATCAGGATCAGGCACACAAAGTTTCTGATTTCAGACAGCAGCAGCCACTTGCAAAGACTCAGATATTGGTGAACTGACCTTGTGCTAGGAGAGAAAATGTCAATCACATAACTGCCTTGAATTCTGCTGACTGTGAAAGTCTAGGACAGTGGTTCTCAACCTGTGGGTTGGGACCCCATTTGGGGTCAAACGACCATTTCACGGGGGTCGCCAAACAAGGCTGTCCGCCATTTTCCCCCCTTTTCTTTGGCCACGCCCCTGGCACCCGGTGATGTATAAGTGGTTGGGGGTCACCACAACATGGGGAACTGTATTATGGGGTCGTGGCATTAGAAAGGTTGAGAACCACTGGTCTAGGAGTTGAAGTCAACAGATCTTAAAATTATGAAACATTGATCTAAAAGATGCTAAAAGTCAATTATGATGAAACAATCACAAATGTGGAAAAAAAGTGTTAAGACTGTCATCCATTAACCTGCCCATTGTAGCATCCTCTATTCACATTTGTACAATGATTTACTGATGTTTTCTGATCAGATGTCTCCTCTGATTAATTAACTACATTCACTTTTCTCAAGATTAAGGAACAAATTAAGTTTCCACATTCCAAGATTTCTTGCAATACTTTTTATTTTCTGACATTACCCAATTTTTAAAAAATATATATACTTGAATCTTCCTCAAGCTATTATCTCCTAAAATGTAGTTCTTCTGATTCCCAGCAGGCATATTAAACATGTCCAAAAAACATGTTTTTATATTGTTTTAACATTAAGGTTGAACACCTGGAAGGTGTATGAGGAAGTGCTGCTGTTTGGATTGATCCTCAGCTGTATGTGGTTATTCAGTTATATGGTTACTCTTTGTACCCTTGAGTACCATTCTGTCCTCACTTGTCACTGATGCTTCTTAGCTAGGGTCCAGCTATGCTGAAATGGATGTTGTGTCTCTCCATTAACAAAGATTTGGCCCAAATTTGAACAAAACCTCTGATCTCATTGTATGCCTGGTTTTCCATGGCTGATTTAACTTGAGAGTAACAGGCACAGCCTGAGCTTTCTAAAGAAATATTTGTTTCTGAGCAATAGTAAGATCAGCCCAAAGAAGATGCCAAGAGCTAAGTCATGATCCTAGTTCCATCTCCCAAACCAGAGCTGATGCTGACAGGTGTTGTTAAATAACACGGAACTCAGAAAGCATGTCTCCATTTAATTGTCTTGACTGTGTGAATTATCATGTGAGCTAAAATCAGGAATGAATTTGTCCCCTCATATTTCTCTGTTTACTTCTTCACAGTAGGTACCATGACTGCTTTGTGTAAGATGTGCACAAGGTTGTCAAATACCCCCTAGAGGTTAAATTGTCTTTTTCTCATATGTCACATTGCCTTGGAATGTGAAAGAGCTATTAAATCTACCAAGTGTGTTGAATTTCAGAATTAGGAAATAAAAATGTAAAAACTTGGTGCTTCTTAAACACATGTATTCTATATTATTTGATGTGCTTTTCTTTACCTGGCTTATAATAATTGTATTCCAGAAATACTAAGATATTGTTGGGTCACAATGCAAAAAACAAAGACCCTTCTTGATGGTCCAGTACAACAAACAACGCTTAAATTGGTTTCCAGTGAATGTTCCTTAAGAAAGTTTGCTCTAGTCAGTGTAGCAGATTTGAAGTCTTGCACAGGTACCATGGGTGTGGTAAGATAGCAGCAGGTGTTAAAGTAAACCTTCAGCTTCCCTTATCATTTTAAAGAAGTAACAGCAATAAACATTCCTAAAATGAACATTTATGCTGCTTCTTCCATAAGAAAAATGTGTTAGTCACCCCCTCTGGCCTAAATAAAAAGATTCTTAGATTCTTCTTTTTTTAAACAGGAAGATATTGGAATTCAGGAATCAGTTTTCTGGGGCATAAGGTACTCTCTTTTTATATTTTCAGCCAAATAATCATTTTAATTCCCAAAACTTCAGTAGCTTCTCACATTAGTATCAACTAGATGTTTTCAGCTCTCTGCTAGTCCCTTTCACAAGCTACAGGCTCC
This sequence comes from Crotalus tigris, assembly GCF_016545835.1. NCBI lineage: Eukaryota > Metazoa > Chordata > Lepidosauria > Squamata > Viperidae > Crotalus > Crotalus tigris. Next base: position 1,217,137 of record NW_024096565.1, read on the forward strand.
ATCAAGACCATCATCTAGCAGTTATGAAAAGTCTCTTGGTTCAACAGAAGAGTTTTTTTCAGCCCTACATAAGATTTCCAGTTAATGGCTGGTTAATTCTTACTTCAGTATTATTATATACACAACAATGCAAAATCACAGCTCCCAGTTCTTAGCTGGTGTTCTTCCCTAGGAACCTAGGGAGGTGTAATGTATCACTGACTATATAAGTCATGTGAAAAAGAAAATATACCCTCTTTGAATTCTATGGTTTTATACCTCAGGACATAGTAAAAATCATCTGGTCCTTAGCAGTTCTTAAAAGTAGGTAGATACAACCTCAGATGAATAACGCATAACATATTGTACCATATGATCATTTGTTTTACAAAAAGAAAGCCAAAAGGGAGAAGCTGTGTATTAAAAACTAAGTACACCTTACGATTCAATAGCTTGTAGAACCATCTTTAGCAGGAATAACTTGAAGTATTCGTTTTCTGTAAGACTTTATCAGTCTCTCGCCACATTGTTGTGGGGGAATTTTGTCCCACTCTTCTTTACAACATCACTTCAGTTCATTGAGGTTTTTGGGCATTTGTTTATGCACAACTCTGTTGAGATCCCCCCCACCAGCATTTCACTTTGACTGGGCTCATTGCAACACCTTGATTCTTTTCTTTTTCAGCTATTCTGTTGTAGATTTGCTGGTGTGCTTGGGATCATTATTCTGTTGAATGACCCAATGAGCTTTAATTGTCAGACAGATGGCTTCACATTTGACTCTAGAATAATTTAGTATACAGAAGAGTTCATGGTCAACTCAATGACTGCAAAGTGACCAATCCTATGGTTGCAAAACAAGCCCAAATCATCACCCCTCCACCATCATGCTTGATCATTGATATTTATGTGCTAATATGCTATGTTTGGTGTTTACCAAATGTGGCTCTGTGCAAGCCTTTTCATTTTGGTCTTCTCTAGCCAAAGGACCATGTTCCAGAAGTCTTGTGATTCATTCAGCTGCAGCTTTGCAAACCTAATCATGCTGCCTGTTCTTTTAGAGAGAAGAGGCTTTCTCCTGGCAATCCTACCAAATAAACCACACTTCCGCAGTCTTTTTCTACTTTTACTGTCATGAACTTCAACATTTAAGATGCTAATTGAGGCCTGTAGAATCTGAGATGTAACTCTTGGATTTTTTTCAGTTTCTCTGAACATTGCACCATCTGATCTTGGGATGAATTTGCTGGGGCATCCACTCCTGGGAAGATTGGCAACTGTCTAGAATGTTTTCCACTTGTGAATAATCTTCAAATGACAGTCAAATTATGGGCTTTAAATTGTTTGGAAATGACCTTATAACGCTTCCCAGATTGATGGGCAGCAATGGTTGCTTCTCTAAGATCATCATTGATGTCTTTTCTTGTTAGCATTATGTTAACACACATTTCTATGCTAGAGACTGGCAAAATCCTAAAACTTTGGCTTTTATAGAGGTATCACAGTAACTGATGATCAATTGATCAAGGGCATTTGATTAGCAGCACCTGGCTGCCTCTTAGCCTCTTCATACAGTATCTACTGTATGGAAATAGTAAGGTTGTACTTAGTACTTAGTTCTCCATTTTGGCTTTCTTTTTGTAAAATAAATGATGACATGGTGTGATATGTCATGTGTTGTTTATCTGAGTTTGTGTTTACCTTTTGTAATTGACAGATAGGAATTTTGTCAATTATTTTGTAAGATTTTCTAAGTACTATCCAAGATGTTTTGGTATGGCACCCAGCATGCCGGTAACTACTGGGACCACCATGGCCAGTTTTTGGTATAATCTTTTAATCTTGATTTTCAGAACTTGATACTTTGGGATTGCCTTCAATTCTTTGTCTTCTATTCTATTATCTCCTGGTATTGCCACGTCAATTATCCACGCATTCTTAAATGTTAAATGTAGTATGTGATGAGTCACCCAAGTGCTATGCAATCAGCTATGTTCCCCAATAGAATAATTTGGCGGGCTTTCTAGCAAAACACTCAACCCTTTAAACTAACTGATAGAATGACCTTGGTTCCCATGTGACCCAGAATTGTTTAGATTAGCAAAAATACTCCACACCCCCTCCCATTCTTGTGGCAACCTAGAACAAGCAAGATGGTTTTAGCCAGGTTCATTGCAGAGTTGACAACAGGGTTCTCAGATGTTGGAGAATTCTCAGGTTTATTTCTTCAGAGGCTTTGGTATCTATTGTCCATGCAGTGACTATTCACATTCACACTTACAGAAAATAAATGTAGACCAGCCTGAAGTTCTTTATATCTCATTGCTGTGTGGCACTGCCACTTTATTAAATAAATAAAGAACTAGAATAGCTTCTAATGTATTTGAGAAAGCCAAAAAGTTCTAAGGAACCCAGCTAAAGAACTGGGCAATTTTCTAGCTTAGCCTTTCCCAACCTAGTCATATTCTGATGCAAGAGAATTCAATTCAATTAATTAATTTCTGCTGAGGGGGGTTGGACTAAAGACCTCCAAGGTCCCTTCCAATCCTGTTATTCTATGTTCTGTGGGTTTTTTAAATTCCCAGCCTACTTGACCATCTCCACAGCTGAGGAAGGCAGTCATATAGTTGCCTTTTGAGAAGAGATTCTTTTTCTTAATCAATAATCAGAGGAATATACCTATACTTCTCTCATAGCCTGTGACAAGTTGGCCATATGTACCACAGAGGAAATGTCCCCAGATGATTAGGCACTAAAGAACCTCACTTCCCTGCATTCCCAACCATAGTTGGTCAGTAGAAATACACATAAGCAAGATATTGTTTAGTTATGGGATTGCTTGCACAGCTCTCTTTGCCTTGGCTACGAGTTTCATTCAAAGAGTACAAAATTGTTCAGGGAATTAGTACTTTTTTTTTCTTTTTATGGTTCACCTAATAAGCAGGAGATCTTTCATTTTCACTTAAGAAGTCATTATGATACCTACTGGCTGAATCATACATCACTGTCATAAGACTTGAGTGCAAACAAATTGCCAAAAGCTAACTATAATAAAGACAATCCTTTGTTATAAATCTTTCTTTATGAGTCACTGTGCCATAAGATGATATGAGTAAAAGAAGTAGCCTTGCATGTTTTACAGCTTTAGTCCTAATAGACCAAACCAGCCTGCGTTTCTTTTCTGTTCATATATATTCTGTTCATATATTCTGTTCACCCAGCATCGATACTCTTCTCTGTTTGCAAAGGACTCAGGAAAGGTGCAGACTCACAAACTGGGACTGAGCCCCAGTGAACATAAAGTGGCTGACATAGATATTTATTTATTTTTATTTGATTGGTTGATTGATATACAGTCCTTTCTCCAAGAGCTCAGGCCAGTTTATATGGAGATTCCCCTTCATTTTATTCCTACAAAAACAATCCTGTGTGGCAGAATCAAAATTATCCAGTGTGTTATCTTGGCTGAAGATATTCTAGACCAGGGGTATTCAACCTTGGCAACTTTAAGACTTGTGGACTTCAACTCCCAGAATTCCTCAGCCAGATTTACTGGCTGAGGAATTCTGGGAGTTGAGGTCCACAAGTCTTAAAGTTGCCAAAGTTGAGGACCCCTGTTCTAAACCTTGGGTCTTCCCAATCATGTCTCATCATGGATAGTGTTTTATGCAAAGTTATGTTATCTGAAACCTAGAAGGCCATCATTTGGGAGTATTTGTAAAGCAGCACTTGTACTAAACAGTGCGAGAATAAAGACATGTTTTCGATGTACTCCAAATGGTGGCCATAACATGGTAAACTGCAAAGTTTTTAGATGGCAGGGGGAGGGGAGTATTAAATAAATAACTATTTTTTGTCGGTAAGAATTGTGCAAGCTTTGCTAAATCAGGTCTAACGGGACTTATTTTCATGTAAATATCTCTACCTGCAGCCTAACAAAAAATTACAATCTGAATCTCATTTTTATCCACCAGAATGCCAACTCTGTTCCTCATACCTTTTAGAGATGATGACAATAGCAGACTACTATCCAATTATAAATCCTCATTGATTTGGGACGAAGATATCCCAAAAATGGTGCATTCCTTTAATAACTACCTACCTTCACCCAGCATCTAGCCTTCCTTCAGTACATTAATTACATAAAGATTCAACTCTGACTCTTGAGGGCTTTACATAATGATAAATCAGAACCATAAAACAAAGAAAAAATGCTAGGTGTCCAGGAAAAATCCATACAAAACAATTCAAAAGTCTTACAAGGACCCCCACCACCATCTTGTCCTGAGGTCTGGGAAAATATCACCTTTCAGAACATTATCAGGATAGGAGCCATCTGCATCTCTGAATGGTTGTCTATTCCAAAGGGCCAGGGTAGAAGAAGAGAACAGCCAGCCTCTGAAACAGATGCAAGTTCTGTAGAACCAGATGGAATTTACTTTCAAATATATGCTTTGTTTTGTTTTGTTTTTTTTTGAGTTGCTTGATATCTTGAATAACCTTAAGTATTAATGGGGCAGGGAATTAGAAGGTGTTAATGAAGTCACAATTAGGTTTCAATTAAATTAACAACAAGCTCTCTTAGAATGTATAATCTAATTTGTTAATCAGCCTGCACAAGCATATTTTGATGGAGAGTGTAAGGAGGTGAAACCAAGTGTTACAAAAATCATGGAATACATTAAATTAAAGCAGAACTACTAGAGGATACAAAACCCTTTAAAGTCTAATGCAATGTATAGATTGTTTGTTCTACGAACCAGCTGCTTGAGTATCATATTAATGACACATCCATAATACCTCTTTGGCACTATTTTAGATAGTTCTCAGGAAGATAGCAGAAGGCTCAAAATAGGATGCACATTTTAAAAAATCGGAAGGAAGGATGTGAGAGAAGAAGGAAAGAAGGAAATTAATTTGCAGCCCAGTATTATATTTCAACTTGAAGATAGGAATCTGTATAGACTTTAACTTCTCTTCATTAATCTACAGTTTTAAAGAAATGCACTCATGCCTGGCTTATCATTTGTTTAGGCTGAAATCAAGAAAGAAGTGGAGAAGATGCTAATGCTCAGTTTCTCCCTGGAAATCTGATAGGAAACAAAGATTGTTATTTTGTTGTATGCTTTTTCTCCCAAAATATCGGTTTGAATGGTAAAACTTTATTGTCATTAAAAAATTCAAAATGAAGAAAACACCTTCTGATTATAAAACCCAACACAAGACATTTTAGCAATAATAGAGAAAAGCTTAGCTTACATTCAGGAGTAGATCATCACATCTGTTGGACAATAATATCTGCAAATAACATGAATTTGGGTGGTGTTGAAAGAAAAGTCTTCATCGTGGTTCAGTCCAAGCTGAGAATAAACCTGGCGACTGCTTTAGAAAGAAGGTTGCAGTTTATTGAAGAGGAGAGCCAGACAGAAAGATGGATCTGGCAGAAAAGAGAGTGAGCACATGTAGGGAATGGGTTGTTTATACTCTCTGGAGCAGTGGTTCTCAACCTGTGGGTCGGGACCCCATTTGGGGTCGAATGACCATTTCACGAGGGTCACCAAACCATGCTGTCCGCCATTTTTTTCCCTTTTCCCTAGCTGTCCTACTCCCTCTTATTGGTGGCCACACCCACTTGGGGGTCACCACAACATGGGGAACTGTATTATGGGGTCACAGCATTAGAAAGGTTGAGAATCACTGCTCTGGAGCCTTTTGTTTGGAGTTGTTCCTGTGGCATGAATTTTTTACCAGAGTCTGAGTGTGTCCTTTGGTATCTCTGTGTTAATCCTTTTATGTCCTGTCTTAGAGTTTGGGTGGGGTATGTAGATTTTATGAGTTTTGTCTTCCTAAGCTTCTAGCTTCAACCTTCCTGATGGTTTACATCTGCATTTCTATAGAGCTGGTTTCTGCTTGTGGAAGGGAGACTTGGGGCTATTAAGAAAAACTGGGCATGCTTTTCTGCCTCTTTAAGATCCTTTGAGGAAATATATTTTCCTGCCCTTTTAATATTTCCTTCTCTGGGGGACTGACTTCCCCTAATCTGGGGGACTGACTTCCCACAGTGGCTTAGACAGGGAGTTGTAACCAGGCATCCTTGTAATAAGAGCAACAAAGCCTGAAGTTTCAATAACTCCTTCGGTCAAGACTGACTCACACTTTCCCCTATATTCCGCTTCGCAGCTTGACAAAGAAAATGGAATACAAAGATGGGGGGAATTGCATCTGAGCATCACCGGTTCCTGTGAGACAGTGCTCAAACCCAAGGACACATTGAGCAGTGTGTCCTAGCATGGCTGGCTGGTTCCCATGAACAGAAGAGATTGGTGGACATAATGGACTGTGGGCGGCCCATAGGAAAAGGGGGAAATTGACTATGCTAGCTTTTGCGTGGGAAACCCAGAGCTGGTTTCACTTCGTCTGTGCCAATATAGCATATTCAGTAAAGTTTATACTCTTGGTAAAATAATGTTCTAGGAGTTTCTTTTTCTGGATCTGCCAACTGGACAGTCTTTTTTTTTCAGATGGAATATCCTGAAATTTCCACTCAAGAAGAGATATTGGAAGAGCATTAAATCTTGCCAGAGTTGGAGCTTTACTATCTCCTGCCACATACTGCTCCTGCCTGCTTGCTGTCAATGACTATCCAGTTTCAGGGAGAAAAAAATTTCAGCAACACAGCTGGCCAGTTACTTTTCCCAGCGAAAAGTTGGGGTGAAGATGACAGATCAGCCCAAGTGGCATGGATTGAGTGCTTCAAAGCCCTGCAAATCTAAACATTGCTGCAACGTTCCACCATGCTGCCCGAGCAGGAAATTCACTGGTTTAACTGGCCCCTCCGAGACTGCTGATGTTATGAATTGAGAGAGAATGCAGCTGCTTTTCAACCTTTAATCTAACCTATCATAGATGATGGGGTTACAAATCATACAGTATGACCAAAAATAGAAGGCGCCTTCCTCGCACAAGTGGAGAAGATAAACATGTAAAACATAGGACAATTTCATGTTTTTAAGGTCAGAGAAGGATGTATCTGCCTGCACTTGTTCAGTCATAGCCTACGATCTAGAACAGCGTTTCTCAATCTCAGCCATTTTTAGATGTATGCTGAGAGTTGACGTTCACAGATCTTGAATTTGCTGAAACTAAGAAACCCTGATCTAGAATTCCTCCCAGCATCACACTAGTGGTGTCTGGGGTTTCACAGTGACTTGACTTTTTATATCTCCAAGTGGGACTAAGCTCTTTCAGGCAACACAAAGGGCTGCATTTGGCTTTTGAAAGAAATGCCTGGAGCCATTTTCCTAAAAGTGAGTGCCTGAGATGAGAAAGTGACAAGACAAAAATGAAGTCACTGAAGTAGAATTTCAGGCAATTTAAATTTAAATCAAAATTCATTCATTAGTATTAATATGATTACTTCCCATGAAATTGGTCTATTAATATTTAAATATTGAAATTAATTAATTTTCTTCTCAGATGTAACATATAATACTATAGTAATTTTGGAGGGTCCGCTTCCAAACTTTCCAGGCAGGTCCAAACTGGGACTCCTAGTTTTAGACAGATCAGAAGCCAAGAACAAATCACAGTTTCTGACTGATTTTTACGGGGGTGGGAACAACTTGGAATTTCCATTCCACCTGTCACTGAAAACAAACATCAAAAGATGCTTTTGCAGTTTCTTTAAAGTTAGGCCAGCTAAGCAGGCTTGCGTTCTCCTTTGCCTAGAATTTTTTAGACTTCTAACATGCTGTAACTTTGAATTGGCAGCTAAATCCAGCCTCTCTTAGAACCTTCAGGTGGTTATTGATATATCAAGGTGGATAATAGGAGTAGCTTTTAATGGATTTGAGCATCAACATTCATCATGGATCTCTGGCTTAGAGCTGGTGACTGGAGAACATTACACAGTCTTGTCAAGCACCACAGAATTTATTTCTAGATAAATACAAGTAAAACACACATTTTCTGTTTTTGTTTTGACATTGAGTAGAACAGAACAGAATAACAGAGTTGGAAGGGATCTAAGAGGTCTTCTAGTCCAACCTCCTGCTCAAGTGGATACCCTATACCATTCCAGACAAATGGCTATCCAATCTCTTTTGAAACACCTCTAGTGATGGAGCACCCACAACTTCTGAAGACAACCTGTTCACTGATTTCCTCATTGTCAGGAAATTTCTCCTTAGTTCTAAGTTGGATCTCTCTTTGATAGGTTTCTATCTCTTATTTCTTGTCATACCCTGAGGTGCCTTGAAGAATATGTTGCCCCCCTCTTCTCTGGGACAGCCCCTCAAATATTGAAAGATTGCTATCATGTAGACCTTTTCTTTATTCGACCAGATATAACCAAGTTCTGCAACCATTCTTCATATTTTAGCCTCCTCCCCCCCCCCAATCATCTTTGTTGCTCTTCTCTGCACTCACTCTTTGGTTGATTGTCCTGAGATTTATTCCTGGAATTAGCTTCTAAAATGAATGAATGCGTAGACTCAAGAGAATATAGTTAAGGGAACAATGCTGATGCTTTTTCTCACAGAAGTGGTTATAGGTGTGTTCTTTATAACACAGTGCAGTAAATACATAATAAAATAACAGAAAAGCTAAGCAGGTATGCAGTCAGATTTGAGCAGCTCTGTGATTAGTGATCTTAGATGATGGCGATGTAAAACATCCTTAGAGCTTGGGTGTACAGACAGTCTTATGTCCCTCTTTGTGACCTCTTTATTTACTCCTTAAATATACGAGGGCAATTTGGAAATAAACCTCTGTTTGAGCATGTGCAAGAAATAAGCAGGGATAGTGACGCCCGTTATATGGCACCATGCGCAGTAGTTCAGTAGGCAATGAGGAGAGGAAGGAAAAGGTTGTGTTGCAGTTGACTTGTCCGCTAGATCTACTGAAAATGAACCCTGACATAGAAAATCCTGCCAAATGGGAAGTGCGTGCAGTAATACGATTCCTGTGTGCGAAAAGACTTTCGGCAGCTGCCATTCATCGCAAATTGTGTAATGTTTATGGACCAAATGTGATGAGTGAAGGTGTCATACATCAATGGTGTTGCATGTTTAAAGATGGCTGAACTGACGTGCATGATGAGGCAAGAAGTGGCCGCCCATCTGTAGTCAGCGATGAACTTGTGCAGGAAATTGACAAAAAGGTCCGTGAAGTCCGTCAGTTCCCGATATCCACACTTTCTTTACACTTTCCCTAAGTTTCTCGGACTGTTTTGTACGAGATAGTGACAGAAAATTTGGGATACTGCAAGTTCTGTGCTCATTGGGTACCAAAACTCCTTTCTGAGGAGCACAAAACACACCAAATGGATTCACGATGCTGTTACAGGGTGGCTTCATTCCCAGGTGGGAGATTTTTTTGCTGAAGGAATTTCAAACCTTGTTAAAACATTATGACAAGTGCCTCAATTTGAAAGGCGATTATGTCAAAAAGTAATGTAATGTTGTAGTTTTCTAATGTGTATAATAAAAGTTCTGTATCTGCAAGTGTCTGTCACTGATAACCAAACAGAGGTTTATTTCCGAATTGCCCTTGTACATGGTCACCCTTCTCAAATTTATGTCTCTGGTCTTGTCTATTTGCAGTTTTTGGAAACTTGTGCTGAAATAATTTCTCTAAAAGAATATAATGATGAATAAATGCCTTTCAGCACATTCTTATGTGCTGAAATGATTCCTTCCTATCCAGTTAAGCACCTAATTTTATAATGTTGAAATAAGTTTGCTCTAAATCAGTGGTTCTCAACCTTTTTAATGCCGCGACCCCCAACCGGTCGTAAGCCAAGGATTACTCAACCTGTCGTAAGTCGAGGACTACTCAACTGGTGCAGCACCGTTTGCAGAATGGGACTTTTGGTGGGCTCAGCAGGGCAGAGACAGCCTGGACAATTCCTATTGGCTTTTGAAAGCCAATAGAATAAAAGGGAGTAGCACAGCTAAGGAAAAGGGGGGGGGGGAAATGGCAGACTGCGTTGTTTGGCGACCCCCATGAAATGGTCGTTCAACCCCAAATGGGGTCCTGACCCACAGGTTGAGAACCACTGATCTAAATCAATGTTTCTTAACCTTGGCAGCTTTAAGATGTGTGGACTTCAACTCCCAGAATTCCTCAGCCAGCATGCTCACTAGGGAATTCTGGGAATTGAAGTCCATGCATCTTAAAGTCACCAAGGTTGAGAAAAACTGCTGTAAATAAACATACTGGATGTCTAATGCTTCATTGCTATGGCTCATTCATATACTGTTTTACATTGAACTGTGCATTCATTAGTGGCTCAAAGCCTTTCCGGTGTCTCTTGTGTTGTAAGAGGATAAGCAGAAGGACCAGCACAGCTAAAACTATGAGGGCTCCTACAAGACTGGATCCTATCACCAGAGCCCAAGCCTGGGATTCTTCAGCAGATTCTGAAAAAGTAGAGAAATATTGTGAGGTATAACAACATTGTAGGTTAGCATCATTCTTCAAAGATTTAAAAAACATCATAAAAACATTAGGTCCTCCCCCACAGCTCTTAAAAATAGAAATATATGTTTGCATTTAAAAACCAATGAAAGAGATATATTGAAGTGGAGAGATAACCCAGATGTACTGAAATGGGGACAGCCATTATAGATTTAATGTAGGGAATATAAAAACCAGGGTCAAAAGGGTTCCAATTGTCTCCTGGATTTAAAGCTTCCTCATGTTGATTTGGCTCAAAAGGTTGCTGTGAAAATAGCTGGACCTTTAAAATCTGCAGGTTAATCCCATGGCATCAACTACAAAGATCCTGCATCAACTGAAGTACTTGGTGCCTGGCTGTTGTGTGACTCAGAAAGAAAGAATTCTGTAATTCAAACAGAAGTAGATACCTGCCAAATCAATGTCATAGCTATAGCCAAGTTGCTCAGCTGTTAGAAACATTTCCTTATTGGTGACAGGAGGGAAGAAGGGCACCATGTTAAACATCTGGTTGTGACCAATGGGTGCCAGCTCCTGGGGCCAGGCACTGTCCAATGGGTTGAATCTTTTCATCCACTTATCAAAAATAGCATCAGTGAAGGAATGAAGGACCTGTAATTCCAATTGACATTCATCTTAAATTCCTAATATGGCCATGCAAATATAACGAAAACATACTACTACCCACCACCACTTTCTGACTATTTACATTCACCATGTGTCCTTGTCCATCATACTCAAGAGCTACTCTCTCCTGAAGAATGAAAGATGATGCAGAACAAAAACTGTAGAATTATCCATCCGCATTCTATGAAAGGTTCAACTAACCCTTATTCCATGTATCTGCAAACTGGTCTGTGCTTCAGGTTAAACCTCGGAGGTAAATATTTTTTTTATAGTCGGGGCCATAGATTTCTTTTGGGGGGGGGAATATAACTACAGAAAGGAGAAACAAGATTTTTAGTCTTTTTTCTTCTTCTCCAAGATGGAGGCACAGGGGGAAAAGAATCTGTCAACATTTAAAGTGCATTAAGCCCATCAGAGGCTTCACTCATCCATTTCCTTTAGGTTCCTGCTACAAATTGGTGGGAAATTGCTCTCCTGGTGTCTGGAAGTGTACTACAGAACTAAAACATCAGAGTTGGGGTAGAACTCAGAAAAAAAGCATCTCAGCCAGTATCATTCACCTCCTGCTGTAGGCCCTGTTCTAAGAACAAATTTGTACAAACTAACAGACTTCAGGAACTTTTTGGCAAAAGAATAAATCTATGTGTGAAAAATTTATCCACAAGTTTTTGACAAATTTAATGTAGGGTCAGCAGTCACACAAAAGTCTTTAAAACACGTCTTCCTGTAGTATCAGCGTAAGATCCCAGATGTTTAGAATTCAGAATTCAAGAAAAACGTCTAAATGCTTACAAACAGAGGGTTCTATTGTTGTTTCTGTTGTTGTTTTGTCCTCTGGTAGTTTGTCATCTTTCTACATGTAGACAGATTACTACAGAACAAATCTTTGAAGGGCTTTCTATTTGAAGCAAATATTATTGGCTTTTTCTTCATGATGGTTAAGATTCTTTATTACATCCAGGTCTCAGAGGATGCTTCAGAGACCAAACCACTATTTCAAACCTGCTGAGAAGGAATCTTGGCACTCTTAACTGAAATTTACTAAGAGTGAATGTTCAAGTCCTTCCTCTTTTGATTGCTTGTACTAATAGCTGCGGGGATCAAACTTTAATTTAACCAGCAGAGGGAGCTCACAGAAAATCAAAAGGAGTCTGGAAGCACCTTTCTGACTAACAAACAGATTGTACTAAAAAGTGTAATTTTCCATATGCTGCAGCTTCATGCTTTTTAATAATATTTGTTGGTTGGAAAAAAATCTACCAGACCCCTTCTGATTTTTTCTCACCACACATTGACACAACTGTCCTACGTTGTTAGCCCACAGAATCCAAAGGACTGTAATGAAGTACTGAAAAAACACAACAGTTACAATGCGTTCATATGCTATCTTTGCAAAATAATAGTTTCTTTTTGGCTGCTTTTAATAATATGACAGCTAATGAATACTCTTGATTTCAGAACACCATAATAAATGTTCCATTTTAAAATAACAAACCAGATTTTACTATCATGTTGTAAGGAATTCTGTGTATTGCAAAAAAAAAACTGGAATATTCATAACACTGATTAAATCTGGAGCAGGATTTGGAAAACCATTTCAAATATCATCCCACATATAATTCACTCTTAGCTCCTAATCTATCAAATATGGGTATTAGGAGTGTCTCAAATGTTTGAAACTCACTTTTAATTCACCAAAATCCGTGAGATAAGTGATGAAAAAAAAAATACTACTGGATCTTTTAATTTTTCTTTCTTGTACCTTCTCTCTACCATTGCGAACTAATTGTAACTGACTGCAACTAATTTGGGGTAACTGATAACCTGATTTAATTATAAACTTCTGAGTGCTTCAGACCTCAGCAGAGAATATATGAAATATAATAGTAGCAAAAGCAGCAACAGTCTCAACGTGGTGTAAAAAAGTGAAAATTAACTGAATAATTTATTTTGAGTGATTTGCAAGATAAATTAAATGCCTGATTTGCCTCCCAAATAAATTTAAATAAAACCCAAAACATATATACGGTGTATTTAAATTAAATCTCTATATGTTGATACGTAATAGAATATGTAAATTTTGTATTTTGATGTATGCTCAAAGAAGTTGATGTATGCTAAAAGGAATTCGCATAGTACAGTAAAATAATGTCAAGATAGCAGCTGTTTTTTTTATTTGTATTGCTCATGCAATACTCACTAATAGGTTAAAAGTCTATCACACTATTGCAGCTGACCTCTTAACATATTTCACCATATTTGCAGCTCCCCACCTAGTGCTCTTCCAAGCTAAAAGCACGGTAGTCAATAAAGATCAGATATACTAATCAGTAGAAAACATTACTTCCTTTTTGTGCATAAATCCATTTTCTGCTGGACTTGTGGGAAAAAGTTGTTATGTAGTCATATTTAACTCTAAAAGTTTATGGCAATCAAAAGCAGAAGAATGTACCACAAAGATAGGATCATTCGCTGCGGAATGGGGGAAAGCACCCGTTCCATTCAAAACAGAGTGAATCAAGTTATGGAGACTCGTGATTGGCGGCTCAAGGTTACCATCTGGTTCGGCAAAACCTTCCAATGCGTTCCTGTGGCAAAGGCAAGTAAAGAGGCATGTCACTTCTAGTTGTCTCCAGCTTGAAGTAAAAGTCATTGGCAAGCCGCAAAAAACCCTTCTGAAATGCAAAGGACTCACCTGAAACTGAATCTAGAATTCCAAAAGAAAGGAGGGTTATCGAAGTCCTGAAGAGAGAGACACTTCTGAATGTCCTCCAGGGTTGGCAGTTTATCACCAGCTTTGCTAAAAGGGTACCTCTGTAGAGGCCCCTCGTTGCTTCCATTACACAGCGTGACCAGACGGTTATAATCATTCAAACTTAGGTTCAAAATAAGACAGATAGCAATAGTTAGATCTGTTAGTTAAAACTGGTTAGTAATATCTGACCAATTTTGTTTCATTGACTTATGCAGTAGAAAAGAATTACATCTTTAATTAGTTACCTGAACAATTAATAGCACAATGGTTTTTTAAAAGTTAGCAGAATTTTGATAATCTATACCACAGGTCAGCAACCTGTGGCTCCGGAGCCTCATGCAGCTCTTTGAGCCTTCCCTTGTGGCTCCCAGCCTCCTCTAACATTTGCAGAGAGAGACAGAGACAGAGAGAGGCACTTCCCTGCTTCTCTCTCTGTCTTTCTCTCTGTGTGTGTTTGTTTATTTGTGTGTGTGTAAAAGAGAGTGGACTCGCGGTGTTCTTCAACAAGCTGAAAAGCTTTTTGGGTAGGGCTCCTCCCTTTGCTGCGTCTCTGCAGGAAGCAGGAAAGGCAGGAGAGAGCTAGCTAGCCCAGCTATGCTGACTCAGGAATTCTGGGAATTGAAGTCCATGAGTCATAAAAGAACCGAGGTTGCCTACCCCTGAGCTTGTTGGAGAACAGCTTGAAGCGAGCTTGCCAGGTGAGCAGAAGATCGGAGAGAGGGAGAGAGGGGGAGGAGAGAAAGAGAGAGAGAGAAAGAGAGAAGGAGGGAGGGGGGGGAACGGGTCCAAATGGCTCTTTGAGTGTTTTGGGTTGCATACGCCTGATCTATACTGTACGATGTTTGGTAATAATCACTCTATATCAATTTGGCACTTTCCATTTACTTGATTAAAATTACTATCATCTTCAATAAGCACAGCTAACAGCTATACTGTGCTGGTTGAGGCTGTTGAAAGCCAAAATACAAAACACATCCAAGGTCAGGTTTACAACTAAGATTGTTACAGGATAACAGCCACCTTAGCTAAAACTAGAAGATACTATTGTATAGAACACAACTTCTGAAACTATTTACTTGTAAGACCCCTTCTCACTTTTAAAAATTATGCAGAACTCCAAAAGATACTTTGTTGGTGTTATACTTATTAATATTTACTGTATTAAAACACTAAAATTGCATATTTCCAGTATGTTTACTTATTGAATCACATAAAAATAACAATATTAAACTGATTAGATATTAAAATAAGTAACATATTTTTATGAAAATATCTGATCTTTTTTAACAAATAAAAATAGTGATAAGGGTGACACTGTTTTACATTTTTGCAAATATCTTCAATATTTGACAAATAAATCTGATTTTGCGAACCCCTGAGAAGGAGCAGGGTGGGTCCTTGGACCATTCTTTAAGAAGCATTTCTTTAAAATATCACTTTTAGAAATTCTGAGATAAAATAAAATGTACTTCTTAAAATGGCTAAAGTGGTGTGGGAAGAAATCAGATAATTGGTATTAACTGAACACGAGGTATTTGGGCCTTAACAATGTTAACTTCAATCCTGTTAAAGTTTTGGCATCGGTAGCTTGGAGGCCCCGAGCAAAAGCAACCGGCAGGGAAGGAATGGCTTTCCTTCTCATAATTTAGGGAAAACAATTTGCATTAGAGGAAGAGGGGAGAATTAGAGAAGACATGACCATGGAGTTTATTCACACAACGTGGTTTAATGGTTTTCAACTTTTGGGAGGCTTATACAATATTTGGAAGGTATCTTGTAGGAAATTCATGGGAGACATAACTTCAAATAAGGCTGATTTACTAAACTCTTTTTTCCTTTCATCCCATCCCAATTTACCTGAGATCAACATACTAATCTCTTGCCATGTTTCTTATTTTCTAAGAAACTCATGAAGCTTATTTGTGGTCCAGAGGCACCCTCACGGAGATACTTTGATTCAAACATAAGCATCAAGAAAGATGTTCTTGGCTACCTCAGTGGCGGCACCAGCTAAAGTTGTGCCTGAACCAAGGATGTGTCAAATAAGGCTTTTGTTACATAATCGTAATTTTGTCAGTCACAGAATTGGAAGTTGCCTCAGATATTGTCTCCTTCCGTCTTGTGTTACTTCACCAAGGCTACCTTCACCAAAGTATTAAGTATTCACTGAAGTATCCTAAGGCTTAGGATTGTTTAGTAAAATGGAAAATTATTATAGAAATCAGTCAATGTTTAAAAATATTGAGGGATTTGTAAGATACGTGTCATGGTTCCGATAGATGAAACTCTTCAAAAGAACTTCGAGGTTAGCAGCGTTGACAATATGTATTTATTTGAATTCAATTTATGTATTGATTAATAGTTGAAAGACAAATAATTAACCATACTAGCAGTGGAAAATTAGTATGGACAGGTTGAACATCAATGTTTCACCAGTCTCAAAATGTTCATTACCTATTGCAAACTATTTCCCATTCTGAGAATCTTGAATTACGACTTATTAGATTTGGCTCATCTGGCCTTGATGCTCCAAAAAGTTGATCCGTGCACACATCACATTCATTTTTGCCTGTAGCAAAATTCCAGAACGGCAATGCAAAGGACTCATTGCCAATCAGTCTCTAAAGAACATGGATGTGGAGAAGATATGGAGAAAAGAGATAAATTACATCTTTATATTGGTCTTTGGCAATGATACTTACATCATTAACAAATTTTCATACCTTTGCAATATCTCTTGACTTTGTCCATGAAAATTATATATTCCATTAATAAGATCCATACATTTCATTATCCAACTGACACATGCCTATTTTTTTAAATGCAAGATTCATGCAAGCTTATCCTGACTAGCTACTCAACAGCAATGGAATAGTTAAGCAGAATGGCAGAAAGTGCTTTAAAATAAGTTTATATTCCCTGTTTTCTGGTCTGCTCTCATTAATGAACCCCATCATCCAATCAATATTGCAACAACAACAAAATAAGCAGCACAGATGATTTCAATATAGCTTTACTCAGAGTACTAGTATTTGAAAGATGAGTATGACAACACAATTAGATAGATTCTTCTTAGTGCTAATACATTGTTCTTTTACCTGCAAGCTACAAGAGGAATTCTAATCTGTCTAGAATATCTGGAGACATTATGCATTCTCAGGATATTTATTTTTCTTAGCTTTACACTTCTTTATTAGGAAAAGGATGATAAGAAACAGACAGCCTTGGGGAAATGTATACATGTTTTTACTAACATCAGTTAGTAACAGACTATTTCAAACATACGTGCACCAAGAAGATTTGAAAAATTGACCTTTTATGGTTTGGGAATAAAAAGACAGACTATTACATATTTTATTGGTTCATGTATATCTATCCAAACATGGAATGAACAAATTTTTAAAAAGCTATAAAATACACAGCTGTTTTAAAAAATAGCTATCTAGAAGGAAAATGTACACTTCTTCGTTTATCTCAGATAGGCCCTGTAAATACCAGTATTCATTCTTGTGAGCCGTAGAATAGTATTAATGATTTAAAATTAATATACGCTGATTTATAGTATGACCCACAAAATCTTCCTTCCTTCCTTCCTTCCTTCCTTCCTTCCTTCCTTCCTTCCTTCCTTCCTTCCTGTTCCTTCCTGTTCCTTCCTGTTCCTTCCTTCCTTTCTGTTCTTCCTCCTTCTACCTCTCTTTCCCCCCTCCCTTCTTTCCTTCTTTCCTGTTCCATACTCCCTTCTTTCCTCCCTCCCTCCCTCCCTCCCTCCCTCTTTCCCCTTCCTTTCTCAACAAACAGGTAAGTGAGGCAAGAGAGTGCTGTGCATGGGGCTGGGGCTTCCAGGGACAGCACTGAAAACCAGGATCACATGATCATGGCAGCATAACAATGGTGCTGAAAGAGCAGCAGCACAGCAATGCTGAAACAGCCACAATTTCCCCAAATTTCATTCCCTCAGGAGTAATGGGTCCCAACATTCTGTAAATTAGCCCATGTGAGAGACTTGTTTGAACAGATTTTGCCCTATGATGCACCATTCACCCAGTTAAAGGTTGCAGATATGAGAGTTTAGTAGTATATAGCTCACATAACTATAGTTTTCTGGTCAGTTGCCATAATAATTATGTTCCATTTTGATCCCACCAACTTATCATTTTTCTACTGCCTCTTTACTTGACCTTGGCTCTGGTACTAGATGGCAGTGAGCTATATTTTTCATTTCCTGTACTGAGAATCCTTCCCTTCCTGGAGCATTTTGGAGGGCAAGAGATATCCTAGTTCAGGGGTAGGCAACCTTGGCTCTTTTATGACTCATGGACTTCAACTCCCAGAATTCCTGAGCCAGCCATGCTGAGGGAAAGGGAGAGGTTTCCAAGCTGAGCCATGCTGGCTCAGGAATTCTGGGAGCTGAAGTCCACAAGTCATAAAAGAGCCAAAGTTGCCTACCCCTGCCCTAGTTGCTTCTTTCAGATACATGATGAAGACAGTGATGACAACTAACCTGCAGATCTCTTTCTAAGAGTAGTAAATGATACCTATGCCAAGTGACAAAAGCAGGGCCTTGATGGGAGAAATCTATTGCTGTAAAGGGACGGCCTGGTCCTGTAAAAAGAGAGAAACAAGAATTACAGTTAAAAAGACACTCTGAACAATAAATTAGATTTGCAAAAACAGGTTAAATGTATATACTTCTAGTCCTCTCTACCATTCCTTCTTCTGCTCTTTCTCCCTCTAATTTTTGTCCCTAAAATTTTCTTTGTCTTGTAAATCTGCATAATATAGATGTACAATCTGTAATCCCCAAAGCCTGCCTTTCCACAGCAGCTGCTATTTTTCACAAATTACAAGTAATCTTAGTGGGTTAAAATTTCACCAAAGAAATGCCGGGAATAAGGAAATGAATGTGAAAAAATAGATGGAGTGTTTTTAAAGGCGCTTTCTCTAAACCACCTATTTTCTAATAGGGCCACATCAACTTTTTTTTTCTTTGCTTGCACAAGGATCCCTGACATATTCATGTAACTGAAAAGTGACTATCCTATGCACGTGTAAGTAGCCAAGAAGGAAATGGCCAAGAGGAACAAAGCAAAGGGCTACAATTTAGCAATTATCCTCTTTCAAGTGAAATCTCAAATCATAGATGTATGTAGATGGTGTATCCTTTAGTATCACCACAGTTCTTCCCTCAGTTCTTCCCTCAGTTCTCGGCATAGTTCCAGTACTCCAGAAATAACCCTTCAATTATTTATACTGGCTAAGGTAAAAATGTAGTGCTGCCAGATGCTCACATCTCAACAACTTCAGTGTAGCAGGAGTATTCTAAAGAGGACAATGCTTGCTTTGTAGAAGCAACTGGTAAAACACACTGCATTCTGTTCACTAGTTATGAATTGGGCCTGCCACAGGTTAGACAGCTTCTAAGTTATTTCAGTCCAAGGTAGGGACTTAAAGAAATGAGCTTGGAAGATCTGGTTCATGGATTCAACTTGGGGGATCACAGTTGTGCAAGAAAACACACAGCCAAAGAAGGGACAAATCATATTTGTCAATTTTTAAAAAATGTCTCTTCTTCTGTGGCTTTAGTTCCAGCTTAATTTGAAAAAAATCAGCATGTGGGAAATTCTTCTTCAGCTTTTGTTCTCTATGGATCAAGTTGCTGTTAAATTATGGTTAGCTCATAAGTTCTGATCTGTTGGATTCTGCAAAAGCTATTTCTTTTATTTCCAAAACAGGAGAAGGTGAGAACAAGTTAACCATGTAACGTATAGCACAGATAGGCACCTTTGGCCTGTCAGATGCGACTGGCCTCCATCAGCCTCAAACAACATGGCCAATAGTTATGAATGATGGGAGTTGCATTCCAATATGCAGAAGTTTCCCCAGTCTGATTTCTCAGGTTGGGATTACAATTTCCCAGTAAGAACAATCTGGAGCCCTATATTGGAGGAAGCTGATCTAAAGGGTCATCAATCTCCTAATATTGTAATAGGGCAGTGGAGGTGAACCTATGACACGTATGCCAGAGGTGGCACACAGAGCCCTCTCTGTGGGCAATCGCACTGTCACCCAGCCCCACCTTCCCCTGTGGCCCCCTCCTCATCAGCAGCCCCCCCAAAGTAGAGTTGGTCCCGGACACAGCCCACATGGAGCAGCACAGCCAAGGACATGGCAGCCGGGCAGCAGGAACAAGACTCCGCCCTCACATCCCATTGCGCACAGATGATGCTGCGGGGTGCCGGCAAAGGGTGTGGCCGCTATGGCGCTGCAGGACCACCTGGGCAATCTGCAGCGGGCCATGGAGGTGGTAGGTGGCTCTGAGGGCAGAGCAGGCAGGGGTGGAGTGGGGGCGGGTGGGGGTTTGGGCACTTGGTGTCTACAAGGTTCACCATCACTGTAATAGGGAACCAAATAAATTGCATCCATATTATTAATATTGTTTTCACTACTTAATCTCCCACCAAATTGGAAAGCACCAACCTAATAGAGTATCTCTGACTGAATAATAATGAAGCCACACATAGTAGTTATAAATGCTGCAGTTTGCAACTTGTGGGTCATTTCTGCTGGGACCAAGCAGACTCAACCAATGCTGGGTTGCAATCATATAGTCTGGATGGATAGTAGTCTTAGCAAGATTGAGGGCATCTAAAAACTGCTCTTGCTCTTCATTTGTCAAAGAGTGGATGTTCTTCCGGACAACTGAAGGCTTCTTTTCATCACAATTGGATCCTGTCCAGCCAAATTTGCACTCGCCACAGTTATAGCCAGCAAAATATCCTAAAGAGAAAAACAGCATCATGTTACTGCTGGATATGAATCAAAATGCCAAGAAAAGGACATAAATATCAAATACATGTGATTACAACATGTCTCTACCAAAGCTCATGTTATAATGTAGTTGTTAAAATAAGTCTTCTGAACTTGACTGATAACACTTTCAAAGAACACAATACAGCTTGGGACATAGTTAGCCCATCCAAGTTTCTAAGTATACCTGGGCACTTTAGGAACTGAGTTCTTGTATCCCAAGTGATTTAAAAATCGTAAAACAATCAAATTCTGGAAAAAAAGAAGAGAGAAAAAACTATGTAATCCACCAAAAAAAATGTGATTTCTTTAAAAAAAGGCAAAATGTTTTTACTGGGTTTTACAGAAGCAAACTTCTGTGTGCTAGGCAAAGATGTAAGCCTTAACCTTAACCACTGTACTATTTCCTTAATGCTAGTAAGGGAAAGAATATAGAAGTTCTTGATGGAAAAAAGGAGAAAACACATAATTTGCATGTTGATGCTTTAATCTTGTAACTATAAATTTAACTTAACTTGTGTGGGTAGGTGTGTATAAGTAAACACACACAAACACATATATAAGTATGGATATAGTATCTATTCACAGAAAGGAAAATGATTAGCCGTTGTTTTCCAGAAATTGGGATGGTGACAGAAACAAGGGAGTTGTCCCAGGAAATATGTGGGAGCTTACAGTCTAGACCAGGGGTAGGCAACCTTGGCTCTTTTATGACTCATGGACTTCAAAGTCCAGATGCTGGCTCAGGAATTCTGGGAGTTGAAGTCCACAAGTCATAAAAGAGCCAAGGTTGCCTACCCGGTCTAGATTAAGTATTTTGCTAGCTGTTGCCAGTGTTTGAGTCCAGGCAGGATTTTCTTAAGACTTCTTAGAGTCAAGTCAGCAGGAGCATAGGACAAGAGCATCTTAAATGTGGTTTATATTCCCATTATCTAGAAAGGTTGGGGCTCCAGACCTCAGAATTCCCAGCATGGGGTAGTCTGACCTTGTTTACATACAATTCTTATTAGTTTTTCTGCTATTAGCAATGTTGGCAGATTGATCATAAAGATACAGTAAAAAGTAATAGAAAGGTTTTGTAAAATACTATAACACTGTTTTTCTTATTAACTCTATGAGAACCTTCAAGAAATCTACTTTCAGAAAAAGAAATAGCCCTGGAAAGAAGAATCCCATTAGTACTTCACAGCCTGCATGCATGAGAACTTCCCGCATTCAGAAAAGATGTATTATGGAATTAGCTGTCTCACAGCAATAATGACTGGTAATTGCTTGTAATTGCACCCATGACCTCTATTCTAAACCAGTCAACTTACTACAATACATTCAAACAATAATCATTTACAAGACGTATTAGCAGAAGAAAACCAGAATAGGTCAGACTTTCTGATTTAATTATCCCTGATTTACAAAATGGAAGACTTAAGTAATATAAGGTCCACCATGTGCAATAATGCAGTTCAAGATTTCCATATACACACAGTCTTTAGCATGGAGTTAATGGCAACAACTAGAGTTGTAAGCATATAAAACTATTATGTTCATGTTTGCTCATGATTGCAGTTAAAGAAGAGTTAACTCTTCTTGGGATTTCTGTAACCTGTGACACATTATATCAAGTTTCTTACTGCTGTGATTTCGATAATTTACAACTCCAAGCCTCAATCAAAAGACAAAAAGAGCCCCCTTACTGGGACACTATGTTTGACTGCTAGGCCACAAGATGGGTGGGTAAAACAAGGGAGGGCAAAATATGTTCTCCAAATAGTGTTGGATTGCAATTCAGATAATCCTTCAACATTGGCCACAATGAGTGATGGTGTTGGAGTCCAACAATATTTGAAAGAGGACACCTGATGCTCATAAGTGGGAAAAAAAGGATGTCCTGTGTTGAAAGAAAGACACATGACCAGGAAAACACCTCTGCCCTTCCTTTGCTGCTCCTTGTGTGAGATTGTGAGGTCTCTTGGAAAGGAATGGAAGAAGGAACAGAAATAAACCACCAAGAGATGATGGATAATGAAAGAACAAATTAAATTGCATGATAACATGGATGCAAAATTTTAAAGAAACATTTGCAGTGGACCAATGGGAAGAATCATGCGATATGGGGGCGATGGAGCAAGAAATTTTGGGGACACTTTTGAGCCTGCTCCTGTGGCTCCGAGCCGCCTCCACCATTTGGAGAGAGAGACAGAGACAGAGAGAGGCATTTGTGCTTCTCTTTCTCTCTCTCTCTCTCTGATGCGGATTTGCCTCCTCGCAGGGCTCCTGATTGGCCCTGCACCCAGGTGCCCCACCCCCTGGGAGAAGCACAGCCAGGAAGTCCGTTTCCCTGGCTGGTCCCGTCCCAGGTGCATGTGGCCAGGGAACCGTGCAGGGGATCCCCAGGAGCATCTTGAACTAAGAATTGTCTGGTTGAATGCTGACTTATTTTATACCCTGCTGCTGGATTATAAATGTGATTTTTTAAAACCTCTTTTTACTTACTTGGAATTATGAAACACATTCACTTTTGCCATATGGAAGTTGATGACATGAAGACTTTCTCCTGGCTAGTGAAAGTAATCTAACTTAATTACTTACATTGGACTTCCACTGCATGGATTTTAGTATTTTACTAGTTTTAAAAGAAATTTGATGTTGAAATAAAAATTTTGTATAGGTCTTTTTTTTTCCTACTCTTTTTAAAGAAGCAGGAACTTTCTTGTTTTTCCCTATCCAATCTCTACTGTGGGAAATATTATCTTAATTTTTTCTGCAGTATTTTGTTGTGGAACAGTTACTTCTTTTATCCTTGAGAGGAATTGCCTACATTTTGTTGTGAAAGTCCTGCCATAAAAGTGATTTGGACTATATTAAAAATGAAAACAATAGTAAATTAAGGATTTTGAACAATATACTGTATATTATATACTCTTTACAATGCCCACGAAAAGAGATACAAAAGAAATACAAAGGCCAGATCAACTTAATGTTAAAGCCTTCTTGGAAGCTTTTGAAGAAAAATGCTTTTTAATTTGCAAGATCTGAATGAAAATTTAGTTAAAAGGTTTGATGAATTAACAACAATTATAAATCAATCTAAGAACATAAGGTTGAACATAAGAACAAAAGCAGTTATTAGTTATCTATTTTGGACAATAAGAAATAGAAATCTGCATTTAGATCAGAAAAATCAGAGATGTCTGCAGGATTGGAGGCTTTCATCAAAATAACAAAAGTAACATCACAACAACACAATGCAAGCTCTGCACCTTTGTTTGTGTTTGTGACATCATGATGGACATATACAAGTGCAACAGTGTAAACACTGTTTTCACCCCTTGGTCTTTCCTACAGATATCTATGGGAAGAATACTACTGAATATTATACTTTGGGTAATGAAAACCCCGAACACAGCAATTGTCACACTTGTTATGTTTGTCACCATCCCCAAGGTAAACATGAATCTTAATGGCTCTTATGATATTAAGAAAAATATTAAAACATCTATGGTACATTTAAACATTTTGACTCAGTTTCTAAATCAGAAAAGCCAATTGGCATAGCAAAAATAAACACAATTAAATATAAATACAAAAGAGGGTGTCATGAATAATACAGAGGTACTCTGAAATTCGTATTTTTTTTTATTATTTTGCTCTGGATTAAACAGTTTGCTCAAGGAAGGCTTCTCTATCACTGACAATCTGCATATGAGTTGGAGCAACTTACAGTAGAGACTTCAGCAACTTCTCCCAGTTGCTACAAATAAACTGGTTCTCCTTTAAAATTCTCCATGTTTTTAATGAATCTCAGAAATATGTTGCCTTGATATAACAGAATGGTCCCAATGAAAAGAATGACAAACTAAAAACATTTGCTGGAAACTGTTCTAGCTATTTGGTGAGTAGGAAGTTCTGAAGTAACTGGTTGCAATTTGAAACTTTTTGACCATCCTGTGCATTCAACGTTGATCACCAGAGACTTGGGCATATCCCAAAAGGACTTCAAAAGATTTGACTGCATTGTAATTTTTAATCTGACAAAAGAGGGGAAATGTTAAAATACCTAGCTAGAAAGTGATCCCATTAACATTAAATGTAACAAATTAAATGTAAATGAAATTATTTTCAGTTTTTGTCACCAATTCTCCTTGGAGTATGCCTCCTAACATGTCACTTGAGGCAATGTCCCCCACCCTTGCAAAATATACACTTCTCAAAGACACCGAATTGCCAAAGGAAAAACTCTCAAACACTGACATCCAATGAAGAACATATCTGCTCAAGAGCGATCACGTTATTAAATAGACAATGCAAAATATTTTCCTGATGTGCTTTGCTAATATTTTCAGAATGTGGACAGGCAGAAAAAAATAATACCCAAGCCAATTAGTAAAGCTTATCAGAGATATTTAGATTGCTCAAAGTATATAGTTTTACCTACATGAGCTTCAAAAGTGGTAAGTGGCATCAAGTAAAGAGGACATTAAGATCCTCTGTAGGGATCTTGTCAGAGAACAGTGACCAGCCTAGCAATACTTTAGAGGTACCTGAACAACAACTCTAAATTTTCCTGCTAGCATCAGAGCTTTAATCATAAAACATCTGGAGAACTTCCCTTTTATTTCTCACCTGTACACTGGCAAGACTTGTTGAAGAACTTCAGGGGCCATTGTTCCCGATCATCCACATTATGGAGAGTGTAGGGCCCACTCCAGGGCCTTCTGTCTACCTGTACCTCTTGACAGGTGCCCCTGCCTTGCTGTGAACCACAAATATTGTTCGGATTCGACCCGAAAGCTGGGCAGCACTCCTTGGATTGCAGCTTTTCTACAGTCATGCACACCCGTGGAAATTGGGCCTTTGTCCCTGGAAGCCCAACAAGGCTCAGATATGCAAAGAGCTTCAAGCAAAGCAATCTCTCATCTGGCAGTAGGAATGCCATCAAGATCTTGTTTCCAGAGCCTGCAAAACTCTGCTGTGGGATAGGTGAAGAGATTATCATTAGCTGTCTACAGCTGATGAACAAACCCCATTTGAACTGACCCAAGAAACAATTTTTCCTTCTCACTGCAACTCATTTATCCTCTGGGGGTCTTTGCTTAATCCAAGTTTGCCAGGATTGAATGTGATTAATAGGCGAGCAATTTAGCTCTTTGTTGTTTGCCAAGAGACCATAAATTAGGGTTTTATACGTGGGGGTCAGTAAACCCTAATTAAAAGGATTAGTCTTTTGAAAACCCTTATGATTAGCACATGACATTATGAGCAAAAAGAAACCCATGGGATGCTAGGAGGGGGGAAAGTGCTGGATGACGAGAGACAAAACATCTTTGATTTCCACTGCTTCATCTTTTCTTCTACTCAGTGATTTATGAGACCGTAGCGTCAGAGACGTCATGCTGTTGGCTGAGAGGGTGCAAGTTTCTTTGAGACTTTTGTAATGGATTGAAAAATCTAGACCTCCACAACTATAATTTGGATATTGTAAATCACACTGAACACTTTAAAAGGATCATAAGCTATCACATGGCAGAAGATTTTGAATTCAGGTGTTTGAAAGAGCCCATTCAGCCAGTCACTTCCAAGCTTATCAGCTGATAAAGGGCCTGCAGGGGATCCACTGGTGGCTTTGCGTAACCAACTTTTGGGCAATTCTGTCCCAATTAGGAAACTCTTTTCTGGGCCCCCATGCTGCATTTGTTCATATAAAAGGGAAATATGCTTCTGAAACTAAGCATCTGTGGATGAAAAGTACACCAGGTCCCAATTCTTAGATTGCCTGTCAGTTTGCTTCTTGGTAATTTTTAAAAACAATTGTGCATTTCCCGTTTTAAAATATTGTTAGTTTTATTATGATAAATTAATTTGAGATTATTGTTTTCTTGTAAATCATGCTGGGCAGCCCTAAGAGAAAAAGCATTATAGAAATAAATTAATGAGATCAATAATTATAGTGGTAATGCCTCTGCAAGGATCCTAAGATCATCTTGAGGGTCCTTCTGTTCTGTAACAGCCAAGTATATTTAAGAAGTAAACAGTCCTGAATTTAAATGAAGTCAGAGTATATTCAAATGACATTTTTGATTGTCTTCCTGATTACTTTTAATGTGTAATAGACAAAAAAAAAATCTTTCATAACATCTGTAGGGGAAGTGAAAAAAATCAAGATGGCAGTAACTGCAAACTTATTATTTATGATTTGAGGTTAGAAAGAGTCAAGATGTAATTTTAGAGACAGGAGTCTAGTTTTTCTTTACTGCTGTAAAGAAGATTGAAATTATACCTTTTTCTCTCTGTTATTTACTGCATCTGCTACTTTTTTCTATACTTTTAGACTTCTTTTCTTTTAGTTTTTCTTTTTTTCATTTTTTGTTCTATTTTATTTTGTATGTCTGTATTGTGTTTAAAATTTTCAATAAAGTTTTAAAGATAGCTAGACAGGCACACACCATCATCCAAACATATATACACATACACACACATGACATATACCAGTGTGGAACATGGTTAAAGTCCTGCATGTTGATGTTTGGGTCATGGTTTCAGAGATATTTTCTTATCAGATTCTCAATTTCTTCAGTAATGGCAGAGCTTCTAATGTAGTGGTGGGAAGATAAGAGTCAATCCTTATCTTTTTTTCTGCCTTGTTAAATTTATGAGTTCCAGTAACCAGCTGCTGGGACTGGTCAGAGTTCTCTTCCTGTTCTTGGGTGGCCTTTGGGGAATGTTGAGTTAAGCCAGAAGCGTTGAGGTCAAGACTCTGTTGCAAATCAGGAGCTTATTTCAGAAGCTGCTAATATGTCGCTATTTTGGCTCCTCCTCAACTGATACAGCATATGGCACATCTAGCTATAGCATAGCTGACCTCGAGAAAAGTTTTATGACACTTATATGATGTCATAAAATGCTCTATGATCATTTTTGTATCATAAAATGTTGTCTAAAAGTTGCTAAATTTCAATTCCACAGGTTCAGGATTTTGATCACCTTATCCCATTTGGGGTACCTTGGTTTAAAAATTGTTGCCCTACAATGCACATTTTGCCCAGGAACAAGAGGTTTAGCAGTATATAAATAGGTCGGGAATAACCTCCATCGGCTCAAAGTGGGCAGGACCAGGCAGAATTCTTTTTAATTTTTATGCATATTTTAATTTTACTTTATTCCAGCACAGTATTTTATTTCTATTCTATTCATTTTTATGTTTTATTTTGTATTTTATCATTTTGGTACTAATAGGAATATTTTCTTAAAAGAAAATGTCAAAACCTGTTATGGGTTAGAGTTATGGTATTCTTTACTCATTTTGAGTGGAAAAAGAAGAAGAAATAGAAAGCAAGGACAACTATAAAAGTAATGTGACTTTGTGGAGTGTAAAAGAAAGAGACCAGTACAGGCTCTTTATTAACATTTAAATCAGTGGTTCTCAACCTGTGGGTCGGGACCCGATTTGGGATCGAACGACCATTTCACGGGGGTCGCCAAACAACGCAGTCCGCCATTTCCCCCCCCCCTTTTCCTTAGCTGTGCTATTCCCTTTTATTCTATTGGCTTTTGAAAGCCAATAGAATAGACTCTCTTGAATAGAGTCTAATTCTATTGGCTTTCAAAAGCCAATAGGAATTGTCCAGGCTGTCTCTGCCCTGATGAGCCCGCCAAAAGTCCCATTCTGCAAACGGTGCTGCACCAGTTGAGTAGTCCTCGACTTACGACCGGTTGAGTAGTCCTCGACTTACGACCAGTTGGGGGGTCGCGGCATTAAAAAGGTTGAGAACCACTGATTTAAACAAAGAATTGAACTAACTTTATTATGTTAATTAGGTTAAAACAGGTCATCACCTGCTTTCTTTAGTTTTAGAACATGTTTTACTTCTTGCTATACACTAAATAAAATAAAATTAAATCTAAACATTTTCTTAGGTTTAAACTTCCAACTTCTCACCAAGTCAACTCTTAAAGCCAGACTTCCCAAGTTCCCCTCCCTCTCTAGAATTCTGGCTGAGGAATTCTGGGAATTGAAGTCCATACATCTAAAAATTGCCAAAGTTGAGAAACACTGCTATGGGAAAATAACTCCCATTATCAGCGGTGTTCAAACTATCTATCTGCTTCAACATTCATTGATTTACCACCACCACTACTACTCTCAATAAATGCAGGTCTCAAACAAGCTGTACACTGCAGGAGCGATTCCTTAACTACTGCTGTGGGGTTAAACTTCTTGGAATCACTTCATCATGCTAGGGTAGGGGTGTCAAACTCGCAACGTCACGTGATGTGTTGCGACGTATCGTGATTTTTCCCCCATTGCCGGAGCTGGGGTGGGCGCAGTTTCGGCATGATGCATCTGGCCCATGGGAAAAAGACTGGAAATAAATTATTTGCATCGATATGTCCTGATGACAATTTTAAAGAAAACAAAAAAAGCGTTTGCATAAATTGAAGAATTATTTCCTATGTTGTGTTTGAGAGGTTATGTTGGCGGAGGAGGGCGATGACAACTTCCTCATTGGCTAAGGGGGCGATTTGTTCAAAAAGGTTAAGAACCACTGATCTAGTCCAACCCCCACCCCCACCCAAGCAGGAGACTCTACACCAGGGGTGTCAAACTCACCACGTCACGTGATGTCTCGCAACATATCGCGACTTTTTTTCCATTGCCGACAATGGGATGGGTGCAGTTTTGCCATGATGCATCCAGCCCATGGGCTGGCAGTTTGACAACCCTGCCCTACACCATTTCTGACAGATGGCAGTCCAGTCTCTTGTTGAAAGTTTCCAGTGATGAAGCTCCCACAACTTCTGAAGGCAATCAGTCCCATCGGTTGATTGTTCTCACTGTCAGAAAAATTATCCTTATTTCTAGGTTGAATCTCTCCTTGGGCTTAAAGGGATGATTACCAGATTTGCAGCTGACGTTTTCAGAAAAAGCAATGTTTCAAAAGAACCTAGACCGGCTTGAATAGGCCGGAGTTGCATTTAAAAAGAAAGCAAGGGAAGAGGGTGTGCAGGGAAACCTGACGTGCAGTACCAGAGTTCATGTGAAAGGCATAGTGAAGGGATTTTATTGTGCTTATGATTTTAGTATGTTTAAGTTTGACATTAGCATTTATTTTATATATAGTAACCATTTTATATTGATACATATAGTGTTATCATGTAATCATTGTTTTGTTATTTTGCAATCATTATTTTGTAGTTAATTGCTTGATCAGATGAAAAGTAAGGGCTTCATGCTTTAGGTATAGGTGATTGCTTATATCAGTGGTTCTCAACCTTTTTAATGCCGCGACCCCCAACCAGTCATAAGTCAAAGACTGCTCAACCGGTCGTAAGTCGAGAACTACTCAACTGGTGCAGCACCATTTGCAGAATGGGACTTTTGGCAGGCTCAGCAGGGCAGAGACAGCCTGGACAATTCCTATTGGCTTTTGAAAGCCAATAGAATTAGATTCTATTCAAGAGAGTCTATTCTATTGGCTTTCAAAAGCCAATAGAATAAAAGGGAGTAGCACAGCTAAGGAAAAGGGAGAGGGGGGAAATGGCAGACTGCGTTGTTTGGCGACCCCCGTGAAATGGTTGTTCGACCCCAAATGGGGTCCTGATCCATAGGTTGAGAACCACTGGCTTATATGAAAAGAGCACAATAAGGGGAGGGGGAAAGGAGTTACGGGTAGAGCCTGGGTTGCTGTGTATGAGTCATCATCTAAGAATTGTTTTTTTGTGCCATCTTATGCCTGGTACCAAGACCTGATCTCTTTGTTCTGAAAAGGTATAAAAGGTGGAAGACATCTTTTCTGGTTGTTGCCTTCATCTCTCTACCAGCCACGAAGAGAGATGGGGTCACCCAACTCTGTTTTGATCAAAATAAAAGTTGTTTGCTTGCTGAAACCTCGGCTCAGGAGTTTCTTTGGCTCTTTTAAATTCCTGAGTAATGCTGGGGCAATTATGAGGTTAAGTGGAAAACCTTACATCCTGCCGCCCTTACAATACCTCACTTGAGGGCTGCCAGGATGGGGAGGGGAGTGGAAACGAAGTCCCTTTGAGGAATGTGCTCAGCTTGCAGAGGAGACAGAGGGAGCTACGCAGTACTCTCCAGTCACTGTACCTAAAACGCTGTTTTTAAATCTCAGCGACTTTCAGATGAGTGAACTTCAACTCCCAGAATTCCTCAGCCAGCAGTCACTGAGCTTGATACGGAATCAAGCTCAGTGGAATTGGAATTCTAGAAAATCAAATAAATCAAAAGACCTCCTACACAAGAAACCAATGAACAAGCCCGGCTCAAAGGTGGGCCAATCAGGAACCCGCGTTCTTGGGCGAGAAACCAATCAGGCACCAGATTTATTGACCTCCCATGATGCGGACTAATCAGAAAGCAGTTTACCAGGTTTAAATACAAGATGCCAGGTGTTTGTGAACAGCGGCGTGTGCTGAAGTTGCTCAGCGCGATTTCTGGTGAAGCGTTGCGGACAAAAGACAACACTGACCGCGACGGTTTAATCTGACCGCTCATCGCTCACTGCTTCATTATTTGATAACGTTGGATTATGGGGATGCTCGTTTCATCGTTTTGCAATAAATTCTTTTTCATTCAGCATTTTCTTGCTGCAAGCTTTTTTTTTTTAAAAAAAAATCATTTGGAAGCATAATTGGTGGATGGGCGGGGAGATTCAATAAAATATCTGGTGAGCAAATATGAAGACAGTGATATTTTAATAGCCTAACTAACCCATAAAGGCTTGTGATGGAAGCAAAGAAGCCCGTTGTGCTTTGGCCCCTCCGATTTAGGAATGTAAAAGTGTCTACTATTATCTCAGATTCAGGGATCAGGCTCTTATCAGCTCCAGGTCAAACTGGGGGCGCCAGAGAACTTGGTTAACAATAGAAGCACGTCGCGTTTTTGAACTAAAAATGAAGTCTCCAATGCAAGATTACACGTGAACAGGGGTCGTGAGAAAGGCGGAAAATGAATTAATATCCTATATTTTCTCCTGCTGTAATCTCAAAAATCAGGATAGGCTGCTGGGTCCTTCTGAGTATTTTCAGAGGCAGTTCTGCTTCCTTTTCTCTCTCCCCCCATTCCCCCCCCTCCACCCAGAGCGTCCTTTTTCCTTCCTCCTATTATGCACCTAAAACCTTGTGGGAAAAAGCAGCAATAATTCCTCCACGTGTATTCCTTCGATACACAGGGTTACATGCGACTGTTCTGCAATCAGGTTGGAAAGAAACATCCTTGTTTAGAAAAAAGAAAAGAAAAGCAATTGCCGAAACCCGGGATCGAACCAGGGACCTTTAGATCTTCAGTCTAACGCTCTCCCAACTGAGCTATTTCGGCGGTTGATCAACGTTACTTCCAGATAAAGTGGAAAAAGCTTGATTAATTCTTTTCTGCTGAATTTACCAATCTCTATGTTATATTTAAAATAATATACACTTAATATATACTTTATATTAAGTATATATATAAATATATACTTAAAACGTATATACAATTGGATATTGTCTCGTCCAGCGCAGCTTCTCCTTAATTAGCTGATTCTTCTACTAATCACAATTTGCATGCCAACAGGTGCAAATCACTCAGGGTTTTGCTTTGTTTTTTTGTGTTTTTTTTTACACGGCTGGTTTTCCAACGCTTGCAAAGGCACGGGCTATCTCAAAACCCACGTTCTTTAGAAGATTCTCAAATTCATGGCGCAAATCTCACAGCTTAGCCCTACTGCCTCGTTTAGCGAGTAAAAACAAATGGCATAATTGGCACGGGTATAAATATAACAACTTGGAGGACAGTTCTAGCCATCTGAATTCTGCCACTAGCAGTCTTGAATTAAACATCACTACAAGTTGCAGTGCAACCGCAGCTGTATTCCTATGCAGGAAAGGTCATATAAGAGCAATGGAAAATGTTCCTCTTGAGCAAAAGAACTCGCTTTTCCATCTTAATCTCGGTGCATGAAATCGGCTGCATTGTCCCTGCCCATGTCCAGAGGGCGCTTCTCCGCCCCCCTCCTTGTTCAGTCTCTGCCGCGTTCCTAGCAAGATGTTTACCTCTTGGCAGAGAGCGAGAAGTTCGTGGCCCCGTCGATCATCAGGCCCTCTCTTCATCCGCCTGCTTCTCGGAGCACCTCGCTCTCCAGGCAAGATAATCCAACGATCTAGTGGGGGCTGACTTACACTACAAATATTACATTATTTTCATTGTCATTCTTTACAGCCACTAGTTCTCAAGATCGTTTACAGCAGAATATCTCAATTTCAGCAATTTTTAAGCTGAGCGGACTACAATTCCCAGAATTCCCCAGCCAGTGCTTAATGGAAGGGAGGTTTGCCAGCTTAAAGTTCCTGAGGTTGGAGAAATTCTGCTCTAGACAATCTTGACAATGGATAGCTGTAAAGAATGACAATGAAAGTATTTTTTTTAATTTCATGTGTATATAACAAAATCATCTATATATTTTTAAAAAGAAACCAACTAAAAATATAAATTAGGATGAAAATTTATATAATTTTATACTTACCAACAGTTGCCTGGTTTACTAATGAATACACTACTGTAATATCTGTACAAAATATTATGTACGATGTGACTGTCTCTGCTTACTTGCTCTTTTACTAACACATGTATAGCTGCATCCATGAATTGGAAGAAAATATTGTCTTTTTTAAATCAAACACATTTCCAAAAACCATTTCTTGACAACTGGAATAATACTACATTTCCAGTTTCTCACTATGATTCTTTTATTCCCCAACCTGGCCTAATAGAACATAATTCCTCATAAAAATTCCAAGCTTTGGTAGATAATTCAACATTATGTTAACATCTTTAAATTTTAAAGCATTTTTCCCATAATTCATTCAGATGCTGGATTCAGTTCCATTGGAGATTAGTGGATTTCACACACACTGACCACCGTTTTTTTTACAAAAAGGACAAATGTATTGATAGAAGTAAAGTCTTCATCCTGGTTCATCCAAGCCGGTAATAAATAAGCAAACATGGTGACTGCTTTGGGAAGAAGGTTACAGTTTATTGCAGAAAGATGGTTCTTCAGGAAAGTGCAGAGGAGAGAAGGAGCAGAGATTGAGCACATGGGCAGTAGGTTTTATACCCCCCCCCCCGGCCTTTTGTTTGGAATAGTTTCCTGTTCCTGTGGCATGAACCTTGAGGCTGTTTCTGAGTGTTTGTCTAGGCCTTGATATCTGTGATTTAATTCTATTATCATATCCTGCTTCCCAGGTGATGGGGCTGACTCCTAGAGTTTGGGTGCAGAGATTGAGCACATGGGCAGTAGGTTTTATACCCCCCCCCCCTAGCCTTTTGTTTGGAATAGTTTCCTGTTCCTGTGGCATGAACCTTGAGGCTGTTTCTGAGTGTTTGTCTAGGCCTTGATATCTGTGATTTAATTCTATTATCATATCCTGCTTCCAGGGTGATGGGGCTGACTCCTAGAGTTTGGGTAGGGTATGCAGATCTTCTTTTCGTCTTCTTGATTGCTCTGGCTCCAACTTTCTGATGGTTTTACATCTGCATTTGTATGGGCCTAGCTCTTGCTTGGGGCAGAGAGATAGATTTGGGGCCAGGTTTGGTTTTAAAAAGTCCTTTTGAGGAAAAATATATTTTTCTGCCCTTTTTAATATTTCCTTCTCTGGGCTAACTTCCCTCAGTATACACACAAAACCAGCAAATTACTATACTGTATCATTCTTTGAGCAATTTCAGCTCTAGAGTTACTCAGCCAAGTACCAGCATTAAGTTAGATATATTGAAACCCAACTCAAAAATCAGAATATCAACTTCTTCCATTGCTTTCCATTTCAGCTTGGCTGAAATGTTTTTTTTTTTTTTTATTCCTAAAACTGTTCCCAGGCTTGAATTTAACTTTATAATTATGAAAACTCGGATGACATTCTGAACCAGTATACCTATCATTGATGCTACTGGCTGGGAGTGATGGAAGAGAGTCCAACTGATATTTGGGCCAAGAGTTTAAGGAGTATTCTCCTGCTGCTGTTTTTACCTCAGGCATCACAGGTTACTTCTTGCAGCTATTTTAATGCTTGGAAACCACTTAATCACTGTTGCAAGATTACTTTAACAAATGAAATAACATCTACAGGGCTCCCCCCTGATCTTGTCTACACACCAGAAGTCTACAGTAGATCTATTAAGTACAACTCTAAGAACAGATAGAATTTTTATTTAAGCTTTTTCTGTGGGAGGGTTAGTTTTGGACCGTTTCCAAACTGCAATCATAATTTTGTTTTGACCATGAACATGCTATGGAGAAAATAGCATGTGGCTTTTCAAGCATTTCTGGAAATGGCGTTATTGCTGTAGTACATTCAATTATATAGTTATTACTTCTCAAGGGTGGTGTGGCATTCTCTCATCCATATAGATTCTGCCCCTTCAATCAGGTCAACTAGAGAGGGCCTGCTTAAGATCTTGCCCTCATCAAAGTGAGGAAAGCATGGGCAAGAAGGCTTCTGCATCATGGAAAACATCGCCCCAGACCTCCTGTTTTCAGGAAACCTTTTAAATGTTTTTAAGCAGGGACTTCAATGATTTTAATGTTTAATACGGATGAGGGATTTTTTGTTTGTATCATGTGGTTATTTTTAGTAATTAGCATATAGGGGAACACTGCTTTAAAACAATTTTTCTTTATGCTGTCCAGTATTTGATTCCTGTGGTATAAAATGCTACTACATATAACTTTTATAGTAACAAATAATTGGCTCCATTTCCCTGTGATGATGCGCCTCAAATAAGTTTTAATGAGCATCTAGGTTTTTTAGAAAGTATCTAGAAAAAGTTCTTAAAAAATCACACAAAACATTTTTATACCAAATTAATTCAGATTTCTTACCCAGTATTACAGGAACTGTCAAACCATACAAACTTTGCAACGTGATTAAAAAGGATCGTTGTTCCTTAAAACTAAGCGAACCATGATCCTTTTTAATCATGTTGCAAAGGTTTTACATGTGAAGCTGAAGAGTTTTCCAAGAGATGCAAGCATTATTTCAGCATTCTTCAGTGGAAATATAATTTACATGCTAGATTGGGCTGGCATTATTCTTAAATGTTTATTTTGAACCTGTGGATGCTGGAAACTGGAAACCAGGAAGCCAATAAATGCATTTTGAACCAAAAGGAGAAGTGATCCCATACATACTTTTATCTCAGAAACAGCCATAAATATGCTTTATATGAACCTCGAAACGCTAATTACCCTTAAAGGAATCTAATAATTTACCATTTCATACAGAATATTTTATAAAACAAACATAAAATATAATTGAAACATATTTTATTCTGTTAAAAAATGACTTGTCAACAAATCATAATTTCTTGTGAGCAAGTAGAAAAAAATCCTATCTTTTCAGTTCAGCTCTTGGATCATTAGACAGTATTTTAAAAATGAACAGTTGCTAATGTCCTCTGATAAACCATGATGAAGAGTATACCTATCCCTTAAGTATAAAATATTGTCTAAATTTTAATACTGATAATACAATATTGTAACAATGCAAAGAGCTACTTTAAAGTGCACTTTTAAAGGAAAAAAAGTTATTGTCTTGAAATGTCATTTTAAAGCTTCAGTACTGGAGTGTTCATGAAATTATTTTGGCCCCAAAAAGGATTACATTGAGAATTCAACATTTTCATTCTAAGCTGCTGATATTTGTTTTGTGAATACAATACATCTTCAACTTCAATCACTTCATTTCTTTTCTTCATGTGTTCTTGAGGTAGTATGAGTTCCTTTTTTTTCCCCCCTTTCCAGCTCTGATGCATACAAATTCATACAGATTCTCCAGCAACAGGAAATGGTTCCAAAGCCTTTTCTGGATTTTTCCAGTTGTGGAAGTTCTCTTGATACCATTCAACTAGGATTAAAAACAAAACAAATAAGTTATACCATAAACACTCTTGTAAGGTAAATCCATGCTGTTTTTAATTTAAAAAATTAAATCAAATTAGTCACTAACAACCTACTTACAACCTTACACGCTTTAACTATCACTAACAGCTTACAAGGGTTCTCTGTATACTAGCAACTTTCCAACAATTTTCAGTTTGAAGCAGGTTCTCATATAATGATGGAAAAAAATATTATGCTATAAAATCATGGCTATACTAGACAGTTGTGGCAACTCCAACTCCCGCTTGGGATTAATCTGAAGCAGCCCACTATCCCAGGAAAAGACGGAACTGTTTTCAGGAATTCCCATAGCTGCTATGCATGTGCTGATGATTATGATGAAGCTAAACACACGGGATCATGCAAGAAATAAGATAAAATGTATCCTGTTCAAACAAAAATGCTGTCTGTAAAATATATACCGTATTTTCCAGTGTATAAGACGCCTCGGCGTATAAGATGACCCCCGATTTCGGAGACGATTTGCATGCTTTTAGAAAGTCATCTTATACGCCAGAAAATACGGTAAAGAAGAATTGGCTGCTTTCTGATGCTCTTATATCTAAGCATTGAGCTCTCTGTGCAAATCTAAGACATGACAACTGGACAACTAAAACCCAGGATTTAGTAGTCATGTTGCCAAACATAATTGTTGCTCTGAAACAGATCATTTGTGCTCAGAATTCAAATAAAATTAATCTCTCAAAACTCAAAAGCAAGTTTAATTAAGTTCCCCACTATAGAAACTGCAACTTTAACTAAGTCTGTGACAAATTAATGTGTAAATTATGTGTATTTTATTTTCCAAATTGTTGTTAATTGCAAAGTCGTGTCCGACCCATCGTGACCCCATGGACAACGTTCCTCCAGGTCTTCCTGTCCTCTACCATTTTCTGGAGTCCATTTAAGTTGTGCATTTTATTTTCCAAATTCGCTTGTGATGGCTATTCATTTCCATTCTGCCCCTTTCCCATGTATAGATAACGTACTTGTTTTCTTGATTCCTTCCCTCCAAGGGACCTTGGGTTTCCAGCCTAAACTATACATTTTTCCAGAATTCATTGGGTATCCCATGTCATTTGTAGGTCTTAAAAAAAGAAAAAAAGTTTTTCAACAGAAACATTTTATTTCCAGCAGCATCTGTATCAGGTATCATCATAAAGGCATCTTCCTTTGGCTCAGCCCTTAAGTTGAAGAACCTTTTCTTGTTCTGCTACTAAAATATGCACATTTAATAACAATAGCACTTAGACTTATATACTGCTTCATAGTGCTTTACAGCTCTCTTTAAGCGGTTTACAGTGTCACCATATTGCCCCCAACAAACAGTCCTCATTTTACCGACCTCAGAAGGATGGAAGGCTGAGTCAACCTTGAGCCGGTGAGACTTGGAACTCCCGAACTGCTGGCAGTCAGCAGAATTAGTCTGCAGTATTGCATTCTAACCATTGCATCACCACAACTCATTTAAGTAAAACAAAGGCGAACATTATTGCACACTAATCAGTCATATAATTGAAATCATTCAAAACATCAAATAAAGTAGCTACAGCCACAGGATATGCGCAGCATTGGAGAAAACCATGCAACTACACAAAAATGACCCATGTGAAATGTTACCATTTATATTTTTAAATCAGGAAATGTGTGCTTTCAAGTCAGTGCTGACTCATGGTGATGCCTTGAGAAATCCCTGCATTTGCCTTGGTAACATTTTCAGAAGTGGTTTGCTAGTGCCTTCCTCCTAGAGCTGGGAGGGAATGACTGGATGAAAGTTAGTCTCCCAGTTTCTAGCCTGTCTTAATCACAGTATCAGACTGATTCTCGCCTTCTCTAAAGACAGCCTTAAAATGAATAGGCAATATCATACAGGACACCTAATTGTACAGTTCTAAATTACTGTTTCTAGGAGGGGAGAAAGAGAGTGTTTATTTATTTTGATAGTTTTCGATCATATATACTTAAGATTTTACTTTGCACAACCTATTCCATTTTTATCAAACAGATGGAATATGTTAATTAAAAATGTAAATTCAAATGTAAATTATATACATATGTGTATACACATTATATACAAATTACAAAAAAAAGGTACACATAATTTGATAGCAAGAGTAAGAGCGCTTAGACCAGTGGTTCTCAACCTGTGGGTCGGGACCCCATTTGGGGTCGAACGACCATTTCACAGGGGTCGCCAAACAAAGCAGTCTGCCATTTTTTCCCCCTTTTCCTTAGCTGTGCTACTCCTTTTTATTTTATTGGCTTTTGAAAGCCAATAGAATAGACTCTCTTGAATAGAGTCTAATTCTATTGGCTTTCAAAAGCCAATAGGAATTGTCCAGGTTGTCTCTGCCCTGCTGAGCCCGCCAAAGTCCCATTCTGCAAACGGTGCTGCACCAGTTGAGTAGTCCTCGACTTACGACCGGTTGAGTAGTCCTCGACTTACGACCGGTTGGGGGTTGTGGCATTAAAAAGGTTGAGAACCACTGGCTTAGACTTATATATCACTTTACAGTGCTTGACAGCCATCTCTTAGCGGTCTATAGAATCAGCATATTGCCCCCAACAATCTGGGTCCTCATTTTACCGACCTTGAGTCAACCTTGAGCCAGTCAGGATCGAACTACTGGCAGTCAGCAGAATTAGCCTGCAATACTGCATTCTAACCACTGTGCCACCACAGCTCTTAATCATACCAAACCAGATTTAAATCAATTTGGAGAATCAGAGGTAAACCCTATCTTTGCTATTATATTTCAGAACATTTTGCAAAAAAAATGTAAGAAATGTTAAGAAATCCCCAAAAACATGTTTGAAATTCGTCATCTCTACTTTAAGGAGCTTGTGGAATGCTCAGAATATTCTTGGTTAAACTAATTCTTAAGGCATCAGTCAGTTTCAGGATAAGTAAAGTAACACAGATGACCCCACATTATCCACATCAGATACATACTCATACGCTTAAATTCATATACTAACTCCCACCATTTATCAATAGAGGCTTTATGTTGTAAGTTAATAAGCAGAGAGAGAAAAAAAAGTTGTATCCGAAACTATAGTTTGTTTTACAAGAAGCTCAACTCTGTGGCAGTACTTAATTACATTGCTTCAAGCAACTATTGTCCAATACATTTGCTGGATAAATCTGATTTATTTAACTAGAACTCTAAGTGCCAGCCTCTTCTAGAAAATCAAAATATTACTTAACACCAGAAATGCCTTGACTGAACAACTCAAATGTCTCAAATGAGTCATCTGGCTATATTATTAATTCTTAAAGTATGTTTACCTCTGGTTTTTTGGTTAAAGGGATGCAGAAGAAGGGAAAAAACAAGCAATTCTAAGCTAATATGAGCTATTTTTAAAATTTCTGTATCCAACAAGCTGCTGAAAGTTGAAGATGGCACTGGAATCTTTAGAGGCAATTATCTCCAAATCAGCATCCAATATCTGCTAACAACCACACATGTATGCTAGTAATTCCCCCTTTGATGTTTCCAAGCTTTTATGTAGTCTAATCCTTACAGATTATCCTTTTCATTTGAAATTGATTCCATACTTTTTAATTCTTCATTTTCCAACTACACCCTATGCCTCCTTATTGTTCAATTAAGATGAGTCACTCTTCATAAACATTTCTAAATATCAGTATTCTTTAGAATGAACAGACAATGCTTAATTTTTGCTGATTGCAAATCACTCCTTTTCAAGAATCCCCGTGCAGATGGTAATTTTGCTAATCTTTTAAAACAAGATGGGGCAGGTAATTAACAAAAACTGAGACCAGAAGCAATAAAACAGAAACGGGGGGGGGGGGGAACCCTTATTGTAAGACAATGTGCTAATGACAAAAAACAAATTATAAAACAGAACTGTTAAAAAGAGAATTGTAACGTAAACATACTTCCCTATCCCACACAAAGAAATGTATTTAAAGCTTCTCCCTTCAGAGATTGAATCTTTCCCAGTTTTTAAAATCTAAAACTTGTGGCTGGGGAAAATTAGTGTCAATACAAGCCTTTAGAGTTTCATCTGTGAGACAAAGAGTGTTTCAAACTACAGCTTTCCCCTCAATCTTAGAACTGAAGAGGTAGCCAGGAACCAGTATAGTATTATGCAGAAATGCCTTCTCATCTCCCATTGGAAGACTAACAAAAAAGTGGGATTATCATGACTAAATGTGCCAAGTTGCCTATAGACGTCCCTGCTTTTTTTCTGCTCTGGGAAAGGAAAAATAGTGCATTAAAGCTCCATGCTGTTTCCTCAATACAACAAAACCATCCCACAAAGGAACGGGCTTCGGGAATCAGTGCATCCACATTTTCTCAGAATTGACAGAGTTTTATGTGTCTAATTCTGTGACAAAGAGTAATGTTTAAGAAGGTTATTAAAAAAGAAAGCAATCCCAACAAATGATTGGAAATGAAGCTTACTCATCGTCTTACCTGTCTTTAACATAATCCATCCAGTATTCTATCTCAGCTTCTGAACTAGTATTTTTAATCTGACAATGAAGAAAAGATGCATATTACCAACTAAATATTTGACAATCTTGATTTGATTAACCTTCTTTGAATAGATATTTCAGTGAATAATTGGTACAGCTTTTATTGTACATGGATTTATTATTAATGCACTTCAATCAGGACTAATACCAGAATTCTTCCAATCATAATATTCTAACTTAAATTATTATAGAATTGCAATCATTCAAAAACAGTATCTAATGGGAAGACACGAAGGGATAGATATGATCCTATTTTTCTATTGTGGAACTATGTTGTGGGCAATCTCACGATGGCTACTTGACTTCAAAAGTTGCAACTAGTTGAAAAGATATGACTAGAGGTAGCCCTTGATGTACAACCCAAATTGAGACCAGATTTACTCATTACTGGGTCAATGAGTAAAACTGTCATTAAGCAAGATGCCCACATAGAATCATAAGGCTGGAAGGGACTTTGGGGGTCTTCTAGTCCAACCCTTGTACAAGGCAGGAATCCTTATACCATTCTGGATAGACTGGAGTCCTGGGTAAGGAGCACAGGGTGCCACGGGGGTGGTGGGGAAGGCCCTGGAGGAGAATTTTTTGTTGGACTACAGGTTTGGAGTTAAAATCATGAAAATTTTAGCTCCATTCCTGCAGGACTTCCTTTCCCCTCTGTCCACTGCATAATTTCAGTGGACCAGCTATTATAACAGACAAGGCATCTTCTCCCTGAGGGGAGAATCTGAGGATCTTTTTTTTTATTATTTGAGCAAAGATCTACATCCACAGGAATGAGTGTGAATGACACAGGAGCCAAGGAGATAGTTTCTCTTACATCTCCACAGTGTCAAGTATCACAATACTGATCTATCCTTGTGGTGTGTCATGTGACTGCTTTTTTTATTACAATATTTTAAACATTAAAAAAATGGAAGCAAAAAGAGATTTACAATATCAAACATTTAAATATAATCAAGATCTGTCTTAGTGAAATGCTCAGGTCAGCTTTTGCCCATTTTACTGTTATTACCCAGGTCACCTATTTTCAATTTAATCATTACTCACAAGATGGATTAATTCCTTTGCAAGTTGGGTTACAGACATTGCAAAACTGGTTCCAATGTTGTAGATTTCACCTGGCTGCCCCTTCTTCAGAACGGTAAGGAATGCTTCCGCTACATCACTAGCATAAAGAAAATTTCTTTTCTGAAGTCCTGAGCCATGAATACAACTAAAAGAAAACACAAAAGTAGATATTTTTTAACATGGCTTATTAAAAAACAAGGTCTTCACTAATAGCAGAATGATCTAGTCAGGTTTTCAAGGAACAACACTCTCTGAAAAGCAGAAGAAACCTCTAAAACTTTCATTTTATTATTCAAATTGGTAGTCTTTGCTGGGTAAAGTATACAAAAAAGCAAAGTAAAGTGCAAAGCAAATGATAACCCACAATTTTTATTAACAATAAAATTCCAGATCACACATAAAACATTTCATTCCTAAACCTGGGGATTGTGGAAGGGAAAAAGATATTAATACAGAGAGGCATACACTACCTCAACCAAGATTTTAGTAGTGAAAAGCACAAAATAAGAAACATGATCTAGCACTATTTCTATGACCTCTGCTGGTGGAAAAATATTAAACACCCAAATACAGCTTCTTATTTGATCAAAAGCAATACGCGCACCAAAATAATCCAAGCTTTGAGTCGTGTGTCCCCCCCCCCATTTGTTTATATTGCATATTCAACAACAGTCAACAATTCCCCACTCCATATTTAAATAAAGAATTGCATATATGGAAACATAATTATATGTATTTAAATGAAAATAAAACACAGACCAAACTCCAAAGCTCTGTTCCCTTTTCTTAATATTAAAATTTCTTTAGCAATAAAAAGGGTACTAATTTTACAAGCATATCCGATTTTTAGCCATATATTCAGTTTTCAGAGTGTGACATTGCTTGTTTTCTTACAAACAGTTTTTAAATGAGTACATACATACATACATACATACATACATACATACGTAGGTAACACATACCATTTTCTATTCTGCTGTAAGAGAGAAATGAATTTAGGAATAACCTAGGAAACAAAATGAACAATTATTAAAATTCATACTATTTTAAAACAGAAAATGATGCAGCTTCACTGCTACAAGTAAGTTCTCACTAATGCTAGCTGTCAGATCTGCCATCTTCAGCTTGGCACCTCGCTGTCATCCTGCCATAAATGGATGGGCAGGGGAGAAGAAGTAGGCAATTGGCATGTAGAGAGTAGACAACCTACAAGGG
Source organism: Crotalus tigris (assembly GCF_016545835.1). NCBI lineage: Eukaryota > Metazoa > Chordata > Lepidosauria > Squamata > Viperidae > Crotalus > Crotalus tigris. Next base: position 1,260,479 of record NW_024096565.1, read on the forward strand.
AGGGGGTGACAGTTTTGACGAAAACCAGAGGTGTGAGAACCAGCTTGTTCCAGCCTTCAAGGCCGCAGAGCCTGGGAAAGGAATGTGAATTGCATCAAATGGCACCAAACATCTGAGCAGTTCCATATATGGCACACCACTGATTGAAGACAAATCGGTCAAGGGGGAAGGGCAGGGGAGAAAGAGAAAATCTGTAACCTTTTGCACAGGAACCTTAGATCTAGCCTTGTTTTTCTTGCAACCACTACACCTTAGTAAATTAACTTATCACTTCAATCAAATGGAGTCGAGGGTTTTTCTTTCCTAGGGACTTAGCTGGAATAAGCCTGTCACTAGCAATAAACATAAAAATCCCTACCAAGCAAAAAAATGCAGAGTTGTACATCAGTATCAGGAAGGGCTTTCGTGCATGAGGCAGAAAGAATCTCAAGTCTTGTTTCGACTCTTAAGGCAGCTATTAAAAGGGAAAGTGGTGGCAAATGACAGGCACATATCTGCACAGTGGTGCTGCTGGAGCGAAAAAAAGACCTGAATGTGCAGCATCAAATCATAACAGAGTGTTCCTTATCTATCTGGAATTCTTAAAGTAACAAAACCCATTTTCACATACTAAAAACTTGAGCTAGGTTACAACATTCATGCTGTTAATTCTCTAAATTAAAATCTCAAAATATAGGCTAGACACAACATTGTTTTTTAATTGGGCTATTATTGGAGATAACACTAAGACAAATCCTCCTATAAGCAATATTGGTGAGAGAGAGAGATTCACAAAAGTCCAATATTATCACTTTCTACCCAAGGATGGCCAGTAGGCAAGTCTGATCATATCCCACTCCAAAATAATTGGAAGTTAAGCACTGTGGTAATTGGAGACCCAGTTGGCTCTATAAATATTTCAGCCTCTACCTCGCCATTGTTTTAGGCAAGTTGCTGCCACCAGAGACTGACTGCCATCGTTCTAGGCAAGTTGCCATCAACAGAGGCTGATTAACATCGTTCTAGGCAAATTGTTGTCATTAGAGATTACCATCTTCCCTGTAAGTTCTTATTGCCTGAGATCAATTACCATCATCCCACGTTGAGTCACCGCAGAGAGAGAGAGAGCGACCATCACCGCCCCATGTGCGTGGCTGCCGATCGTGACTGAATATCGCCCTGTTACGTGCCCTGTTAGGCAGAGGCGCCAACATGAGAGACCTCTTTGGGCTGGTGGCCATTTGGAGGAGAGGTCGGGAGGGCCTGGATTTACACGGTCCCTACAGGGGTGGCGCTACACTATAAAAGTTTAAGAAACTAAAAAGTAAAAAAACCTTGTTTTAACTTACTTTTTCTGGAAACTGATGGGGTCCATAGACGTTGCTGCTCCGTGTGATAACCACTGGAAACTTTAACGTATACATGACAACTGTATTAAAATGAACCCAGTCAAAACTGCTATTAATGACCTAACATGAATGGTATCCAGTTAAACCCATTCCTGACAGCATAATTTCTATTGCCAGAATAGCAACAATCCCCTTATAGTTTTTTGCTTCCTCAGATTCTGTTGCTAAGGACTGATATCAATGAAAGAGAATATGTCAGCTGCCATCTTAATGCTTGCTTCTGTGTCACTACTAAACGGTGACAGTCTGCCATGGACTCTGGGGAGGGTGGATGCTTGGGGGAAAACGAAAGTACTAACTGCTGTATCTCCCTGAGACACTGCTTTAAGGTTACCTGGCTGGGAGAAGAATGCAGCTGCATATAAACCTACGCTTGAAGTGACCGTTCTGAAAAAATCTTGCTTGAACCTGATAAGTCATGGGGGGGGGGATCAACGATTGGAGACAGTTAAGGGTGGGAAAAGTTGAAATTAGGGATTTTGCAGCGTGAATCTCAGTTCTGGCTGTGCACTACTATAAAATGCACTTGACGTCTAATAAAACTATACCTTTCTCAATAAATGAAATCAAGAATCGTTTCCATTTAGAGCAGTGGTTCTCAACCTTTTTAATACTGCGACCCCCAACCGGTCGTAAGTCAAGGACTACTCAATCGGTCGTAAGTCGAGGACTACTCAACTGGTGCAGCACTGTTTGCAGAATGGGACTTTTGGCGGGCTCAGCAGGGCAGACAATTCCTATTGGCTTTTGAAAGCCAATAGAATTAGACTCTATTCAAGAGAGTCTATTCTATTGGCTTTCAAAGCCAATAGAATAAAAGGGAGTAGCACAGCTATGGAAAAGGGGGAAAAAACGGCAGACTGCGTTGTTTGGCGACCCCCGTGAAATGATCGTTCGACCCCAAATGGGGTCCTGACCCACAGGTTGAGAACCACTGATTTAGAGGTTTACGTTTGTGGCAGTATATTTGTAGTTCAGGTTTGAAATGAGGGGTCCTTGATACTCTCTGAGCTTGGTTGTTTTCTGACAGACATTTCGCTAACATCATCAGTGTTAGCACTAATATCAAGGGACTGATATCCAAGTGCACTCAGATAATGCCTGACTTCACCCATTATTTTTTTGCCAACAGAACAACCATAAAACATACATTGCTGAGGCAGAAAGGCTAAGATTAAAATGGTACATTTAGCAGAAGGGTCTAACTTGATCCACTGCACCTAACCTTAAAGGTGAAAGCCCAAGGAACAAGCTAGTTTCAAAAACAGGCAAGCAATCTAGGGCCCCTAAGCTACATGTAATTTCTAAATCTGCTTCCAAATAAGTTGTTAAAAATTAGTGGTATGGTTTCTCCCCACTGGCAGGCAAACAATAGTAGAAAACTATAGTATAAACTTAAAAAAACCTTTCATATAGTTTTCAAATATTCAGATCTTCCCCCATGCTAAACAAAAGCCAGAATCTCACCCTGGCATAGGGTGAGATTGAGGTGGGTCCCAACTTCCACCTAATAAGGATGGCCTCCAAGTTACCCTTCCCAGCTCTATGGCATAGTTCACTAACTTTAGCACTCCTTTTGTTATGTATTTGCATCCCTTTCGACCTAAACAAATAACTGATAGAAGCTTTCACAATCCCCAATGTCATTTCTGCTCACCTGGTATTTTTCCCAGTAAGATTGGACAAAGCATTCAGCCGCTGCCTTAGATGTCGCATAAGGATTTGTGGGTTGTTTGGGTGAAGATTCATCAAATTCCTGCAGCAAAAGTTTACATGAAGTAAATTTTAGCACAGATACCAGTGAGTTATAAATGGCTCCAGTCAACTAGTATAGGTAACTCTAATACCGGCAACAAGTATTAAGTATCCAGTTGCCAAATATATACAGGTAGTTTCAGGATGTGACCACTCATTCAGCAACCGTTCTAGTCACAATGGTGAACAAATGGTACTTATGACTAGTCCTGAGAGTTCTGACTATCATACTGAGCTGCAGTCATAGGATTGTGATTTCTGATGTTCCCTGCCAGCTTCTTAATGGAGATGCCAGCAGGAAGTCACTATCACATGAGATGCTTGCCTAATGAGACACACTTAACGATGGCCAGAACTGCTGTTGTTAACTGATATGGCCACAACATCACATAGTGATGGAAATTCTGGTCCCAACTACTGTAGTAACCTCAGGACTACCTCTACTCGTAATTTGTTCTGCTTATTTGCACATCAAATTACAATCCAGAAACATTCTTTAAGTATACACACAAATGGGCATCTTCAATGCTTTTTTAATAGGAAACAATGTAAAAGTTTAAAATATTGATATTTCTTTATAAGAGTTTGGAGCTGTAAAATCAACCAGACCCACACAGGAAAAACAGGCAAGAGATTTCAACCTATAATAGCTCACCTTATCACAACTTCCTCCATAAACTTCATCAGTGCTGACATATATAAATTTTTCCACATTAGCCTTATAAGCAGCCCGAAGTAGAATGTACGTTCCATAAACATTAACATAGTTGAACTCAAGTCTGTGCCAAAATGAAAGATCTACATTTTCAGTCAAAAAGAATAAAGAGGGTATCACGTTGACAACTGAAAACAAGTACAATCCTTAACAGAATGCTTTGATAGAAAAAAATGTGTTTAGTCCCCAAACATCACACAACACAATGCTTCTAAAAATGTTAAGGCTGCGACCTGATAGCCCACGGAAGCATAAAGCAAGCAGCTGAGAGCATTTCTCTTTCTTTGTGAACAGAGAGGAAGAGCTCTCTGTTCATAAGCCTCCCAACTTTGGACAAAGAAATCCTAGATAATGCCTCAGACACATATATTAAGAGAACACTGGAAGTCTAGATAAGAGGAGCTTACGCATAATAGCATTATTACATTTTAAATAATGTTTTATGCTTATGTTTAGGAGAGATTGTCTTGGTTTTTATAAAATTAAAAAGCCAGAAATAAATCTTTTAAATAAACACATAACACTTTAGGTTGAATAGCCAGATATTCTAAAATTGATTGTCAGACTTGAAAGCACACAAAAAGGGAAAGCATATATTTAAAATTATTACAGGCCAGAATCTAATGCAGAATTAAGCATATTAATCTTAAAAAGTGCAATGTCTGTGCCAGATGCAGCCATGGTCCTTTCAAAAATTTTCTTTTATGAATCGGTACATATTTACTTCCCTTTCCACAACCATCAGAACTAAGGACCCTATTTTAAAAAGTAGTATCTTTCAAATATTCAAGTAAACTTAACAGAAATAACTAAATCACATGAAAAATAAAGCTGTGCTGCACTTAGATTTAAGTCTATGCCAAATAAAAATTCTAATGACTAAAACAGACTGTCTACAAATTGTTCTACTTAATCTATATCAGACATGTCAAACACAAGGCCCGGGGGCCGGATGCGGCCTGCGAAGTGGTTTCATGTGGCTCGCAAAGCTATCCTGGAAACAGTGAGGGAACGGCCCCCGCTGCCTTGGCCCTGGCCCAGGCCAGCTGGGAGCCAATGTACAATTTTGTGGTGGCCATCTTGGCACTTGCCCCAGTCCCACCCCCTTCTGCCGGAGACCCTCAGATCTGTCCCACTCCTGCCCAGGCCCCCATAAGCACCCTTGATGCAAATGTTGTTGAACTGGCCACACCCACCCAGTAGGCCACACCCACTCCATCCACACCCACCCAGTAGGCTACACCCACTGTGGCCACACACCCCCAGCCCCCCCAGGGCAACCGCAATGCTGATGCGGCCCTCAGTGAAATTGAGTTTGATACCCCTGATCTATATAATCTACACTTCAACAGGGTTCAACTACTGGCAAACTGCAATATTTCAGCCTCCACCACCAGCCACATCATAATATGTAGCTTATTACATGAAGCATTAGCTCTGTCCTTTCCACAAAACCTGGAAGCTATTGAAGAATGCTTTATCAATCCTGCAAGATGGTGACAATTACAGGGATATGCCATGCTCACCTACATGCGTTTGAGCTGCAAAATGTAACACTATATCAATTTTCTCAGTCTCAAATAATTCTTTTATGAAATTGGGTTCACAGATGTCTCCCTAATAAAGAAAAAGGGAAATATAAAATGAGCACGGAACAGCAAGTTATTTTTCCAATGGTAAGCATTTGATATATAATTGGTATATAATTTTATGGAAAATTGCAGGCTTTCATCTCAGTTTTCATCTTATAACAATTGCACAGTAGAATCAGAGAGCTGGAAGGGGAGATTTTACACCAATTCCAGCTTGCTTAGTACAGGAATCTAAATTAGGATTGGCACCGTTCTGTTCTCTCTTCTCTCCCCAAACTTCTATCAAACCTAAATATAATCAGAACTTTAATCATATGACTTGATTTCCACATCACTGATTATAATCAATAATTCTCTGAAATGTTTCCAGTTTTGGGGGATAATTAAACTACAATGTCCAGAACTGGCTACTGTACTCAAAGTGCAGTCTGACCAAAGCAGAATAAAACTGAACTATTATCTTCCATGAAATGAAAACTATACTTCTGGTAAAATAACCTGAAATTGTGTTTGCCATTTTAACTACCACATCATATTGCTGACTCAAATCGACTACTATTCCTCAAGTGTTATTACCAAGCCAGTATCCCCGATCCTGTATTTGTACATTTGACTTGTATTCTAGGTGAAGAATTTTATCTTCACCTGTTCACTTTCATTTCGTTATTTTAAACCCAACTCTCAAATTTACTCAAATCATTTTGAATTATATTGTATATCTGCCCTAATATATTAACTTTGTCATCCAATTCTTGGTTATCTGAACATTTATTAATCTCTCCATCTTTTCACTCAAGTTATTAATAAATCTTCTGAAGATAGTGTGCCTGGGAATATGGCAGCCTACCTGACACCTTGTTTCACTATAATCAGGAACTACTGATGATCCCTCTTGGAGTCTAATTTGAGTCAACTACGGTATGTCCTGTCACGCCATCCAACATGCCGGAACTGAAGCCGCAGTCATTTCATTTTAAAAACCCAATGAATGCAAAAAGTTTAGTTTACCTGAACAAATTTGTAGTTCTCTTTCTCAGAAACTGTCTTAAGATTTGTTAAGCTTGCACAGTAGTCCAGCTTAACAAAAAACAGAAAAGGAGAGAAAGTGAGAAAATAAGTATTTTACATGAAAAGTTGCTGAAAACAAGACTTTTTCAGACTAAATGCTTTGATCCGAGAATTCCAACTTTTGCAGAAGCAGGTTTTTTTAAAAGCTCTGTGGTTTCATATGGACACAGGTAACAATGCCACAGTTATCACCATAGCTGAGTAAAGGTATACAGTGGATATAAGAAGTCTACACACTCTTGTTAAAATGCCAGATTTTTTGAGATGTAATAAAGACAAATCGCTTCAGATTTTTTTCCACCTTTAATGTAACATATAAGTTTTACAATTCAATTGAAAAACAAACTGAAATCTTGGTGGGGGGGGGAAATAACAATTAAAAAGTACAATAATGTGGTTGCATAAGTGTGCACATCCTCTTATAATACGGGGTGTGGTTGTGTTCAGAATTAACCAATCATATTCGAACTGATGGTAAAAAGTAGTCAGTGCACACCTGCCATCAATTGAAACAACTCTGATCAAGCCCATAGTTGCCTCTTACAGCGAAAGCCATGTGCTGCAAAGAGCTTACAAAGCACCAGAGGTATCTCATTGTTGGATGGTATCAGTCAGGAGAAGGGAACAAAAAAAAATTCCAAGGCATTGTATACACATACTGTAGAACACAATGTAGATAGTCAACGAGTGGAGAAAATATGGCACAACAGTGACATTATCAAGAACTGAATATACCTGCAAAATTGATGAAAAGACAAGAAAATTGGTCCAAGGGGCTGCCCAGAGGCCTACAGCAACATTAAAGGAGCCACACGAATTTCTGGCAAGTACTGATTGCGTACCACATCTGACAATCTCCAGTTTTCTTCATATGTCTGGGCTATGGGGTGGGATGGCAAAATGGAAGGCTTTTCTTACAAAGAAAAACATTTAACCCTGGCTACATTTTGCAAAAACCTACATTAAGCCTGACAAAACATGTGGGAAAATGTGTTATGGTCAGATAAGGCCAAGGTTCAATTTTTTGGCCATAATTATAAGAAGTATATTTGGTGCAGAAACAACATTGCAGATCATCAAAAGCACACCATACCCAGTGAAGCATGGTGGTGACAGCATTATGCTTTGGGGCTGCTTTTCTTTAGCTGGAACTGTGGCCTTAGTCAAAGTCTAGTCAAGGAATTATGAACAATTCCAAATATCAATCAATTATGGCACAAGCTTCTGCTAAAATGTTGAAAATGAAGAGAGATTTTATCTTTCAACACAATGAACTAAAGCATACTCCAAATGCATAAAAGAATGACTTCAACCAGAAGATCAAAGTCTTGAAAAGTATTAGTTTAAGGGTGTTCTGCACACTCATGTAATGATGTTATTGTATCTTTTATTAGTTTTATTTTTTCCCTTAAAAGTTTTTGTTTTTCAATTGAATTGTACAGTTTATATGTTACATTACATCTGTTATTTATTCATTAGCACTCAGTGTTGCTCGGGAAAATTGGATCAGGAAAAATGAATAGGTCCGCTATGAGTTTTAGCAAGATTCTAAGTTTTTAGAATTTGAATAATACAAATTTTTATTCAGAAGCAGAATTTATTCTTTTATTTGAATGTATGATTCAGAATTCACAGGTATGCTCAGTTATAAAGAAATATGGGTATGTAAATGCATCCACTTGAATCACTATTAGCCAACCAACCTTTAGAACAAATTAATGCCTTAGAACCTTAGATTTTAACTCCCACCACACTGTCAGTCAGACACTACAGCTCTTTTTAGGGTATTGCTTAAAAATCATTCATTTAATTTAATCCAGTGGTCTTACCTTATCCAGATTAATGATCATATAGTTAGGATACTTTTCCACAAGAGAAACTATCACATGGGAAGCACTGTCAATTTTGAAGAAAAACACAGAGATGGTCAATATGCAGAACTATACCAGACTTCAATTTTTTTCTAAATCTTGTTCATGGACATCAACAGCTTTCTTCATTTTTTGCTCTGGCAGTTAAGATCGGGAATTGTAAATCTTTTTCTCCTTCTCTCTCTTAAGCCTAAACTAAGACATTTAATTACCTCTTAATAAAAACTAAGAAATACACCATAATTAATAAGAGTCTATTCTTTTTTTAGTTCTTTGAAAAATGCTCATAGGACACTGCAGTAATGGTACAAATTATTTTGAAGTTCTTTAAACCATTTATTTAAATAGATAATTTTGTGGGAAATAATTAGCAAAACTTTAAATATGCAAGGTTATAGTCTATTAGAGAAATTTCAAATATTTTTCAGTCTCAAATATGGAGCTTCAGAAGCGTATTGTAAGGAAATGGTTTAATACAAAAGAAAATTAAAGTACTCTGAGGAAGTGTACAGCGTGAGAGCATAGAAGCAACTCTCACCAGCCAAACAACTTCCTTTCAGGATTTCAAATGTATAATTTGAATTAGATTATTAGTGAATCAAATAGAAAAAAACTTTCCAAAAAAAAGAAAAGCATCTTATTACATCAGATGAAAAGAAATCTGGGAAAAAAGAGGTAACTTATTATCTCTAGTCACTGGCTTTATTTTTAAAAAGATTATGCCAAAAATTAGATGAGCAAAAAGGGAGAACTTATGCTGAAGTTCTAACCTGAACTGAATAATTAAGCTTCTTTTTACTTGCACATGGTTCAGATAGAACTGACAAGCAACTTACTGTGTTTAGGAATTCAAAAGCAGACTCTATCCTTCCTTTTCTTTATATGGAGGAAGCAATTCTAGCTTTGCTTACACAGCGGTTTTGGATATAAATATTGCACATGTATTTTTTTTTACTTTTTTATTAGTTTATAATATAAAATACAAAAGTACAAAAGACAATACTAGGAAAATTAGAGGAGGGAAAAGGGAAAAGTGTAGGAAAATTATGGAAAAAAGAAAAAAAGGCGTTGACTTCTCCCTCTGGTGCAGTAGAATAAGACGGTAACATCAAACCTCAACTTTTTGCTTTTCCATAATAGTATAAACTAGCCATTTCTATAACAACAAACCTATCTAAATCGGTAAAACCCAACGTCAAAGTTTCATTCCCCCCCCCCCCATCTCAATCACAAAGTCCAGGAGCGGTTTCCAGGAGGTATATTTAAATTATTTCGGTAAGAACATAAACGCATTTTATATTTTTCCCCAAAGGCTACATTTATCTTGCTTCTGCACACCTCGTTTTCAATCTTATTTTTTTTATGATTTTCTAGATTCACTAAAATAAACCCTGTCCTTCCCGCTCCAAAAGCATCTTAAGGAGCAACTTTTTTTTCTCGGCTTCCCTCTCTAGATACCAACGTCAATGTTCGGACAGCGAAGCCCTTTAACGTTGGAAACCAGGAAAAAGGTTGGAAACCGGCCGCCGCCTCCTCACTTCTGCCCCGATCAGGAACTCACATGAAGCCAGCGCCTCCGGTCACCAGGACCCGCTTCGGCAAGCCCCGCGGAGCCTCTGCAGCCCGCAAGACCCCCGCGGACATTCTCCCGCGGAGCCCAGCTCCACTTCCGCTCCTTACGTCAATTCCGTCCGCAGCGAGGGCGATCTTGGTCGCGCTCGCGCTAGGCCCGGGGAGCCCGCGAGGCCCATTGGCGCCCGTTCCGGCACTTGCCACTTCTGCAACGCGGCGCCCGCGAGCCTGTAAAAGCTCTAGTCCCTGGCAAGAGCTCTGAGTCCCACGCCGTTGCTGTAATACCGACCAGGGTTCTTTCAACAACGTGGTACCAGGAGAAAGGGAAGCCAAACAAGAGGAGCAGATTCCACAAAAGCGTTGTCAAGGCTGTTTTTTTTTTTGGCCGGTTAAAAATGTCGTGTGAACCTAAACAATCAAACTCCTCAATAAACAGACGGGGATATTCCGAACGGCTTGGACTCAGGAAGCTCTTCCAGCTGCTGACATAAAGTTTAACATGTTGAGGGGACAAGGTTTCGAAGACTGGTGAGTTCATTTAGTATAATGGACTTACTATGTGACTTCCGAGATGGAATGGAACCCTTGAAATCATACAAAATACTTGTAGGTCGGGTTTTAGATTTTGGCCGTGGTTTGCTCTCCGAGCTTGCCATTTAGTAATTTAATGATAATAAATTTAATAATTTAGTCTGGCACATAGGACACATATAAGGTAAAGAGGAATAGGACAAGACAGTTCTACAAAACTCCCGCTGATGATGTTACCTAACCTGGTAACGAAACGTTCGAGATCTAAATGGCAAGCTCGGAGAGCAAACCCCTGCCAAAATTAAATACCCCTTTACTGCTCCCCAGAAGACAATCATTCAGAGTAGTTTACTGAATTATGTTTAAAAGCACTTTTCATTCATGCGTATTTGGGACAAACGGGAGGTAAATGGCGTTACTGGACATTTAAGCCACGCGGGCTCAGAATCAGCCCTCCACGGTTGAAAGATCTTGGACTGGCTGGGAGGAGCATAGCTAGAAGTTTAAAACTAGGGCTCGATTAGATGTCCTCCCGGCTCTCTCAACCATCACCTATGTCGCCTACCCTGGCCGCGGAGGAGGGAGGGGGGCTCTCCTCCCCCCCACCAATCCCAACCAACCTCAGTGACGTGGCGGATGGAGCGTTTCTCTCCTAGCAACCGTCTCCCTAATACCAATTGGAAGTCTTCCTGTGAGAGATGGCGCGGGTCAACGGCCCCTCCCGTCTCGGAAGGCCCTCATTGGCCATCTTCCGGCAAACCCCTTTCCTATTGGCTGCCGCTCCTTCCCTTGTTCCGCCTGGTTTCCGTCAACTGCAGACGTGGTCGGGATGGGGGAGAGGTGACGGCAGGGTCGCGGAGAAGCCATGGAGAGGCTCCTATGCTTCGCCTGGGTCGCGCTCTGGAGCGGCAGTTGCTCCTGGATGCGCGGGACGCAAGCCAAGACCGTCCACGGCGGCTTCTCCAGCGCCGCGGCCCGCGCTCGGGCCGGCCAGGTGGTAGCCCAGTTCCAGTTTCGAGGTAAGGGCTTGGCGGGGCAGAAGCGAAGGAAGGCGGAGTGGTTGGTGGCGGGGTGGGCCGGGACAGACTGACTCGAGGCGCCGCCTCTGCGCTTCGGGGGAGGCTGACCCGCGTGGAGTACCTGGTGTCCCACGCGTGTTCTTCGGGGAAATAATGTCCCGTCGATTCTCGGAGGGGGAAGAGCCCCTTCCTCACTGGGACCAACGGGGGCTGTCATGATGCGAACTCGGCCTCTGATGACACGGGTCCAAATGGGCACTTTTCGGCACCTCCTCGTTTTCTCCGAGGACGACACGTGTCTTTGCAGGAGCCCCAAATTTAGGGGCTTTTCGTCCCCTGCACATCCCTGCAGGCTCTTCCCCTATGGGCCACTAAGGGCGACTGGGCATCCTCATGGTCACAAAAGGAAAGTTTCCTCCGAGTTGTCTATAGAGATTATCAGTCATCCAGGTCATGGTTGTCCCAAAGATGATTTTTCAAGAAGCAGCTGGACTTCTTTGTTTTTGTTGGAAGACATTTGGCTTATCATCCAAGAAGTTTTTTCAGATCTGGATGATGGGGCATGGAAGGATTTATATTCCTTGCAGACGGCTGGTCATTTACACCCTTTTAGAGAGTCGTTGAAGCCACCTGGAGGTTTGTCTGGGTCCTCAGGATCACCTGAGCAGTGCATATTTCCTCTGAGTTGAACTGTGGTTTCCTTGGTGACTGTGGAAGTGGGTCTTTATTGCCTTCCCATAAAGAGTTTACAGGTAGTCCTCAACTTACAACAGTTTGTTTAGTGACGGAAGTTAAAGAGCACTGAAAAAAGTGACTTAGGACCATTTGTCACACTTATGACTGTTGCAGCATCCCCATGTCATGTGCTTTATATTCAGATGCTAAACAACTGCTTCATATTTATGACGATTGCAGTGTCCCAGGGTCATGTTACCATCTTTTGCAACCTTCTGACAAGCAACGTCAATGGGGAAGCCAGATTCACTTAACAGCTGGGTTACTAACTTAACAATTGCAGTGATTCACTTAACAAATGTGGAAAGAAAAGTTGTAAAATGGGGCAAAACTCACTTAACAAATTTCTCACTTACACATAAATTCTGGGCTCAATTGCAGTAAATTGAGGACTATCTGTACTTCTGCACTAGGTTGTCCTGGTAGTCTATCTCAGTTCTACCCTGGGCTCACTCTGCTTGGTTTCCTTTGGGATCAGCCTTTTCCCCTAAGGTGCAGCTGGTTGCTGTGTTGCTTCCTCATTTGAAGCCTCTAAAACCTCTTTTAACTGGTGAGAGTGCTGTAAGTTCCATTTTATTTGCCCTGCTTCAGTTATCAAGCTCTGACCAGGAATTTAACAAAACTGGCAAAGGTATTCTTGCCAGAGCAAAGAAATATTTTAGGTGAATTATATTTCTTCTGTTGTATCTTCATAAGCATTTTAGCTCAGAGAGAGAAGCACAGCAATTGGTAGGCTGATATTAAGTTTGCATGTAATGCAACAGCCATCTACTTAGCCCAGGGCTAGGGTTAGTTTTGAAAGATTGTGAGCTTTTGAGTATATAAAGTCATCTGTGAGTGCCATTGCAGTTACAGAGAATATGACCTTTCTGCATCTCGGAGCTTCTGCTCCAGTCTTCTATCTGTATGCTGCTCAGTGTTTTCTAGCAGAGGGGTGACCACTATATCATTCAGCCGTGTGAGCACTTTATGAATTTAATTCACCACATGAATTCTTTTTCAAGAAGGAATGCCAAATCCTCAGGCCTTGCCTACCAACCCTGACTTCCATGAACTGATTATTTTGGAAGTAACTCACACAAGTGTTTTTTTGCCTGTAAGTGCTGGTCACTTGGTCATAAATATCTCAGTTGGGGGCACCCAGCCTTCAGCTTGCAGGACACTTTTTGGTTCTCCTGCACAATGTTGGGCCAGCCTAGTACTGCTGCTCATTGGGTTATTACAGCAGTAAGATAAGAAAGTTAAACTCTCCCAAGCAGAGAAGAAACACTTAACCAGCACTGGCCTGGAAGGCAGAAGCAGCAAGCAGTTCTGAGCAAGGCAGCATGTAATTGGTTTGCTCCTGGTTACCCATCTTTCTGTTAAACATACTCAAGTTCTGTCCTCCCCTGCTTTATGGTACATATTGCAATAGGCACGAGCTTAGTCTTTTTCAAGGCGACAGAAAACACTTGTTCCTATCATCCCTTGGCTCTTCAGAAGGAAATGAAAGTTTCCCCTGATTTTGAAAAGCTTTCCTACTCATATGATGCATGTGGCCGAGGGGCAAAATTAATTCACTGGATTTTTGACACTTTTCAGCATAGACAGAGCTTTAAAAGGTGAGCATGCTATGCAAGTAATAAATGCAATTGATAATAGAACAACAGATCTTTGACAATGGTCATCCTTAAGAGATACCTTCTATCTGCATTAAACTGCCTTGTAGGGAATGTTTCTCTCTTACTAAATGTTTCTATCTGTATAACAGAATTTGACTTCTTTTTAAATATCAAGGTGATTGTGCTCTTCTGTATGTCAGAATCAACAACGTAGCAACTGCTGTTGGAAAAGAAGCAAAGCTTCATCTCTTTCAAGCTCAGGAATGGCTAAAGCTTCAAGAAAGACAGCAGGATTACAGCTGTAAAGAGAAACTGGCTAAAGCTCAACTGATAAGTGAGTCTGTGCACAGGTGTCATTAATGTATTGAGCTATTGTATAGCCTGCTTATACTCATTGGCTGATCATAGATTAATCCTTAGTAAAACATTTTAAAGGCAGTTAAAGTACTTTGATATTTGAACCCAAAGGCATGGAAATAGCAAGCTAAGGCACTTTGTCTTCTAGCTATGCTAGTTATGAAAACGTTCGTACAATCATACCTGTTCTGCTTCCTTACATATTAACTTCTGTACACATTTCACTTTTCATTCTTCAGTTCTAGTCTGTTTGTTTCATGGATTACATGTGTAATCCATGGTGTATCACAAGTGAATGCTCTGTATTCCATTCTAAATGTGATCCTTTTTTTCATCCAGATAATACAGGTAGTCCTCGACAGTTGAGCCCAAACTTTCTGTTGCTAAGTGAGATATTTGTTAAGTGAGCTTTGCCCCATTTTATGACCTTTCTTGCCACAGTTGTTAAGTGAATCATTACAGTTGTTAAGTGAATCTAGTTTCCCCATTGATTTTGCTTGTCAGAAGGTCGCAAAAAGTGATCACACGACCCCAGGACACTGCAACCGTCATAAATACGAGTCACTTGCCAAGCATGTCAGTGTTGATCACATGACGATGGCTTCAATGGTTGCAAGTGTGAAAAACAGTCATAAGTCACTTTTTTCAATGCCATGGTAACTTTGAATGGTCACTAAATGAACTGTTGTAAGTCGAGGACTACCTGTAGCGGATTGTTGCACCTTGCTTACCCCCATTTTTGTTTTGGGAATCCCCATAAAGTTCATCAGAGTCAAGATTCTAATTGTTGACAAAACACAGCACCTAGGACAGGGGTAGGCATCCTTGGCTCTTTTATGACTTGTGAACTTCAACGTCCAGAATTCCTGAGCCAGGATGGCTCAGCTTGGAAACCTCTCTCTTTCCCCTCAGCATGGCTGGCTCAGGAATTCTGGGAGTTGAAGTCCACGAGTCATAAAAGAGCCAAGGTTGACTACCCCTGACCTAGGATAAGTTCATAGAAGGGAAAAGTTTCTAATCTGCTAATGCTTACAATCCAAGCAAATGTTAATATTTACTGTTCTCGTTTGGATTAAATACATAATATGATAACATAATGCTAACTAGTGTAGATTAATCAGATTCTATTAAATCAGGTCTAATACTTGGTGACTTAGCATCTCAGCCTGTCCTTGCTGACGGTCCAAAGCTCTTCCCACTAGACTTTTACCCACAACGAAGATTAGAATGCAAAAAGATGCATCAGAGATTTTGGATGAGCCAGAGGTTATTCTTGGCCTTCCAGACTCCCGGAAAGGGGGGGGGGGTGCAGAAGGCTGTCCCTCTGTTCCTGTGAAATCATGAGAAGGGGAAGTTCTTTTGCCCCTTTCTGTCATTTTGTTTAGGGCAGGAAGATTTGAGAGGTGAGCCACTCCCACCCCAAGCGAAGAATTGTTCTCAGTCACGTAACTGATAATCTTCCATTTTTCCTCATTTTTTAATATGCTCATATTTGCTTCTGTTTCTAAGTTTTCTCTGACAGTCGAATGAAGAGAAAATTGTTACCCATATAGCTGACTTAAGAGTGATTTTTAAAAATCATTCAATAATGCAATTGCATATTGCAAGTGTCAATATTTAAACCTATAATTATGGTAGCATAACATAAGAAAATGGTGTCTGTTTTTTTAAAAAGCATGAAAAGAACCTTTTGTTGTTCAATTAAAGAAAATGAAACTAGGAAATCAGATTACGAAGGCTATTATCAATTTTTGTGGACTACAACTATTTTATAATTAGTAAATAAAATCTTCCGAAAGTTTATTTTGAAGTGGTCATAATCAGGATCATCCTTAATTCATACACTAATCAAAATAAAATGTTAATAGTAGTGTACCACTAGTACCCACAGTTAATTTTGTACTTCCTTCCCAAATTTCTTTCGGAGTGTATAAACTGGCTTTTGGTCTTTTTAGAATAAGTCACATGGAAATTTAATCATAACTTAATAAGCTGCTGGATACCGAGTTAGAGCTCTGGTCTTCCTGGCTCAGTATTGTTTGCACAGATTAACTCCTCCTTGCATTTTAGTCTGTTGTTTTTTCTAACCTTACATAAAGAAGTCAGGGATTCAAGGTGGATTTTCTTCAAGGAAAGCCTCTGCTGTGTCCCTAAATCCCTGAAGTATTTTTTCCCAATTAAATAACATTTTACTGTAATTGGACTATTCATTATGATTTTCATAATTAAGTGCAATTTTTTCTTTGGCCTAAAGGCGGTTAAAAATGACTAACTGGGAATGATTTTTGCCCTATGGTATGTAATGAATTGATGTGTTCTTTAAATATGGTATAGTTACATTATAAACATGCTCTGCAAAAATACATTCTTTTGGTATATACATCCTGGCATATATATTTTTGCACATGTACCTTCGGCAATATGAATGTGCCCCTTAGCCATAAACAAATATGAAAAACTTCTTGCTAGAAATTTGTTATCACTAAAAGCTTCTTGGAGATAATAGTTTTAATGTATTTTTTTTAAGTGAACATGAACTGCACCGAACAAAATATAACGGTATCCCAGGTCCCTTATCCAGACACTTGGTATGTATTTTATGTCGACAAGTTTACCTGTGCGGAAACATATGAAGACCCTGAATCTGAGGATCTTCGGTTTGAAATGGTGCTACTAAATCCAGATGCAGAACGGAATCCATTAGATCACTTCAGTGCAGGGGAATCAGGTGAGGTATTTTTCTTGACACAGAGTGGAGTTTGTGGAAAGTGGAATGAAGATGTGATCAATTTAATGGAAGTACATTTTTGGAGAAGAAACATTACTCTAAATTATGAAAGATTATTCATTTAGTACTAACTTTAAAATGGTTGATTGTTTTAACTAGACTTTAGGGATCATAAAGCTAAGTTCTTCCCTCCTCCATTTTTCTTTTACAGATACAGACAAATCATCCAAAATTTCTGTTTGACTTTTTTACTTTGGAAATAAATGTAATTTTTATCTTTATATTTGCTTAAATATAGGTATAGTACAGTACCATTTTTCTTTTAGCTGAGCTGAATGAATTGAGAAGCAATAGTGCAAGCTGGGATGGTCAAACGTTTAAGCCTTGGGGTTTAGTGTTTAACAGGTTTGCTATCTTCAGTAGCCTTTTGGATTCACTTCCAGAAAGATGGTTTAATACAGGGGTCCTCAACTCCCGGGCCGTAGCCAGTTCAGAACCAGGCTGCAGAAACCGTCGGCCAAGTGTGCGTGCAGGTCCCCTCACGAGCGGTGTGTGCTTGCATTCGCCCGGGCAGCTGCCCTTGCGCGGTGGCATGTCTTTGTGCTGCCGCGCAAAGCTCCCTTCACACATGCACCCGTCACTTGTACAGAACCATCCCATCTCCCCCCCCCCCCCCAGTCCAGGCCACCAAGCCAAAAAGGTTGAGGACCACTAGTTTAATACATATTTGATTGCAAAACAAACATAACTTGTCTGCAACTTTTTAAAGCTTTTTGTCTTGTCTTGGCATAATGTGACTGTCTTCCCCTAACAACTTAATGAATAAAGAAAAGGAGGTGAATTATAGCACCTACAATTTATTAGTTCAGTTTGCCTGACAGTGTTCTCTGATGTCAGGCAAAGTTGCATTTTACATGGGAACACTTTATGGAGTACCTACTGCTTTTAAGTATTGCAGCAGTGACATCTAGTGGTAAGACAATATACCTTGCTGTTAGCTGCTGCTGCTTTTGCAGATGCTGCCATAGTTGCCATATTTATTCTGAAAGACAATCCTGAAGATAGTGGTCTTTCAAAGGAAGGATGATTAGGCAGAAAAAAATTATATAACCAAACAGATTATATTTTGAAATCAAAAGCAAAACTCAGTTTCCATGTTTTGTGTAATTTCCAATCTCTATTACAGCATTTTGCAATCTATACACAATTTTAAGCTATGTGAACTTCAACTCCCAGAATTCCCTAGCACACATGATATGGAAACCCTATCACATACCTTCATCTCAGCATTGTATCTCCTCTGGTGGTGGTCCTTTAAAGACCTATGAACCTTTCAAGATCCCATCACCAAGGCCCTTTTCTCTAGTGGAACCTTGTTTCTAGAATGCTCCCTGCATCTTTTAGCCCAGTGGTTCTTAACCTTTTTGAACAAATCACCCTCTTGAGCCAATGAGGAAGTTGTCATCGCCCCCCTCCCCCAACATAACCTCTCAATCACAACATAGGAAATAATTCTTCAATTTATGCAAACACATTTTTTGTTTTCTTTAAAATTCTCATCAGGACATATCGATGCAAATAATTTATTTCCAGTCTTTTTCCCATATCTCCCATATTCGGGCCAATGGCATGCCACTGTATGGGTAGAAGCTGCTGCGCAACGCGCATGAAGATAAGTGATGCGTATTCACATATGTACAGCGTTCTGTACTGAAGCTAGCTGGAGGAACATTTGAAAACACAATTCAATCCACTAATAGCGAGCAATCTGATGTTTTTGTACGACAGATATACAGCCATTCACTGTACGAAAAAGTCTCAAAAGTCTCCCCAAAACTTCTCGCTCCATCGCCCCCATATCACCCCCTTTTCATTCCTTCGCCCCCACATCGCCCCTTTTCATTCCATCGCCCCCCCTGAAAAATGAAATTGCCCCCTGGGGGGCAATATCGCCCAGGTTAAGAACCACTGTTTTAGCCCAAGATGAAGCTGGTTATTTCTCCAGACTTTTCAGATTTCTTAAACTTGAAATCAGATGCTGTTATCCATTGTTACTAAGTTTTAGTCAAATGTGTTTTAGTTGGAAGTTGCTCTGGGAATTGCCAGGTTTTTCTCTCCACAGAAGGCATGAAGACAAGGTTTATAAGAAATAAGGCATTCATTGTCAAAGAAATGAATGAACTTTGTTTTTTCTGTTCACAGGCTTACATGAGTTCTTCTTCCTGCTTGTCCTGGGTTATTTTGTTGCTGCCTGCATTTATGCTCAATCCTTGTGGCAAACAATTAAGAAAGGGGGACCTATGCACACAGTGCTCAAAGTGCTCTCTATGGTTTTGCTCCTGCAAGCAGCTTCAGCTCTTGCAAACTATCTGCATTTTTCAAGGTAAATTAAGATCCCACTGAAGGGACTTAGGCTGAATTCCTATAAACTGTTGCTCTCATCTCCTGTCTTTGGCTTCCAGCAGCAACCTTTACTAACAAGAATTTCTAGCTTTCCCAGCTAGCTTTGCTCTAAAACCTAAACTTCAAATGATTCCTTTGAAAAATCTTAGGCTGTGCTGCTTAGGCCTAAACCTTTCTGCTCTAGCATACAGAGGCAAGCAAGCTAAGTTACTGTACCCGAGATAGCACCACACATTGCAGAGTACATGGGTTGCTTTGGGTTATGCTGTGGATTCCCACAGTAGTGTGAAAGCCATTCAGATGTATGCAGGTAATTTGTACTTCTCAGCAGACCAGGCTTCTATCATACCAAATCTCTTTTTCCAATTTGCTGAGGGAAACATCACTCTATGGGGATGCTTTTTCAGTGGCCTCTAATTTTAGCAAATCTGGGTCCATGGAATAGTAGGACAAAGAATCAAGTTGCCATTGTTGTTTCCTGATATTAAACCCACAGAATTGTTTTTTGGTTTGCCCATAATCTTCTTTTCTTGTGGCTGCACATTCCTACTTCAATTTCTTTTCAGATTCACTTCTTTAATCTTAAGAGAGTTTCTTACAATGGGTTCCTTGAAATAATGCTAATACATTATAAACCAGTGTTGTAATGTATTCCAGATTTCTTTTAATGTTTTTTTTCTTAACATGGGAAATATAAACTAAATTTATGTAAATTTGCATGTAAATTAACATCTATGAATGAAGGAATAAAAAGGGAGTCTGATTAGGACAAAACTGAGCCGAGTGTAGAAGTTTCTACAGTGGTCAATTGCAGTGGTCAAATTATATTCCAGTGTAAACAATCTTATACATGCTGTTTGTAAAAAAATAAACCTGTTCCAATCTCTGTTTCTTTTGCTATGGATTACCTTTAACACAATCTGCAAATTACATGTCTATGTGTACATATATGCATGCATGTTTATGTATGTATGTGTGTGTGTATCCAGAAAGATTATTTGTAATTATTGTGCGGGCCCTTTGCATTTGAAGGAGAAAATGTGCTTTCGGGCATGGAGAGTGCAAAAGATAGACGTGCTGCCATCTTCTGAAGGCAGCTATGTCTGCCCCAGCATCGTATAGCCCCTTTCACTGCTACTTCACATCTTAGGAAAAGCCTTTTTGGGGTCATGAAGTGGCAGGCTCTGAAGCACTTTTTATCTTGGAGTCTGAAGAGGTACACAACTCTTGATATTATGTGTGGAAGCATTAGACTTTTTAACAGAATGCACTTTTGAAAACAATTTTCTTTCGTTTACATTAGTTATTCCAAAAATGGAGTAGGACTGCCTGTTATGGGAAGCCTTGCAGAATGTAAGTACATCTTTTGTTTTCTATAATATATCATGAAATATTGTTTCATGTCTTTTTAATTATTGCATTTGTTATTTGAAGTGCACTAATGCCCTTTACTTCCACATGCTGCCTGGGGCTGGTAGGATCCCACCAGCCAGCACACAGGGCAGGCCTCTTTTCATTATGTCTAACAATAGATTTGATTATTTCAAAAGATGCTTAACAGTGTAATCATACACTTGTCTGCCCAGACCTGAACATGCTAAATTGATTGCTCTCAGAATAGATAGCAGATTAAACCAAATGGTTAACAACAAATTAAAATGTTCCACATTGGGCAGCATAGCTGGAAAACTGAGTGCTTGGGCAGCGTGTTATCATTTATTTGCATTATTTGGTGAGCCCTCGGCCTCTTAAAAACATTGTTAACCACTAAAAGATTACTTGTTCTGCTGCGAAGGTTGAAAGTGGCTTGCCACATTTTTGTGGAAGTGAATAAAAGTAAAGACCATTCCTAATGAGGCCAAAATTGATTTCAACATAGCAAGAGTGAGTGTGAATGGTAAGCACTCAGCTGTTCACCCACAGGAATGGGTTGCACTGGAGGACGTGAATGAAGGGCAGTGGTTCTCAACCTTTTTAGTGCCATGACCCCCCAACCAGTCGTAAGTCAAGGACTACTCAACCGGTCGTAAGTCGAGGACTACTCAACTGGTGCAGCACCATTTGCAGAATGGGACTTTTGGCGGGCTCAGCAGGGCAGAGACAGCCTGGACAATTCCTATTGGCTTTTGAAAGCCAATAGAATTAGACTCCTATTCAAGAGAGTCTATTCTATTGGCTTTCAAAAGCCAATAGAATAAAAGGGAGTAGCACAGCTAAGGAAAAGGGGGAAAAAATGGCGGACTGCATTGTTTGGCGACCCCTGTGAAATGGTCGTTTGACCCCCAAATGGGGTCCCGACCCACAGGTTGAGAACCACTGCCCTAGAAACATTTTGCAGAACTAAGGCCCTGCACAAGGGCTTTCTCTGTGCCGGGGATCCCTAATGATTTAACTCTGTAATTTTTCTTGACCCTTCTCCTTAGTGTGCGACATAATCTCTCAGGTGCAGATGTTGTACTTGCTACTGAGTCTTTGCATGGGATGGGCAATTGGTAGAATGAAAAAATCCCAGAGCAGACCACTCCAGTGGGATTCCAGTCCAGCATCCACTGCCATTGCTATAAGTGCTGTTGTGACACAGGTCTGTGGTCGTTTTTCGTCTTTACTGCAGAAGGGATTGGTGGCTAATAATTCTAGAACTTTAATAAGATATAATGTTGAAAATGATGCTATCTGAATAGAACGGCCTAATGATTATTTGGGAAGATTGCTAATGAAAGGCAAGCTGGACAGGTTCTGAAGCTGGTTTTAGCCTAGTCGGAAGATGCTGCAATAGCCCTAGCCTCCAAAAGAGAGCCAGGTGGGTGTAGTGTGCCAGGATAGAAATTGGGAAACCCGAGTTCTCGTCCTGTTTCAGGCACAAAACGCCGAAGGTGTTTATGGTGACCTTGAGCCAATCCTTCTTTCTCAGCCCTAGGAAGAAGGAGGAATGGGAACCACTTCTGAAATTCTGACACAACTACAAGGACTTGCCCAAGGGGTAAAAAAAATGACTGCAGGTCCCCTTCTTCAAAAGTAGCCTCCCTAAAAGGATTAGTCCAGAATATTTTGTTATACATTTTCCAAATCTGTAATTTTTTTAAAATTTAGTAATTATTTTCAAGTTTTACTTTTTTCCAATCTGATATGGTCATCACTAGTAATGTGGATCCACTACGCTTGCATTTTCTGAACAAAGTTTTCTTTGGCCATCCTTTTTATTCATGGTATATGGCTTGTTCTTCTGCAGAGTGTTCTGCTTATTTGGGAGCAGCTTGAGGATACCAATCACCATAGTTACCATTCACACCAAAGTTTAGCCGGTGCCCTTCTCCTTGGCTTAAGAATTTGTCTAGCTGTGTTGTTAGGATGCGGACTTTACCAGATTATCCGAATTGAGAGGAGTACTCTAAAAAGAGAATTCTATATTACTTTCACAAAGGTATGTGTGTGACATGAAAACCTGATGTATTCTTTAAAAAAAAAACACTATTGAAACTCTTTTCAAGAAAATATAAAGAATTAAATTTATTCAGAAGTAATGAGGCTCCTGTGTGTGTATATGTGTAAATAAAAGTTCTGAATTGCTCAGGAAAGCTTTTTTTTTTAAAGGTATACTTCCGTTAGTATCCTTATCTCTTTCTGTTTCTTGATATAGAATAGTTCTTTAAAAAAAAGAGTTTTGACAATGGGAAAGTGTCTCACTGGAAGTTCATAAACCATTCATGCTGCCAGGTATCCTTAGCTGATATCCACTGTGTCTTCTCTCTTTCAGGGATGTATTCTATGGTTTTTATGTCACCCAACTGTTCTGACTATATCTCTGATGTTTAGAGATTACCAGCGAGAGAAGGTTGGTATATTAAGGATGCTTTTCAGAACTGAGAATCGCTGACGTGATGCTGCTTTCTGGTGTAAAGCCCACACTTTTAAATTTAGCTTTTGGGGGGGGGGGCTAGGCCTTAAATTGTATGGTTGCCCTAAAATCCTTGTTTTTACTGCATG
The DNA here is from genome assembly GCF_016545835.1 of Crotalus tigris. Taxonomy (NCBI): domain Eukaryota; kingdom Metazoa; phylum Chordata; class Lepidosauria; order Squamata; family Viperidae; genus Crotalus; species Crotalus tigris. Next base: position 1,283,798 of record NW_024096565.1, read on the forward strand.
CATTTCACTAAGCTGGCCTTAAGAGCAAGTTAGGATTGCAGTCTGATTATTCCCCTTGTGTTTAGTTAAGCCAAATACGGGGTTGTCCTGAGAAAAGTGATTATTTGAGTTAGCCATAAAAAGAAGGGCAAATCGTGCAGCAAAGAAGCTCAGAATGGCTTCCTGGCAGGTCTTTTGGGGCCTGCTGAGTTCTCTCTTTCCCCCTCCCCCACTCCAGTGGGTGGAGAAAACAAGGGGTTGTTTTGCATTTTTGGATTTGGAAGGCTTTGAATGGAAAAATAGATGACCAAAAGCACTTGAGTCACTCTGTAAAACTCCTCAGCTGCCTCCCCCAAAAGAGGCTGGACGTGCCTATTTTTGAAGTACACCCCCAACCCTCCTTGTAAAGCCTGGCTCAGTCCAGTGGAAGTTGCTACAGATTTTGCATACACTAGAGCAGACTCTCTGGCAATTTACATAATTTGTGCAATGACATCCTCAGTTAAACAATGTAAATGACACTTTGCTTGTGCTGGTGCGCTCTTTGATTTTCCATGCCTTTGGGAATACCAGATCTCCATCCCTGCAATTAATTAGTTAAAACACAATTTCATCGTACCTCCCATTCTCCTCCCTCCATCTCCCAGTGAAACTTTCAGTGGTCTAGAGCACATTTGCAAGGTGTGGAAGGGAAAAAGAAATTTATTCTTGCCATATGCTATTCTTTCATTGACTATGTCTAAAGAGGTCTTGCACCCCTGTCTGCAGCTAAGAAATTTTACACAAATTGTATGTTCATTGTACAGAGCATATTCTGTCTCGCTCACTTTTCTGTTATTGTTTCCTCTTAGATTATTACCATGGGTGTCATTCTCTGCCAGCTGTTTTCCATGGTCCTTCTGTACCGGCTCTTTGTTTCCCATAGTCTTTACTGGGAAGTGTCCTCTCTCTCTTCAGTGACCTTGCCGCTAACAGTGGCATCTGGACATAAAAGTCGGCATCACTTCTGAGATCCCTTTGGAGATTTCTTGGCAACGGTGCAATAAAGATTTGGAAACGGAGCAGCTATTTTCAGCAGTAAATTCAGCTCAAGAAGAGCTAAATAAGCAAAAGACAGCATTTTGCTCTCACTGGATCACAACAAATGCAGAAGTGATTGGAATTCATCAAAAATAGTGATGAACAAACATCTTTTTTCCCCCTGCTATTTGGATAAAGACCATGTGATTTTTTTTTTAGCCATGTTTTCACTCCAGATCTGCCTCATCTAGATTAAAGTTCAAATTTCGATAATGATACATTTGAACTAATTGGATGGAACAATTCTGCAGTTCAAATAATACATATCTTGTTTAAGGTGGCTTTAAAACAAAATATGCACAAATTAATAGGACTTAAACTGTAATAGGTCCATAAAAACAGTGTATAATGTTTACAGTGAACAATAGTTCTCATTATCACTTTCTTGCCTTGAGGCTTGGATGTAGTTCAGTTTTTAGCTTGATTGCCAGTTGTATTTTAATTCTGTGTTTGACATTTTACAAGAGCAGAAGGGCAATTAACTAACTCTTTAAGTTTAAAAAAAAAAAAACCATAGCAGCATGGTGGTAAAAGGAGCAGGTTTGTGTCTCCTAAACTGAGGAGAAAAAATTTAAATGTGTGATACATTACTACAGTTTTAATCCTGAGAGAATTTGGTGAGGATTCAGTCATAATTAAGCCATAGCTGCAGATTAAATTAATAGAAGCATTTCAAATGTTGGTTTCAGTAATCAACTACCCATGAATTCCTGCCCAAGGATACTTAATCAGGATTAAATTTTCTCTGAATAATTGAAAAACAAAATACATTGGATTTGCTGTAATTCATGTTGGCATTTGTATTCTAAACGGTTGCCACTTTCCAGCCATTGTAATAGAGCAACACTTATCAGTGATGCATTTAGGCTGTTGCAGTGAACGCAGACTTTAATTGAAGTGCCTATTTCTTGCTCCAGATTAAAATCCTATGACCTGTATCTCTTGTACAATATGAAAGTTCCTGTCAAGTAACTGGTTTATTTATTTCAAGGCTAATGCTTTTTTTCAAAATATGCTTGTAATTGTGGCCTACAAGAAACTTTAAGCCCCCTTTTAAAAAAAAAAAATATTTCTGTTTGTTCATCTTTGATCTGAGTTGCACACACAAAACTGCCACATTTTCCTGTCTTTGGGAAAATGGATAGCCCTTCCTGGTGGGTTCAATTGCCTGAAGACAAGGAGGACATAAGAAAAATCATGGTATCCCTCATCCAATCTTCCTACTTCTCTGTCCTCATAACCAGGACTATCAAAAACAGGAATGCAGCTATCGCAGACATAGCTTTCGCAAGAAGAAGAAAAGTTGTCAAGGAAGCCCCAGGCTACAAATCTGAAATTGTGCAAACTTGAACATAATTTTAGGAATGCATCCTTAAAAAATCACAGTCTAGTCTTCAAAAGTGCTGCTTCAGCACAATTGTTAGTAAAGCTGGGAGTTTTAGTTAGAGAGTAGACAGGAGATCACCCCGTATTTGATTTCAGCTTTTGGAATTTGTAGGTCAGAATTTCTCAACAAGAGCAACTTTAAAATAAGTGGACTTCAGCTCCCAAAATCCCCTTGGCTGGCTGGGGAATTCTGAGATTTGAAGTCCACTTATTTTAAAATGGCTAAGATTGAGAAACACTGCTGTAGTAATTTGCCTCTTGCTGAGTGAGGCAAACAACAGCATGATAAAAGTTATTCACTAAAAGAGTTAATTATTTTTTTACTTGGAACAAGAATAAAAGATTGGGTTGGGAAGTTTGAAATAGTTTAGTTTCACATTAGTGGTAAAATTATTGCAAAATTATTTTTTGCATTTCTCATTAACCACATCAAAACATTGTTGGTTAAAGTTGTGTTTGTGTGCTGATAATTTACAATAGAAAAAAATGCTTTGGGGCACAGATTTTAATCACAGCATAAATTTAGCATTTTCTATTGCAGAAAATGCAATATTTATGTGCAAATTCAAACATTGAGGCAAGTGACATTGGAGATCTTGCAGTATCAAACATGACATTTCAGAAGATTGCACAAAAATGACAGGTGTTCTTATATTTATGATTTCTGCTTTCATGTGATTGAGTTTGGCCTGCCAGCAAACTTGAAATAGTGTGGTCATGAGGACTGACAGATAATGGATTGCTTAGCAGATAAACACCAAACCTCAGGTTTTGGCTGCTATGGAAAGACACTGCAATCTGTCTTGTGTAGGCTTTTCCAAAAGTCACCAGTGGCAGGTTTGGATTACACAGTTTAGACATATATAGCAATTACATACCACAGATAAATCTACTTCAAGTATTTTATCAGATGCTGTTTTGCAGTGGCCTTACTTCTAGTCATTCTGGTTAACATAATAATCAGACGTTGTTATGGCATGTTTATGAATCATTGAGTTGAGGCAAGTCTAAGAAGTAGCAGAGGTGCCCTTGCATTAACACCAGAGGGTAACACTAAATGTGGATTGTGGGAACCTAAGAAGTGGCCTTAACTGGTCAGACAATATATCCAACTAACTTCAATATTACTTTTGATTTACCTGATAAATGAGGTAATGAGGTGATAAGCCGCCTGGGAAAGCCAAGGGAAATCATCAAAACAATTAAAAAACAAAAATTAGAATATTTCAGACATGTGATGCGACACCCAGAAAAATACAGCATACTCCATTTAATCCTCCAGGGAAAGACTGGAGGCAAACGAGGTCCAGGCAGAAGAAGAACATCATGGCTTCAAAATCTAAGGGACTGGTTTGGACAAAACTCAGCAGCACTTTTTCGTGCGGCTGCTGATAAAAACAGGATCGCCAAGGTCCGATAATGGATATGGCACAAAAAGAAGAAGATAAAGGAATTGGGTAACATGAAAAGAAGTGTAATTCTCAGCTGTTTCCTGATCCTTAGGAGACGCTAGAAGTGGAACTGTGCTTTTACGTGGACCACTTCACAAAAAAAGCCAAACCCATTTTTTTAAAAGCACTGTTATTTTAACATTTCCTGTGTACAAAAGATTTTTCACATTGGGGAAAAAGACTGGAGAAACCTTCAGAAGCAAAGATTGAACATGCATTGTGAACGTGCTTTACTAAATCCAGAAGCTACATAGTTGTGTAATTCTGCAACTTATTGGGAAAAAGATTTCATAGTATTCATTGTGATCAAAAAGATTGTTAGATATTAGAATATTCAAATCTTACACTGAAATGTAGATTTTGGTCTGTCTACAGTAGTTAGCATCCAAATGAAATAAGTCTTGCTAAATTCCTCTGCTTTTAAATCCACATAAACCTTAGGAGAAAAAAATATTTTAAAAAATCTTTAATTACAATTTTCATGTAGTGCCATCTGTTCCCAGCCGAAATCAGAATATCTTAATTGACATTGAACTTGCAGGAATGAGAATCTGGCTTTTCTCTTGGATCATCAAATAAATGATTTGGTGTACAAAAATTAGTTGAAAAAAAATCTGATGCTGATCCAAAATTCATTAATGTTCGTATCCTAAGTAGCTAAGCTGTGACTTTAAGTGGCAGCTAACTTATATCCCAGCAAAAATCCCTCTATAAAGATGCTGGCCATCCTGTCCTTTACCATTTGCTTTTTCTTCTGAAGCTCGGGGCCCTTGCAGATGAACACAGGAATGTTTCCTTACATATCCTTGCAACCAAGAGTAAACATTTTATAGGTGATTATGTGGGTATTCTCCATACCTACATGTTAATAATATTCAGTTGGACATATTCCAATAATGGCATTCTTGTGCTGACTTAATGAATTAGTAAAGCATATATGCCCCACTAGATGGCAGCACCTAGTCAACATTGGCTGATTTCAAGAAATTAAAGAAGCTGCTTAAAATTTGGATGGGAGACCACCCGGAAGTCCCAGGGCTATAAGCTAGACTGAGAAATAGAAGAAAACATCCTGAAGAAGATTAAGGTAGATGCACTTACAGTTTGTTGCCAGAAAAGCTTAATGTGCATAAAATCATCCAGAATTGAGCTGAACTCCAAAGTGACTAATACTTTATGATTGGAGAAGTTCCTAAGTTATGAAGGCATCCCATGCTGGGAGTTCTTTCTTCCTTTGGACTGGTGCTCACAGTAGAGGGGAGGAGAAACATTCTCTTAGTAGAATGAAAACCCTGTGTATTCATAATTTAACAATAGCAAGAAGCTGATTCTGTTTGAGGTACATGATCTGGATGCAAACATCTGTCTCTTTTGGCAGTCCTGCCATGGTTGCCCTGATTCTGGCAAGTCAGATCTGATAGCCCCCATTGTCCAAAAGGTTTTTTTTTTCCCCTATTCAAGGGTCCCTATCCTCTATCCCACAGCTTAATTGTCACTGAGGAAAATTCTGTTTCCATATTGACAGAACCTATACATTGGGAAAAACCACATGATAGTTTGATTGACCTCGCCATAATTCAGTGCCCTTTAAAAAAAAATTACATTGTGTTTATACTGTGGTTGACTCTGTCCTCCACTTAGAAACTTCTGAAGGAGGAAGTCTATAAATCTTATAAAAGAAATCAAATATAAGTGTACCCACACACTAATCTGGCAACCATAATTTATGGATGAGCCCACTTTATGACCCTGTTCAGTTGTGGTTTATTTAATAAATTATTCTTAAACAGGACATAACATAGTGCAATGTGTGAGCATTTTTTATTCTTGCCTTTATATCAGTGGTTCTCAACCTGTGGTCTCCAGACAGCCGGCCATGATGTCACAGAGGGTCCATGAAGGCTTGAAAAAATATTGTGATTTAAAATTTGAGTTAAGTCTTGGAGGGCCATGGCCATGGCCTGTAGCCACAAAAATTATTTAAAGGGGGTCTGTGATGAAGAAAAAATTGATAACCATTGTTTTATATCAGGGGTCCCTGAGTTCCGGACCTTGGCCCAGTACTGGGATGTAGCCTGTTCAGAACCAGGCCGCACGAGAGGCAGTCGGCACGCGCACACACACACACACACACACACAGCTCCACTCGCACAAGCAGTGGGTCGGCACGCATGTGCATGTGCACTAGGCCGCCACTCCTGTGAGTGGAGCTGTGTGCACCTGCATGCCAGGCCATCACAGCCCAGTTCCCCTTTTTCCCCCTAGCCGGGTCGCCAAATGCAAAGGTTGGGGACCGTTGCTTTAAAG